>NC_082686.1:130615573-131224804 GCF_949987515.2 Delphinus delphis
AGAGGGTCTGAAGGCAGCCTGTTTGCTGGTGGATGGGGCTATGCCCCTGCTCAGTTAGTTGCTTGGCCTACAGCATCCTAGTATTTGTGTCTATAGTCTGGTGGAAATGGGTAGGGCTAGGTCCTGAGGCTAAAAAATAGAGGGAGGATTCTGAAATTATGCTTGCTGGTACCAGTGGCCATGAGGTAGAAGGAGCTCCCCCAAATGACTGCTGCCAGTGTCTATGTCCCTGAGGCTGTGCTGTAGTTGCCTCTTGTCTCTCTTGGAGTCTCTCAAAGCTCAGGAGGTAGGTGTGGCCCAGGATCCTTTCAAATGACTGCTTCTGTTCTGATTCTCGGATCATGTGGGATTTTGTGAGCATCTATTTAGAGTGGGGTCTCTATTTCCCACAACCCTCTGGCTCTCTGGAAAATAAGCACTACTTGTCTTCAAAGCCCAACTTTCTAGGAACTCTTCTTTCCATCACAGGATCCCTGGGCTTGGGAGCCTGATGTTGGGTTCATACCCCTTGCTACCTGGGAGCACCTCAGAAATTGTAATTATTCTTCCATTTGTGGGCCACCCACCTGGTGGTATGAGTCTTGACTCTATTGAGATTTTGCCCTTCCTTCCTGTCTTGCCGAGGTGCCTTCTTTATATCTTTAGCTGTAAAACATCTTTTATGGTAGGTCCTGGCCTTTTTCATCAATTGCTGTTTAGTAAACAGTTGTGACTTCGGTGTGCCCATGAGAGGCATCAAGCTCTGGGTCTTTGAATGCTGCCATCTTGGACAATCTCTCCACTTCATTCTTAAATCATATTATTTAATTTTTCTTAGTATCTTATTTGATTAGCGACAGTTTGAAATGTGTTATCACTCATGTTTACTTCGCCTGTTTTTAAAAATTGGATAGTGCATTCATTCATTTTGAAATGAAGGTAGTGACCTGTGAATTTCCATGCCTCAAAAATCAAGTATTAGGACAAAAGCCTTTTTTTACCTGTGTTACCCTCAAACTCTGCACCCCACCCCAGCCTGGGGATTAACCTCTTGAACCCATGCTCACCTTCTCTTTTTGGACGGTTAACCATCACTGCATCTATATGTGTGTTGACAAAATAAACTCTAGTCTTTCCAGTTTTTGTGTTTTGTTTTTTGGTTTAGGGAACAGTCTTACTAGGAATGTACATATACTGGTCTGCTGAAGGTCATATATAAGCCTGTCAAGCACATTAGCAGAATTGGAATTGCTTGTATATACACTTTGATAAATTTTAGAGACAGGGCTTCCCTGGTGGCGCAGTGGGTGAGAGTCCGCCTGCCGATGCAGGGGACACAGATTCATGCCCTGGTCCGAGAAGATCCCACATGTCACGGAGCAGCTGGGCCATCAGCCATGGCTGCTGAGCCTGCACATCCGGAGCCTGTGCTCCTCAACGGGAGTGGCCACAACAGTGAGAGTTTCGCGTACCGCAAAAAAAAAAAAAATTTTAGCGACAATGGTAGAACAGAAGTAAATTGTATTTCAAATCCCACAGTTTTCTCACACCATGAAAACCCTTCCCATTTTAATATATTTGTGTGTAGTTTATCTTTATGCCCATACCATATTTCCCAGAGATGGGTACGTGTTATGTTTCTCGCTAGCACATTTTCCGTATTGTTCAAAGTCAGGCGTTTAGTGGTTTTAGCATGATCATATTTCCATAAGCATGCAAATACAGTATCTTCTCTCACACTGTCTTTTACGCCCTGCTCATATATATTGCCCTCCTAATTCTCACTCCTGGTCTTCCTTTATGTTCTTCATCAACCTGGATAGGTTACACTATTTTCTCCTTTATTCAAGACCAGTATAATAGAATAGAACACCCATAAATAAACCCTGGTATATGGCCAAATGATTTTTGACAAGTTGCCAAGGCTTTTCAAAGTAGCAAGGATAGTGTTTTCAACAAATGGTGCTGAGAAGTCTTGTTGTCAACATGCAAAAGAAGGAAGATGGACCCTTACCTAACATCATATGCAAATATTAATGAAAACGTATGAAGAAACTAAATATAAGACCTAATAAAATAAAAAGTCTTAGAAGACGACACAGGACAAGAGTTTCATGACATTGGATTTGGCAGTTTTTCCTCAATATGAAGCGAAGGAACAACAAAGGTACAGCTAACAAAAAATAAACAATTTGCAGTACATAATTTAAAAAACTGTGTATCAAAGAAAGGTAAACAGAATAAAATGTCAACCCACAAGATGGGAGAAAGTATTTGAAAGCCATCTATCTGACAAGAGATTTCTATTCAGAATATACAGAGAACTCCTACAACTCAACAAAAAGCAAACACCCTGATTCAAAAATGGATCAAAGACTTCAATAGGTGTTTATATATTTGTGTGCATGCATACACACACAGGCACACACACATACACAAGCAGAAGACAGGTATTGGTGAGGATGTGAGGGAGCTGGAAGCATTGTGCTATGTCAGTGGGAATGTAGAATGATACAGGTGCTTTGCAAGGGTATGGCAATTTTTCAGATATTGAAAAATAGAATTACTACGTGATCCAGGAATTTTACTATGAGGTATACCCAAAGGAATTGAAATCAGGGTCCTAAAGAAATATTTGTACTCCAGTGTTCAGAGCAGTAATAATCACAGTAGCTAAAACATGAAAGCAACCTAAGTGTTCATCCACTAGTTCCTGGATAAGCAAAGTGTGGTGTACCTATATAATACAATATTGTTCAGTGTTAAGACAGAAAAGACCTAGGAATATGCTACAAAATGGAGGAATCTTGAGGAAATTTAGCTACCAAAAATGCCTTTTTGTGACTTTTAGTGAGACATAACAATACAACTACTTATTTCAGTTATATGGGGTACTTAGTGTAGTCAAAACCATAGAAATTGGGAGGGTAATGATGCTTTTCAGGTTGTTATCGAACAAAAAGGAAAGTTATGTTTAAAGGATATAGAGTTACAGTTTTAAAACGTAGAAAAGAATTAGAAAGATAAATGGCGATGTTAATCGCCCAATATGAATGTATTTAATATCACTGAACGGTGCACTTTATAATAATTCACATGTTATATTTTATGTTATTTGCTTTTACTAACATACAAAATTGGGAAAGAATGTAATATCAGGAAAGGGAGTGACCCTTGGATAGAGCAGAGAGTAATCAGAAGGGTGAGATATTGTATATGTTGAAGAAGAGCTGGGAGTTTTCGTTGGACAGAAGAGACTTTATTAAAAAAAGAAAAAAATTAATCTTAGGGTGTATTAAATAGATATTTGTGAGTGTACTGCTATCTCCCATGGGTTATCTTAAAGAGTGTTTAATAAAGTCCATAAGGCTTGCTGAGGCTTTTTTAAAAACTGGATTCCCTAGGAGATAATTAGAGGGTGGTACTTAAGTCTATGTCTAGGTTGACAGAGTTTGCAGGGAAGACGAGCCTGAGGACAGTGGAGGTCCTGAGAGTGTAAGTACATGGAAATTAGAAAAGAAATAATAAAGGGAATTAGGAAAACTTTGGACTTCGAAGGTCATGTATTCCTGAGTCAGACTTGAGGTTTCTAAGGAGTTACATACACAGTTGTTCTTTGGATTACTTGTTGATAAAGATAAGTGGAAAAACTAGAGTCATTTCCAAGTGTAGGTAAGATAAAATGAGAGGATGGAGGTGGAAAGTAGGGAGGCCCAGATAAAAGTTGGAAGGTCATATTGGGCCACGATGGTGGTAATATCCCTCAGAACAGATGGTAGGGCAGACTATGGATTCATCTTTCTTATTTCAGTTCCCCACCTCATCCTTAATAATTCTTTGGGAATATTTCATTGCTCTGTGATGCAAGTACAGAATTCGAGTGAGGAGACTACACCCTCAGAGTCCAGCTGTCTGAGTCCCCAGTGTGCTTCAAATGATGGAGAACTATTGCTTCTTTATGAGAAGAGTTAGTACCTCGTAGCTAAGCTTAAGCTGGAGCTTATGCAATATTGATTCCATTTTATATATACTGTTGACATGGAGGTTCCTCCTCCTCTTTTCTTGACCATTATGAAATGAATCTATATTTCTCAATATTTAAGTATATCAGATAAATACATTAAGGAAAGGAATCTTATATATTGCTCCCTGCATAGTTTGCTCTTTCTTGTTTCTCTTTTACCTTTACTAAATTAGCACAGGGAGAGACCTTGAAATGATCTAATCAGGAGAAATTAGAACATCATATTTCTAGAGAGGTTGGTTGGAAAGAGCAGGGGTCCCAGTGAGAATCAAAGCTTCTGTTTCTACTTGGCAGTGTGCCTGTATAAAGTAGAGGGCTCCAGGAATTATCCTAGAATATTGCAATGTCCCTGCAGGAGATCATTAAGAGAGGCAGGATCTGGTACCAGATCAGTGTACTATGACATGTTTGTCAGTCATCTGATGTGAGATTCTTAGAGCCAATCCCATATGGTAGGGCTGAGTGCAGATTGATGAAGAACCTGTGAAAGCCGTTGATTGCATGTTAAAGATGAAGCTTGATTTTGGGGAGAATTTTCTTACCTGACTGAATGTCACCCTTCTGTGGGGATGAGATTCTGTGCTTTTCCTCTCTTAATGACCGCTGACTGAAAATCATTAGAGGGTCATGTCTAGAAAGCATTCTTTATTTAATTTCTTAAAGAAGAAAACATAGAAAACATTTTTATCCACTTTCAAATTGAGGATCAAGGGGAATGACATCAGTGAAAATGTCAGAGTAGGGAGCTCTGGCTTGTGTCCATCGCCAGAAACACTGACATAGGCGGTAAAACCTGTCAGAATGATCTTATCAACACATGTAAGTTTTCTTTTCTTTTTCACCCTGTACATTTATCTTTCATTGAAATGTAACTTACTACAGGATGTGGAAAATAAACAGGGAAGTAGAAACTGTATTTCCTGATGGGAGAATCATTAAGTCACCTTAGCTGTTCTGAGCTATGTCTTACTCACCATGACTGTAATTAAAACAAACAAAGAAAACACTTTTTTTGGTCAGTTCTCACATTTCCTCGTTAAAGACAAGGTAACAGATACAGACTTAGATCTCCCAGAATTGAGCAAAATTTTGATTGTACCTGTGTTGAATAAATGAGCATGACCTGCTACAAATCTTCATTATACTTATTGCCACAACTGATAAATTCCCTTTTTCCACTCCTGATAGGTTGCATGTAAGGAATTCATAGGTCACTAACCCCAGCTAGTCACAGGTAAACTCTGCCACATGGATTACTGCATGTTTTCCTGCTGGAAGACCACACATTCTCGAGTATCATGCCTGCAGAGTATCTGGGCTCTTCTTTTTTCTGGATAAGGGTTAGATAATCACCTAATTTTATGAGAAATATATAAATTGTATTTGCATATTCTTCAGGTTTTTATTTATCCATTCTCTTTCAAGTCCTAAGTGCAAATATTAACTTGATTTCCAAGAGGGTGGTAAATAAGACAGCTACCTTTATGCTCCAAAATCAGCAATAAAGCATAATACAATTGTAAATGCATTAATGTGTAATTAATATGTGGATACTTATGTAAATGCAATTTTAGTAATGCTTTGTGGAGAGCTTCAGAATCTAGGTATTAAAAAAAGAGAAGAAGGAGTTCTTGAAACTCTCAGGGAATTATAGAGAAGTCTTTGTGTCTATAAATATCAATCTGAAATAATGCATATTCTCTGAAATAAACTAGGCATAAAATTGTAGGAAAAAACTTCATGAGATGAAAGAGCATGTGATGGCCATACGAGAAAAAGAATATTCTCAGAGAATAATGAACAGTGTGGAGTTCAACAGAAGGGTAATACAGATTCAGAGAGTAATACTTTGGAGAGCCTAATTATGAGTTCCTCATATTTCATCTTTGGAGAGACGGTAGTCATTTGAAATATGTTATAAGATGACATTAACATACTTAAATACTTCCATTTAGAAATGACCACTTAGAACCAGAATAAATGAAAGAGAACACAAATTTATGTTTTTGTTGATTTTTAAAGACCTCAGGTGAGTGCTGATAATTTAAAAATACATGATGTCTTTCACTTCAAAGTAAAGGAGCTGTTACAGTGGAGGATTCCTGGACTGGATGTCAATATTATGACATAGTATGAGTGTGTTTCGTGTTCGGTAATTGCAATCATTGTTGCTTTTATTGTGGTCATCCATTTACAATGCTTGGTGTCAGTTGATTTATCTCTTGTAAAATAAAATACAGTCTGTGTGTGTGAAAGAAACATACATGATGTCTTGATAAAGTTGTATGGAATTTGAGATCTGGAAAAAAGCATTTCTTTTCTGTAATGCTAGGATGCTAATTGGACATTTTTCCAAGAAAGAGATTTCAGGATGCAAATCTGGTGTCTCTAAGGTGGGAAGTCAGTTCATGGCAGAACATTCTATTAAACTTGTGTGAGTGGAGAAATATTTCTTTGGAAGGAAGAGGTCACGAATCCTTTTTTTTTTTTTTTTTTTTTTTTTTGCGGTACGCGGGCCTCACTGTTGTGGCCTCTCCCTTTACGGAGCACAGGCTCCGGACGCGCAGGCTCAGCGGCCATGGCTCACGGGCCCAGCCGCTCCGCGATATGTGGGTTCTTCCCGTACCGGGGCACGAACCGATGTCCCCTGCATCGGCAGGCGGACTCTCCACCACTGCGCCAGCAGGGAAACCCTCATGTATCTTTTTGAATTATAGTTTTGTCTAGATATATGTCCACAAGTGGGAATGCTAGATCATATGGCAACTCTCTTTATAGTTTTTTTAAGGAACCTCCATACTGTTTTCCATAGTGGCTGCACCATCTTACATGGCCACCAACAGTGTAGTAGGGTTCCCTTTTCTCCATACTCCCTCCAGCATTTGTTAATTGTAGATTTTTTAAATGATGGCCATTCTGATCAGTGTGAAGTGTTACCTCATTGTAATTTGGATTTGTATTTCTCTAATAATTAGTGATGAAGAACATCTTTTCATGTGCTTATTGGCTATTTGTATGTCTTCTTTGGAGAAATGTTTATTTAGGTCTTCTACCCATTTTTCCATTGAGTTATTTGTTATTTTGTTATTGAGTTGTATGAGCTGTTTGTATAGTTTGGAAATTAAGCCCTTGTCAGGCTCATCATTTGCTAATATTTTCTCCCAGTCCATAGGTTGTATTTTCATGGGTTTTTTCTTTCTTTCTTTTTTTTTTTTTTTTTTTGCGGTACGCAGACCTGTCACTGCTCTGGCCTCTCCTGGTGCGGAGCACAAGCTCCGGACGTGCAGGCTCAGCGGCCATGGCTCACGGGCCCAGCCACCCCGCAGCATGTGGGACCTTCCCGGACCGGAGCGCGAACCCATGTCCCCTGCATCGCCAGGCGGACTCCCAACCACTGCGCCACCAGGGAAGCCCTTTCATTTTGATTATGGTTTCCTTTGCTGTACAACAGCTTATAAGTTTGATTAGTTCCAGTTTCTTTTTTGCTTTTACAATAAGTCCCCTACATATGAAATGTTCTGTTCCAGGAGTGCGTTTGTAAATCCAATTTGTTTGTAAGTCCACAAAGTTAGTCTAGGTACCCAACTTACACATTCAGCTATATGGTATTGTACCATAATAGGTTTATAATACTTTTCACGCAAACAGTACAGAAATCACAAACACAAAAGCAAAGAAAACATTTTTAATCTTACAGTACAGTAACTTGAAAAGTACAGTAATACAGTACAACAGCTGGGATACTCGGGCTGGCATTGAGGGAACAGTTGAGAAGAGTTACTGATTGGAGGAGGGAGAGGAGGTGGGAGAAGGTAGAGGTGAAGGATTATCAGCAGTAGGAGACAGAGGGCAAGCTGCCATTTCACTCATACCTGACGTTGATGACACAAGTTCTGGTTCCTTGCTGGATTTAATTCTGTTTACCCTCTTGAAAAAATTATCCATTGATGTCTGGGTCGTAGCTCTTTTTTTCTCATCATAGATGACAAGGTAGCACTGGATTTCGTTCTGAATGGCTGCTGCCACCTTTGGGTACCATTCTAGGTTCGAGTCCTGTGCCTCAAAAACTAACAGTGCTTCCTCAAATAAAGAGGATTCCCTTGCCATTTTCTGTGTCGTGAATCTCTTCATTTCTTCAGTTACTTCTTATTCCTCCTGTCCCTCTTCATCCTTTCTCTGGGCCTCCAATTCCATCAGTAAGCTCCTCATGTTGCACAGCAAGGAGTTCAATGAAACCCTCTTGCAGATCTAGCTCCAGCTTCTCGCTGAGGGTCACTACGTTGCTGAAGACCTCTTTGGACTTCTGATCTATCTTCTCAAGTCCACAAAAATCATGAACAAACTGGGCAAAGGTTCTTCCAAACCCCATTCATGGTGACCACCATACCCTCACACTATGCAAAGTCAATGTTTTTATGGTCTTGTAGATGTTATAGTCCTTCCAAAGTTGTCCCTAGGTTGTTCCTGATTTGTCACTTACCTTTACTGCGTGACAAAAAGTGTGACATAAATAATATTTCTTGAAAGTCGCTCTAACTCCCTGGTCCATAGGTTGGATGAGCAACGTAGTATTTGGTGACAGGTGCACTACTTTGAAGTTGGGAATGAAAGTCATCCATGAAGGGGGGTGGCCCAGAGAATTGTCAAGCAGCAAAAGAATGTTTTGCTGGAACATCCTTCTCCAAGCAATATTTCTCTATATCTGGGATAAAGTGGTGGCAAAACCTGTCCTGGAACCTGGCCTGTGTAATCCAGGGTTTGGGGTTATGCTTCCATGCAACAGGAAGAGAGCCCTTGGCTATGTTTTTATGGGTTCTTGGGTTCTCTGAATGATAAACTAAGAGAAGCTTCAGCTTCATATCACCAGAAGCATTGCTGACACACAACAGTTAGCCTATCCTTTGCTGCTTTACAGCCCGGCATCAACTTTTCCTCCTTACTGATGTAACTTCGGTCTGGCATCCTCTTCCAGTACAATTGTGTCTCATCTACATTAAAAACCTGGTTGGGTAAATGCACACCATCATCAATAATTTCTCAAAGTGTTTCCGGAAGTTCCCAGACAGCTACCGTATCTGCACTTGCTGCCTCTCCACTTACTTTTACATTGTGAAGGTTGGCTCTAGCCTTGAAACGATGAAACCAGCCATGGCTGGCATTAAAATATATGCCCTCTGATTCTTTGCCGTGTTTCTTCTTCAAGTCTTCATAAAGCCTTTTAGCTTTATCTTGAATCAGCGTTAAGCTGAGCAGGACTCAGCGCTGATGTTGATCGTGCATCTGCACACTGAGAAGTTTCTCCATCTGCTCCATCACTTTTCCATGCTTCGTCAATATTTTGTCAACATCACCAGCACAGCAGACTTCACATGTTCCATGATCTTGTCCTTGTTCTTTAGATTCGTGCCAATGATTGAATGATTCATGTTATAAGAATGAGCGATATCTAACATCTTTTTGCCTCACTCCACTCTCTCAATTACTTTCACTTTTGTTTCCATCATTATCGCTTGGCGCTTCTTAACAGTACCAGCTACATCACCGCTGCTTTTATGCTTGCTTTCAGACATCTTGGGCTTGAAATAAAGGTACTGTACTACTGTACTCTATACAGTACTGTAAAGTACACAAAAGCACAATCACTTATAGAGGAGGCACGCACGTGACAATGTATGCCAGACACGTGAAATAACTTACATGATTGGACATGCGAATGGACGTTTGCATCTTAGAAAGTTTGCAACGTGAAGGTTCATATGTAGGTGACTTACTGTATTTGTACTGCCTAGGGAGAACTACCTAGGAAAACTGTGTTATGATTTATGTCAGAGAATGTTTTGCTTATGTTCTCTTCTAGGAGTTTTAACGTGTCCTATCTTATAGTTAAGCATATAAGCCGTTTTGAGGTTAGTTTTGTGTATGGTGTGAGGGTATGTTCTGACTTCACTGATTTGCATATGGCTGTACAACTTTCACTTGCTGAAGAGACTATCTTTTCCCCATTGTATATTCTTGCCGCCTTTGTCGAAGGTTAATTGACCATAGGTGTGTGGGTTTATTTCTGGACTATCTATTCCATTCCATTGATCCATGTATCTCTTTGTGTGCCAATACCGTGTGGTTTTGATTGCTGTAACTTTGTAGTATTATCTGAAGTTTAGGGGGGTTATGCCTCCTGCTTTGTTCTTTTTCCTCAGGATTGTGTTGACAGTTCTGACTTTTTATGGTTCCAGATAGATTTTAGGATTATTTGTTCTAATTCTGGGGAAAATGTCATGGGTAATTTGATAGGGATCACATTAAATCTGTAGATTGCTTTGGGTAGTATAGCCATTTTAACGGTATTAACTCTTCCCATCCAAGAGCTTGGGATGTCTTTCCATTTCTTTGAATCATCTTCAGTTTCGTTTACTAATGTTTTGTAGTTCTCAGCATATAAGTCTTTCACCTCCTTGGTGAGGTTTATTCCTAAGTATTTTATTTTTTTGATGCCATTTAAAAAAGGATTGCTTGTTTACATTTCCTTTCTGATATTTCATTGTTAGTGTAAAAAAATGCAACCACGGACTTCCCTGGTGGCCCCGTGGTTGAGAATCCACCTGCCAATACAGGGGACACGGGTTTGAGCCGTGGTGCAGGAAGATCTCACATGCCGTGGAGCAGTTAAACCTGTGTGCCACAACTACTTATCCTGCACTCTATAGGCCGTGAGCCACAACTGATGAGCCCGTGCCACAACTACTTAAGCCCACGTGCCTAGAGCCTGTGCTCCACAACAAGAGAAGCCACTGCAATGAGAAGCCTGCACACCACAACGAAGACTAGCCCCCACTGGCCACAACTAGAAAGCCCATGCACAGCAATGAGGACCCAATGCAGCCAAAATAAATTAAAAAAAAAAGAAAAACCAAGAAATGCAACCAATTTATGTATGTTAATCTTGTATCCTGCTACTTTGCCGGGTTTTTTTTTTTTTATCAATTCTAGTAGTTTTTGTGTGCAATTTTTAGGGTTTCCTTTATATATATTATCGTGTCATCTGCATATAATGACAACTTTACCTCTTTCCTTCCAATTTGGTTAGATTTTATTTCTTTTTTTTTTGTCTGATTGTTGTGGCTAGGACTTTCAATACTATGTTGAAGAGAAGAGGTGAGAGTGGGCATGCTTGTCTTGTTCCAGATTTTAGCGGGAAGGCTTTCAGCTTATGAACATTGAGTATTATATTGGCTGTGGGTTTGTTATAAATAGCTTTCATTATGTTGAGATATGTTCCCCTATACCCACTTTGGTAAGTGTTTTTATCATGAATGGATGTTGAAGTTTTTCAAATGCTTTATCAGCATCTATTGAGATGATCATTTGTTTTGTGTTTTCCCTTTGTTGATGTGGTGTATCATGTTGATTGATTTGCATATGTTGAAACAACTTTGTGACACTGGGGTGAATCAAATTTGGTCATGGTGTATGATCCTTTTATGTGTTGTCAGATTCGGTTTTCTAATATTCAGTTGATAATTTTTACATCTATATTTATCAAAGATATTGGCCTGCAGCTTTCTCTTTTGGTAGTGTCTTTCTCTGTGTTCTTTTTAAGTCTTTATTGAATTTGTTCCAATATTGCTTCTGTTTTATGTTTTGGTTTCTTGTTTGTGAGGCATGTGGGATTTTAGCTCCACCACCAGGGATCGAACCCGCGTCACCTGCACTGGCAGGCGAAATCTTAACTGCTGGACCACCAGTAAAGTTCCCATCTGTTTTTGGTTTATTTGTTTGTTTTAGTAAATTTCTTACTTTATTTATTTTTGGATGCATTCGGTATTCATTGCAGTTCACGGGCTCTCTCTAGTTGCAGTGAAAGGGGGCTACTCTTCGTTGTGGTGTGCAGGCTGTTCGTTGTGGTGGCTTCTTTTGTTGCAGAGCATGGGCTCTAGGTGCGTGGGCTTCAGCAGTTCTGGCTATCAGGCTCAGTCGTTGTGGCTCATGGGCCATAGAGCACAGGCTCAGTAGTAGTGGCACAAAGGCTTGGTTGCTCCACAGCATGTGGGATCTTCCAAGACCAGGGCTTGAACCTATGTCCCCTGCATTGGCAGACGGATTCTTAACCACTGTGCCACCAAGGAAGTCCCCCCCGTCTGTTTTTGACATCAGGGTGATGGTGGCTTCATAGAATGTCTTTGGAAGTATTTCTTACTCTTCAATCTTTTCGAAGAGTTTGAGAAGAATCAGTGTAAATTCTGCTTTGTATATTTGGTAGAATTTGCCTGTGAAACCATATGATCCTGGACTTTTGTTGGTAGGGAGTTTTTTTAAATTACAGATTCTATTTTGCTTTTAGTGAACAGTATGTTCAAGTTATCTATTTCTTCTTGATTCAGTTTTGTTCAGCTGTAAAAAAACAACATATATTTTTAGGTTATGTTAGCACCTAAATACTTACCATGTATTAGACCACAAAAGAGTGAAGAAAAGAATTAAAATATTTTTTCAAATAGAAAAAGTATTGAAATATTTTTTAAGAAATTGGGATAATAATACTAATTACAATAATGACAAATTGTTCTGAACTTAAAGACTACTTTATCTAAGACGAATATGCTTATTGTTTTATTGTTTTTAAATATATGGAATGTTTTCTCCTTTCTAATGTAATTCTTTTATTTTACCTGTATATTGTGAAAAAAATTTAGTTGCACATAATATAAAACATTACACTTTAATAGGAGATATTAATGCATTTACATTTACTATAGTACTGAAAATACTTAGGTTTAGAGTTACTATGTTATTGAGTGCTCTTTTTTATTTATTTATTTTAAAAAAAGATTTAATTTGGGGGGGCATACATTATTTATTTTTATCACCTTTATTGGACTATAATTGCTTTACAGTTGTGTTTTTCTGTTTTATAACAAAGTGAACAAGCTATACATATACATATATCCCCATATCTCCTCCCTCTTGCGTCTCCTTCCCACCCTCCCTATCCTACCCCTCTAAGTGGTCACAAAGCACTGAGCTGATCTCCCTGTGCTGTGCAGCTGTTTCCTACTAGCTATCTATTTTACATTTGGTAGTATATATAAGTCCATGCAACTCTCTCACTTCGTCCCAGCTTCCCCTTCCCCATCCCCATGTCCTCAAGTCCATTTTCTATGACTGTGTCTTTATTCCTGTCCTGCCCCTAGGTTCTTCCGAACCATTTTTTTCTTTTATTTTAGATTCCATATATATGTGTGAGCATACAATATTTGTTTTCCTCTTTCTGACTTACTTCACTCTGTATGACAGACTCTAGGTCCATCCACTTCACTACAAATAACTCAATTTCATTTCTTTTTATGGCTGAGTAATATTCCATTTTATATTGAAGACATGCAATATCTTCTTTATCCATTCATCAGTTGATGGACACTTAGATTGTTTCCATGTCCTGGCTATTACAAATAGAGCTGCAGTGAACATTGTGGAACATGACTCTTTTTGAATTATGGTTTTCTCCAGGTATATGCCCAGTAGTGGGATTGCTGTGTCATATGGTAGTTCTATTTTTAGGTTTTTAAGGAACATGCATACTGTTCTCAATAATGGCTGTATCAATTTACACTCCCACCAGTGGTGCAAGAGTGTTCCCTTTTCTCCACACCTCCGCAGCATTTATTGTTTGTAGGATTTTTGGATGATGGCCATTCTTAACTGTGTGTGCTGATACCTCATTGTAATTTTGATTTGCATTTCTCGAATGATCAGTGATGTTGAGCATCCTTTCATGTGTTTGTTGGCAATCTGTATATCTTCTTTGGAGAAATGTCTATTTAGGTCTTCTGCCCATTTATGGATTGGGTTGTTTGTTTTTTTGATATTGATCTGCATGGGCTGCTTATAAAGTTTGGAGATGAATCCTTTGTCAGTTGCTTCATTGGCAAATATTTTCTCCCATTCTGAGGCTTGTCTTTTCGTCTTGTTTATGTTTTCCTTTGCTGTGCAAAAACTTTTAAGTCTCATTACATCTCATTTGTTTATTTTTGTTTTTATTTCCATTTCTCTAGCAGGTGGGTCAAAAAGGATCTTGCTGTGATTGATGTCATAGAGTGTTCTGCCTATGTTTTCCTCTAAGAGTTTTATAGTGTCTGGCCTTACATTTAGATCTTTAATCCATTTTGAGTTTATTTTTGTGCATGGTGTTAGGGAGTCTTCTAATTTCATTCTTTTACCTGTAGCTGTCCAGTTCTTCCAGCACCACTTACTGAAGAGGCTGTGATTTCTCCATTGTATATTCTTGTTTACTTTATCAAAAATAAGGTGACCATATGTGTATGCGTTTATCTCTGGATTTTCTCTTCTGTTCCATTGATCTATATTTCTGTTTTTGTGCTAGTGCCATACTGTCTTGACTACTGTAGCTTTGTAGAATTGTCTGAAGTCAGGGAGCCTGATTCCTCCAGCTCTGTTTTTCTTCTGAAGATTGCTTTGGCTGTTCATGGTCTTTTGTGTTACCAAACAAATTGTGAAATTTTTTGTTCTAGTTCTCTGAAAAATGCCATTGGTAGTTTGATAGGGATTGCATTGAATCTGTAGATTGCTTTGGGTAGTAGAGTCATTTTCGCAATGTTGATTCTTCCAATCCAAGCACATGGTATATCTCTCTATCTGTTTGTGTCATCTTTGATTTCTTTCATCAGTGTCTTATAGTTTGTTGAGTAAACGTCTTTTGTCTCCATAGGTAGGTTTATTCCTAGGTATTTTATTCTTTTTGTTGCAGTGGTAAATGGGAGAGTTTCCTTAATTTCTCTTTCAAATATTTCATCTTTAGTGTATAGGAATGAAAGAGATATCTGTACATTAATTTTGTATCCTGCAACCTTACCAAATTTATTGATTAATAGTTTTCTGGTAGCATCTTTAGGATTCTCTATGTATAGTATCATGTCATCGGCAAACAGTGAGAGCTTAACTTCTTCTTTTCCGATTTGGATTCCTTTTATTTCTTCTCTGGTTGCTGTAGCTTAAAATTCTAAAAGTGTGTTGAATAATAGTGGTGAGAGTGGGCAACCTTGTCTTGTTCCTGATCTTGGTGTAAATGGTTTCACTTTTTTACCATTGAGAACAATGTTGGCTGTGGGTTTGTCATATATGGCCTTTATTATGTTGAGGTAAGTTCCCTCTATGCCTACTTTCTGGACGGTTTTTATCATAAATGGATGTTTAATATTGTCAAAAGCATTTTCTGTATCTATTGAGATGACCATATGGTTTTTGTCCTTCAGTTTGTTAATATGGTGTATCACATTGATTTGTATGTATTGAAGAATCCTTACATCCCTGGGATAAACCCCACTTGATCATGGTATATGATCCTTTTAATGCGCTGTTGGATTCTGTTTGTTAGTATTTTGCTGTGGATTTTTGCATCTATGTTCATCAGTGATACTGGTCTGTAGTTTTCTTTCTTTGTGACATCTTTGCCTGGTTTTGGTATCAGGGAGATGGTGTTCTCATAGAATAAGTTTGGGAGAGTTCCTCCCTCTGCTATATTTTGAAAGAGATTGAGAAGAATAGGTGTTAAGTCTTCTCTAAATGTTTGATAGAATTTGCCTGTGATGCCTTCTGGTCCTGGGCTTTTGTTTGTTGGAAGATTTTTAATCACAGTCTCAATTTCAGTGCTTGGGATTGGTTTGTTTATAGTTTCTATTTCTTCCTGGTTAAGTCTTGGAAGTTTGTGCTTTTCTATGAATTTGTCCATTTCTTCCAGGTTGTCCCTTTCATTGGCATATAGTTGCTTGCAGTAATCTCTCATGATCCTTTGTATTTCTGCAGTGTCATTTGTTACTTCTCCTTTTTCATTTGTAATTCTATTGATGTGAGTCTTCTCCCTTTTTTTCTTAATGAGTCTGGCTAATGGTTTATCAATTTTGTTTATCTTCTCAAAGAACCAGCTTTTAGTTTTCTTGATCTTTGCTGTTGTTTCCTTCATTTCTTTTTCATTTATTTCTGATCTGATCTTTATGATTTCTTTCCTCTGCTGACCTTCGGTTTTTTTCTTTCTTTCTTTCTCTAATTGCTTTAGGTGTAAGGTTAGCTTGTTTATTTGAGATGTTTTTTGTTTCTTGAGGTAGGATGTATTGCTATAAACTTCCCTCTTAGAACTGCTTTTGCTGCATCCCATAGGTTTTGGGTCTTCATAATTTCATTGTCATTTGTTTCCAGGTACTTTTTTATTTCCTCTTTGAATTCTTCAATGGTGTCTTGGTTATTAAGTAGTGTATTGTTTCGCGTCCATGTGTTTGTATTTTTTTACAGATTTTTTCCTGTAATTGATATCTAGTCTGATAGCATTGTGGTGAGAAAAGATACTTGATAAGATTTCAATTTTCTTAAGTTTACCAAGGCCTGATTTGTGACCTAAGATATGATCTATCCTGGAGAACTTTCCACGAGCACTTGAGAAAAAGTGTATTCTGTTGTTTTTGGATGGAATGTCCTATAAATATCAATTAAGTCCATCTTGTTTAATGTATCATTTAAAGCTTGTGTTTCCTTATTTATTTTCATTTTGGATGATCTCTTCATTGGTAAGAGGAGTGCTAAAGTCCCCTACTATGATTGTGTTACTGTCGATTTCCCTTTTTATGGCTGTTAGCATTTGCCTTATGTATTCAGGTGCTCCTATTTTGGGTGCATAAATATGTACTATTGTTATATCTTCTTCTTGGATTGATCCTTTGATCATTATGTAGTGTCCTTTTTGTCTCCTGTAATAGTCTTTATTTTAAAGTCTTTTTTATCTGATAATGAGAATTGCTACTGTAGCTTTCTTTTGATTTCCATTTGCATGGAATATCTTATTCCATCCCCTAATTTTCAGTCTGTATGTGTCCCTAGGTCTGAAGTGGGTCTCCTGTATACCACATATATACTGGTCCTGTTTTCATATCCATTCAGCCAGTCTATGTCTTTTGGTTGGACCATTTAATCTATTTAAATTTAAGGTAATTATTGATATGTATGTTCTTATTACCATTTTCTTAATTGTTTTGGATTTGTTATTGTAGGTCTTTTCCTTCTCTTGTGTTTCCTGCTTAGAGAAGTTCCTTTAGCATTCGTTGTAAAGCTGGCTTAGTGGTGCTGAATTCTCTTAGCTTTTGCTTGTCTGTAAAGGTTTTAATTTCTCTGTCAAATCTGAATGAGATCCTTGCTGGTTTGAGTAATCTTGGTTGTAGCTTTTCCCCTTTTATCACTTTAAATATGTCCTGCCAGTCCCTTCTGGCTTGCAGAGTTTCTCCTGAAAGATCAGTTGTTAACCTTAGGGGATTCCCTTGTATGTTATTCTTTGGTTTTCCCTTGCTGCTTTTAATATTTTTTCTTTGTATTTAATTTTTGATAGTTTGATTAATATATGTTTTGGCATGTTTCTCCTTGGGTTTATCTTGTATGGGACCCTCTGCATTTCCTGCACTTGACTAATGATTTCCTTTCCCATATTAGGGAAGTTTTCAACTATTCTCTCTTCAAATATTTTCGCAGTCTCTTTCTTTTTCTCTTCTACTTCTGGGACCCCTATATTCGAATGTTGGTGTGTGTAATGTGGTCCCAGAGGTATCTCAGATTGTCCTCAATTCTTTTCATTCTTTATTCTTTATTCTGCTCTGCAGTAGTTATTTCCACTCTTTTACCTTTCAGGTCATTTATCCATTCTTTTGCCTCAGTTATTCTGCTATTGTTTCCTGCTAGAGAATTTTTAATTCAATTTATTGTGTTGTTCATCAGTGTTTGTTTGCTCTTTATTTCTTCTAGGTCCTTGTTAAACGTTTCTTGTATATTCTCCATTCCAGTTCCAAGATTTGGGATCATCTTTACTATCATTACTCTGAATTCTTTTTCCAGTAGACTGCCTATTTCCTCTACATTTGTTTGGTCTGGTGGGTTTTTACCTTGCTCCTTCATCTGCTGTTTGTTTCTCTGTCTTCTCATTTAGCTTTGGGGACTGTGTTTGTGGTCTCCTTTTCTCAGCCTGCAGATTCGTAGTTCCCATTGTTTTGGTGTCTGCCCCCAGTGGCTAAGGTTTGTTCAGTGGGTTGTGTAGGCTTTCTGGTGGAGGAGACTGGTGCCTGTGTTCTGGTGGGTGTGTCTGGATCTTGTTTTTCTGATGCGGCTCGCATCTGGTGGTGGGTTTTGGGGTATCTGTGGCCTTATTATGATTTTAGGCAGCCTCTCTGTTAATGGGTGGGCCTGCATTCCTGTCTTGTTAGTTGTTTGGCATGGGATGTCCAGCAGTGGATCTTGCTGGTCTCTGAGTGGAGCTGGGTCTTAGCGTTGAGACAGATATCTCTGGGAGGCTTTTGCCGTTTGATACTAGAAGGTGCTGAAGGCCTCTAGTAGACCAGTGTCCTGAACTCGGCTCTCCCAACTCAGAGGCACAGGCCTGACACCCGGCTGGAGCACCAAGACCCTGTCAGCCACACAGCTGGGAGTGAGAGCAAGAGGTAGCTGTGGTACATCTCAGAGACCACCAAGTAGATTCACTGACGATTTTCTCTCCAGAAGTGAAGAAAACAAAATTCAGTCTTCAGCTAGTCAGCCACTTTGGTGGCCAGCCTCCGAGATGGCCCTAATTATCCCCTAATTATCTCCCAGTGTTCATGTACCTGTGTGGCTCCTTGCACTTGAAAAGGGCTGACTGTTTAACTAATAAGTAATTGCAGAAATGACAAAGTTCAGCTTCCGGAGTTATAAAAGACATTTCAGCTTCTGCTTTGGTTTCTGCTAGATCACTCATCCTGGGGTAAGCCAGCTGCCATGTCATGAGGACACTCAAGCAGCCCTAAGGAGAGGTCTATGTGGCAAGGAACTGAGGCTTCTTACCTACAGCCATGTGAGTGAGTCATCTCAGAAGTCAAAAGATTTAATTTTATTTATTTTTGGTTGCATTGGATCTTCATTGCTACACAGGGTTTCTCTAGTATTTTCAAGCAGGGATTACTCATTGTTGTGGTGCATGGGCTTCTCCTTGTGGTGGTTTCTCTTGTGGAGTATGGGCTCTAGGTGCATGGGCTTCAGTACTTGTGTCATGCAGGCTCAATAGTTGTTGCTTGCAGGCTCTAGAGCGCAGGTTCAGTAGTTGTGGCACACGAGCTTAGTTGTTCTGCGGCATGTGGGATCTTCCCAGGCCAGGGATTGAACCCTGTCCCCTGCATTGGCAGGCAAATTCTTACCCACTGTGCCACCAGGGAAGTCCAGTGTGCTCTTTCTTAAACCTAGTCTGTTTTCATTATTGCTATCTTAACGATTCTGTATTAAATAAAAAATAATACTCCTTTCTACCCCTCCTCTTTGAGGATTATATATGAAGAAGTATGTCTTATTTATTAATCTCAAATTTTCAGCTTACTTTTAAGAAGTTATCACAATGTCAAATATTTAATACTTTTTACTTCCACCTTGAAAAGCATAGGATATTAAAGTGCTAATATAATTACCTTCCCTAGTCTATCTTTTTTACTTTGTGTTATGTATAAAAAACAACTAAAAACATGCATGGTTTGTAAGGAAATGACAAATTTCAGAAAATTCAGAATCTGAATACACTCTATACATAGCTTTTAGATAAAGACACAGAAAATTGCCAGATACTCAGAGGCCCCCTGGTCCCATTCTAGTGACTCCCCTTAAGGTTTAATATTGTTCTTGTATCTAACAAAAAGTTCATGTTACCTGTATTTTGTATTTTATATAAATGTTATGGCACAGTGAAATCACTTTTGGATTGGGCTTTTTTATTTTATGTTGCTTGTGAATATGCCTGTATGGTTGCCTGTTGTTGTGATAATGCATTGTCACTGTTGCATAGGATTCCATACTGTAAATATTTAACTATTAATTAATTTATTCTAATGTGTATTACAATATGAGTGATTTTCAGTTTGTGTCTATTGAGAATAACACTGGTATATAAATTCTAGAACTTGAGCTTTGGTGGTATGTGTATAAATTATTTTCCAGTATACATGTAGTAGTAAAACTTTCGAATCATAGCTTTCATGTGTTTATCTTTTTAGATATTTATAAATATTTTCAAAACATTTGTATGATTTTTCATCCTCAGCAGCAGTGAATGAGATTCAAGGATTATACACATTCTTGTCAAACTTGATAATACCTGTCATTTTCATTTGAACTTTCTGGTTGGTGAGTGATAATTCCAGGTATCACTTTTTTTATTTAATTGACTCCTAAGAAGCCAAGCATCTTTTGATATGTTTACTTAACATTCTGTATTCTCTTTTTTGAAATATCTTTTGGTATATTTTCCCCATGTTTGCTATTACATTATCTTCTTATTGAAGACTTCATTTTTTTTAACGTCTGAGGACTTCTTATTTAGGTGTTTTTAATATATGATTGATATGAGTTCTTCTCTCTTTCTGTCTCTCCTTCTCTTTCTTTAGATGAGTGTCAGTTTTTAATATTAATGACATGTAATTTGTTATTTTCCTCTTTATTTAGTCTTATTTCTATTTATTTATGTAGTCTTCTTATCTGTAGAAGAACACATTATTTATTCTAAACCACAAATATGTTTTCAGTTCTTCAATAAATCTAATTATTAAGCTTTAAGTTTAAGTTAACTTTCAAAACTAAATATGTTGTATCATAGTGAGTATTAATTGTTCTATGACAGCTGAAAGGTTACATTTATTCAGAAAATGTTGTATTCAGCTGTCTTTTCATTTGCTCCTACTTCTCATTGATTCACAGAGGTAAACATCACTTCATCCATGGATCTGACTTTTCTCTGATTTCTCATGGTCATTCTCACTAATTCGTCTGGCCTCCTGAAATCTTTAGCAATCCCATTATTCCGCAGAAGCAAAAACCTTCCTTGGGCCTTTTCCCTCAGAAGATTGATTATTCCCAAATTTAAACGGGAGATTGCAATAAGTTAGGAGAAAATGCCACATGGTCTCTCATTTTTTTTCACATCTTGTGTCAGCCTCTGCTTGCACTCTGTGTTCAAAGATTTTTGTACAATACATTGATGGAAGATGGCAGTTGTTTCTCTCCTTGGGGCAAAAGACAGATGAATTACCTGACAAATAAAATAAAGACAGTGTCTTGCTCTGCTCAAATGTTGGACAGGACTGCTTGCATCCTAATTTAAAAGTTTCAGGTGACTGAAGCTTAAGATTCCTAAACTTTAATCCATGCTTGCACCATGCACAGCACCCAACAGGACTGCTTTACATGACCCCATAAGACTTTTGTGTGCAAGTGGAACAGATAAAAATATAAAACTATTCCTGTCTTTTTGTGTCATAAAAATGATTTTTTGTCTCATTTAAAATATTTGTTTCTAAAATCCAAAAACGTGTCAGGCTAAAATATTGGAATTTCAAATATGGTAAAATCTAAGCCCCTTCAAATTTCTTTCCAGTTTTGTTGATGATGGGATGCCGTCAGAGATACGACTTCATTAAACACAATAGGTAAGATTCCTTCAAAGGTCTGATTGGGGAATATGAAAATAATTCCCGGAAAATTCTGGACATTTTCTAGTTCTCAAGTATTGGTTAACATGGTAGAAAGTGCCCTTCATTGTCCTATGTGTGAATGCAGATCAGTTGTGAGAGGTGGGGATAAAACAAGCAGCCTAAATATCCATTATGTTTGTTTTACTACTGGTAGAAAGAGGAAGGCTCAACATGTCACCATGGTTGATATAGCAAATAAGCTGCTTGAAACTACACAGAAATGTACCTGCTTGTATTTTCTGTGCAATTATCCTCTCTTTTGGTGTGCCCTGAAACCTCCCACAAATTATGTACCAACTCCAGCAGCAGTAAGCAGAAATCCAAATAAATCTATTCTTTTGAATTATAAGGAAGGGAAGAGTTGAAAATTTTATAGCGTGCTCTATACAAGCATACAAGTCACCATCCTTATCTATGTCATGCCATGCATGGAGGGTCAGTAGGTTCAGGGGATTCTGGAAGCACCAAGGTCTGTGGGGTTAATCACAGCTGCATTCGTGGACAGTAAAAGAGAACGGCCTTATCTTGCTCACTTTCTCAATGCTAGTATCTACAAAAAGAAGAGGACAGCAGACATCTTAGGGAGAAGAGCCAACATTAAATGAAATGTCCTAATTACTCTAGGTAACCTCTCATGATAGCCTCCCATAGCTCCTCAAATCCCTACATACTTGCACAAGGGATAGTGTAATATTACTGGAGCATGTGACTGCAGATTAACATTATTTTTGTTGAAAAAAATAAAAATAGGTTCCAGTGATACGGTTTGAAAAGGGTTCACAGTGCGAGGGAAACATTTTTTTAATTTTATTTATTTAATGATTGATTTTTGGCTGCATTGGGTCTTTGTTTCTGTGTGTAGGCTTTCTCTAGCTGCAGCCAGTGGGGGCTACACTTTGTTGCGGTGTGTGGGCTTCTCATTGCTGTGGCTTCTCTTGTTGCGGAGCATGGGCTCTAGGTGCAGGGGCTTCAGTAGCTGCAGCACGTGGGCTCAGTAGTTGTGGCGCACGGGCTTAGTTGCTCCATGGCATGTGGGATCTTCCCAGACCAGGGATCGAACCCGTGACCCCTGCATTGGCAGGCAGATTCTTAACCACTGAGCCACCAGGGAAGTCCCACGAGGGAAACTATTGTAACAATGTGGAAAGAACCCTTTGGAATGATTCATCATGGTTTGTTTGTTTGACTGTTTGCTGCTTCAGAATCTGTAGTAGAGATTGGTGTGTTCCATGATGCATTCCCGCTTCTTATAAGTTTTAGATGGAATACCCCATTAGGAAGAAGTGAACATAAGGAAGATAGTGAGTCAAACTCCTCTGCCCTCTGTCAGCAGTGGGTGCAAAGGGATTTAGCCCAAGTGCTTTCATCCTTTGATGTGCAGAGTTTTCACTATATGAATGATGTTTTGTTTGTTTGCAGGTCAGGAGCCTTGGTCTCAATATCCCTGTTTGAAAAGTGTTATCACATGTCTGCCAGAAAGAATTGCTGATGATACCAGAAAAAATTGAGAGTTATCCTTAACAATTAAGGGTTTTCTAGCAACATGGATGGACCTAGAGATTGTTATACTGAGTGAAGCAAGTCAGACACAGAAAGACAGATGTCATATGATATTGCTTATATGAGGAATCTAAAAAAGAAAAAATGTACAAATGAACTTATTTACACAACAGAAATAGAGTCATGGATATAGAAAACAAACTTATGGTTACCAGGGGATAAGTGAGGAAGGGATAAATTGGGAGATTGGGACTGACATATACACACTACTACATATAAAATAGGTTAACTATTGATAAGGACCTGCTTTATAGCACAGGGAACTCTACTCAATGCTCTGTACTGACGTATATGGGAAAAGAATCTTAAAAAAAAACAACAGGGGTTTTGGGATTATATAATAAATATAAATGTGCAAACCTGTAACGTGAAAGGAAAAATCAGTTAACTCTGTGGTCCCTGTTATGGTGTAAACATTTTGTACCTCTAATTTTAAAATTTCGAAACCCAGCTCCCATGTTGATGGTATTAGGAGGTGGGGCTTTTGGGAGGTGATTAGGTCATGAGGCCAGAGACCTCAAACATGGGATTAGTGACCTATTAAATGTAGCACACAGAAGATCTTATGCCCATTACATGATTTCATTGCCGAGCGAGAAGATCCGCATTATGAACCAGAAATTGGTCCCTCACCAGACACTAAGTCAGCTGGCAACTTGTTCTTTTTCTTTTAAAATTAATTAATTAATTAATGTTTTGGCTGTGTTGGGTCTTGTTGTGGTGTGTAGGCTTCTCATTGGGTGGCTTTTTTTTTCTTTCTTTTAAAATATTTATTTATTATTTATTTTTGGCTGTGTTGGGTCTCCGTTTCTGTGCGAGGGCTTTCTCTAGTTGCGGCAAGCAGGAGCCATTCTTCATCGTGATGCACGGGCCTCTCACTATCGTGGCCTCTCTTGTTGCGGAGCGCAGGCTCCAGATGCACAGGCTCAGTAGTTGTGGCTCACGGGCCTTGTTGCTGTGTGGCATGTGGGATCTGCCCAGACCAGGGCTCGAACTCGTGTCCCCTGCATTGGCAGGCAGATTCTCAACTACTGCTCCACCAGGGAATCACTGGCTGGCTTCTCTTGTTTAAGAGCATGGGCTCTAGGCATGCGGGTTTCAGTAGTTGTGGCACATGGGCTCAGGAGTTGTGGCCTGTGGGCTCTAGAGCACAGGCTTAGTATTTGTGGTGCACGGGCTTAGTTGTTCCATGGCATGTGGGATCTTCCCGGACCAGGGCTCGAACCTGTGTCTCCTTTATTGGTAGGCAGATTCTTAACCGCTGCACCACCAGGGAAGCCCCTGGGAACTTGTTCTTGAACTTTTCAGCCTCGGCAATTATGAGAAAACAATAATATTCTGTTGTTTATAAAATACCAAGTCTCTCGTATTTTGTTTTAGCAGTCAAAGAGCTGGCTGAGGAGAAATATCTGTGAGCTTGAAGACATGTCAAGAGAAACCTTTAGCTCTCAAAAGAAAAGAGAAAATGGGCAGGAAAGAAATCAACAGAACAGAGTAATCAATAATTGTGGAACAATGAAAATGCTGTGACCTATACATAATGGGTATAGCAGGAGGAGAATAAAGATAACAAAGAACAGAAAATATTTTTTAAAAATGACTGAGAATCTCCCCAAATGAATGTCTGACACTAAATCCACAATATCCAAACTTAGAGGAACATATGAATAGTAAAGAAAACTGACCAATATCTTTCAGGAACATCAATGCAAAAATCCTCAACAAAATATTAACAAATCGAATCCAACAATATTTTGAGAGAATTTTATATCATGAATGAAAGGGAATAATCCCAGGTATGCAAGGCTGGTTCAACATTCTAAAATCAAATAATTATATCCATCATATCAACACCCTAAAGACAATCATTAGCATATCAGTAGATTCAGAAGACTTTGAAAAAATCTAACACCCATTCTTCATAAAAACTCTCAGTTAAAGAAATGGACTGGAGCTTTCTCAAGTTGATAACAAAGATCTTCAGGAAACTTTTATCTTACATCATGATTAATGGTCAAAAACATGAAGCTTTCCCACTAAGTTCAGGTAAAAGCAAGGATGTCCCCTTTCATGACTCCTTTTCCATATTTTACTCCAAGTCCTTGCTAATGCAACAAGGCACGAAAATAAATAAAACAAATACAGATTGGGTAGAAAAAAAAGAAAGCAGCCTAAATAAAATGTGGACCAATATACTTTATGGACACCTCACCAAAGAAAATAGACACTATGCATATAAGTATACAGAATAATAATCCAGATTACATGTTGCCATGAAAAAGCAAATTAAAAATACGATTACATACCACTACGTAACACTTAGAATGGCTAGAATGTGAACAAGAGCAAATTCTGTAGGGGATGTGGAACAATAAGAAATGTCATTTGTTTTTGGTGGAAATGAAAAATAATACAGATACTTTGGTAGTCTGATTGACACTTGCTATAATATTGAACATTTCCTTACTGTACAATCTGGCAAGTGTTCTCATGGATATTTACTGAAAGTAGTTTAAAACATATTCCAGACGAAAACCTTCATATGGATATTTATAGAACTTAATTCAATATTGCCAAAATGTGAATGAAACTAAAGTGTCCTCCAATAGGTGAATGAAATGATATAGTATTAATATATTCTGGGAATGGGATAATATTGAGCAATAAAAAAGTAAGCTACCAAGCCATAAAAATATATGGGAATTCTTTTTTTGTTTGTTTTGAAATATAGGTGATTTTTTATTTTGTAATTTAAATTTTATTGGAGTATGGTTGATTTACAATGTTGTGTTCATTTCAGCGGCACAGCAAGTGATTCAGTTACACATATGCATATATTCATTCTTTTTCAGATTCTTTTCTGATAAAGGTATTCCCAGAATATTGAGTAGAGTTCCCTGTGCTATACAGTAGGTCCTTGTTGCTTATCTATGTTATATATAGTATTATTCGTATGTTTACCCCAAGTTCCTGATTTATCCCTACCCCCCACCTTTCCCCTTTGGTAACCATAAGTTTGTTTTCCAAGTCTGTGAGTCTGCCTCTGTTTTGTAAGTTAGTTCATTTGTATCAATTTTTAGGTTCCACCTAGAAGTGATATGATACAATATTTGTCTTACTGTGTCTGACTTACTTCACTTAGTACAATCATCTCTAGGTCCATCCATGTTACTGCAATTGGCATTATTTTCTTCTATTTTATGGCTGAGTCATATTCCATTATATATATGCACCACATATTCTTTACCTGTATTCATATGTTGATGGTCATTTTGGTTGCTTCCATGCCTTTGCTATTGTAAAGAGTGTTGCAGTGAACGTTGGGGAAGATGTGTCTTTTCGATTTATGCTTTCCTCCAGAAATGTGCACAGGAGTGAACTTTCTTGATCATCTGGTAGCTCTATTTTATTTTATTTCATTTCATTTTCAATTTTTTTGGAGTATAGTTGATTTACAATGTTGTGTAACTTTCTGCTGCACAGCAGAGTGAAGCAATTATACATATATCCAATCCTTTTTGGATTCCTTTCCCATACAGGTCATTACAGAGTATTGAGTAGAGTTCCCTGTGCTATACAATAGGCCCTTATTTTTTATCTCTTTTATATATAGTGGTGTGTATATGTCAATCCCAATTTCCAACTTATCCCTCCCGCCTCCCGTTGCTCTGGTAACCACCATTCTGTGCTCCATAGTGGCTGTTACCAATTGGCATTGCCACCAGTAGCGTAGTATTGGTGGCGCAGTGGTTAAGAATCTGCCTGCCAGTGCAGGGGACATAAGTTCGAGCCCTGGCCCAGGAAGATCCCACATGCCGCAGAGCAACTAAGCCCGTGTGCCACAACTACTGAGTCTGCACTCTAGAGCCCACGAACCACAACTACTGAGCTCACGTGCCACAGCTACTGAAGCCTGTGTGCCTAGAGCCTGTGCTCCACGACAAGAGAAGCCACTGCAAAGAGAAGGCTGCGTACCACAACAATGAGTAGCCCCCACTTGCTGCAACTATAGAAAAGCCATGCGCAGCAATGAAGACCCAATACAGATTAAAAAATAATAATAATAAGTGGTACGTTTCTCTTTTTTCCACATTCACTGAAGCATTTCTTTTTTGTAGACATTGTGATGATGGCTATTCTGAGTTGTTCCAGGTGATACTTCTTTGTACATCTGATTTGCATTTGTCTAACATAAAGCAATGGTGAGCATCTTCATATGTGTTTTTCTTCCTTTTGAACAGTGTGAGTAAAATTTACCCCTTGAAAAAAGGTTACTGAAAGGTTGCCTTGTTTTGAAGTCTATTTCGATTATGTACCCCAAGACATTTTTTTTCTTTTTTTTTTTCCTGCGGTACGCGGGCCTCTCACTGTTGTGGCCTCTCCAGTTGCGGAGCACAGGCTCCGGATGCGCAGGCTCAGCGGCCATGGCTCACGGGCCCAGCCGCTCCGCGGCATGTGGGATCTTCCCGGACCGGGGCACGAATCCGTGTCCCCTGCATTGGCAGGCGGACTCTCAACCACTGTGCCACCAGGAAAGCCCCCCCAAGACATTTTTTGAGGGCTGTTGTCATTTACAGCTCCCCAAGCATTGTGAATATGAAGTGCCTATAAGGTCCAGTTTTAGAATTGTTGTTATGGGAAACAGAAGTCGGCAGGATTTCTACTGTCCCTCTCTGGTTACTGACACAAACTTAGATGTAGGGAAAGTCCTGTTCCTGGGTTTTAAATTAGAGTGGGATGTGCCTGACCAAACATGTGAGGGCTTCTGTCCCATTCTTTCTTCCCCCTTACCCTTCATCCCCTGAACAAGTATAAACCCCTGCAAAATCACCTGTTGAGGGTGCTGTCTAGTAGAGTGGGATGACCCTAACGAAGGGGTCGGGAGGTCAGAACCCAAACACCAGGATATATTGAGACCAGGTGATTTTCCAAATGTCATCCAACCCAGAGAGTCCACCATCCTTTGGGTGTCAGAGGGTTGGTTTAGTAGTATGAGGGCACACTTAGATCTGGAGATTGTGATCCCATGCAGAGGGGACCAGGTACTACATGTTCAAGGGGGGTGAATTAGCTGGCATACTTCCAGAGGTCCTCAGGCACACAACAGTCCAGCCTTGGGACCAAATTGGGTCCGTGTCCAGGGATGTGACACTAGCACCTTCACCGCGACTGAACAAATTTAGCGATCATTTTTCTTTTCTGTAATTTAGTTTTAAATTTATAATGGAGTATAGTTGATTTACCATGTTGTGTTCGTTTTTGATATACACCAACATGATTCATTTATACAGAGATGACTATACATTCTTTCTGGAATTATTTTCCCATTGAGGTTACTAAAGGGTGTTGAGAAGAGTTCCAAGTGCTCTACAGCAGGTCCATGCTGATTACAAGTTTTCTCTCTGTAAATATGTATATACTAACTCCAACCTCATGATTTATGCCTCCGAAACACCTTTCCAGTTTGGTAAGCATAAGTTTGTGTTCTAAGTCTGGGACTCTGTTGTAAGAGTCCCAGGGACTCTCTGTACCTGTGTTGTAAGATAGTACCTTTGTATCAATTGTTAGATTGATAGTACAAAGGTACTATCTTACAACACAGGTAAGATACAATTGTATCTAACAATTGATACAATTGTTAGATTCCACCGATAAGTAATATCATATGATATTTATCATTGTCTGATTTATGACACTTAGAATGAATGTCTCTAGGTCCTTCCGAGTGGCTGCAAATGGCCTTATTCCATTCATTTCATGGATGAGTAATATTCCATTGTACATATCTACCATAATTTCTTCATCCAGTCTTCCTTCCAAGGACGTTTAGGTAGCTTCCGAGTAGAGGCTCTTGTAAACAGGGCTGCATAAATTTGGAGTGCCTGGATCTTGTCAATTTACGTTTTTTCCAAGATACAGGCCCAGGAGTGGAAGCGCCATATGCTCTGAAGCTCTGGTTTTTAGATTTTTAAGGAATCACCACCCACTTTTCCACAGTGGCTGTTAGCAATTTACATTCCCACCATCAGCTTGTCAGGGTTCCCTTTTCTCCATGCCCTGTCCTGCATTTCAGGTTTTACACTTTGTGAGCTTGGCCATTCTGACTGGTGCGAAGTGATACCTCTTTGTAGTATTAATTTACATTGCCCGCCTGTTTTGTTGGCCGAAAATGGAGTAAGGGTTTTTCCTGCATATATTAAGGAATAACGCATACAGCCTTTTTGGCAAACTGCATCATTGGCGATGTTCAGCAGCTTTGCATGTGCTTTAACGGCGAGTGCAAACTACCTCTTGAAATCCCTTTCCTGCAATTCTTCCTTGCTTACAAGGCCTTTACGAATACTTGGCTCAAGAAATGACTCCATTAGAGGTGTCGATTACAACCCTGCATGTTTGTGAATTGCAGTGCCCCTGAGCACCAGTTTTCAAGTTGTTGTTTAGGGAAGCAGCCACAAGGGGCAGGATTTCTACAGACCCATTCCGGTTACTGGGGCACCTGAAGGATAGGGAAATTCTTCTTCCAGTTTAGGAAACTAGAGTGGCATATGCCTGTCCAAACGTCTAGGGCTTGTGCCTCATTCCATCCCCCCGTTCCCATTTTCACCCGGAAAATTCCAAGCTTTGCAAAACCGGCTGTTGAGTGTGCTGCCTCCCCAAAGTGGGGAGACTCTAAGGAAAGGAGCTGGGGCACCCGAATACCAGAAGTGGAGATGAGGTGACTTTCCCAAACTCTTCCTGAACAGACGGTGTACCATCCTCTGGATGTCCCATTCATAGTTTAGCTATAGGAAAGGTCCCCTGCACCTGGAGATATGGGACCTATGGAATGGGAGCCAGGCAGTATTACTCTAAAAGTGCTGCATTTGCTGTCCCATCCTCACCAAGCCTCTCAGACACACGAGTGTAGAGCTTTAGGTCCCATCCAGCTGTGTGTCTAGATGTGGTCAGTCCTGGTTGCATCACAGCCCTTGAATAAATTTTGTAAGAAATTCTCTCTCTCTCACAGTCCTTTTTTTTTTGTTCTTGTTATTTAAATTTATAATGGGGTATAGCTGATTTTCACTACTGTGTTTCTTCCTGCTCTGCATCTATCCACTTGATTCACTTAAAGAGAGACATCAATAAATTCTTTTACAGATTCTTACCAGTCTAATAAAGCCTTTTATGGTGACAACAGTGTGCTGAGTCCAGCTCTTTGAGCTATACACTAGGTCTTGTCGATTACGTATTTTGTTTATGGAACCGTATCTATGCTAATTCCAACCTCCTGGTTTATGCATCACCCCACCCCACCTTTCTCCTTTAGCAGCCATAAGTGTGTTTCCTAAATGTGTGACTCTATTACTGTTTTGTAACTGAGTTCAGGTGTAGCCATTTTTAGATACCATCTGTAAATGATACCTTATGATAAGTCTCTTTTTATGTCTGACTTATGTCACTTAGATGATCGTACCTCAGTCTCCACGAGTTGCTGCAACGGGCCTTATTTCATTGATTTAATTGCTGAGTAATATTCCATTGTACACAAGTACCACATGTTCTTTAACCATTTTTTCCTTCCACGGACATGTAAGTTGTACCGAAGTGGAGGCATTTCTAAACAGAACAGCACTAAACGTAGGGGTGCCTGTGTCCTGTCAATTTTTGGTTTTCCCAAGATATATGCCGAAGAGTGGAAGTGCTCTATGCTTTGTAGCTCTGTCTTTTAGGTGTTTTAGGAAACACCATATACTTCTCCAGAGTGGCCATTGGCTATTTACATCCCCCCCATCAGCATAACAAGGCTCCATTTTCTCCATGGCCTGTGCTGCGTTTCTGGTTTTACACTTTTCCAGGATGGCCCTTTTGACGAAGGCGAAGTGAGACTTCTTTGTAGTGTTGATTTGCATTTCCCGCTTGTTTGGTTGGCCAAAAAGGGTGTATGTGTTTTTCCTGAATATATTTATTTTTATAATGGGGTTTAGCTGATTTTCACTGCTGTTTATGCCGCTTTACACCCACTTGATTCACTTACAGAGAGATACCATAGATACTTCTTAAGATTCTTACTACGCAGATATATTCTTCTGCGGTGAGTAGGGTGTGTTGAGTCCAGTTCATTGAGCAATGAGTAGGTCTTGTCTATTACATATTTGGCTGATGGAACGGTATCTGTGCTAATTTCAAATTCTTGTTTTATGCAACACCCCACCTCACCTTTCCCCTTAAGCAGCCATAAGTGTGTTCTCGAAATGTGTGACTCTGTTCTGTTTTGTAATTCAGTTCATGCGTAGCGATTTTTACATTCCCTCTAAAAGTGATATCTTAAGATAAGTATATTTTTCTCTGTGACTTATTTCACTTAGAATCATCGTACCTAAATCCTCTTATTATGCTGCTACAAGCCTTATGACACTGATTTCATGGCTGAGTGATACTTCATCGTACATAAGTACCACAACTTGTTTATCCATTTTTTTCTTACCTGGGATATATAACATGTACCGATGTTGAGGTTCTTTGAAACAGAGCAGCCCTAAACTTCGGGGTGCCTGTGTCCTGTTGATTTTTGGTTTTCCCAAGATATACGACCATGAGTGGAAGTGCCCTATGCTCTGTAGCTCTGTTCTTTAGAGGTCTTAGGAAACACCATACACTTCTCTAGAGTGGCTGTTGGCAATTTACATTCTACCCGTAAGCGTTAAGTCTCCCATTTCTCCATGGCCTGTCATGCATTTCTGGTTTTTACACTTTTTCGGGATGGGTCTTTTGACCGATGTGAAGTGAGACTTCTTTGTAGTGCTGACTGGAAGTGCCCACTTCTTTGGTTGGCCAAAAAGGGCATACGCATTTTTTCCTGAATATACTAAGGAAAAAACGCATACGCCCTTTTTGGCCAACTGTATCACTGTCAAAGTTCTGCCGCTTTTCATGTGCTTTAAAGGTGAGTCCAATCTACCTCTTGAAATCTGTTTCCTGCAATTTGCTTTGCATTCAGAGCGTCTTTGTTGCCTTACCTCAATATATTTTTGGACTTTAGTTGTCATTTATAACTCTGCAGGTTTATGAATTGCGGTGTTCCTGAGCTCCATTTTTCAACTCCCTTTTTTGCGAACTGTCCGCAAAACCGCAGGATTGCTTCAGGCCCTATTCTGGTTCCGGGACGGCAGGCTGAGCCTTTGTTTAATTCTTCTTCCTTATGGGAAAGTAGACTGACATGTGCCTGTTGAAACACCTACAGCTAGTCTCTCATTTGTTCCCCCTCTTCCTGTTCGTCCTCCACACAAATTGCAAACTGTGCAAAACAGAAGGTTAAAGACATTGATTCTCCAAATGGGGAGATTGTTAGTAAAGTGGCTGGAATGGTGAACCCGAGTACCAGGAGAGGAAAAATTAGGTGCATTTTAGACACCTTTCCTATTCACACAGTGTACAGTCCTCTGGGTTTCCCATGCATGTTTTAGCTGTAGGAAGACTCCCTTGAACCTGAAGATTTGTGACCCATGGAATGGGTACCAGGCAGTATTACTGTAAAAAGTCTGCATTTCCTTACCCAACGTCACTAATTCTCTTAGTGCGAACAGTTTCCAGCCTTATGTCTCATCCTGCTGTGGGTCTAGATGTGTTCAATCCATGTTGATTAACAGCCCCTGAGCAAAAGTTGTAAGAATTTTTCTGTCTCACTGTCTTTTATTTTTTAAATTTATTATTATATTGGTTACACCTGATTTTCAATGGTCTGTTTCTTGCTGCTGTACATCCACTTGATTCACGTACAGAGAGACATCAATAAATTCTTTTTCAGATTCTTACCAGTCGTATATATTCTTTTCTGACTTGAGTGTGCTGAGTGCAGTTCTTTGAGGTACCGTGTAGGCCTTGTCGATTATCAATTTGGTATTTGGAATGGTATCTTTGCTAGTTTCAACCTCCTGGATAATGCCTCACCCCTCCCCATCTTTCCCCTTTAGCAGTCTTATGTGTGTTTTCTACATATTTGACTATGTTTCTCTTTTGTAATTTATTTCATGTGTAGCCATTTTTTATTGCACCTTTAAGTTATATCTTATGATATGTGTCTTTTTTTTGACTTGTGTCACTTAGAATGATCGTACGTACCTCCTTTGGAGTTGTTGCAACCGGCCTTGTTTCATTGATTTCCGGGCTGAGTAATATTCCACTCTACATAAGTACCACATCTCTTTTATCCATTTTTTCCTTCCAGGGACATTTAGGTTATATACAAGTCTAGGCTCTTTTAAACAGAGAGGCAGTAAACGTTGGGGTGCCTGTGTCCTGTCGATTTTTGTTTTTCCCAAGATATACGCCCATGAGTGCAAGTGCCCTATGCTCTGTAGCTCATTTTTTAGATGTTTCAGTAAACACAATACATTTCTCCAGAGTGGCCGTTGGCAATTTACATTTCTACTATCCGCCTCACAGGGCTCCCTTTTCTCCTCGCCCTGTCCTGCATTTCTGGTGTTTACACTTTATGAGGATGGCTCTTCTGACTGATGCGAAGTGATACCTTTTGTAGTATTGATTTGCAATGCCCACCTGTTTGGTTGACTGAAAAGGGTGTATGCCCTTTTCTTGAATATATTCAGAAAAAACGCATATGCCCTTTTTGGCCAACTGCATCGTTGGCAATGTTCAGCCCCTTTTCTTGTGGCGAGTCCTTTCTACCTCTTCAAATCCCTTTCCTGCCATTCTCCCTTGCTTACAAGTCCTTTTCGGTGCCTTACCTCAAGACATTTTTTGACAACAGATATTTTCAACCCTGCAGTTTCGTGAATTTTAGTGCCCCTGAGTTCCGTTTTTCAACTTGTGTTTTTGAGAACTGGCCACAAAACAGCAGGATTTCCTCAAGCCCTATTCTGTTTCGGGGGGTAATCTTAGCCTTTGGTCAATACGTCTTCCTGATTGGAAATTAGAGTGACATGTGCCTGTCCAAACACCTAGGACTTGTCTCTCATTGTTTCTCATCCTTCCACTTCATCCTCTGGACAAATTCCAAACTGTGCGCAACAGGATGTTGAAGGTGCTGACATCCCCAAGTGGGGAGATTGTTAGAAAAGACGCTGGAGGTGTGAACCCGAGCACCAAGACATGAGGAGATGCGATGCCTTTTCCAAACTCTTCCCAATCAATTGGTGTACCATCCTCTGGGTGTGACAGGAATGTTTTATCAGTAGGAAGGGTCCCGTTCATGTAAGGAGAACACAAGGTATTTTTCCAAATCAGTATCTCCCCGAACCCCAAACTGGGGAATTTTTAAGCTACGGCTACACGTATGTTCATTAAGGGCCTTGGGAAGTAGGCAGAGTCCGAAGTTTAGATGATTGAAGTCTTCAGGGTCAGAAGTTCCCACCATCGGCTTCCCTTAGGTTACATTTTATCTGTCGTTGAGAGATGATGTCGATAAAAATATCTATTCTTTTTCAGATTATTTACGCTTAAAGGTTATTGCAAAATATTGAGTGTAGTTCCCTGTGCTATACAGTAGTTCCTTGTTGATGATCTATTCTATACATAGCAGTGTGTATGTGTTAATCCCAAACTTAATTTATCCCTCCTCCCACCTTTCCCCTTTGGTAATAATAAATTATAAGATTTTATACTTCTCTGAAATGGGGGAGCTGAAAGAGAGGTATCATTTTCAATGGAAAAGCATTCAAAACAAGATTGAAGCTTCAGCCAAGATTATTAGATGTACATCCTTGGAAAGAAATCACTTCGTTTCTCTAATATTGACCTGACAAATAAGACAAACCTCTTCACTGAACTTGCTTATAATAAAGTGATGGAAATATCCAATGGAAGTGTTAGAAACATCTTATTTTACCGGAGCCTTATACACTGCTCTATGTTAATTACAGTTTGGCTCACACATCTGTTCATTGGAGTTACAATGTTCTCAATTTCTGTTACTGATCCTCCAGAGTGGGCCCCAAAAAGGGTCCCCCTGCCCAGTGTCATTGGAGCCAACAGATCGAGACTGAGTTTGGTTCAGAAGCAAAGGAAACTTTATATTTTGATCAGAGAATGTAGAGATGAGAGCGTGCGCTCCCCCGTGGGCTGTGGGCTTCGCTGCTGTGTAGGGATCCTGTCAACGTCAGCGGGAGGGAGGGGGCGGAGCTCTCGAGGGCCGGGTTGGCTGGAGCTCAGGCTCTATGTCGCGGAGTCTGCACCGGGCCCGCCAGCTGAGGTGTCGACCCAGCCATTGTGCACTAGGAAATCGGGTCTGAAATGCCGGGTGTGGGACCTCTGCATGCGGGACCCTAGGAGCACGTGAAATTAGACAAAGCACAAAGGATAAAAAAGGTTAGACTTTAGTTTATTGTCCAGATTCTATTTTTATCTCCCAGGAGTTTTTAATGGACTTTGCCGGTGACAAATCCCTCCTCTGCCTTTTGTCCCGTTCCTCATTCTTGGGGTGCTGAGGGTGCAGACCCTTCTTCTGTAACTGCTGAGTGCTGAGTGGGGAGCCCTCATACCCGGGGGCGAGGGTCAGAACTTCTCCCCAGCAGCCTCCAGGTGACGTTGATTGTCCCCAGGCCTCCTCCCTCACAGCTCGTCCACCTGAACACCAGCATTGGAAGTGTTATAGATTCCAATGACCTTTAAGGGTCCAGGAAAGAGATGTGCAGAGACACTGGGGGGACCCGTTTTACCCCACCCAACATTTGTTCGGCCACCTTAGGCTGACGGTTTCTGCCAGCCTAGATGCTCTGACCAGTAGTCTGTGCTTTCTTCAGTTAGGCCCCTGAATTAACGTACAAACAGCACCAGATGTCAGAGCCCTGCCCACTCAACTCCCAGACAGTCCAGGCCTGGTGGTGATCCAGGACCATGACGGCCACCGAGTTAACGGCCCTTTGAAGTAGCCAGGAGTCCAGCCCGTCTTATTGGCCACCGTCATCACGGTGTGTGTAGGCTTTTCTATGGTGACAGCATTATCTATGGTTCCCCCGCCAAGCTTATTAGCTCCGCTCTGGGTGCAGTAAGTCCTGCAAGCAGTAGTCTGCTCTTTCGGGGCACACTCTTCCTGTTTTCTGAGAGAAACTCCAGGTCAAGTGATGGTCATACGAGTCATCATGGGGGTCCGTTGCCCCTGGTTGTCTCTCTGGAGGTTGGAGTTGGAGGACCTCCTCATTCGAAGTCAGTGTGCCCACGGAGCCACCCCTGCAACTTCAGGGCATGGTGGGTGGTTAGGATAACCACGTGGGGTTCTTTTCCCTTAGGAGGGAGCTGGCCTTGCGGGCTGCTGATTTCCAGGTTTTTAGATACTCCCAGTATCCTGGCAAGATGGGGCGGTGGGCCAAGCCCTTGGAGACTGTAGTTTATCCTACCTGGAGGGCTTTCTTGTGTTGTTCCATTTCAAGTGGTCCCAGTTTTTGCACTAATACTCCAAGGGCAATTCACCTTTGACCGGGAACATAAAGGTCAAAGGGTTTAGCTAAATTAGGGAGTTCCAGGGCAAGGGTCTGAATTGACTGCTCTTTCCATTCTTGAAAGGCCACTTCTGGATTCTATTCAAAAGGATCATCATCTTTTCCTTTCAGTGTTTCATATAGAGGCCCAGCTATTAGACTGTAGTTAGGATCCAGATGCAGCAATCCCCGGCCTCCCCAGGAACCCCTAAGCTGTCTTCTAGTTTTAGAAGGGGTAAGGCTGCAAACTGCTTCTTCCCTTTCCTGGGATGGGCTTCTCCAACCTTCTGTGAGAATGAAGCCCAGGCAGGTCACCGCAGTCTGTGATATTTGAGCTTTTTCTTGGACACCTTCTATCTTTATTGGCTAGATAGTTCAGAGGCCTCCTTAGTAGGGCCGGCGACCAGAATGTCATCTGCATATTGAAGGAGGGTTCCCTTTTCCAGGGGTAGAACTTTTAGGTCTTTAGCTAACGTTTCCCCAAAGGTGTTGTGGGAATTTTTGAACCCTTGGGGCAGGATGGCCCAGCAGTATTGCTTTTGTTGTATGTTGAGTCCTGCCACTCACAGGCCAAAATTTCTTGTGACTCTGGGACTAATGGAATACAGAAGAAGGCATCATTGAAGTCTTAATACAGAATACCATGTCCTGGTGGACGGTAGAATGACCTGCAGGGTGTAGGAATTAAGAACTACTGGAGGTATATCCTCGGTGGCTTCACTGAGTGTCCTGACATCCTTAACCAGGTCCCCAGCAGCCCATGGGGTTCTCGTGGTCAGGCCCCTCCCAGGATATGGAGCTCACCTGGGCAGGTCCCCAGCAGCCAACGGGGCTCTCGTGGTCATGCCCCTCCCAGGCTATGGAGCTCTCCTTGGCAGGTCCCCAGCAGCCCACGGGGCTCTCGTGGTCAGGCCCCTCCCAGGTTATGGAGCTCACCTCTGCAGCTACCCAGCAGCCCATGGGGCTCTCGTGGTCAGGCCCCTCCCAGGATAAGGAGCTCCCCTAGGCAAGTACCCTGGCAGGGCTGGGCGCACAGGAACCGTGCACATAGCCCTCAATGCAGAGCACCCCCAGCTCACCTGTCACTCAGAGCTGATACAGAGCACCTCAGAGCAGGACTTGAACTAACAAACAGCAGCTCTGACAGGTCTGTGACCCTGGGCATCACTCTGTGCGGCCTCCCTCTGCCTGGTCTTCCAGAGACTTCCACTGCAGCCGGTCACCAGGCCTCTGTCTCCACCCATCACCCTTCCTCTCCCTGACTCCTGGGTTCCTCTTATTAGGAGAGGGTCTTCTTGAAGTTGTCTCCCACTCGTGGGCCAGATAAAATGATTAGAAAACAAGCTGGAGCTGCAGCCCCTTGTCTATCCTGACTCTCAGGAGCCCACACCTGTTCCTTGGACCTGGCCGGTTCAGCAAGGTCCATTTTCTGCCATGTGAGCCCCTGAGGGGTGAGGATTGGCTGACCTGGCCAAACTGACCCTGCCGGCCAGCCCTCCCCAGGTGTGCTTGGGTTGAGGGCAATATAAACACCGCTCCAGGCAGCAAGAGCCCTTGCAGCTGTGCCTGACGCCATATTCTCTGCTCCGTCAGCAGTGTTAGGGCTGGGCTGGTGGAAGGGGGTGAGGGGCCACGGCATTGTGGGTGGCCCGGTGTGAGTGGGGCTCTGCTGGACTTTCTACAGGACTTGCCAGGCTGCCACCTGCTAAAGAAGAGGATTTGTCACCCATACTTTCCCCTGGAATTTCTTCCTGGGCAGAGGTGAGGAAGGAAAAAAGCAGTGGGGGCCGGGACAGGAGGGGTATGTCAGGCAGGGGAATGGAAAGCTTCCAGAAGAGCGCCCGGGGCCAGAACCATCCTGGCTGGCCTGCAGGCACCAAGTCTGCCTGCATGCTGTTACTGGTGTGGCTCCACGGCCCTTCCTCTAGGCTTTCAAGTCCTTGCACACATTCAGGTTTTACTTGGGAAGGGTGGGAACAGCTCAGCAGCAGCTGGCCTGGGGCTCAGCTCACGTTTACTCACAGACGCTTTGGCACGGTCCCCCAGCTTTGCAATGAGGATGCTCCTTGCGGGGGGGCTGCTGGCTGCATGGGAGACGATTCCCCACCTCTGACCAACTTCAGAATTGTTCACCACTGGAGAAAGTGCCCTGATAGGGTTTTCCTCTGTATAACTGGTGGCTTCTGTTTTTTTTCTTTTTTGGTTCAAGGTAGATTTTATTCCTCTTTTTTGTATTTATAGATATAAGCATGGAAATAATTCATTCATATAAATACGTCTATGGGAAGGGAAGAATCTTTTATTGTTTTAGTTTTTTAAATTTTATTTTTTTTAATTTTAAAATTTTATTTTATGTATTTTTTGTACAGCAGGTTCTTATTAGTTATCTATTTTATACATATAAATGTATACATGTCAATCCCAATCTCCCAACTCATCCCACCACCCTCCCCCCACGGCTTTCCCCCCTTGGTGTCCATACGTTTGTTCTCTACATCTGTGTCTCTATTTCTGCCCTGCAAACCAGTTCATCTGTACCATTTTTCTAGGTTCCATATATATGCATTAATATACAATATTTGTTTTTCTCTTTCTGACTTACTTCACTCTGTATGACAGTCTCTAGATCCATCGACATCTGTACAAATGACCCAATTTCATTCCTTTTTATGGCTGAGTAATATTCCATTTTATATATGTACCACATCTTTATCCATTCTTCTGTCTGTGTGCATTTAGGTTGCTTCCATTACCTGGCTATTGTAAATAGTGCTGCAATGAACATTGTGGTGAATGTGTCTTTTTGATTTATGGTTTTCTCTGGGTATATTCCCAGTAGTGGGATTGCTGGATCATATGGTAATTCTATTTTTAGTTTTTTAAGGAACCTTCATACTCTTCTCCATAGCGACTGTATCAATTTACATTCCCACCAATAGTGGAAGAGGGTTCCTTTTCTCCACACCCTCTCCAACATTTGTTGTTTGTAGATTTTCTGATGATGCCCATTCTAACAGGTGTGAGGTGATACCTCATTGTAGTTTTGATTTGCATTTCTCTAATAATTAGTGATGTTGAGCAGCTTTTCATGTGCATCTTGGCCATCTCTATGTCTTCTTGGAGGAAATGTCTATTTAGATCTCCTGCCCATTTTTGTATTGGGTTGCTTGTTTTTTTAATATTGAGCTGCATGAGCTGTTTATATGTATTGGAGATTAATCCTTTGTCCATTGATTCGTTTGCAAATATTTTCTCCCATTCTGAGGGTTGTCTTTTTGTCTTGTTTGTAGTTTCCTTTGCTTTGCAAAAGCTTTTACGTTTCAGTAGGTGCCATTTGTTTAGTTTTCTTTTTTATTGCATTACTCTAGGAGGTGGATCAAAAAAGATCTTGCTGTGATTTATGTCAGAGTATTCTTCCTAAGTTTTCCTCTAAGAGTTATGTACTGTCTGGTCTTACATTAAGGTCTCTAATCCATTTTGAATTTATTTTTGTGTATGGTGTTAGGGAGTGTTCTAATTTCATTCTTTTACATGTGGCTGTACATTTTTCCCAGCACCACTGACTGAAGAGACTGTCTTTTCTCCATTGTATAGTCTTGCCTCCTTTGTCATAGATTAGTTGACCATAGGTGTGTAGGTTTATCTCTGGGCTTTCTTTTTTCTTTTTTTTTTCCTTTTACACCTTTATTGGAGTATAATTGCTTTACAATGGAGTGTTAGTTTCTGCTGTATAACAAAGTGAATCAGCTATACATATACATATATCACCATATCCTCTCCCTCTTGCATCTCCCTCCCACCCTCCGTATCCCACCCCTTTAGGTGGCCACAAAGCACCGAGGTGATCTCCCTGTGCTATGTGGCTGCTTCCCAGTAGCTATTGATATTACATTTGGTAATGTATATATGTCCATGACACTCTCTCACTTCGTCCCAGCTTACCCTTCCTCCTCCCCATGTCCTCAAGTCCTTTCTCTACATCTGTGTCCTTAATCCTGTCTTGCCCCTAGGTTCTTCATAAACTTCTTTTTTCTTTAGATACCATATATCTCTGTTAGCATACGGTATTTGTTTTTCTCTTTCTGACTTACTTCTCTGTGAAGGACTGATTCTAAATCCATCCACCTCACTAAAAATAACTCAGTTTTGTTTCTTTTTATGGCTGAGTAATATTCCATTGTATATATGTGCCAGATCTTCTTTATCCATTCATCTGTCGAGGGACACTTAGGTTGCTTCCATGTCCTGGCTATTGTAAATAGAGCTGAAATGAACATTGTTGTATATAACTCTTTTTGAATTATGGTTTTCTCAGGGTAAATGCCCAGTAGTTGGATTGCTGGGTCGTATGGTACTTCTATGTTTAGCTTTTTAAGGAACCTCCATACTGTTCCCCCTAGTGGCTATATAGATTTACATTCCCACCAACAGTGCAAGAGCGTTGCTTTTCTCCAATAACTGCCTCTCCAGCATTTATTGTTTGTAGATTTTTTTGATGATTGCCATTCTGACTGCTGTGATGTGATACCTCACTGTAGTTTTGATTTGCATTTCTCTAATGATTAGTGATGTTCAGCATCCTTTCACGTGTTTGCTGTCAATCTGTATACCTTCTTTGGAGAAATGTCTATTTAGGTCTTCTGCCCATTTTTGGATTGGATTCTTTGTTTTTGTGATATTGAGCTACATGAGCTGCTTGTAAATTTTGGAGATTAATCCTTTGTTGTTTGCTTCATTTAAAAATATTTTCTCCCATTCTGAGGGTTGTCTTTTCGTCTTGTTTATGTTTTCCTTTGCTGTGCAAAAGCTTTTAAGTTTCATTAGGCTCTGTTTATTTTTGTTTTTATTTCCATTTCTCTAGGAGGTGGGTCAAAAAGGATCTTGCTGTGATCGATGTCATAGAGTGTTCTGCCTATGTTTTCCTCTAAGAGTTTTATAGTGTCTGGTCTTACATTTAGATCTCTAATCCATTTTGAGTTTATTTTTGTGTATGGTGTTAGGGAGTGTTCTAATTTCATTCTTTTACATGTAGCTGTCCAGTTTTCCCAGCACCACTTACTGAAGACACTATCTTTTCTCCATTGTATATCCTTGCCTCCTTTGTCATAGATGAGCTAGCCATAGGTACGTAGGTTTACCTCTGGGCTTTCTATCCTGTTCCATTGATCTATATTTCTGTTTTTGTGCCAGTACCATATAGTCTTGATTACTGTAGCTTTGTAGTATAGTCTGAAGTCAGAAAGTCTGATTCCTCCAGCTCTTATAATTTCCCTCAAGGCTGCTTTGGTTATTTGGGGTCTTTTTTGTCTCCATACAAATTTTAAGATATTTTTGTTCTAGTTCTGTAGAAAATGCCACTGGTGATTTGATAGGGATTACATTGAATCTGTAGATTGCTTTGGGTAGTATAGTCATTTTCACAATATTGATTCTTCTAATCCAAGAACATGGTTTATACCTCCATCTGTTTATATCATCTTTGATTTCTTTCAGCAGTACAGGTGAAGTACAGCAGTACTCTTTTTCTGAGTACAGGTCTTTTACCTCCTTAGGTAGGTTCATTCCTACATATTTTATTCTTTTTGTTTCAGTGGTGAATGGGATTGTTTCCTTAATTTCTCTTTCTGATCTTTCATTGTTAGTATATAGGAATGCAAGAGATTTCTGTGCATTAACTTTGTATCCTGCAACTTTACCAAATTCATTGATTAGCTCTAGTAGTTTTCTGGTGGCATCTTTAGGATTCACTATGTGTAGTATTGTGTCATTTGCAAATAGTGACAATTTTACTTCTTCTTTTCCAAGTTGTATTCATTTTATTTCTTTTTCTTCTCTGATTGCTGTGTCTAGCTCTTCCAAAACTTGTTGAATAATAGTGATGAGAGTGGACATCCTTGTCTTATTCCTGATCTTAGAGGAAATGCTTTTAGTTTTTCACCATTGAGAATGATGTTTGCTGTGGGTTTGTCATATACGGCCTTTATTATGTTGAGGTAGATTCCCTCTATGCCCACTTTTTGGAGTCTTTTTATCATAAATGGGTGTTGAATTTTGTTAAAAGCTTTTCCTGCATCTGTTGGGATGAGCATATTTTTATTCTACAATTTGTTAATATGGTGTATCACATTGATTGATTTGTGTATATTGAAGAATCCTTGCATCCCTGGGATAAACCCCACCTGATCATGATGTATGATCCTTTTAATGTGTTGCTCAATTCTGTTTCCTAGTATTTCGTTGAAGATTTTTACATCTATATTAATCAGTGATATTGGTCTCTAACTTTATTTTTCTGTAGTATCTTTGTCTGGTTTTGGTATCAGGGTGATGGTGACCTCATAGAATGAGTTTGGGAGTGTTCCTTACCCTGCAAATTTCTGAAGAGTTTGAGAAGGTTGGGTGTTAGCTCTTGTCTAAATGTTTGCTAGAAGTCACCTCTGATGCCATCTGGTTCTGGAATTTTGTTTGTTGGAAGATTTTAAATCACAGTTTCAATTTCATTACTTGTGATTGGTCTGTTCATATTTTCTATTTCTTCCTGGTTCAGTCTTGGAAGGTTATACCTTTCTAAGAATTTGTCAGTTTCTTCCAGGTTGTCCATTTTATTGGCATAGAGTTGCTTGTAGTAGTCTCTTAGGATGCTTTGTATTTCTCTGGTGTCTGTTGCAACTTCTCTGTTTTCTTTTCTTTTTTTTTTTTTGCTGTACGTGGGCCTCTCACCATTGTGGCCTCTCCCTTTGCAGAGCACAGGCTCTGGATGCACAGGCTCAGCAGCCATGGCTCACGGGTCCAGCCGCTCCGCGGCATGTGGGATCCTCCCGGACTGGGGCACGAACCCGTGTCCCCTGCATCGGCAGGTGGACTCCAAACCACTGCACCACCAGGGAAGCCCAGCAACTTCTCCTTTTTAATTTCTAATTTTATTGATTTGAGTCCTCTCCCTCTTTTTCTTGAGTCTGTCTAAAGGTTTATCATTTTTGTTTATCTTCTCAAAGAACCAGCTTTTAGTTTTATTGATATTTGCTCTTGCTTTTATTTCATTTATTTCGGCTCTTATCCTTATGATTTCTTTCCTTCTACTAACTGTGGGTTTTGTTCTTATTTCCCTAGTTCCTTTAGGTTTAAGGTTAGACTGTTTATTTGAGATTTTTCTGGTTTCTTGAGGTAGGCATGTATTGCTATAAACTTCACTCTTAGAACTGCGTTTGCTGCATCCCATAGGTTTTGGATTATTGTGCTTTTGATGTCATTTGTCTCTAGGTAGTTTTTGATTTCCTCTTTTATTTCTTCGGTGTTCTCTTGGTTATTTAGTAACGTATTGTTTAGCCTCCATGTTTTTGTGTTTTTTAACGTTTTTTTCCCGTGTAATTGATTTCTAATCTCATAGCATTGTGGTCGGAACAGCTGCTTGATATGATTTCAGTTTTCTTAAACTTACTGAGGCTTTATTTGTGACCCAAGATGTGATCTATCCTGGAGAATGTTCCATGTGCCATTGAGAAGAAAGTGTAATCTGCTGTTTTGGGATGGAATGTCCTATAAATATCCATTAAATCTATCTGTGCTATTGTGTCATTTAAAGCTTGTGTTTCCTTATTTTCTGTCTGGATGATCTCCATTGGTGTAAGTGAGGTGTTAAAGTCCCCCGCTATTATTGTGTTACTATCAATTTCCTCTTTTATAGCTGTTAGCAGTTGCCTTATATATTGAGATGCTCCTATGTTTGGTACAAATATATTTATAATTGTTATATCTTCTTGGATTGATCCCTTGATCATTATGTAGTGTCCTTCCTTGTCTCTTGTAACATTCTTTATTTTAAAATCTATTTTATCTGATATGAGTTTTGCTACTCCAGCTTTCTTTTGGTTTCCATTTTCATGGAATATATTTTTCCATCCCCTCACTTTCAGTCTGTATGTGTCCCTAGGTCTGAAATGGGTCTCTTGTAGACAGCATATATATGGGTCTTGTTTTTGTATCCATTCAAGGAGCCTGTGTCTTTTGGTTGGAGCATTTAATCCATTCACGTTTAAGGTAATTATCGATATGTATGTTCCTATTACTATTTTCTTAATTGTTATGGGTTTGTCTTGGTGGGTCCTTTTCTTCTCTTGTGTTTCCCACTTAGAGAAGTTCCTTTAGCATTTGTTTTAGAGCTGGTTTCGTGGTGCTGAATTCTCTTAGCTTTTGCTTGTCTGTAAAGCTTTTGATTGCTCCATCAAATCTGAATGAGATACTTGCTGGGTGGAGTATTCTTGGTGGTAGGTTCTTCCCTTTCATCACTTTAAATTTATCATGTCACTCCCTTCTGGCTTGTAGATTTTCTGCTGAGAAATCAGTTGTTAACCTTATGGGAATTCCGTTGTATGTTGTCATTTTTCCCTTGTTGCTTTCAATAATTTTTCTTTGTCTTTAATTTTTGTCAATTTGATTACTGTGTGTCTCAGCATTTTTCTCCTTTGGTTTATCCTGCCTGGGACTCTCTGTGCTTCGTGGACTTGGGTGGCTATTTCTTTTCCCATGCTAGGGAAGTTTTCGACTATAATCTCTTCAAATATTTTCTCGGGTCCTTTCTCTCTCTCTTCTCCATCTGGGACCCCTATAATGTGAATGTTGTTGCATTTAATGTTGTCCCAGATGTCTCTTAGTGTGTCTTCATTTATTTTCATTCTTTTCCTTTATTCTGTTCCATGGCAGTGATTTCCACCTTTCCATCTTCCATGTCACTTATCCGTTCTTCTGCCACAGTTATTCTGCTACTGATTCCTTTTAGAGTAATTTTCATTTCAGTTATTGTATTGTTCATCTCTATTTGTTTGTTCTTTAATTCTTCTAGATGTTTATTCCTTAATTCTTCTAGGTCTTTTTAAAGCATTTCTTGCATCTTCTCGATCTTTGCCTCCATTCTTTTTCCAAGGTCTTGGATCATCTTCACTATCATTATTCTGAAGTCTTTTTCTGGAAGGTTGCCTATCCCCACCTCATTTCGTTGTTTTTCTGAGAATTTATCTTGTTCCTTGATCTGGTATAAAGTCCTCTGCCTTTTCATTTTCTCTATCTTTCTGTGAATGTGGTTTTCCTTCCACAGGCTGCTGTAGTTCTTCTTGCTTCTGCTGTCTGCTCTCCGGTGATTGAGTCTATCTTAGAGGCTTGTGCAAACTTCCTTATCGGAGGGAGTGGTGGTGGGTAGAGCTGGGTGTTGCTCTGGTGGGCAGAGCTTTATTCTGCTTGTCTGTGGATTAAATAAAAGTTTAATAAAAAGTTTAATCTGCTTGTCTACTGATGCATGGGGATGGGTTCCCTCCCTGTTGGTCTTTTGGCCTGAGGTGACCCAGCACTGGAGCCTACCTTGCTCTTGGTGGGGCTAATGGTGGACTCTGGGAGGGCTCACGCCAAGGAGTATTTCCCAGAACTTCTGCTGTCAGTGTCGTTGTCCCCATGGTGAGCCACAGCCACTCCCCACCTTTTCAGGAGACCCCCTAAAACTAGCAGGTAGGTATGGTCATTTGCCTACGGGGTGACTGGGTCCTGATGTGCAAACTACTTTGTGTGTGCCCTCCAAGAGTGGAGTCTCTGTTGAGACTCTGAGTCTCTGAGTGCAGTTGAGACTCTGAGACTCGGAGTGGAGTTGCACAGACTCTGGGTCCTGTGAAGCTTCGATGATTTGTGGTTCTAGAAATCCTATAGGAGACGGTCCACAGCAGGTGAAGCTAATGCTGTCAGCAGAGGTGGTGAAGCCAAAGATGTGCAGTTCCGACTAGAGGTGCTGATGTACATACAGGACAAAATTATCTCTTGTGAATGTAGTTCAGGCACGTTTAAGATGAATGCAGTCATGTTAATGCCTAACATCTTCTATCTTGTGCCTCTCCTCAGGGACCGCCTCCTCAGTTCCTGAGGCTCCTGTAAGTCATGTACAGGGGAATGGAGAGTGGGCTCTGTCCAGTCTGAGCCCTGAGTTACCCTGTGTGTATCGTAGGATACTTTGTATTTCTGTGGTGTCTGTTGTAACATCGTCTCTTTCATTTCTGATTTATTTGGGCCCTCTCTTTTTTTTTTTTAAAAAAAAAGTACTACTGTTGTCTTTTATTCTTTACAGAAGTTTAATAAGTGTTTGATCTACTACCCTTACTCTATGTATACTTTTTGCAGTGAGATTTTTACTTTTGTTTGTTTGCTTGTTACTATCAGTAATTAGTGAGACTTCTTTTAAGCTACCTTCAACATTGCTTATAAAGCTGCTTTATTAGTGATGACAGAGCTTTAATGGAAGTCGTTTTCTGGTTGTAAATTAGAATGCAATGTGCCAGTAAAAAGCCCCTTAAATTTATGTCTCATTACTTCTTGTTCTTCTTTTAATTTAATTTTATTTTTTATCCCAGCAAATTTGATTACAATGTTTTGTTTGTTCTAGGTGTGCAAGATGTGGTTCTTTTACACATATACATGTATCTATACTTCTTTAGATCGTTTTCTCATGTAGATTATGACACAATGTTGAGTAGTCTTCTCTTGGTATTCCGTAGGTCTTTGGTGATTATATATTTCACATGTGTTTGTATATCTATGTTAACCCCAATATCCTAATGTATCCAATCCTCACACCTTTCCATTTGGTGAACCATAACTTTGTTCAATGAATCTGTGATTGCCTTTCTCTGTGGAAATATCTTCATTGGTATCAATTTTTAGGTAACACCTATAAGTGATATTATAGGATATGTGTCTTTTGCTGTCTGACTTAGTACAAGTTGCCTGATTACCTCTGGAATCATCTATGGTGCTGCAAATGGCATTGTTTCTTTTTTTTCCTTGGCTAATATTCCATCTGTACCTGTACCAGTTCTTCTTTGTCCACTCACCTCTTGATGGACTTTTTGGTTGCCTCCATGTCTTGGCTATTGTAATATTGCTGCAGTGCACATTTGCCTGCTGGTGTCTTTCCAGTTCTGTCTACTTATGTTATAGGCCCAGGAGTGGGCCGCCTGTATCATATGGTATCTTAGGGTTTACCTTTTAAATGCGCCACGATTCTGTTCTCATTAGTGGCTCTTTCCAGGTTACATCCCACTTAAACTTGAGGGTATGCATTTTTCCACAATAGCTTCAGCATTTATTGTTTGTAATTTTCTTGCTGATGGATATCCTGACTGGTGTGAGCTGATACCTCTTTGTGGTTGAATTTGCATGTGACTCATAATCGGTTGAAATTGAGCTTTATTGCATGTCCTTTTTATTTTTCAAACTGTGATTACAGCTTAGTTCTTCAAAGTGTTTTCTTAAAATATGTGTCACATTCTGAAATTTTTTGGCCGTTAGCTACTACAAGACATTTTGAGGGCAGGTTTCATTTACAGCCCTGCAGTACTTGTTCACATGAAGTGACCATTAGCACAGGCTTTAAAGCTGCTTTTGCAGGTAACGGCCAGAGTGCAGCAGCCTTTCTTTGTTCCCCATGCTGGTACTAGGGAAACAGACCTTCCAGCCAGTGGTCTTCCTTGGTTATATATTAGAGTGGAATGTGCCCTGATAAACCCCCAAAAGCTTATGTCTCCTTACTTATGTTTGTTTTTTAAATTTAATTTATACTTTTACTGGAGTAATATTCCATTGTGTATATGGACCACTTCTTGGTGCATTCCTCTGTTGATGGACATTTTCATTGCTTCCAAGTGTTAGCTATATTAAATATTGCTGGAGTGCAAGATTGTCAGCCTGTGACTTTTTGATTCTCATTTACTCAGGTGATAGGTCCAGCAGTGGGTGTGACCGAGTGACTAGTAGCTCAATGTTTACCTTTTCAAAGCACCTCCATTTTGTTTTCATTAGTGGCTCTTACCACGTCCCCCTTAGAACTGAGGGTACGAATTTCTCCACAATCCTTTCACCATTTATTGTTTACTGCATTTTTGCTAATGGCCATTATGACTGCTGTGACCTGATAGGTTTTTGTAATTTGGGTTTGCATGTCTTTAAAAATTTCTAAAATTCATCATTGTTCCACGCCGTTTTCTTTTCTGTTAAAAAAAAGTGTGAGTACAATATATCACTTGAAATTGTCTTCTTGGAAGGTTGTTCTCTTTTGAATTTTTGGGCGATAATCGACCCCAGGGTTTTTTTGGAGGGCAGGTGTCATTACAGAACTGCAAGTTTGGTGAATATTTAGTGACCTTTAGCATTGGGTTTAAAGTTGCTGTTGTGGGAAATGGCGACAATGAGGCAGCAATTCTCCATTCCCAAATCTGGGTACTAGGGCAGCAGAGCCTTTCTGGAAGTTGTGTTCCTAGTTTGTAAGATAGAATGGAATGTGCCAGGAGGAACACCCATAAGTTTATGTCTCATTACTTCTTGGTTTTTAAAATTTATTTAATCGGGGTAATGATTAGATATTGTTTGTCCAGATATACACAGTCTGGTTCATTTGTACAATATATATGTCTATTCATGTTCAGATCCTCTTCCCCTGTAAAATATGGTGATCTAGGTTCCGTAGACCTCCCTTGCTATATGGTCGGTCTTTTTGATATATGTATTTAATATTTATTTGTATACATATGGTAACCCTAATCTTAATTTTCCATTCCCCCCACCTTTCCTTTTAGGTAATAGTTTGTTTTCTAAGTCTGTGAGTGTCTTTCTCTATGGAAATATGTTCATTTTTGTTAGTTATTAGATAACGCTTATAAGTGATATCATAGGATATAGGTCTTTTGCTTTCTGACTTACCTCATATTCTGTGATTATCTCCAAGCTCATCTATGGTGCCTCAAATAACAGTGTTTCGTTGTTTTACATGACTAATATTCCATTGTGTACGTGGACCACTTCTTCTTTATCCATTCATCTGCTGATGGACATTTTGGTTGCTTCCATGTCTTGGCTATTGTGAATAAGGCTGCAGTGCAGCTTTTGCAGCCCGTGTCTTCTCGATTCTGGTCTTCTCAGGTGAGAGGCCCAGTGGTGTGACTGCTGGATTGAATGGTACCTCAGTTTTTACTTTTAATCGCAGCTCCTTTCTGTTCTCATTATTGGCTGTTACCACGTTACATCTCACCAGCAGCTAGAGGGTACACAGTTCTCTAAAACCCCTTCAGAAATTATTGTTTGTAGACTTTTTGCTGATGGTCAGTCGACTTGTGTGAGTTGAAACCTTTTTGTAGATTAGGTTTGCATGAGTCCTGAGGTTGAGCTTTTACCCATTTTCCTTTTTTTTTTTAAAAGAGAGTGAGTCAAACTTACCTCTTCATACTATCTTCTTGAAAAATTTGCCAGTTTTGAATTTTATTGTCCATTCCCTACCTCAGCACAATTGTTTAGGGCAGGTGTCCATTACAGCTCTGAGTCCTTGTGAATGTTATGAGACCATTAGCTGTGAGCTTAAAGCCGATCTTGCGGGAAACGGCCACAAGGCGGCAGAATTTCTACATTTCTAACTGTGGGTTTTTTGGCAGCAGAGCATTCCTGGAAATCGTGTTAGTAGGCTGTACATTAGATTGGAATGTGCCAGGGCACATCCCCAAGAGCTTATATCTCGTTACCTCCTGTTTGTTTTTTCAATTTAATTTTTATTTATTATCAGAGAAAATTTGATAAAAATATTTTGTTTCTCCTAGGTGTACAGAATCTGGTTCACTATATCAGTGTATCTGTCTATCTTTGGATCCTTTAGCGTGTAGGTTATTACAGAGTGTTGCCTAGACCTCTCTTGGTATTCCATAGGTATTTTGTGATTATATATTTCATATGTATTAGTACATGTCTGTTAATCCCCATATCCTAATTCATACATTCCTTATACTTTTCCATTTGGTTAAACATAACTTTGTTTTCTTAATACATTCTCTTCCTTCTCTTGGAAATAAGTTCATGAGTATCAATTTTTAGGTAACACCTATAAGTGATGTCATAGGATATCTGTCTTTCACTTTCTTTCTTCAATTGGAGTGATTATCTCTAGGTCCTCATATGGTGGTGCAAACGGCACTGTTTCATTGTTTTCCATGGCTAATATTCCATTGTTTACATGGACCACTTCCTCTTTGTGCATTTTTCTGTTGATGGACATTTTGGTTTCTTCCAAATTTTGGCTATGTTAAATGTTCCTGCAGTGCAGGATTGCCAGCCTGTGTCTTTTCCATTCTGCTCTGCTCAGGTGGTAGGCACATCAAAGGACCTACCAGATCACATGGTAGCCCAATTTTTACCCTTAAACATACCTCCATTATGTTCTCACTACTGGCTGTTACCAGTTTATATCCCCCCAGCAGCTAGAGGGTACACAGTTCTCTCAAACCCCTTCAGTATTTATTCTTTGTAGACTTTTTGCTGAAGAACATTCTGATGGCTGTGAGGTGAACATTTCTGTAATTGGATTTGCATGGCTTTATTATTTGCTGATGTTGTGCATTTTTCAATTCCCTTTTATTTTAAAGAAAAAAAAAAGACAAAATGTGTGTAAAAAGTGCCTCTTGAAACTGTCTTCTTGAAATGTTGATGTCTTTTGAATTTTCTCTTCGATTTACGACCCCAGGATTTTTTTTGATGACAGGTGTCATTTACAGGCCTGCAATTATTTTGAATAGTAAGTGACCATTAGCGCTGTTGTGTGAAACGACCAGAAGGCAGCAGCACTTCTCCTTACCGAATCTGCTTACTAGGGAAAGAAAGCCATAATGGAATTTGTGTTGCAGGTTGTAAATTAGAACTGAATGTGCCAGGAAAAGCCCCTTAAGATTATGTCTCATAAATTCTTGTTCGTTTTTTTAATTTCATTTTTAATCTTTATCACAGCAAATTAGATTACAATGTTTTGTTTGTTCTAGGTGTGCAAGATGTGGTTCTTTTACACATGTATCTGTTCTTCTTCAGATCCTTTTCCCATGTAGCTCATGACACAATGTTGAGTAGTCTTCTCTTGGTATGCCGTAGGTCTTTGGTGATTATATATTTCACATGTGTTTGTATATCTCTGTTAACCCCAAAATTGTAGTGTATCCAATCCTGACATCTTTCCATTTGGTGAACCTTAAGTTGGTTTAATGAATCTGTGATTGTCTTTCTCTCTGGAAATATCTTCACTGGTATCAATTTTTAGGTAACACCCATAAGTGATATGATAGGATATGTGTCTTTCACTTTCTTACTTACTACCAGTTGCATGATTACCTCTAGATTCCTCTATGGTCCTGCAAATGTCATTGTTTCATTTTTTTTCCTTGGCTAGTATTCCATCTCTACATGTACCAGTTCTTCTTTGTCCACCCATCTGTTGATGGACTTTTTGGTTGTTTCCCTATCTTGGCTATTGTAATACTGCTGCAATGCAGATTTGCCCGCTTGTGTCTTTCCAATTCTGTCTTCATAGGATATAGCCCAAGAAGTGGGCCTGCTGGATCATATACTAGCTCAAGTTTACCTTTCAAAGGCACCTCCATTCTGTTCCCATTAGTGGCTCTTAGCAGGTTATGTCCCACTTCAAATTGAGGGTATGCATTTCTCCAAAACCTCTTCAGCATTGATCGTTTGTAGTTTTTTTGCTGATGGTTATTCTGAGTGTTGTGAGCTGATACCTCTTTGTGGTTGGACTTGCATGTGTTTCATACTCCCTTGATATTGAGCTTTCAGGCATGTCCTTTTATTTTTCAAACTGTTACTACAGGTGACGTCTTCAAATTGTTTTCTTGAAGTATGTGCCACATTTTGAAATTTTTTGGCCTTTACCTGCATCAAGACATTTTAAGGGCGGTTTTCATTTGCAGTCTTGCAGTACTTGTGCATATGAAGTGCCCATTAGCACAGATTTCAAAGCTGCTGTTGCAGGTATCAGCCAGAGGATGGCAGCATTTCCACGTTCCCCACTCTGGTACCTAGGGAAACAGACCTTCCTGCCAGTGGTGTTCCTCAGTTATAAATTAGAGTGGAATGTGCCCTGATGTACCCCCGAAAGCTTACGTCTCCTTACTTATGTTTGTTTTTTAAATTTATATTTTTTAGTGGAGTAATATTCCATTCTGTACATGGACCACTTCTTCTTTGTGCATTCCTCTGTTGATGGACATTTTCATTGCTTCCAAGTGTTGCCTATGGTAAATATTGCTGGAGTGCAGTATTGCCAGCCTGTGACTTCTTTTTTTTTTTTTAGTGGTACGCGGGCCTCTCACTGCTGTGGCTTCTCCCGTTGTGGAGCACAGGCTCCAGACACGCAGGCTCAGTGACCATGGCTCACGGGCCCAGCCACTCTGCGGCACGTGGGATCCTCCCGGACTGGGGCACAGACCCATGTCCCCTGCATTGGCAGGCGGACTCTCAACCACTGCACCACCAGGGAAGCTCCAGCCTGTTGTGACTTTGGATTCTCATTTTCTCAGGTGATAGGCCCAACAGGGGTATGACTCATTGACTGGTAGCTCAATGTTTACCTTTTCAAAGCACGTACATTGTGTTTTCATTAGTGGCTCTTACCACGTCCCAATTAACACCGAGGGTATGCATTTTTCCACAACCCCTTGAGCATTTATTGTTTGCAGAATGTTTGCTCATGGCCATTCTGACTGGTGTGAGCTGATAGGTTTTTGTAATTTGGACTTGCATGTCTTTAATAATTACTAATATTCAGCATTTTCCCACACCTTTCTCTTTTATTTAGAAATAGAAAGTGTGAGTACAATTTACCTCTTGAAATTGTCTTGTTGGAAGGTTGCCCTCTTTTGAATTTTGTGGTCGATTTTCGACCCCAGGATTTTTTTTGAGGGCAGGTGTCATTTACAGGCCTGCAACAAGCGTGAATATTTAGTGACCATTAGCACTGGGTTTAACGCTGCTGTTGTGGGAAACGGCCACAAGGCGGCAGCATTTCTCCATTCCCAAATCTGGTTACTAGGACAGCAGAGCCTTTCTTGAAGTCCTGTTATTAGGTTGTAAATTAGAATGGAATGTGCCAGGAAAAAGCCCCTGAAGTTTATGTCTCATTACTTCTTGTTCATTGTTTTAATTGTTTTAAGTGGAGTAATGATTAGAATACAGTTTGTCCTAGGTGTACACAATCTGGTTCATTCGTACATCATATATATCTATTCATGTACAGATCCTTTTCCCATGTAAAGGATTACAGAGTGTTCTGTACACCTCCCTTGCTATGTGCTCGGGCTTTTTGATATATGTACTCAATCTGTATTTGTATAGATATGGTCAATCTAATATTAATTTATCCATTGCCACCACCTTTCCTTTTAGATATGCATAGTTTGTTTTTTAAGTCTGTGTGTGTCTTTCTCTGTGGGAATATGTCCATTTTTGTCAGTTGTTAGGTAACACCTATAAGTGATATCATAGGATATATGTCTTTTGCTTTCCAACATACCTCATGCTCTGTGATTATCTCTAGGCTCATCTATGGTACCTCAAAGAGCAGTGTTTCATTGTTTTCCATGGCTAATATTCCATTGTGTACATGGACCACTTCTTTATCCTTTCATCTGTTGATGGACATTTAGGTTGCTTCCATGTCTTGCCTATTGTGAATAAGGCTGCAGTGCAGCTTTTGCAGCCTCTGTCTTCTGGATTCTGGTCTTCTCAGGTTAGAGGCCCAGCGGTGGGCCTGCTGCATCGAATGGTAGGTCAATTTTTACTTTTAAACGCAGCTGCTTTCTGTTCTCATTATTGGCTGTTACCATTTTATATCTCACCAGCAGCTAGAGGGTACACAGTTCTCAAAAAACACTTCAGCATTTATTATTTGTAGAATTTTTATTGATGGTAAGTCGACATGTGTGAGTTGAAACCTTTTTGCAGATTACATTTGCATGAGTGTAATAATTCCTGAGGTTGAGCTTTTATCCATTTTCCTTTTTTTTTAAAAGACAGTGAGTAAAACTTACGTCTTCATACTATCTTCTTGAAAAATTTGCCTGTTTTGAATTTTGTTGGCCATTCCCTACCTCAGGACATTTTTTGAGGGCCGGTGTCCTTTACCGCCCTGAGTCCTTGTGAATGTTAAGTGACCATTAGCTGTGGGCTTAAAGCCGCTCTTGCGGGAAACGGCCACAAGGCGGCAGCATTTCTACATTTCCAACTCTGGGTTTTTGCGCAACAGAGCCTTCCTGGAAATCGTGTCAGTAGGCTTCAAATTACAGTGGAATGTGCCAGCGCAAACCCCCAAGCGCTTATATCTCCTTACTTGTTGCTTGTTTTTTAAATTTAATTTTTATTAGGTATCAGAGCAAATTTGATAAAAATGTTGTTTCTCCTAGGTGTACAGAATCTGGTTCATCATATCAATGTATCTATTCATCTTTGGATCCTTTCCCGTGTAGGTTATTAGAGTGTTGAGTAGACCTGTCTTGGTATTCCATACGTATTTTGTGATTATATATTTCATATGTGTTAGTACATGTCTGTTAACCCCCATATCATAATTCGTTCATTCCTTACACCTTTCCAATTGGTTAAACGTAATTTTATTTTCTTATTCCATGCTTTTCCTTCTCTTGGAAATAAGTTCATGGGTATCAATTTATAGGTAACACCTAGAAGTGATGTTATAGGATATCTGTCATTCAGTTTCTTTCTTACTTCAAGTTGGGTGATTATCTCTAGGTCTTTATATGGTGGTGCAAATGGCACTGTTTCATTGTTTTCCGTAGCTAATATTCCATTGTGTACATGGACCATTTCTTCTTTGTGCATTTTTCTGTTCATGGACATTTTTGTTTCTTCCAAGTCTTGGCTATGTTAAATGTTCCTGCAGTGCAGGTTTGCCAGCCTGTGTCTTTTTCATTCTGGTCTGATCAGGTGATAGGCGCATCAAAGGAACTTCCAGATCACATGGTAGCTCAATTTTTACCTTTAAATGCACCTCCATTATGTTCTCACTACTCACTGTTACCTGTTTACATCCCCCCAGCAGCTAGAGGGTACACAGTTCTCTCAAACCACATCAGCATTTATTCTTTGTAGACTTTTTGCTGATGGTCATCCGACTGGTGTGAGTTGAAACCTTTTTGTAGATTAGATTTGCATGAGTCTAATAATTCCTGAGGTTGAGGTTCTATCCATTTTCCTTTTTTAAACAAGAGAGTAAGTCAAACTTACCGCTTCATACTACCTTCTTGGAAATTTTGCCTTTTTTGAATTTTTTTGGCCATTCCTCACCTCAGGACACTTTTTGAGGGCAGGTGTCCTTTACAGACCTGAGTCCTTGTGAATGTTAAGTGACCATTAGATGTGGGTTTAAAACCGCTCTTGTGGGAAACGGCCACAAGGTGGCAGCATTTCTACATTTCCAACTCTGGGTTTTTGGGCAACAGAGCCTTCCTGGAAATCGTGTTAGTAGGCTGCAAATTAGAGTGGAATGTGCCAGGGCACACCCCCAAGAGCTTATATCTCATTACCTCTTGTTTGTTTTTTAAATTTAATTTTTATTTATTATCAGAGCAAATTTGATAAAAATGTTGTGCTTCTTCTAGGTGTACAGAATTTGGTTCATTATATCTATGTATCTATCTATCTATTCATTTTTGGCTCCTTTCCCGTGTAGGTTATTACAGAGTGATGAGCTCAATTTTTAACCTTACACCGCCATTCTCTTCTCACTACTGGCTGTTACCAGTTTACGTCCCAGCAGCAGCTAGAGGGTACACAGTTCTCTAAAACCCTTTCAGCATTCATGTTTTGTAGACTGTTTTGCTGATGATCATTCTGACGGTGGCACAGTGAACGTTTTTGTAGATTGGATTTGCATGGCCTTATTTGTTCCTGATATCGAGCATTATTCCATGCAATTTTTTTAAACAAAAAGAAAAAGAAAAGACAAAATGTGCGAAAAATATGCCTCTTGACACTGTCTTTTTGAAGTGTTGACGTCTTTTGAATTTTCTGGCCGATTTACGACCCCAGGAATTTTTTGAGGCCCAGTGTCCTTTACAGTCCTGCACATATTTTGAATATTAAGTGACCATTAGCGCTTGGTTTAAAGTTGCTGTTGTGTGAAACAGCCACAAGGCAGCAGCATTTCTCCTTTATCAAATCTGGTTACCAGGGCAACAGAGCCTTAATGGAAGTCCTGTTCTAGGTTGAAAATTAGAATGGAATGTGCCAGGAAAAAATCATTTAATTTTATGTCTCATTATTTCTTGTTCACATTTTAAATTTAATTTTTATTTTTTATCGCAGCAAATTTTATAACAATGTTTTGTGTGTTCTAGGTGTGCAAGATGTGTTTTTTTCACACATATATGTATATCTATTCTTCTTCGGATCCTTTTCCCAGGTAGGTTATGACACAATGTTGAGTAGTCTTCTCTTGGTATTCCGTAGGTCTTTGGTGATTATATATTTCACATGTGTTTGTATATCTCTGTTAACCCCAATATCGTAATGTATCCAATCCTCACACCTTTCGATTTGGGGAACCATAAGTTTGTTTAATGAATCTGTGATTGTCTTTGTGGAAATATCTTCTTGTTATCAATTTTTAGGTAACACCTATAAGTGATATATGTTAGGTGTCTTTCGCTTTCTCACTTACTACAAGTTGCATGATTACCTCTAGACTCATCTATGGTGCTGCAGATGGCATTGTTTCATTTTTTCCTGAGCTAATATTCCATCTCTACATGTAGCATTTCTTCTTTGTCCACCCATCTGTTGATCGACTTTTGGTTTCTTCCATGTCTTGGCTATTGTAATACTGCTGCAGTGCAGATTTGCCTTCCTGTATCATTCCAATTCTGTCTTCTTAGGTTATAGGCCCAGGAGTAGGCCTGCTGGATTGTATGGTGGATCAATGTTGACCTTTAAAGGCACCTCCATTCTGTTCCCATTAATGGCTCTTACCAGGTTACGTCCGACTTCAAATTAAGGGTATGCATTTCTCCACAACCCCTTCAGCATTGATCATTTGTAGTTTCTTTCCTGATGGTTATTCAGAATGGTGTGAGCTGATACCTCTGTGTGGTTGGATTTACATGTGTCTTATAATCCATTGAAATTGAGCTTTCAGGCATGTCCTTTTAGTTTTCAAACTGTTATTATTACAGCTTATTTCTTCAAATGGTTTTCTTCAAATATGTGCCACATTTTGAAATATTTTGGGCTTTACATGCATCAAGACATTTTAAGGGCAGGTTTCATTTGCAGTCCTGCAGTACTTGTGCATATGAAGTGCCCATTAAACCAGATTTCAAAGCTGCTGTTGCAGGTATCAGCCAGAGGATGGCAGCATTTCCACGTTCCCCACTCTGGTACCTAGAAACAGACCTTCCTGCCAGTGGTGTTCCTCAGTTATAAATTAGAGTGGAATGTGCCCTGATATACCCCTGAAAGCTTACGTCTCCTTACTTATGTTTGTTTCTTAAATTTAATTTATACATTTTTAGTGGAGTAATATTCCATTCTGTACATGGACCACTTCTTCTTTGTGCATTCCTCTGCTGATGGACATGTTCATTGTTTCCAAGTGTTGCCTATGGTAAATATTGCTGGAGTGCAGTATTGCCAGCCTGTGACTTTTGATTCTCATTTTCTCAGGTGATAGGCCCAACAGTGGGTATGATTCATTGACTGGTAGCTCAGTGTTTACCTTTTCAAAGCATGTGCATTGTGATTTCATTAGTGGCTCTTACCATGACCCAATTAACACTGAGGGTATGCATTTTTCCACAACTGCTTCAGCATTTATTGTTTACAGAATGTTTGCTCATGGACATTCTGAATGCTGTGAGCTGATAGGTTTCGTAATTTGGATTTGCATGTGTTTAATAATTCCTAATATTCAGCATTTTTCCACACCTTTCTTTTTTAGGGTTAGAGTAAGGGTTAGGGTTAGGGTTAGGGAACGGGTATGGTATAGGGTACAGGTTATTGTATGACAATGGGTTAGGGCTAGGGTATGTGATGTGGTATGGGTTAGTGTCAATGTATGGCTTAGGATTAGAGTACGGGTTAGGGAAGGGCTTAGAGTAAGGGTTAGGGTTAGGAAACGGGTACAGTTTAGGGTACAGGTTAGGGTATGACAACGGGTTAGTGTCAGGGTACATGTTAGGGTACGGGTTAGTGTTAGTGTATGGGTTAGGGTTAGGGAAAGGGTTAAGGTAAGGGTTAGGTTTAGGGTTAGGTAAGGTACGGTTTAGGGTACAGGTTAGGGTACAACAATGGGTTAGAGTTAGGGTTAGGGTATGGGTAAGGTTTAGGGTAAAGAAACGGGTATGGCTTAGGGTACAGGTTAGGGTACGATAACGAGTTAGCATCACGGTATGTGTTAGGTTACCGGTTAGTGTTAATGTATGGGTTAAGATTAGGGTATGGGATAGGGTAAGGGTTAGGGTTAAGGAATGGATATGGTTTAGGGTGCAGGTTAGGGTACGACAACGGGTTAGGTTTAGGGTACGTGTTTGGGTATGGGTTAGTGTTAGTGTATGGGATAGGATGAGGGTACAGGTTAGAGTAAGGGTTAGGGTAAGTGTTAGGGTTAGGTTTAGGGCTAGGGTTACAGTTAGGGAATGGGTATGGTTTAGGGTACAGGTGAGGGTATGACAATGGGTTAGGGTTAGGGTACGTGTTAGGGTACTGGTAAGTTATTGAAAGGGTTAGGGTTAGGGTAAGTGTTAGGGTAAGGGTTAGGTTTAGGGTTAGTGTTAGGGTTAGTGTTAGGGAATGGGTACTATTTAGGGTACAGCTTAGGATATGACAACTGGATAGGGTTAGGGTACATGTTAGGGTACGGGTTAGAGTTAATGTACGGGTTAGGATTAGGGTATGGGTTAAGGTAAGGTTCAGGGTAAGGGTTAGGGTTAGGGTTATGTTTAGGGAATGGATACGGTTTAGAATACAGGTTAGGGTATGACAACGGGTTAGGTTTGGGGTATGTTTTAGGGTACGGGTTAGTGTTAGTGTATAGATTCGCATTAGGGTATGGGTTAGGGTAAGGGTTAGGGTAAAGTTTAGGGGTGGAGTTAGAGTTTGGGAACTGGTATGAATTAGGGTAAATGTTAGGGTTCAACAATGGGTTAGGGTTAGGGTTCATGTTAGGGTACAGGTTAGTGTTAGTGTACGGGTTTGGAAAAGGATAACGGTTAGAGTAAGGGTTAGGGATAGGCTTAGGGTTACGGAACAGGTAATGTTCAGGGTACAGGTTAGGGTATGACAACAGATTAGGGTTACGGTACTTGATAGGGTACAGAATAGTGTTAGTGTACGGTTTAGGATTAGGGTATGGGTCAGTGTAAGGTTTACGGTAACGATTAAGGTTAGGGTTTGGGTTAGGGTTAGGGATTGGGTATGGTTTAGCCTACAGCTTAGTGTACGACAATGGGTTAGGGGTACGGTGCGTGTTAGGCTACGGGTTAGTGTTAGTGTATGGGTTAGGCTTAGAGTATGTGGAAGGATAAGGGTCAGGGTAAGTGTTAGGTTTAGGGTTAGGGTACGGTTTAAGATACAGGTCAGGGTATGACAACGGATTAGGTTTAGGTTAGGTTTTAGGGTACGCATTAGTGTTAGGGTACGGTTTTGGATTGGGTTTGGGTTGGGGCAACGCTAAGGGTAACGGTTAGGTTTAGGGCAATGGAATGTGTATGGTTTAGGGTACAGGTTAAGGTACGACAACGGATTAGGGTTAGGGTAAGTGTTACGTTAGGAGTTAGTGTACAGGTTAGGATTAGGGTACGGGTTAGGGTAAGGATTAGGGAAAGTCTTAGTGTAAGTGTTAGGGTTAGGATTAGGGTTCGGGTAAGGGAACGGGTATAGTTTATGGTACATGTTAGGGTACGACAATAGGTTAAGTTTAGGGTACGTGTTAGGGTATTGGTTACAGTTAGTATACGGAAGGATTAGTTTATGAGTTAGGGTAATGCATAGCGTATGGGTTTAGGGTTCAGGTTAGGGATAGGGATAGGGAACGGGTACTGTTTAGGGTACAGGTTAGTGTACAACAATGGTTAGTGCCAGGGTATTTGTTAGGGTATGGGATAGTGTTAGTGTATGGGTTAGGATTACGCTACATGTTAGGGTAATGCATAGGGTAAGGGTTAGGGTTAGGGGTAAGGTTAGGGAATGGTTACGGTTTAGGGTACAGTTTACGGTACGACAAAGAATTAAGTTTAGGGTACGAGTTAGGGTACAGATTAGTGTTAGTGTACGGGATACGGGTTAGGGTAAGGCTCCGGGTAAGGGTAAGGGTTAGGGTTAGGGAAGGGGTACAGTTTAAGATACAGGTTAGGGTATGACAAGTGTTTAAGGTTAGCATACTTGTTAGGGTATAGGCTAGTGTTAGTGTACGGGTTAGGATTAGGGTACACGTTAGGGTAAGGCTTTGGCTAAGAGTGAGGTTTAGATTTAGGGTTAGGGTTAGGGAACAGGGATGGTTTATGGTACAGGGTAGGGCACGACAAAGGTTTTGGGTAAGTGTACATGTTCGGGTACGGGTTAGTGTTAGTGTACGTGTTAGGATTAGGGTACGGGTTAGGGTAAGGCTATGAGTAAGGGTTAGAGGTAGGGTTAGGGTTAGGGAATGGGTACGGTTTAGGGTACAGGTTAGGGTATGACAACAGTTTAGGCTTAGCGTACGTGTTACGGTAAGGGTTAGTGTTAGTGTACGGGTTAGGATGAGGGTATTGCTTAGGGTAGGGCTTCAGGTATAGGTTAGGGTTAGGGAACGGGTACTGTTTTATGTACAGGTTAGGGCATGAAAACAGCTTAGGCTTAGCGTACGTGTTAGGGAAAGGGTTAGTGTAAGTGTATGGGTTATGATTAGGGTAAGGGTTAGGGTAACACTTTGGGAAAGGGTTAGCATTAGGGTTAGGGTTAGGGTAAGTGTTAGGGGATGGGGACGGTTTAGGGCACACGTTAGGGTATGACAACGCTTTAGGGTGAGCGTACGTGTGAGGGCACGGGTTAGTGTTAGCGTACAGGTTAGGATTAGGGCACGGGTTAGGGTAAGGCTTCGGGGAAGGGTTAGGGTTAGGGTTCGGGCTAGGATTAGGGTTAGGGGACGGGGACGGTTTAGGGTCCAGGTGACGGTACGACAACCGTTTAGGGTGAGCGTACGTATGAGGGCATGGGTTAGTGTTAGCGTACGGGTTAGGATTAGGGGACGGGTTAGGGTAAGGCTTCGGGGAAGGTTTAGGGTTAGGGTTCGGGCTAGGGTTAGGGTTAGGGGCCGGGGAAGGTGTAGGGTCTAGGTAAGGATACGACAACGGTTTAGGGTGAGCGTACGTGTGAGGGCACGGGTTAGTGTTAGCGTACGGGTTAGGATTAGGGGATGGGTGAGGGTAAGGCTTCTGGGAAGGGTTTTGGTTAGGGTTCGGGCTAGGGTTAGGGTTAGGGGACGGGGACGGTTTAGGGTCCAGGTGAGTGTACGACAACGGTAAAGGGTGAGCGTACGTGTGAGGGCACGGGTTACTGTTAGCGTACGGGTTAGGATTAGGGGACGGGTTAGGGTAAGGCTTCGGGGAAGGGTTAGGGTTAGGGCTAGGGTTAGGGTTAGGGGACGGGGAGGGTTTAGGGTCCAGGTGAAGGTACGACAACGTTTTAGGGTGAGTGTACGTGTGAGGGCATGGGTTAGTGTTAGCGTACGGGTTAGGATTAGGGGACGGGTGAGGGAAAGGCTTCGGGGAAGGGTTAGGGTTAGGGTTCGTGCTAGCGTTAAGGTCAGGGGACGGGGACGGTTTAGGGTCCAGGTAAGGGTACGACAACGGTTTAGGGTGAGTGTACGTGTGAGGGCACGGGTTAGTGTTAGGGTACGTGTCAGGATTAGGGGACGGGTTAGGGTTAGGATTCGGCCTGGGTTAGGGTTAGGGGACGGGGACGGTTTAGGGTCCAGGTGAGGGTACGACAACGCTTTAGTGTGAGCATACGTGTGAGGGCACGTGTTAGTGTTGGTGTACGTGTTAGGAATAGGGGACGGGGGAGGGTAAGGCTTCGGGGAAGGGTTAGGGTTAGGGTTCGAGCTAGGGTTAGGGTTAGGGGACGGGGACAGTTTAGGGTCCAGGTGAGGGTACGACAACGGTTTAGGGTGAGCGTACGTGTGAGGGCACGGGTTAGTGTTAGCGTACGGGTTAGGATTAGGGGACGGGTTAGGGTAAGGCTCCGGGGAAGGGTTAGGTTTAGGGTTCGGGCTAGGGTTAGGGTTAGGGGACGCGGACGGTTTAGGGTCCAGGTGAGGGTACGACAACGGTTTAGGGTGAGCGTTCGTGTGAAGGCACGGGTTAGTGTTAGCGTACGGGTTAGGATTACGGGACGGGTTAGGGTAAGGCTTCGGGTAAGGGTTAGGGTTAGGGTTCGGGTTAGGGTTAGGGTTAGGGTTTCATGTGCTTTTCATGTGCCTTAAAGACGAGTCCAGTCTATCTCTTGAAATCTGTTTCTTGCAATTCTGTCTTGCATTCAGATCCTCTTCTTTGCCTTACCTCAACATATTTTTGGACGTTAGTTTTCATTTATAACTCTGCAGGTTTGTGAATTGCAGTGCCCCTGAGCTCCTTTCTTCAACTCGCTTTCTTGTGAGCTGGCCGCAACACCGCAGGATTGCTTCAGGGCCTAATCTGGTTCCGGCACGGCATGCTGAGCCTTTGGTTAACTCCTCTTCCTGGTGGGAAATGAGAGTTAAATTTGCCCGTCCAGACACCTCCAGCTAGTCTCTCATTGGTTCTGCCTATTCCTGTTCATCTTCCGCAGAAATTGCAAACTGGGCCAAACAGGAGGTTAAAGGCACTGACTCTCCAAGTGGGGAGAGTGTTAGTAAAGCGTCTGGAATGTTGCACCCGAGTACCAGGGGACGAAAACTGAGACACATTTGAACAAGTTTCCCGATCACACGGTGGATCATACTCTGGGTTCCACATGCATGTTTTAGCTGAAGGAAGAATCCCTTCAACCTGGAGAGTTGAGACCCATGGAATGGCTACCATGCAATATGACTTCAAAGGGTCTGCATTTGCTCACCGAACCTCACCAATCCTATCACTGTTGCGTTTATGCCGCTGTACACACACTTGATTCTCTTTCGGAGACATAGCAATCCATAGGTTTTAAGATTCCTACTAGTCAGGTATACTCTTAGGCGTTTAATATGGGGTGTTGAGTCCATTTCGTTGAGCAAGGAGTAGCTCTTGTCTATTACATATTTGGCTTATGGAACGGTATCTGTGCTCATTTCAATCTCTGGTTTTATGCAGCACCCCAACTCACCTTTCCCCTTAAGCAAGCATAAGTTAGTTTTCTAAATTTGAGACCCTGTTCTGTTTTGTAATTCAGTTCCTGTGTAGCCAAGTTTACATTCCGTGTATTAGTGATATCTTACGATGTTTCTTTTTCTGTGTGACTTATTTCAGTTAGAATCATCGTACCTGAATCCACTCATTATGCTGCTACGGGCCTGATGACATAGATTTCATTGCTGAGTGATATTGCATTGTACGTAAGTACCACAACTTCTTTATCCAGTTTTCGCTTTCTGCGATATTGAACTTGTACCGTAAACGAGGTTCTAGTAAACAGAGCCGTCCCAAACTTTGGGGTGGCTGTGTCTTTTTGATTTTAATTTCCCTAAGCTATAGGACCATAAGTGGAAGTGCCCTAGGCTCTGTTGCTTTGTTTTTTCGATGTTTCAGGAAACACCATACACTTCTCCAGAGTGGCAGGTGGCAATTTACATCCCGCCCATCAGCATAACAAGGCCCCCAGTTCTCCATGGACTGTCCTGCCTTTCTGGATTTTACACTTTTTTCAGATGGCCCTTTTGACCGGGGGGAAGTGAGACTTCATTGTAGTGCAGATTTCCTTTGCAAGCTTGCTTGGTTGGCCAAAAAGGGCGTATGCGTTTTTTCCTGAATATATTCAGGAAATATATTCAGGAAAAAACGCATACGCCCTTTTTGGCCAAGTGCATCATCGTGGACGTTCTGCCTCTTTTCCTATGCTTTAAATGCAATTCCAGTCTACCTCCTGAAATCGGTTTCCTGCAATTCTGCCCTGCTTTCAAGTCCTCTTGGCAGCTTTACTTCAATATATTTTTGGACGATAGCTGTCATTTATAACTCTGCAGGTTTGTGAATTACAGTGCCCCTGAGCTCCTTTCTTCAACTCGCTTTCTTGTGAGCTGGCCGCAACACCGCAGGATTGCTTCAGGGCCTAATCTGGTTCCGGCACGGCACGCTGAGCCTTTGGTTAATTCCTCTTCCTGGTGGGAAATGAGAGTTAAATTTGCCCGTCCAGACACCTCCAGCTAGTCTCTCATTGGTTCTGCCTATTCCTGTTCATCTTCCGCAGAAATTGCAAACTGGGCCAAACAGGAGGTTCAAGGCACTGACTCTCCAAGTGGGGAGAGTGTTAGTAAAGCGTCTGGAATGTTGCACCCGAGTACCAGGAGACGAAAACTGAGACATATTTGAACACGTTTCCCAATCACACGGTGGATCATACTCTGGGTTCCACCATCATTGGCATAACACCGAAGACCTGCCAGGCCTGTGTTCGGGAGGACTTTTGAAAGCTCGGCAGTCTAGACGGGCAGCGAAGGGAGCAGAGTGTCGCCTTTCATTCTTCTTGCAGAGAAACGATCTGAAGGGCCCAGGTACCTGTATTTGGTTGGGTCCCCTAAGAATTGGGTACACATTGGGTACACAGTGTTTTTCCATGCGAGGTGGTGAGGACCCAGGAGTCCTAGGAGTCCTGAACCAGCACCCTAGCGTCAAGCCACTGCTTTGACTAAGGCTTCTGGGCAAATGCTGCATGCCTGCAGGCACTGTGGATGCCGTTCCCGGACCTTGTTTGGATCTTCGTGACCAGTGTGGTCTGCCCTTTATGCGAAGGGGGCTCTGGCACGCCTCAGGCAAGGAAGTGGAAAGACCTTTCTTCTTTCTTGCATAGCACCCTTTCCTTTGAGACACGTTCCAGCATGCAAGGGAAGACTAGCGGAACGCTGTGTTTAGGCACCTTTGAGGCTACGAGGATTCTTCGTTCAACTAGGGACAATCCAACGTTTCTCCTAAGGTCCTGGCATCAAAGTTGAACGCAGCCCCACGTACGTGTAGTTTCTCAAGCACCAGAAGAGACACAAGAAGCACTGTGGTACCTTCTCAGAATAATATCTTGCGCAGGGAGATGAGCACTGTCCGAGTGACATAGGCGTTTTAAGGCGCTAGCTAGATCTGGGTGTCCTTGAACCTGCCAAAAGACTAGCAGGCTTCAGGAGGAAACCATTCGTTTTCCGGACGGCATGTAAAGTCGAGTTTCTGCTGGGCAGGGAGAGACGGCAGGTATGTAAGCGGAGAATGAACAGTCAGCACAGAGCTTGTTACATTGCAGCTCAGGGTCAGCCCTGAGAGCCACTGGCATCACACCGAAGACTTTCCAGAACTCGGGTCGGGGCACAGTTGAAAGACTTGTCAATCTCTCTATCCAACGAAGGCAACAGTTTGCTGCCTTTCACACTGCGTTCCAAGAGATGATCCGGAGGTACCTGGGTCGCCGAACGGTGCTCAATCGGTCAACGGGAGTCATTGAGTGCACAGTGTTCCTCCAAAGGGACATGGTGGGGCAGAGGGAGTCCTGGGAGAAGCATTCCAGCGTTAATGCGCTGCTTTCCCTAAGGGTTCATGGAAATCGTTTGTACACGTCAAGTCGTGCGTGGAAACCCTGCCATTACGTTGAGCCTGGGGGACAGGTCTGGCTTTCCCGTTATGTGAACAAGGGCTGCTGGAGGCCTCCTGTAACGAGTAGGAAACTGTCTGTTAGCCTAGGAAACCTGCCGTTCAATCACTCGGCATTACCACTGTGAAGAGGGCACGGGCAACAACGCTGTTTTTCACTTAAATCTGAGGCCGCAAGTGTCCTGCTTTCCCGTTGGGAAAATAATGCTTTTCTCATTAGGCCCCTCGGTCAGACTTGACACCGCACACATACGTGGAGATAGGCAACCTTTCAGAAAAAGAGTTCAGAATCATGTTAGTGAAGGTGATCCAGCGCTTCGGAGAAAGAATGGAGGCAAAGATTGAGAAGATGCAAAAAATGTTTAACAATGACCTAGGAGAATTAAAGAACAAAGAAACAGAGATGGACAATACAATACCTGAAATGAAAACTACACTACAAGGAAAAATAGCAGATAACTGAGGCAGAAGAATGGATAAGTTACCTGGAAGACAGTATGGTGGAATTCATTGTTGTGGAACAGAATAAAGGAAAAAGAATGGAAAGAAATTAAAACAGCCTAAGAGACCACTAGGAGAACCTTAAATGCAAGAACAATCACATTATAGGGATCCCAGATGGAGAGGAGAGAGGAAAGACCTGAGAAAATATTTGAAGAGTTTACAGTCAAAAACTTCCCTAACATGGGAACGGAAATAGCCACCTAAGTCGAGGAAGTGCAGAGAGTCCCATACAGGATAAACCCATGGAGAAAGACGCTGAAACACAACTGCCGAAAAGAAAGACAAAGAAAAATTATTGAAAGCAGCAAGGGAAAAAAGACAAATAACATACAAGGGAACTCCCATAAGGTCAACAGCTGACTTCTCCGCAGAAACTCTAAAGGCCAGAAGGGAGTGTCATGACATATTTATAGTGATGAAAGAACCTACAACCAAGATTACTCTACACAGCAAAGATCTCATTCAGATTTGATGGAGAAATCAAAAGCTTTACAGACAAACAAAACCTAATAGAATTCAGCACCACCAAACCAGCTCTAAAACAAATGCTAAAAGAACTTCTCTAACTGGGAAACACAAGAGAAGAAAACGACTTACAAAAAACAAACCCAAAACAATTAAGAAGATGGTAATAAGAACATACATATTGATAATTACCTTAAACGTGAATGGATTAAATGTTCCAACCAAAAGGCACAGTCTCGCTGAATGGAAACAGAAAGAAGACCCATATATAGACTGTGTACAGGAGACCCACTTCAGACCTGGGGGACACATACAGACTGAGAGTGAGGGGATGGAAAAAGATATTCCATGAAATGGAAATCAAAAGAAAGCTGGAGTAACAATAGTCATATCAGATAAAATAGACTTTAAAATAAAGAATGTTACAAGACACAAGGAAGGACACTACATAATGATCATGGGACCAATCCAAGAAGAAGATATAACAATTATAAATATATATGCACCCAACATAGGAGCACCTCAATACATAAGGCAACTGCTAACAGCTATAAAAGAGGAAATTGATAGTAACACAATAATAGTGCGGGAATTTTAACACCTCACACCAAGGAACAGATCATCCAAACAGAAAATTAATAAGGAAACACAAGCTTTAAATGACACAATAGACAAGATCGATTTAACTTTTATTTATAGAACATTCCAACCAAAAACAGCAGATTACACTTTCTTCTCAAGTGTGCAAGGAACATTCTCCAGGATCCATCATACCTTGGGTCACAAATGAAGCCTAAGTGAATTTAAGAAAATTGAAATCAAATCAAGCATCTTTTCTTACCACATGCTATGAGATTAGAAATGAATTACAGGGGGAAAAACGTTAAAAACACAAACACATGGAGGCTAAACAATATGTTATTAAATAACCAAGAGATCACTGAAGATATTCAAAGAGGAAATCAAAAAATACCTAGAGAAAAATGACAATGAAACCACGACAATCCAAAGCCTATGGGCTGCAGCAAAAGCAGTTCTAAGAGGGAAGTTTATAGCTATACAAGCCTACATCAAGAAACATGCAAAATCTCAAATAAACAATCTAAGCTTACACCTAAAGGACATAGAGAAAGAAGAACAGAACCCAAAGTTAGCAGAAGGAAAGAAATCATAACAATCAGAGCAGAAATAAATGAAATAGAAACAAAGAAAACAATAGCAAAGATCAATAAAACTAAAAGCTGGTTCTTTGAGAAGATAAACAAAATTGATAAACCATTAGCCAGACTCATCAAGAAAAAGAGGGAGGGGACTCATATCAATAAAATTAGAAATGAAAAACGAGAAGTTACAACAGAAAACGCAGAAATACAAATCATCCTAAGAGACTACTACAGGCAACTCTTGCCAACTCTTGCCAATAAATCATCCTAAGAGACTACTACAAGCAACTCTTGCCATTTCTGGAAGAAATGGACAAATTCTCAGAAAGGTATAATCTTCCACGACTGAACCAGGAAGAAATACAAAATATGAACAGACCAATCACAATTAATGAAATTGAAACTGTGATTAAAAATCTTCCAACAAACAAAAGTCCAGGACCAGATGGCTTCACAGTTGAATTCTATCAAACATTTAGAGAAGAACTAACACACACCTTTCTCAAACTCTTCCAAAAAATTGCAGAGGGATTAACAATCCCAAACTGATTCTATGAGGCCACCATCACCCTGATACCAAAACCACACAAAGATACTACAAAAAAAGAAAATTAAAGACCAATATCCCTCGTGAATATAGATGCAAAAATCCTCAACAAACAGAATCCAACAACATATTAAAAGGATCATACACCATGATAAAGAGGGGTTTATCCCACGGATGTAAGGATTCTTCAATATATGCAAATCAATCAATGTGATACACCACATTAGCAAATTGAAGAGGAAAAACAATATGATTATCTCAATAGATGCAGAAAAAACTTTTTTTTTTTTTTTTGCGGTACGCGGGTCTCTCACTGTTGTGGCCACTGCGGAGCACAGGCTCCGGACAAGCAGGCTCAGCAGCCATGGCTCAGGGGCCCAGCCGCTCCGCAACATGTGGGATCTTCCTGGACTGGGGCAGGAACCTGTGTCCCCTGCATCGGCAGGCAGACTCTCAACCACTGAGCCACCAGGGAAGTCCAGAAAGAACTTTTGACAAAATTCAACAAAATTCAACACCCATTTATGATAAAAACTCTCCAGAAATTGGGCATAAAGTGAACCTACCTCAACATAATAAAGGCCGTATATGACAAACCCACAGCAAACATCATTCTCAATGGTGAACAACTGAATGCATTTCCTCTAAGATCAGGAACAAGATAAGGATGTCCACTCTCACCACTATTATTCAACATAGTTTTGGAAGTCTTAGCCACGGCAATCAGAAGACAAAAAGAAATAAAAGGAATACAAATTGGAAAGGAAGAAAGAAAACTATCACTGTTTGCAGATGACATGATACTATACATAGAGTACCCTAAAGATGCCTCCAGAAAACTACTAGAGCTAATCATTGAATTTGGTAAAGTTGCAGGATACAAAGTTAATGCACAGAAATCTCTTGCATTCCTGTATACTAATGATGTAAAATATGAAAGAGAAATTAAGGAAACACTCCCATTTACCATAGCAACAAAAAGAATAAAATACCTAGGAATAAACCTACCTAGGGAGACAAAAGACCTGTATGCAGAAAAGTATATGACATTGATGAAAGAAATTAAAGATGATACCGACAGATGGAGAGATATACCATGTTCTTGGATTGGAAGAATCAATATTGTGAAAATGAATATACTACCCAGAGCAATCTACAGATTCAATTCAGTCCCAATCAAATTACCAATGGCATTTTTTACAGAACTAGAAGAAAAAATTTTAAAATTTTTATGGAGACACAAAGACCCCAAATAGCCAAAGTGGTCTTCAGGGAAAAAATCGGAGCTGTAAGAATCAGACTCCCTGAGTTTAGACTATACTACAAAGCTACAGTAATCAATACAATATGGTACAGGAACAAAAACAGAAATATAGATCAATGGAATACAATAGAAAGGCCAGAGATAAACCCACTCATCTATGGTCAACTAATCTATGACAAAGGAGGCAAGGATATACAATGGAGAAAGACAGTCTCTTTGATATGTGGTGCTGGGAAAACTGGACAGCTACACGTAAAAGAATAAAATTAGAACATTCCCTAACACCATACACAAAAACAAACTCAAAATGTATTAAAAACCTAAATGTAAGACCGGACAGTATAAAACTCTCAGAGGAAAACATAGGCAGAACACTCTTTGACCTAAATCACACAAGATCGTTCTTTTGATCCACTTCCTAGAGTAATGGAAATAAAACCAAAAATAAACAAATGGGACCTAATGAAACTTAAAAGCTTTTGCACAGCAAAGGAAACAAGATGAAAAGACAACAGTCAAAATGGGAGAAAATATTTGCAGATGAATCAACGGACAAAGGATTAATCTCCAAAATATATAAACAGCTCATGCAGCTCAATATTAAAAAAAAAAACAACGCAATCCAAAAATGGGCAGAAGACCTAAATAGATTTTTCTCCAAAGAAGATATACAGATTGCCAGCAAACACATGAAAGAATGCTCAACCTCATTAATCATTAGAGAAATACAAATTAAAACTACAGTGAGATATCATCTCACACCAGTTAGATTGGGCATCATCAGAAAATCTATGAACAACAAATGTTTGAGAGAGTGTGGAGAAAAGCGAACCCTCTTGCACTGTTGGTGAGAATGTAAATTGATACAGCCACTATGGAGAAGAGTATGGAGGTTCCTTAAAAAACTAAAAATAGAGGCTTCCCTGGTGGTGCAGTGGTTGAGAGTCCGCCTGCCGATGCAGGGGACACGGGTTTGTGCCCTGGTCCGGGAGGATCCCACATGCCTCTGAGTGGCTGGGCCTATGAGCCATGGCCACTGGGCCTGTGCCTCCAGAGCCTGTGCTCTGCAATGGGAGAGGCCACAACAGTGAGAGTCCACGTACCACACAAACAAAAAAAACAACCTAAAAATAGAATTACCATATGACCCAGCAATCCCACTACTAAGCCTATACCCAGAGAAAACCATAATTCAAAAAGACACAAGCATCCCAATGTTCATTGCAGCACTATTTACAATAGCCAGATCATAGAAGCAACCTAAATGCCTATCAACAGATGAATGGATAAAGAAGAAGTGTTACATATATACAATGGAATATTGCTCAGCCATAAAAAGGAACAAAATTGGGTCTTTTGTAGAGACGTGGATGGATCTAGAGACTGCCATACTGAATGAAGTAAGTCAGAAAGAGAAAAACCAATATCATATATTAATGCATATATGTGGAACCTAGAAAAATGGTACAGATGAACTGGTTTGCAGCGCAGAAATTGAGACACAGATGTAGAGAACAAACATATGGACACCAAGGGGGGCAAGTGGTGGTGGATGGTGGTGGTGGTGTGATGAATTGGGAGATTGACCTATATATACTAATATATATAAAATGGATAACTAATGAGAACCTGCTATATAAAAGAATAAATAAATTAAATTAAAAAGACACATATAGATATATCTTTAGAGTCATCAATATTAAGTATAATACCTTTAATGTACCTAGGTTTAATAGAAGTCAAATAAGATCTTTATTAGCTTTGTCATCTGTTCTGTGTTTGCCTTTGAAATCTTTTACTGTATAGTTACCTTCACTAAGTGAATAACTGTTGTTTCACAGTGACTTATGATCCTCTTATAACTGTTGCATATTTGTCAGCAAATAAATGAATAAATAAATACCATGGTATGATGAAAGTTTTTATAAGTAAATTAAATTAAATGTAAATGAGATGAGAGCTTTGGGTGAACACTTTAGGAATAATTCTTTTAGGAATATCTACTTAAAAATAATCTGTCTATATATTTGGCAACTTGAAATTTTAGAGTTTTGTTAAATGAAGTTACATGATGAAAGTTTATTGAATATCTAGGTCATTTCCAAATAAAATAAGATACTGAAACATTAATTACTGACATTGGCTTCCTTTTACAGAGAAAGTAAAGATTTAGAACTATTAGTAAATATGTTTGGTGCCACACTGAGATATTTTCTATAAAAATGCCCATTTTTAAAGAAATTATTACCGGTATTTATGTTCACCAATCTACAGAATGCTAATGTAAAAGACAGTTCATAATTGCTTACTTCTTAGTTTTCACTAGAAATTAAGGTTTTTAAGAAATGAGGATTCTAATTTAAATATGTAATTAAAGCTACTTGAAATAATAAGGGAAATATTTCAGTATACAGTAGGAAAGTAAGATGTATGTTTTCAGTAAAGAATGTATGAGGAATGGAATTGCATCTTATTAAGGGAAAAGAAAGTAAGTTGTCTTAGAGCTGGTTGTTTCTGGATGGAAAAAAAATAAGGGAGAAACTCACATGGATACAGAAAGTGACGGAAGCCTTGTGGGAAGTGGACCCTGAGAAAAGAGATTGTGCATGGTCAGGACTGACTAAGTTTAGAATAAATTTAATTGAGCAAATAACATTTAAAAGCTGGCTGGTGCAAAAATTGAATTGGACTTTTCTCTCTGTTAAAGAGGACAAGTTTTCTTAAAATGTTGAACTGCCTTTGTTAACAGATTTTACGTTTATTTACATTTTAAGTTATCTGTTCTGTATTTGTCTTTGAAATTTTTATTGTCACTTTGGCTAAGTGAATAACTACTGTTTCACAGTGACCTGTGATCCTATCTGACTGTTCTAAATTCTTTTTGATATTTTGTTGACAAAACATCCCAAATCAAATTAAATTGTAATGATATTTCTTTGATCTCTAGCTAATTTTGGGATGCTTCAAAGGGCCCCTGAAACACCCCAAAGAGAGATATTAGACTAACTAGGTTCATTTGGTATGTTTAATTACATGGGAAGTATTGTCAAATGAGTAATAAATCTTCTTAGTTTATATTGTATGGTAAATGTTATTAATTACATATTCTAGAAATTATACGGAATTCCTAAAATTCTGATATGTCCTGGGAAAATGTTATCAATCATAATTCTGGTTATTATCTTGAAGTGTTATATTTCACAGCAGTAATGAAGTTTCTTTGTCAATTGTGTTGTAATCAGGTTTTTTAAACCATGCCTTCTTTTTTTTTTTTAACATCTTTATTGGGGTATAATTGCTTTACAATGGTGTGGTAGTTTCTGCTTTATAACAAAGTGAATCAGTCATACATAAACATATGTTCCCATATGTCTTCCCTCTTGCGTCTCCCTCCCTCCCACCCTCCCTATCCCACCCCTCCAGGCTGTCACAAAGCACCGAGCCAATATCTCTGTGCCATGCGGCTGCTTCCCACTAGCTATCTACCTTACTACTAAACCATGCCTTCTTAAGTTTTTTTGTCATAATAGACAGCTATGGTTTTACTCTGATGTCTTTGCAAAGATCCTTCCTCTTCCAGAAGATTTATAGAAAGAACTTTTGGATAAATATGTTTCTGACTTTCAGATCATAATGCTGAAACTGGGTAAGAAATTAAAGAATTCTAACGGGAAATTTGATGGCTTCATAAACTGTTACCAAAATGGATTAGTTACATAGGACTGAGTGAACTGGTGAATATAATTGTAATTTTCTGGTTTCTATCTGAAATATTACTGTCTTAAAAAACTGTGTTTTCCAGGTATAAAGAAACCCTTCTTCTCAAGCTAATTATGACTTACAGTAATTTGGTAAATTATACATTTGTAAAGAGAATTGAAACATTTATCTTTTTTCTTTATCTGATCCCTCCAGAGATTGGAAACTCTTAGGTTCCCAGAAAGTTTATCAGATAAATTAAGAAGGCCAACTCTTAGTAGGTAGAAGAATCTCAAGGTACTTGGTGGACCTTGAAAAGGGAGGAATTCACCTAAATCTGTTAGGCAAAATCTGTGACAAGCCATCGGTGTGACTTTCATAGCCCTGAGCGGTCTTTTAAAAGTTCAGCCTGAGACTCATAAAAGTTTTAGCAAAACCAAAAAGAAAATCGTATATTATCAATTACACTTGTATGAATCATCAGGTCAAGTTTATTGAGACCAGACTTATTTTGCAAACAAATTAGTCTTAATTTGGCTATATTTGGTAGACATGAGGGTAAATTTAGAGAGAAAATGATTATGTTTAAATGAATATTAAATTTCAGTTTTGTTAGCTGAGTTCTGTATTTACTAAGACTCACTTCCCAGATAGTTGCTTGTTGTTATGTTATATTAATGTAAAGTTTAATTGAATTATTAAAAGAACACTTTAAGTTTGTTTCTTAAGCTTATCTCAGTAAGCTGTCTTTGGATGGAGATCAGCTGCCCCATGACCTGCAACCAGGGGATTATGCATACTGGAAAAGATGTAATTTAAAGGACTATCTCCAACCTAGGTGAAAGGACCCTTGTCATGTACTCTTAACTAGCTCGTGCACAGTGAAACTGAAGGGAATTGACTCTTGGATTAATCTTCACTTAAAAAAGGCCCCTTCACCAGACTTGTTTATAGGGAGTACTGCTAACCTCAAACTCACCTTAAAACAACACTCAAACAAAGGAGAAACTACACTCATACCGGTGTCTCTTTGAATCCTGACACTAATCCCAAGAGATAGGATTTATATCCTCATTTTACAAATGAGGAAAGAAGGCTCAGAGAGGTTAAGTAGTTTGTCCAAGATCACAAGGATAGTAAGCAGCAGAACCAGAACTTGAAACCCAGGTCATTGTTATTCCAAAGCCTATGAATTTCCACTCACAAATTGGCAGGGAGTTTCAGTCATATTAGCCAGGAGGACATTTTCCTCTGAAATTTAAATAAAGTTCTCCTAGAAGAGGTTCCTCAAATCTTCATATTGTGTTGTGGATTGAAGCAGAGGGAATTAAGAATGATAGGCATTGTAACACACCAACTTTTAAAATTTATTATCATTATTATTATTGAAAAATCATTTGTTTATTTATTGCCAGAAGAACTTTATTCAGAATAAAGACTCAACTAAAAAGAAACATAAAATTCTGCCTTTAGAAAGGTATTCAGTTAAGTCATTTGGAAGGCACATCAACAGCAAATTACACTTTGAACTAAGGGCATAGGTTTCTCCTTCTCCCCCCTCCCCTCCCCTCCCCTCCTCTCCCCCCTCCCCTTCCCTCTGCTCCCCCCTCCCCTCCCTCCCTTCCTTCCTCAAATATTTATGGAACATTTACATTTTGACAGGTCCTGTTTTAGGCATAGGGGATACAAAGCCACAGCCCCTACCCCCAGTGCTTTTCTTTCTAGAAGAAATTTGTAAAAATCATAATGTGTAATTTGTAAAATTCAATTGAGGGGAAGAGTTGGCAGCTGGTGATTAGTTTTGTGCCTGTTGAAAGGAAAGCATTTAGAATGGTGAAAGTTCCCCTCAGGTAGTAAAATTCATTATTTAATTGCCATAAATCCAGATTGTATTAATTCATCCTTACTATATTCATATTGTATCAAATGAATATACAGTATTGAGATAGGCTGGGACCTGGGACCCTTTACTGTGGTGCTTGCACCTGGACAAATGTCTCCTTGAACAACAGATACAAATAAGCTATAAGGGATTAAAAATAACTGTGTGCATGCACAGGTGGGGGCAAAGTATGAACAGTAAGATACAAAAAGGCAAAAACCCAACTGCTACTTCTCAGGTGCCAGAGAAAATAAAACAGGATACCACGTATGATCCCTGCACACAGCACCACCAAGAGTTGGGCAGATCACCTAAGCCACCTCAGGCCCAACCCACTGACCTGCCCACATTCACCCCATTTAAGGAACCAGCTTGCTCTCCACACTTGGGGAGCAAGCAAGGGCACCTGTTACTTGTTCTTGCTCGTTCATGCTGCAGCACAAGTCTTAATAAAGCTTTGCCTGAATTTCTGTTTGCCTCTTATCAACTTCTAATGATTAAAGAGTCCAAGAACCCAGATAGGTCAAAATTTCATGTGTGTTTCTTATTGCAGACACCTTATTTAATACGCATTGTTGATTAACATTGAATTTGTGGACAATAACATTATAATTGTTTCCTGAAGGAAACTTATCTAGCACAGCATTTTCTCTTTAAGGCACATCACTGCCTCTGCATTTAGGAGCCCTAGATAGCACTTCAGCACTTGGGGCCATTTTAAAGAGTGGAGACACCAACAAAAAGCATTTAAAAATGCAAAAGATGTGCCACTAAATAAACTGTAAAAAGGACAGTTTATAGTATGAGAGCTGAAACAAGAAAAGGTAGAGCATGGTTTTGGTCAACATCAGCAGGTAATCCACATGCCCAGAAGGTTGTATTTCCACCACTCTGCACACATCCACAAATAACTGCTAAAGCACCATGAGTATTGATGTGGGATTAAAAATATATTTTAGCAAGTAAACATATTAACAAATGTAGACTCTTTGAACAGTGAGGTTTTAGTGTATCTAACAATTGGTAAAGTAGGAGCACTAAAAAATCAGAAGAGATTCAGATCACATCATTTAAGGCCCTGGGAGCTCTGGATGTGCCAGGAAGGAATACTTGCATTGTTGGGTGCTGGATCATGGAGTGTAGGGAGAGCCCAAAGGAAAGGCTAGGAGGCCAGGGATGACATGGGGACAACAGCCACTTACTAACCTTTTACAGAAGAATTCCAGTATCTTACTAATGTTTGGCTGTTCTGGCTCTTCCTGATACCAGCGTAATACCAAGCTGAGAAATCCCAAATTTTCCCTATTACTCACTATTTTGTAAGTCAGTTTGACCCACCTACACTGGAAATTTTATTACCCTTGCTTCAGACAAAAGAACTTAATTGTATTGATATTTAAAGAAGGGGGAAATCTCCTGCCAAACAATTTTAATAACAATCTGTTGGCTACTGGAAAAATAATTGTTTAAATTGGCACCACCCTCAATCTTTGTGGCCAGGAGCTGAGCCTGCTTTGTAAGAAATCTTAGTACTGTTCAAGTTTGCGAAATACCAGTTCGTAATAGTATCACACAAGTGCATAGGGCAGTGGAAAGGAGCAGCCCCTCAGGGTGCTTCAGAGATTTGATGTCAGAGGTGAAAGGAGTCATAACCTGGCCCTGGCTCCAAGCCCTCCAAGGTACAATCTGTCTTGACAGTGCTTCACAAATGTTATTTGCATGCAGATCACCTGGGAATCTTGCTAAATTGCCAATCCAGATTCAGTAGGTCTTAAATGGATCCCAACACTCTACATGTTGAATAAGTTCCCAAGGGACGCTGATGCTGCTGGTCCATGAAGCACACTGAATATCAAGGGTCTGTGCTGGGGCAGTGATTCTCAATCACACCTGAGCATGCATCAGAATCACATAAAGAGTCTGTTAAAACTTGTATTGCTGCCCCACCCTCACCCTCAGAGTTTCAGACTCAGCAGCCTGGGGTGAGGACCTAAAATTTTGCCTTTTTAACAAGCTCCTAAATGACAATAATGCTGCTAATCTGGAGATCACACTTCGAGAATTACTGGTCTAGACTAAGCAAGTCAGACTCTTGAATTTTTTTTCCTCCAGCTTTTTTATAGACATAATACTACTAGCCTTTCATCATGCTGGCAAAGAGCTTAAGATTCCCATGAAAGATATCACTCTAATGATAAAGTTACTGGGGTCAGGGCCCATATTTTTACCAATCTGGGTTCTTGGACTCTTTAATCAATAGAAATTGATGAGGCCAAATTCAGGCAAGGCTTTATTGGGGCTAATGCTGCAGCATGAAGGAGCAAGAACGAGTAACAGGTACCCTGGCTTGCTCCCCAAGGGTGGGGAGAAAGCTGGTTCCTTAAATGGGGTGAAGGTGGGCAGATCAGTGGGTTGGGCCTAAGGTGGCTTAGGTGATCTGCCCAACTCTTGCTGGTGATGTGCAGGGATCATGCATGGTATCCTGCTTTTGCTCTGGCACCTGAGAAGTAGCAGTTAGGTTTTTGCCCTTTTTGTATCATACTTTGCCTTAACTGTGCAAGCACACAGTTATTTTTCGTCCCTTACAGCTTCTTTGTATCTGTTGCTCAAGAAGACATTTGTCCAGCTGCAAGTACTGCAGCAAAGGGTCCCAGGTCCTAGGTCTCAGCCTGTCTCAAAACAAGGGTATGTATTGACCAGGTGATGAAAAAGTGTTGCGATCATAGGCTCCCAGGAACCTAACCCTATGTTTCTCCTAGAAGCAGTGGTTCAGGTTTCAGTAATTCAGTGTTTGTGGTAAATGTATACAACATAACTGCTGCGAGCATGGGAATCAACTGGATTTAGAATATCACCTCAGGAGCGTGGCTTATGTTTAATCTAACTCTTGACTCTTGCTAGCTTTTCTGAACATGTAAAGAGTGCCATAACTTTACCTTCTCTCTGGATTGTGAGTTTCAAAGTATTATACTAGCTGGGTAGGCATGGAGGATGGAATAGTAAGTGCTGCAGAGGGAAATTTTCTAAAAGGCTGTGTGTATGTCTGCAACTTTGTATATGATCCCTGCACACAGCACCACCAAGTGGTGGGCAGACAACCTAAGCCCTCCTTCTGGCCTGATCTAAGGCAGCATTTACTGTTTCCTTCCTATGGTTAATTGATTGTGAGTCTTAAGGGGAAACCCCATGAGCCAGTGATGGAACTGTCAGGAGGGATAGAGAGACAGTTAGACTTTGGGCCAATGGTCCTTGCAAAACTCATAGTTCCTTTAGCAAAAGCATGGATGTGAGAAGCCCTTGAGAGCACTAACCCATGAGCAAGACAGGTAAACAATTCCCACCCTGTAATCATGGCAGACAAGGGGGGATAGAATGTTGGGAATGGGGAGGACTGGTGAGTGGACCCCATGATCAGGGGTTTGGACCTTGCACTGTAGGCCATAGTGTAACAGGGAAGAGCCAATTTTGACTCCATGTTGGAGCTGTTTCTTTGACTTTAACACATTTAGGTTTTGTATGAATGGCAAACGCCCTGGCTGTGGTTCATAATTTCGGCTGCTGTCATGAGAGATGGTGTTTGTATTTATTGGTATAAGTTTGTTTACAAGGAACATTACAGGAAATTTGTAAAGAAAGCCTCCTTCACTCCACTTTTCTTAGAAACTGTGAGCCCAACACACAAGATCTTTTCTGGGTCTTTATTTGTCACAGTGATGATGGGCATGGTAGTCATGCATCTGTTGCAGGCTTTTCTTTGTTAAGATCCCAATTTGAAGAGCATCAACAGTATAAAATTTTACTCCTGAGTGGGTGGTTGATTCTAAAATGACAGATGAGAGAATAAAATTTGATTGCTATTAATTCCCTTAAGGCTAATGTCACAGGTTTTGTGAGAAACGAGAGCACACATTCTATAGCATCTGCTCCTTCCTACATTCCTGCCACTTAAGTGTAACGAGATGAATTGCTTGGGGAAACCCCCAGTCAGGCAGCTATAGTCTTCTTGGAGATGGAAGATCAACATTTTGGTGAGTACATTTAGGGAGCAAGGGAATCATTGCATACTGACATCAACTCATCACCACCTGTGACACACGAGAAATACTCACTCCCCTTAAGCAATACCTGGACATGACTGCTTGAGATGATCCATGGGATAAAAAGAAGGCTGAGGAAAAAATGTGAATTCCTGGGCCTTCAGCCTGGGAGCTCAGTTTTCCTTTGTTTTAGGTCCAGAATTACGGTTCTGACCATATATCCCTCTGAGGAGATGAGGCATGGTCTAAAGGACCCTGGGAAAGCCAGGATTCAAGGGGCCAGCTGAGAGGTTTAGGGAATCTCTGGGGTGAATTTGGTCCAGGAAAGAGATGTGAGCTTGTGTGGACACCCCTAAACGCTTCTCTTAGGAAGGATTCTCTGGAGACCACTTGGTTTCTGCAATTCTAGGGTCCTTCAGCTTAGAAATGAAGTGATAAGTGTAGGAAAACTTTCATAGATTGACTGCCTACTATGTGTCAAGCACCCAGCTAAGTGCTTTACACTCACTGCCTTTTAAGCTGTTAAATCACCTTATGATGTGGGTTCTGTAATTATCTTTACTTTGTAGATGTTGAAACTGAGGATCAGAAAGGTAAAGCCGCCTGCTTAGTCACACATAACTCGGACTCACACCCAGATCTGTCTGACACCAGAACCCCTGCTCTGAACCACTATGCATGTTGCCTAACTGTGTGTGCATACAGTGTTTTGTGAGTGGAAATAATTTTTCCCTTTCATTCCCTAATTGCTGCTTTGATGATGTGGGACAGGGTATAAGGTCCTATGACTCTCCTGCTGCAGAGGAGGAAACTGAGGCACAGAGAGGCTGAATGACTTGCTCAAGGTCCCAAGGGCAAGTGACAAGATCAAGGCTGGGACCCAATTGTCTCCAAGTCTGGATTCTCTCCACCACTTCTTCTCAGAAATCTGCTGTTTTCCAGCCTCTGCTCCTTCTCTAGGCTGAAGGATTGGTCAGGGGGAGCATGAAATTGAGTCACAACCCAATTAATTAGGAAGAGTACATAGTAAGTCCCTTAGAATGGAAAACTTCCCATAAAAATAACCTAGAGTTTTAGTCTGAAATACAACTGCTCCTTAGTGCTCCTCCTTGTGTTAACAAAGGATGCGATAAAACCGAAAGTTGCCTAACAGAATCAGTCAGTTTTTACTTTATGGTCAGAGAGTGAACACATATGTAGAAGTGAGAGAAACAAGGGAGATGGGGGGCAGGGGGCAGCGTTCAGTGAGGAAGAGAAAGCAAAGAGCTGCGAGCCTCTGAAATGAAGCAGTAGTCTGAATGACTGCATTAAAAAATAACTCTTTGTGAATTAAACTTTAGAGGTTTAAAAAACAAAAATAAAATCCTGATAGATTGCAGTCAAGGTGCTCATCTCGCCTTTACCTTTTATTGATACATACTAAAACATTTATAGATGAAATTATATGTCTGAGATTTCATTCTGCATCATCCAGAGGGTGGGGTAAATAGATGAGGTAGGTAAACAAGATTGGCCACTTGTTGATAATTGTTGACATTGGGTGATGGGTACATGCGAGTTCATTATATCATCTCTACTTTTGTGTGTGTTTAACAAATTCCATGGTAAAAAGTTTTATATTTTTAAGAAACTGTTTCATCATAGTCAGCTAGTGCCATCTGTGGGTGATCCATGGAAACTGTCTTATAGGGGAGGAAAATCGGAAAGGCTAAAATCGACAGAGTGACTTAAGAAATGAAACACTTGTCCACTCAGTTACTTCAAAGAACTAAGCACTGAGCAGCTGATGGGCCTGCTTCTAATTTTGGAATCACAAGGTTGGGAAGAGAATGAAATATAGACTTTCCATGCCTAAATCACAGGTACAGAACTTAACACAAGAACTGGTCAGCTGTTAGTACTCACTGAATGTTCATGGATAAATGAATGTGTGATTCATTTATTGACAACAAAGCAATTTTTGCAGAAATGGAATGGGTCATATTGAAAAATTCATGGGTTTGGGGGTCCAGAGTGTTGATTCAGACACACCAGTTAATTTGAAAGTTATGATTGCTTCATCTGCAGGAAAAAAATAGCATACTTGCATATTTTCTTATCTTTCTTTCTTCCCTCCCTTCCTCCTTCCCTCCTTCCTTCTTTTCTTTTTTGACAGACCTTAGCAAATCAACAGATTGGACGTTCACACAAATTCTATTATAAATAATTTTGACATTAGAAAATAATTTTTCTGAAATCATCTCCACACTACTTTTTCTTAATCTTTCTTAGGTTATTCAAGACCTGTAACAGCAATATTTTTCCAGAGTTCAGTGACTCAGGGTCAGTGTGTATACTTTCTTCTCATTGAACTTATTCTCTTCTGCCCAAATAGCCTACTTGCAGGTTATGCATCATTTCTAATCAGGAAAGGAATGGGAAGACAACCATTTAGGTATCTATTTTCTCTTGTCTCTTTACTTTTCTCACTCAGTCCTCACAAACACACTGTCATGTTGGTATTTGTATTAGTTTGCCAGACCAATACCACAGACTGGGTGGCTTAACCAACAGACATTTATTTCCTCACAGGCCTGGAGGCTGGAAGTCCAAGATCAACTTGTCTGCAGAGTTAGTTTCTTCTGCGGCCTCTCTCATTGGGGTGCAGATGGCTGCCTCCTTGCTGTGTCTCACAAAAGTAGTCAGATCAACTATAACTACAATAAGTAGTTAAGAGATACACAAAATTAAAAGTTTTAAAATATGATGTCAAAAAAGTGAAACAGGGAGTGAGGTGGTGTAGCAAAAATGTAGTGTTTTTAGAATGCATTCAAATTTAACTGACCATAAACAAAATAGAATGCTATATGAATAGGTTGTTATAAATGAACCTCATGGTAACCACAAATCAAAAACATATAATAGATACAAAAAAATAAAGAGAAAAGAACCTAAAAATAGCACTAAAGAAAATCATCAAACCACATGGGGAGAAACCAAGAGATGAAGAAAGGAACAGGAACAAAAGCATCCAGAAAATAATTAACAAGATGGCAATAAGTACATACTTATCTTGTAGTTCATACCCTACAAGATGTACCCAATACTTGAAGGCTAGGAACATGCTGACATTTAAAAACAATGATTTTTCTTATTTAGTGTGTGCTTTTTGTGGAAAATTTATTTGCTTTAAGTTCTTATAGAATTGGTGAATAACACTACCTGTGATTTTACATATGGACATAATCACTGCTACTTTTTTTTTTTTTTGCAGTATGCAGGCCTCTCACTGTTGTGGCCTCTCCCATTGTGGAGCACAGGCTCTGGATGCACAGGCTCAGCGGCCATGGCTCACAGGCCCAGCCGCTCTGCGGCATATGGGATCTTCCCAGACCGGGGCACAAACCCTTGTCCCCTGAATCGGCAGGTGGACTCTCAACCACTGCGCCACCAGGGAAGCCCACTGCTACTTTTTAATCACTTTCTATACCATTCTTTTTCTCTTTTTTCAATGTGTATAGACATACACACACATGCATGTAAACACACTGTAGCTAGTGGCTGTGTCATTGAACTCAAGTTCATGTGCCCAAAGCACAGTGAAGTCAAAGAAACCAAAACATTGGAGTTTGGATCAGAGAAAAGTCTATTGAAGGACAAAGCAAAGCAAACAGGAGGCTCATGCTCAAAATACATGATGTCCCTGATGATTTTCAGGGAAGAATTTTTTTTCTGAAATTTAGAATTTTATTTTATTTATACAGCAGGTTCTTATTAGCAAAAGCAATCTTGAGAAAGAAAAATGGAGCTGGAGGAATCGGATTCCCTGACTTCAGACTATACTACAAAGCTACAGTAATGAAGACAGTATAGTACTTGTGCAAAAACAGAAATATAGATCAATGGAACAGGATAGAAAGCCCAGAGGTAAACACACACACATATGGTCACCTTAATTTTGATAAAGGAGGCAAGAATATACAATGGAAAAAAGACAGTTTCTTCAATAAGTGGTGTTGGGAAAACTGGACAGCTACATGTAAAAGAATGAAATTAGAACACTCCCTAACACCATACACAAAAATAAACTCAAAATGGATTAGAGACCCAAATGTAAGTCTGGACATTATAAAACAGGGGAAAACATAGGAAGAACACTCGACATAAATCACAGCAAAATCTTTTTTGATCCACCTTCTAGAGTAATGGAAATAAAAACAAAAATAAACTAATGGGACCTAATGAAACTTAAAAGCTTTTGCACATCAAAGGAAACCATAAACAAGACGAAAAGACAATCATCAGAATGGGAGAAAATATTTGCAAACGAATCAATGGACAAAGGATTAATCTCCAAAATATATAAACAGCTCATGCAGCTCAATATTAAAAAAACAAACAACCCAATCCAAAAATGGACAGAAGACCTAAATAGACATTTCACCAAAGAAGACATACAGATGGCCAAGAAGCACATGAAAAGCTGCTCAATATCACTAATTATTAGAGAAATGCAAGTCAAAACTACAATGAGGTATCACCTCACACCAGTTAGAATGGGCATCATCAGAAAATCTACAAATAACAAATGCAGGAGAGGGTGTGGAGAAAAGGGAACCCTCTTGCACTGTTGGTGAGAATGTAAATTGATACAGCCACTATGGAGAACTGTATGGAGGTTCCTTAAAAAACTAAAAATAGAACTACCATATGACCCAGCAATCCCACTACTGGGCACATACCCAGAGAAAACCATAATTCAAAAAGACACATGCATCCCAATGTTCATTGCAGCACTATTTACAATAGACAGGTCATGGAGGCAACCTACATGCTCATCGACAGATGACTGGATGAAGAAGGTGTGGTACAAATATACAATGGATTATTACTCAGCCATAAAAAGGAATGAAACTGGGTTATTTGTAGAGATGTGGATGGATCTAGAGACTGTCATATAGAGTGAAGTAAGTCAGAAAGAGAAAAGCAAATATTGTATATTAACGCATATGTGTGGAACCTAGAAAAATGGTACAGATGAACAGGTTTGCAGGGCAGAAATTGAGACACAGATGTAGAGAACAAACGTATGGACACCAATGGGGGAAGGTGATGGGGGGTGGGGGTGGGGTGTGGTGAATTGGGAGATTGGGCCTCACATGGGTACACTAATCAGGGAAGAATTTTTAAAGGCAACTTTTACAGTGAGGGCTACAGGGTGTGTGACTTTCTTCTGATTGGTTGATAGTGAGGTAACAGGGTGGTGTTCTAGGAATCTGGAATCCAGGACAATATAGACATAGAATATTTCCATCATTATAGAAACTCCTGTTAGACAGTGTTGCTCTAGACTCCAGCAGCTGTCTGACCAAATGCAAACAGAAACTAACTGCATACTATTCATACATATTATATATATATAATAATATTTCTGAAATGAACTGTGGCGTAACGAATCAGCATTTTATGGGGAAGCATTAAATGAGATACGTCTCTACCTATAAAAGTTTGAGACTAGTTGAGTTCCACGTAAACATTACCGAGTGCCCACTATGTGTCAGAAAGGTGTTAAGCACTAGAGATAGCAAAGTCATGGATCAGATTCCTGCCTAAGAGGAGTTCATCTTCTAAAAGGGGAAACATACAGGTAAACAAATATTATATTGCAGTATGATATGTGTTACCATTGAAGCGTGTTTGACGTATAGAGTCAGCACAAAGAAGGTTTAATAAACTATCTTTACCTTGAAGGTGGGAGAAAATTGGTATTTGAAGTACATGAGGGAACAGGCATTATGTTAGTCTAATTGGAGAAATAAAGATCTAGGATGATTTTCAGTTCATCCCAGGCCATTGTAAAAAGGAATAAACAAACTGGTTTCTGGTCTAAAGTGTAAATGGTGAGCTGTGTCCCTAAATATCAATAATTCAAGCTTTGCTATTGCTAAATTGGAAGACGGGTTAGGTTGGTGGGATTAGGAACACCAGCTGAGTTATTGTCACAGACTCTGTGTATTAACTGGGAAGCAGTCGTTTGGAGATGTAAGTTTGGTAACAAGAAAATAGTAACATGACTACTGAATCAAAACATGAAAGAGAATAAGATGTTGAATGAATTGGGGATAATGGCACACTAAACTAGGGAAGTGGGGAAGAGGCAAGACAGGGTAAACTGTATTGGGAAAATACAAAAGGGTCTTCTTTGACCCTTCTTGAATCCAATCTAGATAAAGTTGTGCTTTTCACCATAATTACACCAGCAGAGGAAGTGGAGCCCCAGAGGTCAGGTAGTTTTGTCACACACCCCCTGCCCCCTAACTGCCTTCCAGGTAAATTGGTGCCTATTAAATACCTGCAGGATAAATATAATCTGTACCTATTGTGGTGGATCTCAAAATTCAGCAAGCAGAAGAATCTTCTAAGAAGCTTATTAGAAATAAAGATTCCCTGGGCAAGTCCCTTCCCCACCCCTGTAAGTTTGGCATGAGGTAAAGAGTTTGCATTTTTACTGAAAGTCCCAGTTATTATTTTTTTCATCCCAGTTATTTCTGATGCAGGTGATCCCATTGACCACAGTTTGAGAAATATGTACTAGTTTATCAGAACAGTGAAATAGAGGAAGAAGAGGTCAGCTCACAAAGTATTTCCCTTTCAAAAGAAGAAAAAGGATATGCAAAGATAATATTAGTTTTGATTTTCTATATCCAGAGAAAATTACATCTAAAGCAAATGGCAAAAGGATTCCAGAAATTAGTCACTACGTGTGGAAATGGGCTGACCTCATGAAGAATACTGGCTGAGAGGAAAATAACTGCTTGCATTTTAAGATTCTTTTTTATTGCAACACATTTATTAGCAATAATTTTTTTAGTTCTATAATTGGGCACAAGTATAGGGTTTGTCTAGCCACAGCTTTGGGCAAAACACCAAGCAGAGACTGAGTGGAAACCAAGGCCTCTGTGGCAGCCAGTAAGCTCTTCTCCATGGCTCTCAAAGACCCCTTTAGGTTCCCCTGAAGAATGTTCCCACTTGAGATAAGGAAGCAGCTCACTGTCAACTGTAGTTCACCATTATTGGTCTGCCCTAGACTTCCTTTCTGATCAAAATGAAGGGCTCTGCATCAAGTGATTTTCATGGAAGACTGGCTCCTGTAGACAAGGGAAGGGCATGACATGGCTGGTGTGGTTTGATGTTCTGTATCCCTGGGGATTAAAAGATCAGAGAGAGTATCTTTGTTCCTTGGAACAGAATAGAAACAAAGGCTGGGAGAGTGTGGTCAGGTGTTTTGAACCTCTGTGGCTTCTTTTTGTTTGATCCTGGAAATTCCTTATAACTCCATTTAATTTAGTTATTAAGTTCTTAAATGAAAAGTGTTTGTTCCTTTTGGGAGGAAGGGCAAGGGGGACCTGGGTAGACAGGACATCTTGGAGAGAGTTCTAAAGGGATGAAGTTGCTGGAGAAGAATGCAGAATAGGCTGGCCTCCCAGAAGCCTGCTGGATGGATGTGGGTAAGCTGATGGAGAAAAAGGTATAGCCTCAGGAGAGGTTAGAAAATGGAAATGCCTTTTTTCAGTGCTGAAAAATCTCACCGAGTCTTACTGTTATTGCCCTTATGCAGAGTTCCATCTTCCTCATTTTTCTGGGGCGGATATGAGTGATGCTCTCTCCTTCTGGACAGGAATGTAACTACTAAGCCCAGGGAACAGAAGATATCACTACCAAGTGGGTCTCCCCACCACCATGCTCAGGAAAAAAGCATGAAAGGCTTCCTACATCTGAATGTGAATTTTTGGATGCCAAAAATTCCTAGAGGAAGGCTTCCTAGAGGAAGGCTAGGGAAAATACCCCTTCTGTGACACAGACTAGGATTGGGTGTAAGCTGAGGCAGAGGGACAGACTAGGGAATTTAAGGGCTCATTAGAAGGAAGCACAATGGATGATGGAGAGTGGAAGGGGCAGTATTGAAACAAGAAGTAACAAATGTCTAGCTTGGGATATCTGTTCGCAAAGAATGACCTTTGAGACACTTCCTCCTCCAACCTCCAGAGCGCCAAATAAACTGACTCATGATGTGAAAACCCACATCATCCAACTGTACCATTAACAGAGGCCACTGGCTCTGCGGGACCACTGCTGATGCAGTCTATATTCTCTGGGTTTCCAATTTGAGGAAACTGTAACTATAGAACAGAATAAAAAGTCTCAACAGGTGCTGTTTAAATCTCCATGGGAACTCTCTCATTGTCTAAGGCAGTTGTTCTCAAAGTGTGGTCTCTGGACCAGCAGTGTTAGCATCACCTGGGAAATGGTTAAAAATGCAGATTCTCAAGTCCTACCCTGACCTACTGTATCAGACACTCTGGATCTTACCTTTGAGGCTTACAGGTCTTCAACACCTAGCCAACTGAAAACACATCTCCCCAAAAGTTCTGTAATCCCCATGTCCCTTAGCTTTAACCAGGTTACTGCTTTGGAATTGTTAGGAATTTTAAAAACTGGGGGGCATGTTTCATCCTTCTCACTTTGAGCACACAAAGGAATATCTAATGAATTGAAAAAACTCAATGCTTCTCCCTCCTCACCGATTGCGAGTACTCTTAGCACATAAAATAAAAAGATAACTTTATTAGTAAAGGAAATCCATAGCGAATTGGAAAGCTGCAGATGCCACATTAAGATCAAGATCTTGCAAAATGCTTATTCTTATGGGATATACAGAAAGTTTGTAAAATTCATGGAAAGGGAAGAAGAGAAAACAGGGTGGAGAGGAGTGGGCTGCAGAGGCATCAGTGACCCCTGCTGCTCAGCCTGTGCACCTTCCTGCAGGTGCCCTCATTACTCATCCTTGAAAAGGGTGTTTCTCACCCTGAAAGCAATGCTTCCCAGCAGGCCTGCTCTGACTACCTGGGGCATCTTCACCTTCTGCTGCCCCAAGTACCAGCCATATTTTCTCCCTGTGCCTCCATTTCCTCCTTCTTTCTTTTGTGAGATTGCCAGTACCTTCCTGTCTATGCTGGGCCAAGGTAGAACACATCTTGGCCCTTCATACTTCTACTGGCCACCTGATGATATGTCCCCCTCCCATTACCTTAATTGTGGCCTTGGTGGGAGAGAGTTATGTTTATTCAACATGTACATACTCCCTTTTAGCTAAAGAAGGACTCAATTCTAATAATGCTTTACAGGTTGCTAGATTTACCAAATTGAAATGCAGATAAGTATGTCCTATGCCCTGCTGTATAGCATGGGGAACTCTACTCTGTGGTACTCTGTGGTGACCTGGAATGGGAGGTCAATGCAAATGGGAGGGGATATGTGTATACATATGGCTGGTTCACTTCACTGTGAAGCAGGAGCTAGTACAACATTGTAAAGCAACTATACCACAATTTAGAAAAACAAGTATGTCGTATGCAATATTTGGGATGCAGTTATACTAAAAAATTAGCTGTTGTTTATCTGAAATTCAAATTTAACTAGGTGTCTTGTATTTTACATGGCAAGCTCACTTCCAGGGAACTTCCACTTTCAGTTCCCGTTTCAGCAGCCTAACCCAGGACAGGCAATTTCTCTTAGAAAGAAACATATTTAGTCATAAAAATAAGGACAAGCTTATCAGCATACCAGCCACGTGTTGCTACATACTGATTACATATTGAAATGATATTTTCATATATCAAATTAAAATGTATTATGAAAATTAATGTCACCTCTTTTTACTTTTTAAATGTGGTTACAAGAAATTAAAAATTTTGCTTGCATTTGTGGCCTGCATTACATTTCCAATGGACAACTCTGGCCTAGAGTGGAAGCCAAGTCAGGGAGACCTGATGACCATCAGGCCAGCAGCCAGGTACCAGCTTGCACAGAAGGAGTTATATTCTCCTCATTAGAAGCTTGTGTGGCTGAAATGGTTGGGGGTGTACAGAATCCTTGAGTGTAGTGTGTGTTCACATAGTTTTCATTGTTTTTCTTTTCTATTCTGACCAAACCTCGGTGGTTTTTGAGTGATTACCAAACAAATAGGACTGGGACTGATGTTTCCTATTAAGTATATTTGCAGTTGAATTATGACATTAGATTGAGACACAGTGGGAGGAGGCAGGATGGGGCTGATGCAAGACTGTTAGTTGGGAAAGGTTCTGGTTCCTGGAAGTTGTGCTGAGTTGTTCTTGTTTACTCCTTCTTTTTCTTTCTTTGGTTTTATGAGTGCACATTGTTGGTGGTAGGACAGCTCTGACTATATTTGCTAGAAGCAGATGTCCACATTAATTTAGAATTTTAGAGATTGAAAACCATAGAGGGTGGCACTATGAAATATGGAAGAGGCAAGTGAAACTTTGTCAGCCAAGTTCAGTCTCGGTGAGTCTCCTGACTTCTGAAAACTATTTACAGAACTGGGTTCTTGGAAGTGGGACATCTTTTTATAACGGACAATATTTTAGGGTTTCAAAGTTTAGATCTAGGACTTAAATTCTCCTTGATCTCCCACTCTCTTCCTCCCCCAACTGCCTAAGCTTCTTTTGAAGTTCTTGGGAAGTAAGGGAACATCAGTGAGGGCAAAGAAACAAAAACCCAAGACCTTGTGGATGCCAAGGGCTCAGACTATGGTCAACTAACCTGGCCTTTACCAAGTTTCATTTAAAATCTCTATGCCAACAATGTCAACCTGAAGAATCAGCTCTCGGATGCAGGATCCACTGTCTCGCCATTTCCACTTTTCCTCCCTGGTCTCATTACTCCCTGCTGGGTTGCCACATTGCCCCCCACAGATGCCTTCTAGATTACGATGTCCAAGATGTCAGGACAGTGGGAAGGAGTTGCTGCCACATGCCTTATCAGCTGGCAATCTAGTGAATCTAGTGGTTATTTCATTAATCCACAGCCTTCCCCCAACCCTAGGTCTTCTTTTTGGCATTGTTATTAATTTGAGGACTACTGTAGTACATGTGTGACACGTGGCTTTTCAGTAAAAAGAGCTGATTCAGTAATAGACTGGCATAATGAGACACAGGGCTGTGTGCCAGATCCCATTTTGGGAGGAGAACATCTCACTTTCCTTGAAGCCTTGATATCTCAGACCCAAAGGAGACTGAGACTGAATGTGTAGAAGGGGTGGTGGGTGCTGACCAGGAAATTTGAAAGTGTGAGAAAGTATTGCTCCTAGCTGCACTCTTTCCCTCATGGGAAATCCTGGCTTGTCTAGAGGAGTCTGAGGCAATGGTATCTGGCTTGGAGTTCTGCCAAGTGAAGCTGGAGATTTGCCAGAAGCTCACCATCTACTGGCCACTGGTCCTTGTCCTGGATGAAATGGAAACTGGAGATGTAGTGTAACTTTCTAGATATAGGTACCAGGGCAAGTAAAAACAAAACAAAAAATTCAGAGGTCTCAGCCTCAGCTCATAATACCATATTGCCAAGTGTCAACTATTAGACTCTGTCTCCCTTTGCCTTATTTACTGCCTACTCATAATCATGTTACTCACCACTGTGTTTGTGCTATCTTGGGTTTCATCCATAAGGCAGTGCAGTTTAACATGTCAAATCAGAGCCAGTAAGGGGAGGAACAGGGTCTGGATCTTAGCTTCATATGTTGTGATGGTGGTTGGAGATAGTCAGCAAGACAGGAAAGGAACAGGACCCAAGGGCACTGCAAATTCCAATCCTGCTTGAAGCACGAAGTGGTGGAATGCCCCAGCAGCTACAATAGTAATGGCAAATATAGATAGGTCGTTCCAGTTATGTACTGCAGAAAAATAAACCATCCCAAAGTTAATGGTATAAAACAAAATTTATTATGCTCATAAATTCTGTGTGAGATGGCTTGTCTCTTGTCCACATTGTCTGGGGCCTCAGCTGAGAGGATTTGAAGGCTGAAGATGACTTGACAGCTAGGGCTAGAATGACCTAAATATTTGTTCACTCACCTGTCTTGTTGGACTTTAGCTCGGGCTGCTGGCCTGAATACCTACACATGACCTTTCAGTATGGCAGCTTGGGCTTCCTCCTTGCATGGTGGCTGGGATTCAAGAGCAAGAATGCCAAGAGAAGCAGGTGGAAGCTACATATCTCTTTCTGACCTAACCTTGGGTGTAACACAGCATTACTTCCGCCATACTCTCCTAGTTGTAGAAGTCCAAGCCCCTTATTAGAATCCAGTGAAGGGGACATAGACACCACTTTTCAATGGGAGAAGTGATAAAGAAATTTGAGGTCATGTTTTGAAACAAAATCTATCCTCTGACCACAATTGTTTGCCTTCTTCCCATATGCAAAAAACATTTAATCCTTGCCAGCCCCTACAAAAGTCTCACTCCATTATGAAATCAGGTTCAGCCTCAATGTCTAGGTGCAAATGAGGCTCCCTGGTTTCCTCAAATCCAGGTCCTTGGGTACCATTTTTCTCAATCTGAAGACCTGTGAACAGAAGAGATTATCTGTCCCACTGTGGTGGGACAGGCATGGGGTAACTGCAACAGACAGTCCCATTAAAAAAGATGGAAAACAGGATGCACACAGCAGCCACTGAGCCTTTGCAATTCTGAAATCCATCAAGGCACATGTGACTAGTTTCTTATTAGAGCTCAGTGCTACTATCTGGGAATATTAATTCCGAGGCTCTTGACTCTGCTCTCCAGGATCTTAGGTTTTTGTTTATTTGTTTTTCAGGATCTTAGTTTTATCCTCAGAGTTACTCTTCTGTGTCCACAAGAAATAGACTCACAGGTAATGCAAGGAGTTTGGGGAAGGGAGGCAGCCAACACCTAGGCTACCTGTCCATAGGGAGCAGAGCTTTGACCCCTGGGTTTGGTTTTGGAGCAGGGATCTGGCCGTTCCTGGGCATAGAGACTGGTGATAAAGTGAGACATACGGCCGTGATCCTTGTTGAGGGGACCAGACAGAAATTAGTGTCCAATATCCCTCACACAAAGTGAGGTAGAGTGGAGGATCCAGATAGATGAGGGAATTTTATTATATACAAAGAGTGAAGCTATTTCACTCCCTGTGAAGTTGGTCAAATCAGCAAAAACTTCATGCTTGTTTTTTTCCCCAAGCTTAATTCACTTCCTAGAAATCAATCAGAGCCATTTGAGAGCTGTATTCTTCACAGCAATATTAAAATAATGTACTAACATTCTGTTTCCAGGTGGCACAGTAAAGTAATTTAACCTGAATTAGTTTTTATTCAGAGCTACTAGGACATTTTAATTATCTCCTTACAGTTTATATATCACGTACTTCCAAATGGGATTGAGGCAGTATACGTGAAGAAAAAAACAAGACTATCAACATAAAAATAAATGATCAAAAACTGTGTAAATAGTATGCTAAAAATGAGAGTTACTTTAGTAACAGTAATTGGTATTCAATTTGCTCTGAGCTTCATTCTACAAAAAGCTTTCATGCAGCTTTATGTGTTCGATATATCTTTGACAGTGTACAAAAGTCTAAGTATTTGCTTCTGGAAATATTTACTTCCGGCTTCTTTAAAGATGAAGCTTCTCTTAGTGTATTTGGAGCATTGTTTAGAAGTTTATTTTGAATGGAATGTTTGAAGTTGGAGGGGTCTTGAGAGGTCATTAATTCTAGTTCTTTTTTTCTGCAGATGAAGGTTGGAGGATTTAAAGAGATTCAGGGGTTTGCTCAAAGGTCAGATGGAATAAGCAGAGCTCTGGCTGACTGCTAGCCCCATATTCTGCTTATACCATAGAGGAGAGATTCTCAGGTCTTAAGTTTTCAGAGTTATTGCTAAATAAAGCTTAGTGAGAAATAAAAGACTATAAATATTTGAAGTAAGGAATTATGATTTGATATACATTGGTCTTATTTCAGATACAAAGGGACTCTAAAGAGACATGAACAAGCATGGCTGGACAGTGGTGAGTACCAGGGGACTGAGGAAGCAGAATAGAGAGAGAGAGATAAGGGTGAGATTGTAGACAGAGATGCCAATGAAGCCAGAAGTCATTCTTCTGGTCGCTGCCTTACAGGGAGGCTCCAGAGAAAATGAGAGATTGAGTCTGGATGCCACTACCCTCCATTGAGGTGAAGGGCTTTACAAAGCAGGATTTGAGCAGATCAAAGAATTTCAGCCTCCACATGTTGTTTGCTGGCTTACCTCCTCCAGTAACTAGTTAAGATTCAAGCAGAAAAGTAGGACCATGTAAGCGTTATAAAGGATTTATTACAGGGATGAGACGTCATGCATTTGTGGGAGCTGGTTGAGTAGTGTATGTGAGTTTGCTACCCTGTGTCTGTGCTGGGCCTGAGGACACTTAGGTCAGCAGTCCAGAAGGGAAGATGAATGTGAAGCAGGGGCAAGACAGGACAAAGTAGAACCACAAAGACAAACTGGAACCCACAACAGTCTCTCAATGCCTCCAAACTTCCAACCTCAACGATGTGTGTGACCTGCTGGCACACTTCACTCCAACGCTGCTCATGAACCTGGCCCAGGATTCAGAGAGCTAAGGAGGAGGTCCAGTGGGAAGTGGACAGAGCTGTGAGCCTGAGGCTGCCCAAAGCCAAGGTGGGCCATGAGACATGAGTGTGAATGGACTGCAGCTGTACCTTCCCTGAAACACATCACTTCCACACTCATATCTCCTGCACACTTTCCTGTGGGTGCAGCCTTAACCCAGAACCATGCAGGGAAGGGAATTGTGGGAAATGTTGTTCCATTTTAGCTAAAGACACTTCATACCCACCACCACATCTATGAATTAAATTATCCTCCTTATCCTCCCAATAACCATATATTCAGTGTGCTAGCCAAGGGGTTGGCGGGTTAGCTGTTTTTTTGGAGATTTTTAGGAAAGCTTAGAAAGGAGTTGTGTATGTCAGGAGGGACAATATTTCATGAAGCAAATTAGCAGAGGCATTCATGGAAGGGCACACTGATGAGGGCGTTACACAGTAACTTTTAAGGAACAAACTTTTCCATAAATGAGGCACATCTTTACCTGAAATTATAACTTCTAAACTAGAACAATGCAGTCAGATTAGCTTGAATGTACTTTGTAAAAGAGCTTTTGTTTCATTTAGAGAATAAATTGAACCCTGGGAGAACTTTGATTAATTTGAGAGACAGAGGAAAGAGAAGAGAGACAAAGAGAAAGAGAGAGTGAGTTTGAGAGTAAAAAACAGCAGTCATCATGACCTCGGGGCAACATAAAGCAGATGGTTTTCCCTTGAAATTTCTTTGTTTTGGAATGCAAGTTCATGTGCCCAATGCACAATGAGGCCAAACAGACCAAAACATTGGCGTTTGGATCAGAGAAATGTTTATTGCAGGGCCATGCAAGGAGAACAGGTGGCTTGTGCCCCCCAAACCCCAAACTCCCTGAAGGGCTTCAGCAAAACATTTTTTTTATTGATGTATAATTTGTTTACAATGTTGTGTTAATTACTGCTGTAAAGCAAAGTCATTCAGTTATACATTTTGAAAAATATTCTCTCCCATTTTGGTTTATCATAAGATATTGAATATAGTTCCCTGTGCTATAACACAGGACCTTGTTGTGTATCGATTCTATATATAAAAGCTTACATCTGCTAACACCAACCTCCCACTCCATGCCTCCCGCAATGCCCTCCCTCTTGGCAACCACCATCTATGTCCGTGATTCTTTTTCTGTTTCATAGATATGTTCATTTGTGTCCTAATTCAGATTCAACATATAAGTGATATCATACGGTATTTGTCTTTCTCTTTCTGACTTCACTTAGTGTGATAATCTCTAGTTGCATTCATGTTGCTGCAAATGGCATTATTTCATTCCTTTTTATGGCTGAGTAGTATCCCATTGTATATTTGTACCACATCTTCTTTATCCATTCATCTGTCAATGGATATTTAGGTTTTTTCCATGTCTTGGCTATTGTGAATACTATTACTGTGAACATAGGGGTACATGTATCTTTTTTTAATTGGAGTATAATTGCTTTACAATGTTGTGTTAGTTTCTGCTGTACAATGAAGTAAATCAGCTATATGTATACCTACATCCCCACCCTCTTGTACCTCCCTCCCACCCTATCCCCCATCCCACCCATCTAGGTCATCACAGAGTACCGAGCTGAGCTTCCTGTGTTTTATAGCATGTTCCCGCTAGCCATCTATTTTATGCAAGTAGTATATATATGTCAATCCTAATCTCCCAATTTGTCCCACCCTCTCCTTCCCCCTCTGTGTCCACATGTTCATTTTCTATAGCTACCTCTCTATTCCTGTCCTGTTAATAGGTTTGTCTGTACCATTTTTCTAGATTCCACATATATGTGTTAATATATGATGTTCTTCTGGCTTACTTCACTGTGTATGACAGACACTAGGTCCATCCACGTCTCTACAAATGACCAAATTTCGTTCCTTTTTATGGCTGAGTTACATTCCATTGTATATATGTACCTCATCTTGTTTGTCCATTCATCTGTCATTGGACATTTAGGTTATTTCCATGTCCTGGCTATTGTAAATAGTGCTGCAATGAACATAGGGGTACATGTGTCCTTTTGAATTATGGTTTTCTCTGGTATATGCCCAGTAGTGAGATTGCTGGGTCATATGGTAGTTCTATTTTTAGTTTTTAAGGAACCTCCATACTGTTCTCCACAGTGGCTGTATCAATTTACATTCCCACCAACAGTGTAAGAGGGTTCCCTTTTCTCCACATCCACTCCAGCATTTATTGTTTGTAAATTTTTTGATGATGGCTATTCTTACCGGTGTGAGGTGATACCTCATTGTAGTTTTGATTTGCATTTCTCTAATAATTAGTGATGTTGAGCATCCTTTCATGTGCCCCTTGGCCATTTGTATGTCCTCTTTGGAGAAATGTCTATTTAGGTCTTCTGCCCATTTTTGATTGGCTTGTTTGCTTTTTTGTTTTTGAGCTCCATGAGCTGTTCATATATTTTGCAGATTAACTCTTTGTTGCTTCATTTGCAAATATTTTCTCCCATTCTGAGGGTTGTCTTTTACATTTGTTTATGGTTTCCTTTGCTGTGCAAAAGCTTGTAAGTTTAATTAGGTCCCATTTGTTTATTTTTATTTTCATTACTCTAGGAGGTGGGTCAAAAAAGATCTTGCTGTGGTTTATGCCAAAGAGCGTTTTTCCTATGTTTTCCTCTAAGAGTTTTATAGTGTCCAGTCTTACATTTAGGTATTTAATCCATTTTGAATGTATTTTGTGTATGGTGTTAGGTAGTGTTATAATTTCATTGCATCTGGATATACGCCCAGGAGTGGGATTGCTGGATCATATGGTAATTCTATTTTTATTTTTTTGAGGAACCTCCATCCTGTTTTCCATAGTGGCTGCACCAACTTACATTCTCACCAACAGAGTAGGAGGATTCCCTTTTCTCCACACGCTCTCCAGCATTTGTTAGTTGTAGACAGCAAAACATTTTTAAAGGCAAGGTGAGGGAGGGATGTGGTTGGTTGTTGCAAACTTTTTCGTGTAGGAATCCTTTGTTTTTGCAGCTGTCCACGTAGGTCAGATCACCATGTTCCTGTAAATCTCCCATAAGACAAATTTTATTCTCTATTCTGCAACTTTTTACCTCTATATGAGTAGAAAAGTGTTATACCCTGAAATGTCAGCCTTGAGAATGGGCTATCCTGTATATTTCAGGCTATAGGCAACATTCTTAACTTGAAGCAAAAGTAATACCAAGGTTAAAGTAAAAGAAACACATCTAATATCAAGTCAGATTTGTTCTTCCTTATTACATCTTGAGATATAAACGTACCTTTTGGCCCATCTTCCCCTTGACAATTCATTTGGCTGCCCTTTGATTGAGACATTCTTTCTCCCTCCCCTTTAATAGAACTAACATGCACACTCCCCAACTTTCTTATCTGTCTGCAGGCTTAACAGAACTTGCAAGTCGTTCCTGGACCACATGCCAACAGAAGAGAAAACCTGGACACAGGACAGATGTATTTGCAGGTTTGCACACGGGACTCAATCCAGAGGCTGCATCTCCAAGAGCAAAAAAATAGAGGATAATATTAGCTTTACTTTGCTTTGTTGTTAAGTGAGTACAACAAAAAGGGGCTAAAATCAATGACACAGTGACCATCTAGAGAATGAAGAACGTCACGTTGTGCTGTGCCCTGTTGGGAACAGTGAGAGGCATTGGATTTGCTATAAATTTTGAGGAAGAGTTTGTCTTGGTCTGTGAATCGGTCAAAGTCTGTTCACAAACAGACTTTAGGAGCCATCCAGTGAGACAAGTGCTGACGTGTTCCTGCCATTTCTGCAGTGTGCATATGTTTGTTTTTTTGAGGTGGGGTGCTTTATTACTCAAGTTCTTTCTAATATTAGAGCATAGATTTTTTTTTGGTAAAAAATACATAACATTATATTTATCATGGTAATCATTTTTAAGTGTACAGTTCATTAGTGTTAAGTATAATCATATTGTTGTGCAACGGATGTCTAGAACTTTTTTTCTTGCAACATAAATCTTTGGAACTCAAGCCAGATTATTTGGCTCCTGTAACTTATAGCTTAAAAACATATGAACTTTTACTTTTGTTTATGTTTTGACAATGAGAGCAAATTCACATGTGTGTGAAGGGAGCAGGGAGTTAGGAATACAACAACAGGTCAGCTTAACCATTGTTACTGGACCCCCATCTTGTGGCAGGTGCTGTTCTGGGCCTCATGAAGTATGTGAAATCTCAACAATATGAACAGGAGCCCCAAGGCCAGTACAGGCCCAACAATTCTTCCCAGAGCATGTCCTATGTATTAGGGGTCTCCTGAGAAAAAGAAGCAATAAAATGTATATATGTATATAAAAATACCTGTGATAAGTAATTGACTCACATGATTATGGAGGCTGAAAAGTCCCAAGGTCTGTAGTCAGCAAGCTGGAGATCCAGATGAGCTGATGTTTCAGTTTGATTCTAAAGGCAGGAAAAGACTGATGTCTCAGCTCAAAGTAGTCAGGCAGGAGGAAGTCCCTCTTGTTCTTTTTTATTTATTATTATTGAAGTATAGTTGATTTACAATGTTACATTTTTTTCTGGTGTACAACATAGTGATTCAAAATTTTTATAGATTATATTCCATTTAAAGTTATTATAAAATATTAGCTATATTGTGCTGTACATTATACCTCTGTAGCTGTACATTATACCTTTGTAGCTTATTTAGTAGTAGTAGTTTGTGCCTCTTTAACCTCTTCCCCTCTCTTGCCCCTCCCCCTTACCTCTCTCCACTGGTAACCACTAGTTTGTTCTCTGCATCTGAGTCTGTTTCTGTTTTGTTATATTCCTTCATTTGTTTTCCTTTTTAGATTCCACTTATAAGTGATAACATATAGCTTGTGTCTTTATATGACTTATTTTACCTAGCATAATACCTTCCAGGTCTATCCATGCTATTACAAATGGCATAATTTCATTCTTTTTTGTGGCTGAGTAGTATTCCATTGTGCACACGCACGTGTGTGTGTGTGTGTATATCACATCTTCTTTATCCATTCATCTGTTGATTGACACTTAGGTTGGTTCCATGTCTTGGCTATTGTGAATAGTGCTGCTACGAACATAGGGGTTCATGTATCTTTTTGAATTATAGTTTTGTCCAGATATATGCCCAGGAGTGGGATTGCAGGATCATATGGTAGTTCTATTTTTAGTTTTTTGAGGAACCTCCATACTCTTCCACAAATTTACATCACCACCAACAGTGCATAATGGTTCCCTTTTCTCCACATCATTTCTAACACTTGTTATTTGCAGTCTTTTTCATTTACTTGATCTTTCTATTTAGTTCTTCAGTGGATTGGAAGAGGCCCACTTAAAAAGAGAGGATCCATCTGCTTTACTCCTTTACCAATTCACATGTTGATCTCATCCAGAAACACCCACATAGACACATCCTGAATAATTACGCCAAATGTCTTGGCACCTTGTGGCTCATTCAGATGGACACATAAAATTAACTATCACACTGTGGTTATCACTGTTTCCAAGATGACTTTGGGGACCGTGGGCAAATTTAACAGCTGTGTGACCTTAGACAAGTTATTTAACCTCTCTGTGCCTCAGTTTCCTCATCATAAAGTAAAGATGATAATTGTTCCTCTCTCATTGAGTTGTCTTAAGGATTAAATGAATCAGTATTTGTAAAACACTTAGAAGGGTGCATGGCAAGTTTTAAGTGTAACATGTGCTAAATGCAATTTTAACAAATACCCAAAGCTCTGTATTTGTTTTGATGTGCAGTACAAAGAAATATAATTGGCATGATTTCAGGGATATTTTTGCTTAGGATGAGGGTAAATAAAAAACATTAAGTTGATTTAAAGACAAATATTAAGTAAATACTAGTATAGGATGTACGCAAAATGGTTAAAAAAAATGAGAAAGTGGAAAGTGAATGATTAGGTTTTGGAAATACAGTGAATGAGAAAAAATAAGGTCATATCTACGGTGACCAAACAACGACAGCCTGCTTTTCTGAGAGATTTCCTGAGACGCAGGGCATTCAGTGCTAAAACCAGAAGAATTCCCAGCAAACCAGGACATTTGGTCTATCTATATAACTACAGTTTGGTATTTATCCCACAAACATTTATTGAGCACCTGCATCATTCCAGGCACTGGGGGCTTCCAAAGAGCCTCTAAGGAGTTGGCAGTGGAATGGACCCTTGGTTCTGCTCTTGCTACTGTTATGTCTGACTTTAAGCAGAGCTCTTCATTTTCACTCCATCTGTTTCTTAGTCTGCAAAGGAAGTGGTTGGAATAAATGATCTCTAAATCCCTTCCAACACTGGGGTTCTTCAATATGAAGCACACAGGACATCTGTTACTGCTAAAATCTCTACTCCCACTAATGTCCAGGGTGAGAAAAGAACAATGAGCAAAGAATGCATGTGATTCTTTTCTTAGCTCTCAATTCCAGCCTGAGGTAGGGGAGAAAATGAATGTAATTGAGACTCTCCCCTCTCCTGGGGTCCCAACCAACCACCACCATGACACACTAGGATCCTTTGAAAAGATCTCAATAATGCTTGTTGTCAGGAAATTGGTAGAAGAGAGCCTTCCTTACAGGTTTAAGCAAGTAAGTTTCCATGAGAAGCACCTGAAGAGTTCATCAGAGGGAGAAGAGATGTTTATGATGCTCAGAGATACAGGGTGCTCCAACAGTGGTTGTGTTTGGAAATGAAAAGGAATCTTTGGTGGTAGGAATAGGATAGGTGATTTAATCAGTTAAGAGGCTCTTGTTTGGAGCCTTATTTGTCTTCATCAAATGACCTTTTGGAGTTGGCAGTTTCAGGCAAGTTATGTTTCATAAGAGTGTATCTCCTTGACCATCTGACTTTGTGTAAAATCATCTTACAGTTATGTCTTGGAAAAGCTATCTCACACAAATCATTATTTATACAAAATTTTTCCAGAATCAGTTTAATGTAACAAATGTCTATTGACTGCCAGTTATGAGCTCAGTTCTGTGAAGTCAGAAGAGCAATGAGGATCTCAGTTGCTGGGAGCCGTAGCTAAGGAAATATGACAGGAATCCAATCATCCCATTATACTGATGATGTTATTTGTGGAAAACCTGAGGATTTTTATCTGGAACAAAGGTTCACTTTGTATGAGATATGGCAGACAGCAGAGGCTTTGGGTATGGAAAGTCTAAGTTTCTAGGCTCAGAGAACTTAATTCTCAGGAGTCAGGTCTTTTTTCATAATGAAATTCTAAGACTTGATATGCCCAGACTTCTTCCAGGCAGCATTCTCTCTGATTATAGTTCCCCTGAGTTACTGGTGTTTAGAATCATAACGTTGAGAGAGAGAGAGATTATGAAAACAAGTCCATGTCAGTGGGGGTATAGCTCAGGGGTAGAGCATTTGACTGCAGATCAAGAGGTCCCTGGTTCAAATCCAGGTGCCCCGTGCATATTCTTCATGCCTTAGAAAAATACGTATTGATTTTGACTTTTATCTTCTGTGGCTCATGGCTCTTTGAATAATCACTAATTTCCCTTTTGTATATGCCAGGTGGCAGACTATGTTCTTTATGTTAATTACCTCCTTCATTTCTCACCAAAATTTTACAAGACACATTATCTCCATTTTGCATGAGGAGTCTGAGACTTGGAGATGCTACAAAGCTCAGGTCCAGGATTTGAACTCAGAGCATGGTTCTCAATGACTTCATTATACTACTCATTCTGTTTTCCTTCTGTTCAAATCTTTGTCACAAAATTCCACTTGGCAATGCTCCCAAGGTGCTAGAACTGTCCATAGAGTTTTAGAACATTTGGCTGCAGGGCAAACCCAGTAACTTAGTGATGGTGCCCACACTTTACAGTGTCCTGGGGGCAGTCAGGGAATAGAGACCTTGTTCACAGAGCACTGGATAAACATGAACTGGCCTAAAGTTTAGGGAACTGCACTCCTTTCCTGATCTAAAGCTTGAGGACTTTCTATTACCTTTCCATCCCCAGTTCATTGCCTGCAGCGAGCACTCCACCTAGGGTGCCTGCATTCCGGAACCAGGCTGGGGCCAGAGGTCAGGGCTTAGTCTAGGTTTAACTCCTGCCTGCAGCTCAGGCACTGCTGCATTTTAAAATCAGCTTGAATGACATACACTGAGCCCTTACTACATGCCAGAATTGTGCAAAGTGTGAACCCAGAAGTGAATAAGACACAGCCCCTGGACTCAGTGTGCTCTCAGCCAAGGAAGCAGGCCTGTAAAATAAGAAATCAGACAGCTGTGAGCTGGACCGAGCTGGGCCAGCTTCAGGAATGCAGAGGAGGCAGCTATTACCTCTGTCCAGAGGAGGGAGGTTACAGGAGGCTTCCAAGAGGAGCTGATGGCAAGTCAGGGTCTCATAGAAGAACAGTATCGCACCAGAGGGAGGGTGGAGGAGAGGCAGGGGTGCGGTGAGTGAGGGTTGGGTCCCAGGCAGAGAAAACTGCATGGGCAGAGGCTGGAGCCAGATGGATGCAGTTGGAGGCAGCTGGAGCACAAAATGTGCTATGGGGAGTGTCAGCAGAGGAGGCTGAAGCTGAGGAGGCAGACAGGGATCAAAATGTAAGAACTCTTGTGCTGAGAGTCTTGCAGTTTATCATGAAGGCCTTTAAGAGGAGTAGTCTAGATGCACCTGACTTTAAAATGACTGCTGTGGGAGCAGTAGGAGATGGATGTCAGGGGTGGAGGCTGGGAGGCCATTTAGGAGGTGGTGGCACTGTGGTGCCAGGGTGGGAGTGGGATTAAGTGATGTCAAAGCTAAAATCAGCAGTACCCAGTGATTAACTTGCACTGGGAGGAGAGGTTGGAAGAAGTTGAGTTATGTTACATGCTTTGGCCAAATGACAGTACACAGTGGTGTCACCAACCAAGACAGGGAGGAGGTTGATCAGATGGTTACATAGGCAGGCCTGGCACCCAGCTCTGAGCCCACAATGAAATCTTGGCCCCACCACCTCCCAGCTGCATGGCCACTCTGTGCCTCAGTTTCCTTACTTGCAAAATCAGTATGCTAACAATAATACCTGTCCTGTGGGAGTTTTTGGTGAAGATTCAGCAGGAAGTTATGGCTAGAACTTTTAGTACTGAGCCTGGCACATAGCAAATGTTTAGTAAATATAGACTATTATTATCACCACAAAGCAAAATAAGAGTAGATGCAGGTTTGAGCAGGAAGACAGCAAGTGCAGTTTGGGGCACACTGGGTTTGCAACTGAAGTTTCTGTAGAACCTCAGAGTGGAGCAGCTGGGAAGGGTCGTCTACAGCACTCAGAGAGCTGTGAGCTGGAGCTCTGGGGGCTGTGGGCTCCTTAGCTTCACAGCAGCTGCCAGGCTTCATCAGGGAGAACTTACTGCAGTGACAGAGATTTCCTTGACCTTTCTTCTCAATCTTGGAGATACACAGATTGAAAGTTCTCAGACTGGAACTCAAGGAACTAGGAGTCAGTGGTGTTCAAAGGTGAATTTTGGACTTAACTGTTTTTTTTTCCAGCTGTAAATGAGACTGTTCACCTGGATGAGATCCCCTTGAAAATCTGATGAAATCATGTACCATATACAATCCATGCACACATACAATATTTGCCTGTAATTCAGAGTTGTACATAAACCTCTGTAGTCCAGTTGTGAATTCCCAGTTAAGACCCCCTCCATGTCCAATACTTAATGGCAGCCCATGATATTTAGAACATTCACTGATGTGCCTGGAGATTTATGGGCAGTTGGTGGTGTATTTTAATCGCTGGAGGGTTAGACTGAGAATAGAGCACTGAGCTTTAAGTTCTGAGAAGAGAATGAACATACATGCTCTGGGAAAAGTATGAGGTGACATGGCTAGAAGGGAATCAGGCATGAAATTAAATCTAGCAGGAATCTCAGCCACACAGATACTTATGAAGTATGATGAAACTCATACAAGTGGAATAAGGGCTTATAGGGGGCATTAATAGCATCAGGGGGTATAGCTCCGTGGTAGAGCATTTGACTGCAGATCAAGAAGTCCCTGGTTCAAATCCAGGTGCCCCCTGTTTTTTTTCTTTTGTTCTTCCTGGCAGCTTCTTTAAAAGACTGGATCTAGGGTGAGTTAAGCAAGGTGCCTAGGGCTCAAAATTTAAGGAGGCACTCACTCTCAGGTTCATGGAGGCGCCTTGGCTTATTAATTCCCTCACAGTAGAACTATGTGTTCATGTAAACACACCCTGCCTGCACTAGACACACACAAACACAGCCACACACCCAAAGACACCCCCACACCAGATGTCCCCCAATCACAAACACACACAGTCACACACAGACACACCAATAGACAAAAATACACACACACATGCACTTTCTCATATGTACCTTTATTTCTCCGGTCCTGTGTATTCAGGTCTTATCAAGCAGAAATTTCCAGCTTCCTTTGTACAAACTTTTTATCTTTTAGTAATTTTAGAGTTACAGAAGAGTTTTAATGATAGTACAGAGAGGTTCCCCTATAACTTTCACTCAGCTTCCCCTAATGTTGACAAGCTTACATAACTGTGGCATATTTCTCAAAACTATGAAACATCAGTGCAGCACTATTAACCAAACCAAAGACTTCATTCAGATTTCACCAGTTTTTCCACCAGTGTCTTTTTTCTGTTCCGGGATTCAATACAGGGCACCATGTTGCATTCAGTCGTAATGTCTTCTTAGCGTCCATCAACTTCTAACAGTTGCTCAGCCTTTCCTTGTGGGTTTTTAAAACTTGAAATGCAGTTGATTTACAATGTTGTGTTAATTTTTGATGTATATCAAAGTGATTCAGTTATACATATATGTATAATTCTTTTTCATATTCTTTTCTCTTATGGTTTATCTCAGGATATTGAATATAGTTCCCTGTGCTATACAGTAGGACCTTGTTGTTTATCCATTCTCTCTCTCTCTCTATATATATATATATCTATTCTATATATCTATTTTATGTAATAGTTTGCATTTGCTAACCCCAAACTCCCAATGCATCATTCTCCTAACCCTTTCCCCCTTTGGCAACCACAAGTCTGTTTTCTATGTCTGTAAATCTGTTTCTGTTTTGTAAATAAGTTCATTTGTGTCATATTTTAGATTCCACATATAAGTGATATCATATGATATTTGTCTTTGGCTTACTTCACTTATGTCTAGTTCCAGCCATGTTGCTGCATTATTTTGTTCTTTCTATTCCCTTATATATATGTACTACATCTTCTTTATCCATTCATCTGTCGATGGATATTTAGGTTGTTTCCATGTCTTGGCTATTGTGAATAGTGCTGCTGTGAACAGAGGGGTGCATGTACCTTTTTGAATTAGAGTTTTGTCTGGATATACGCCCAGGAGTGAGATTGCTGGATCATAGGTAACTCTTTTTTTTTTTTTTTTACTGCACATATGTTTTAATGCTCAATTTAAAAATTAAAAACATAAGAGATAAACTTTGAAAACCTGTTTTTGGTAGCTTTTAACAGATTGTACAATCAATTAAATTCCCATAAAATTACATCTGAATTACAAATTTGTTCATAATTTGGTTTTTGATCACTTCAGACACATTAAAGAATAGCCAAAACATCCAAATACAAATTTTTTTTACAAAATTCACGGTAATCTGCCTACTTAACGTACTCCGAAACTCATCATCATGAATTTAATTCCCTTTCTTGTTCTCTTGACATCTACTTACATTTAGAGTTACCCCTGCTTTTTATATTCCCTAATGGTTTCCTAATGTTATTTTGATAACTTCCCAGGGTTTCAGTAGACTTACAAGAATGTAGGGCTCTAATTAATGGGTCTGGATTTCTACCTTACTAATTTTTAAAAATTTTTGAAGTATATATAATATGCATACATAGGCACAAACAAAACCTACCCATCTAATCAGTCCCCAGAGCAAGAATGATAACATTACTAATGAGCAGAGGGAGTTGATGAAGCAAATATGTTTTACTCAGTTCTTGTTTAAATCTATAGCCATCGTAATGACCCTTGGTCAACTCTGAGAACTAAACTACTGGAATGTTTACATAGTGGCTGGGTAAAGATATTAGTCTATATGCCCAAAGTAGTGAGTCAAGATGAGCAAGCATGTTAAAGTAAACATCAAGTTTCATGATGTGTACCCAGGGCCTGGTTTGGGGTTCACACCCATGGCTAGGAAGTGACCAATTCCAGTTAGGAACTTTGGACCCCAAGATTCAAGCCAGCTTTCCTGAGCATGCTCATCTCACACATATTCTTGCACTTCCCAGCTGGAGAAGAGGATGCATTCCCTGCATAGGGAGGACAAGAAAGCCTGCTTTTGACCTCTCTAACCTTTGCCTGTATATATCTTTTTTCTGTTATTTCTGTCCTGTATCCTTTGCAGTAATAAATCTTAGCCATGACTAAAACTACATTGGGTCATGTTAGACCTTCCAGTGAATCCCCAATCTAGCAGGTGATCATGGGATGGCTGAGACAACTAGCACCTCAGAAGATCCCTTCTTCCTCCTTTAAAATCAGTATATCTCCCAAGAATAATTACCGTCTTGACTTCTAACAGCATAGAGTAGTTCTCGTTTTTGAACGATATATATTTGGAATCATACAGTCTGTGCTCTTTTGTACCTAGCTTTTTTCACTCAAAATTTTTTGTGTGAGTCATATATATTATGTGTGTAGTTGTAGTTTATTCATTTTCATAGCTGAATTGAGTATTTTCATTGACTATATTACAATTTATGTTTCCATGCGTGTGTAGATGAACATCAGGGTTGTTTCTAAGTTTTGGATGATTATCAGTGTTGTTGCTGTGTATATTTTGATTCATGTCTTTTGGTGAACATGTGTATACTATTCACAATAATTGTATTTTTAGCTTTTTGAGGAACTTCTGTACTGTTTTCCATAGTGGCTGCACCAGCTTACATTCTCACCAACAGCGTAAGAGTGTTCCCTTTTCTCTCTTTGTGGGTTTTTTTTTTTTTGTATACTTAACACTTTTTAAAACTCTGGGTCAGATATTTTGTAGAACACTCCTCACTTTGGGTTTGTCTGGTGTTCTTTCATGATTAGCCTGGGGTTATGTACTTTGTGGAAGAAGATCACAAATGTGTTGTGTCCTTTTTAGTCACATCTTATTAGGGGCAGAAGAAAAACACAGTAGCAATTTACTGCTACATTGGTAAAATGTTTAGGTGCCCAGTGTCTGAGGCACATCAGGATATGCCTTCCATAGTGAGAGACACAACACAGAACAAGGCGCATCACTCAGTGAGCCTCTTTGGGTTTTGGTGGCAATGTGTTTCCCTGGTATGTTTACTAGATAACAATAACCCATAAAATTGTCAGTTTTTTTGTGTGTGGATCCCAAGGCAAGAAAAGGGTCTGCACACGGGCTGTGGTGAACAGTAAAGATTGGTATCCTTTTCCTGCAAGGTCTGATGCAGGTATGGTGGCCTTGTCCCTATTGTAGCTATACCATCTAGCAAAATGTGGCCCTAAGGTCACGGTTCCAGTTCATAGCTGCCTTAGCCCAGGAGTGACATACATCACTTCTGCTTACAGTTTGCAGTACAGAACTAGTCATGTGGCCCCAACTTCATGCACTGGAGGTTAAGAAAGGTAAGAAAGCATTTGGGTACTTGGTGAGTATGAATTTTCTTTGCCATAACCCATATTATCCATTCCAATATGGACATTTAGTTGGTGACAATACTTTCTGATTCTTCTTGTCAAGTGACTGGCAAGGTCCTTGCACACAGTAGGGGCTCAGAAAGTATTTGGTGAATAACAGCTACTTGCTAATTCAGTGAATGAATAAATAAATGAAGCAAGATATACAAAGAAAGTATATTTCTAAATTATTTGGAAACTAATTTTATTATAAGGCAAGTTTATTATAAGGCAATACCTCTCACATTAGAAAACTACTTATTGCTGATTTTCTAAACAATTTCTTAAAAGAGTCAACTTTTTATTGAAGAAGACAATGCTGTCTGTGCCCATCATGTAAAATACAGAATAATACTTGTTTTTACCAGTTTGTTTTACTCTGAGAAATGTTTCCTACTCTGCCTCCTTTTCCAAAAGTGTCCACATGACCTTCAGCCATTGTAAAATCAAAGCACCTTTATTATATAAAATTTTAAACATATATCAAAGAATATAGGAGGGAATAAAAATTGGTTGGCTCTTCACCACTGTCTTTAAAACTGTTGTCTTTTTTATATGTGATGGTGTTTGTACATGTGTGTGTTTTTTTGTGTGAATGTATATAAATATTTATTAAGCAAAAATGCATCAGGCATATCTTAGGCAGCATCTCAGATCCTCTTGGCCTTGACCATTTCTGAGGCCCTTAACCACCTTTTCTGCCTTGGCTGCCACGTGGATAACTGACTATGTAAAGACCTGTCAGCTCCACCCAGGCATGCCCTGCAGCCTTCCCTCCTGTCCAATCTGGATGCCCCGGCCTCCCACTCTTGGCTTCCTTCATGCTTTTGAGGTGTGAGAGGTCACGGGCCCAGTTGGTGCCCCCACATGCAGAACCTGGAAGTGTTAAGGAGCTCATGCACCATTGGGAAACCTTCACCAATGAGATGTAGAAGCTGAGGCTAAAATCTTCTCCTCATTTCTTAGGACGGATTGTCTGGGGATGCAGCTGTTCACACATCCTCTCAAGAGACAGTTTTATGAGATCAAGCAACTAGTGCATTTGTTACCACGTGGAGGCCAGCTTGGAAATTCATCTTTGAACTTATTGAAGCTTCTTTCTCTACCTCCTTCCCTTTTCCCTCACTCCTACTCCCTGGGATGGCACTTTCTGAAAAATTAAGAGCACACAAGCTTTTCTCAAGCTCAAGGTTCTGGGATACACAGGTACAGCAGACACTCTGGATGCTTTGCCAAATTTCCCTTTAGCCCTTCCCACACAGTTCAGCCTGGCCTGACTCCAACTGCCAGCATCTGCTTTTCTTCTCCTGAGGGCTCCAAGAGCCTACTTTGCATATGTTCATGGTAAGATAGAAGTGCCAGAGAATTAATGGCCCTTGGGAACAGCCCTCAAACAATGACTGACAGAAGCTGTTGTTTAAATAACCCTGATTTCTTACACCTTCCACGGGATCACTCTGAGGCATGATGCCTTCTGCCTGGGCTCCAGAGTTCCCAGTGGAATTGAGTTGGGTTGTCCACGGTGGTAACTTGCATGACGGTACAGTCTTTACTGGCTTTCCCTTTCCTGTCCCACTCCCCCTCTCCTCACCAGTGTGCCCTGCGGTCATCTCTCAAATAAGTTACTAGAACTTGAATTCTTGACTCAAGAGTCTACTGCTGTGGGAACCCAAACCAAAATATCAGCCTAAGATATATTTTTAAATTAATTAATTAATTTAGCTGCATCATCTCTTAGTTGCAGCATGTGAGAACTTTGTTGTGGTATGTGGAATCTTCCTCTTAGTTGTGGCATGCAGGCTTCTCTAGTTGCTGTGTGCAGGCTTCTCTCAAGTTGTGGCACATGGGCTCCAGAGCATATGGGTTCAGTAGTTGCAGCACGGCACACAGGCTTAGTTGTCCTGCAGCATGTGGGATCTTAGTTCCCCAACCAGGGATCGAACCCTCATCCCCTGCATTGGAAGGTGGATTCTTAACCACTGGACCACGAGGGAAGTCCCTAAGACATATTTTGTTAAGTTTATATAACTGATTTTTTCCATTTAATAATATATCCTGTACATGATGTTAGATATTCTAAAACTTTTCTAAAATATATGAGTTTTAAGTGCCACATGGTGTTTAACATATGGATTACACAAATAATATGTTGGGTATTTCAGTTTTGCCCAAGTTTCCTATACAACTGTAATTAACCAGCACTAAATGGAGCTGGACAGGCTTTGTCTCTAGGGCAGAGTTACAAATACACAAGCCACAGACAGGTCATTTGTGCATGTGATGGGAAAGAAATAATCAATGTAGAGATTTCCCCTGACTTTTATTTGACGTTCTTTGAAGGTTGCCATATAACAGGTGTTCTTTAGAAAAAAATCAAAGGAATCTCAATTATATTCTATAATACTTTAAAAGGAAATGAGTTGCATCCAAGCTTTCATCAAACAAGGTACCATCTCTCTCTCATTTCTCTTTGAAAAGAAATGACCGCTAAAAGCTGATCATGTGGTACTTCGCTACCTGATGGATTTTGTTTTTCTGTGGGGAAACTTTGGTCTCCTTCTTCCAAAGGGACATATATCTCTGTCACTGTTTTACAGTTAGGATAACTTCTAATGGTTTATTCTGGTTTCCTGAATGATTTGGGGCCAGTTAACCACCCACTGTAAGCTCTGGGTTCTTTTCCTTTGTACATTGGGGATAATAATAATATTCCCCTTACTAAGTCTGATGTCAGAATTGTATAATGTAATGTCAATAGAGTACATAGTAACTGCTCAATAAATGAGAGTAATTATTTTCCAGTTACTTCCTTTTCAATGGTGAAGGGAATAGTGTAGAACAGAGGTTGGGGCTTAAGAAATATGAAGAGGCATAAGTGTGGGACATGCAGATGTCTAATTAGATTCAGGGAACATGAACGGTTCTCTGCTCAAAGCGATCTTCTGTACAGATTCTTCCTGCTGTGACAGACCATGTCCCATAGCCCTGCATAATCCCAGCCTTCTTACCTTGTTCAGTGCTTCTCAAAGTGCCCCAGAAGCATCAGCAACACCTGGGAACTGATTAGAAATGCATATTGCCAGGCTCCCCTTTGAATTTTAGGCTCAGAATCTCTGGGTGAGGGCAGCAATCTCTGTTTAAAAACATCTGCTGATGAACATTAAGGGCTTGGGCCTTTGTATCTGGCCTGCCCTGGGGTTCCTACCTGATTCAGGTCACCCCTCTTACAGCTTTCATCCTGAGATGTTACTATTTGCTCTGTCTCACTTATGTATTCCTTTCCAGCTCTGATTTTGACTCCTCAACTTTTGAGTTGTACTAAGACCTTTGATCTGCCATAGGATGTGATTTCTACTTGTTTGTTGGTCTTGTATCTGGTGCCTCCAGACAATTCATCCTTGGGCCATTTAGCCACTGGAACCTCAGTCTGCCTGGAGCCAGACCAGGAAGACAATATTTCTACCAGGTTTTGGCCCCTGTAGGAGGACTGGCCCATTACTAGCCCAACTTCCAAGCTCAGTCCTGTCCCAGGCTCTGCAGCAATGGACACCACATCAGGGAAATAAAAGAACCTATGGATTCATAGCTCTGTCTCCAGGAGTCAGTCCAACATGTGGTTCCTGTTGCTTTGACTGCCCCCAATTTCCACCTGAGTCCCTGTCTTCATTCCCAGCTCAGTGTCCCCTTTCCTCTTGGGCTGGGGCCCTGCTTCCCTCTCATTAGTCTTAGTGGCTGGAGTCTTATTGTTCTCAGTATATTAGTTACTACTGCTGCATAAAAATTTACCCCATCACTTACTGACTTAAAACAATGACGAACATTTGTTACCTTACACAGTTTCCGAGGGGTAAGAATTCAGAGGCAGCTTTGCTAGGTGATTGTGTCGTTCATGAGGTTGCCACCAAGCTATTCATGAAGGAAGCCTTGGCTTGGCTGCTTTCTAAGGGGCTCACTCTAATGCTGGCTGTTGGCAAGAGGCCTGAGCTCTTTGCCATCCAGACTTCTCCACATGAGTGCCTGAATATCCTGAGGATGTGGCAGCTACCTTCCCCTGCATAAACCAACATTTCTGTCACATTTTATTTGTTAGAATCGAGTCATTAAGGGCAATTCACACTCAGGGGAGGAGAATGAGTCTGTACCTTCTGAAAAGAGAAGTGTCAAAGAATTTGTGGGCTTATTTTAAAACCACTGGAGTCAGTCTTTGGGGAAAAACTTCCTTCCACATACCACCCAATTTTTAAGATGCTCTGCTCTGCTGGCCTATTCTGGCAGATTCTAGATGCTGACTTTTATTTTGGGCCAGGTAACTGCACCTCCCACCAGACAGAGAGCCCCTCTTACCTATTTTCAGTGTTCAACCCAGGTTGGTATTGATATCCAAGGGGTCTTATCTCTTTATAATGATAAGATTCAGTCATAATTGATCACCTGCTGTGTGAACTGATAACTGGTTTATTGTTGCCTTTTTCTAACTTGGTGCATCAGACATGTCCTAACACAATCAGAGCCTTTGTCAATAAGAGATTGAGTTAATAATTATTTTGTATGTTAACCAGGCTCAGGGTTGCCACATAAATATATGCAGTTAGAACATCATGCAAAGCTGCCCATCTGCCCTCAGCTACTACAGCAGGGGAGTAGTAGCTGAAATTCAGGCCACACTCCATTAGCTGAGCTAGTCTGGGCTGCATGTGCCTACAGGGAAGGGAGAATTTGTTTTTATTTATTTATTTTTAAGTGTATTTTATTGAATTATAGTTGATTTACAATGTTGTGTTAATTTCTGCTGTACAGCAAAATGATTCACTTATACATAAGTATAAATTTTTTTTCATATTATTTTCCATTATGTTTTATCACAGGATTTTGAATATATTTCCCTGTGCTATACAGTAAGACTTTGTTGTTTATCCATTCTATATATAAAAGCTTACATCTGCTAACCCCAACCTCCCACTCCATCCCTCTCTCATCCCCCTTCCCCTTGGCAACCGCAAGTCTGTTCTCTATGCCTGTGAGTCTGTTTCTGTTTTGTAGATAAGTTCATTCGTGTCCTATTTTAGATTCCACATATAAGTGATATCATATGGTATTTGTCTTTTTCTGACTTACTTCACTTAGTGTGATCATATCTAGGTCCATCCATGTTTCTGCAAATAGCATTATTTTTTCTTTTTTATGGCTGAGTAATATTCCATCTATGTATATCTATATCACATATTCTTTATCCATTCATCTGTCAATGGACATTTAGCTTGTTTCTATGTCTTGGCTATTGTAAATAGTGCCACTGTGAACATAGAGATGCATGTATCTTTTTGAATTATAGTTTCATCTGGATATATGCCCACAGTGGGATTGCTGGATCATATGGTAATTATATTTTTAGTTTTTTGAGGAACATCCATACTGTTTTCCACAGTAGCTGTACCAATTTACATTCCCACAAACAGTGTAGAACAGTTTGAAGGCAGCCTTTTTCTAATATGCATGAATGTGCCATTAATTTCCTGAGCATTAAACCCTCAGGGCTGTGCCCATCCAGTGTGGATATCTTTTCTAATTCTCACAAAGGTGTGTATGAACTAGGAGTGGCCCTGGTTGGGTCTCTTTTTGTTGCACACAACAGAAGCCCAACTCAAATTGGTGTTTGCAAAACAGGAATTTAAGTGAAAAATCTAGGTTTCATATTTGGCTTCAAACATGACTGTACTCAAGTCATGTTACCAAGAATCTGTTTCTCTCCCTTTCTTGAATCTGCTTTTCTCTGTGTTTACATTATTCTCAGGAAGATTCTCTAAGTTGTGGCCAGTTGACCAAGTTGACCTCCTTTTCTCTTAGCCATCCAAGGACAGAAAGAAGTTTGTCTTCTGGATACTTCCAGAACAAGTCCTGTGATTAAGTCTCACTGGCCTGTTTCTGAACCAGTCATGTAGCGATGGCCATGGAATTTTGTGATTTGACTGTGTCTTCATTCTTTGCCTATTTCTAGAGATGGGGAGTTGGTTCTGCCCATTCAGACCACACTAAGATTGGGAGTGGGTGGTTATCTAAAGAAAAATTTAGATGCCTTTATCAGAAAAGGGAGGGTAGATTGAGAACAAGGCATTGCAGCTGCATCCATTCACCAAAGTGTCATCATGGGGTGGAGCAGCAGAAGGCGGCTGAGAAGGTGATGAAACCAAAGCTTGGGTTTTGCCCATTATCCTGTGGTGCCCACAGGTTCCCTGCAGGCTCCCTCTCACAGCTCAGTGTGGCCTCCTAATGTAAGCATTGTAAATGGCTCTCTCACACAGCTTTTGCAACTTATCTCATTCCATTTCATTTCCCATCCAGTTTTGCTCAGGATTCCTTGATGTCGCCAGGCTTTTCTTTTCTTGCTCTCAGGCTGTCTCACTTCAGAGCTTGAATTCTGAGGAGCAGGAGCTGATATTCATAAACCTGCAGCTGCAAAAAGGAGACCCCAAACACAGTAAGTTAAGCAAAATGAGAAGACAGAGAAACACACAGCAGATAAAGGAGCAGGTAAAAACCCACCAGACCAAACAAATGAAGAGGAAATAGGCAGTCTACCTGAAAAAAATTAAGAGTACTGTTAGTAAAGATGATCCAAGATCTTGGAAATAGAAAGGAGAAAATGCAAGAAATATTTAACAAGGACCTAGAAGAAATACAAAGCAATCAAACAATGATGAACAACACAATAAATGAAATTAAAAATTCTCTAGAAGGAATCAATAGCAGAATAACTGAGGCAAAAGAACAGATAAGTGACCTGGAAGATTAAATAGTGGAAATAACTACTGCAGAGCAGAATAACAAAAAAGAATGTAAAGAATTAAGGACAGTCTCAGAGACCTCTGGGACAACATTAAACGCACCAACATTACAGTTATAGGGGTCCCAGAAGAAGAAGAGAAAAAGAAAGGGACTGAGAAAAAATTTGAAGAGATTATAGTTGAAAAATTCCCTAACATGGGAAAAGAAATAATCAAGTCCAGGAAATGCAGAGAGTCCCATACAGGATAAATCCAAGGAGAAACATGCCAAGACACATATTAATCAAACTATTAAAAATTAAATACAAAGAAAAAATATTAAAAGCAGCAAGGGAAAAACAACAAATAACATATAAGGGAATCCCCATAAGGTTAACAGCTGATCTTTCAGTAGAAACTCTGTAAGCCAGAAGGGATAGGCAGGACATATTTAAAGTGATGAAAGGGAAGAACTTACTATCAACATTACCCAGCAAGGATCTCATTCAGATCTGATGGAGAAATTAAAACCTTTACAGACAAGCAAAAGCTAAGAGAATTCAGCACCACCAAATCAGCTTTACCACAAATGCTAAAGGAACTTAGGCAGGAAACACAAGAGAAGGGGAAAAGACCTACAATAACAAACCCAAAACAATTAATAAAATGGTAATAGGAACATACATAAGGATAACTACCTTAAATGTAAATGGATTAAATGCTCCCACCAAAAGACATAGACTGACTGAATGGATAAAAAAACAAGACCCATATATATGCGGTCTACAAGAGACCCACTTCAGACTTAGGGACACATACCGACTGAAAGTGAGGGGATGGAGAAAGATATTCCATGCAAATGGAAATCAAAAGAAAGCTAGAGTAGCAATTATCATATCACACAAAATAAACTTTAAAATAAAGACTACTACAAGAGACAAAGAAGGACACTACATAATGATCAAGGGATGAATCCAAGAAGATATAACAATTGTAAACATTTTTGCACTCAACATAGGAGAACCTCAATACACAAGGCAAATGCTAACAGTCATAAAAGGGAAAATCGACAGTAACACAATCATAGTAGGGGACTTTAACATCCCACTTTCACCGATGGACAGAGCATCCAAAATGCAAATAAATAAGGAAATACAAGCTTTAAATGATACATTAAAAAAGGTGGACTTAATTGATATTTATAGGACATTCCATCCAAAAACAACAGAATACACGTTCTTCTCTAGTACTCATGGAACATTCTCCAGGACATATATCTTGGATAACAAATCAAGACTTGGTAAATTTACGAAAATTGAAATCATATCAACTATGATACGACCACAACGCTATGAGATAAGATATCAATTACAGGAAAAAAATCTGTAAAAAATATAAACATATGGAGACTAAATAATACTACTAAATAAAAAAAGAATCACTGAAGAAATAAAAAAATACCTAGAAACAAATGACAATGAAAACATGATGACCCAAAACCTATGGGATGCAGCAAAAGCAGTTCTAAGTGGGAAGGTAATAGCAATACTATCCTACCTGAAGAAACAAGAAACATCTCAAATAAACAACGTAACCTTACACCTAAAGCAATTAGAGAAAGAAGAACAAAAACCCCCCAAAGTTAGCAGAAGGAAAGAAATCATAAAGACCAGATCAGAAAGAAATGAAGGAAATGATAGCAAAGATCAATAAAACTAAAAGCTGGTTCTTTGGGAAGATAAACAAAATTGGTAAACGATTAGACAGACTCATCAAGAAAAAAAGGGAGAAGACTCTAATCAACAGAATTAGAAATGAAAAAGGAAAAGTAACAACTGACACTGCAGAAATACAAAGGATCATGAGAGGTTACTACAAGCAACTATATGCCAATCAAATGGACAACCTGGAAGAAATGGACAAATTCTTAGAAAAGCACAATCTTTTGAGACTGAACCAGGATGAAATAGAAAATATAAACAGACCAATCACAAGCACTGAAATTAAGACTATGATTAAAAATCTTCCAATATACAAAAGCCCAGGACAAGATGGCTTCACAGGAGAATTCTACCAAACATTTAGAGAAGAACTAACACCTCTCCTTCTCAAACTCTTCCAAATCATACCAGAGAAAGGGACACTCCCAAACGCATTCTATGAGGCCACCATCACCCTGATACCAAAACAGACAAAGATGTCACAAAGAAAGAAAACTACAGGCCAGTATCACTGATGAGAACAGATGCAAAAATCCTCAACAAAATACTAGCAAACAGAATCCAACAGCACATTAAAAGGATCATACACCATGATGAAGTGGGGTTTATCCCAGCAATACAAGCATTCTTCAATATATGCAAATCATTCAATTTGATAAACCATATTAACAAACTGAAGAAGAAAAACCATATGATCATCTCAATAGATGCAGAAAAACTTTCCACAAAGTTCAACACCTGTTTATGATAAAAACTCTCCAGAAATTAGGCACAGAGGGAACTTACCTCAACATAATAAAGGCCATATAATGACAAACCTACAGCCAACATCATTCTCAATGGTGAAAATGTGAATCCATCTCCACTAAGATGAGGAACAAGACAAGTTTTCCACTATTATTCAACATAGTTTTGGAAGTATTAGCCACAGAAATCAGAGAAGAAAAAGAAATAAAAGGAATCCAAATCAGAAAAGAAGAAGTAAAGCTGTCACTGTTTGCAGATGACATGGTACTCTATATAGAGAATCCTAAAGATGCTACCAGAAAATTACGAGAGCTAATCAGTGAATTTGGTAAAGTTGCAGGATACAAAATTAATGCACAGATATCTCTTTCATTCACACACACTAATGATGAAAAATCTGAAAGAGAAATTAAGGAAACACTTCCTTTTACCATTGCAACAGAAAGAATAAAATACCTATGAATTAACCTACCCAAGGAGACAAAAGACCTGTATGCACAAAACTATAAGACACTGATGAAATAAATAAAAGATGATACAAACGAATGGAGAGATATACCATGTTCTTGGATTGGAAGAATGAACATTGTGAAAATGACTCTACTACCCAAAGCAATTTACAGATTCAATGCAATCCCTATTAACCTACCAATGCCATTTTTCACAGAACTAGAACAAAAGATTTCACAATTGGTATGGAAACACAAAGGCCCCGAATAACCAAAGCAATCTTGAGAAAGAAAAATGGGGCTGGAGGAATCAGGCTCCCTGATTTCAGACTATACTACAAAGCTACAGTAATCAAGACAGCATGGTACTGGCAGAAAAACAGAAATAAAGGTCAATAGAACAGGATAGAAAGCCCAGAGATAAACCCACACACAGATGGACACCTTAGTTTTGACAAAGGAGGAAAGAATATACAATGGAGAAAAGACAGCCTGTTCAATAAGTGGTGCTCAGAGAACTGGACAGCTACGTATAAAAGAATGAAATTAGAACACTCCCTAACACCATACACAAAAATAAACTCAAAATGGATTAAAGACCTAAATGTAAGGCCAGACACTATCAAACTCTTAGAGGAAAACATAGGCAGAATGCTCTATGATGTAAATCACAGCAAGATCCTTTTTGACCCATCTCCTAGAGAAATGGAAAAACAAACAAGCAAACAAAATGTGACCTAATGAAACTTAAAAGCTTTTGCACAGCAAAGGAAACCATAAACAAGACAAAAAGGCAACCCTCAGAATGGGAGAAAATACTTGCAAACGAAGCAACTGACAAAGATTAATCTCCAAAATATACAAGCAGCTCATGCAGCTCAATATCAAAAAAACAAATAACCCAATCCAAAAATAGGCAGAAGACCTAAATACACATTTCTCCAAAGAAGATATACAGATTGCCAAAACACATGAAAGCATGCTCAACATCACTAATCATTGGAGAAATGCAAATCAAAACTACAATGAAGTATCACCTCACACTGGTCAGAATGGCCATCATCAGAAATGTCAACATGGTTTCCCTGGTGGTGCAGTGGTTAAGAATCTGCCTGCCAATGCAGGTGACACGGGTTTGAGCTTTGGTCCTGGAAGATACCACATGCCATGGAGAAACTAAGCCCATGCACCACAATTACTGAGCCTGCACTCTAGAGCTCACAAGCCACAGCTACTGAAGCCTTCTTGCCTAGAACCCATGCTCGGCACAAGAGAAGCCTCAGCAATGAGAGACCTGCGCATTGTAATGAAGAGTAGTTCCTGCTCGCTGCAACTAGAGAAAACTCGTGCAGAGCAATAAATACCAAATGCAGCCAAAAATCAATCAATCAATCTACAAAGTGTAAATGCTGCAGAGGGTGTGGAGAAACAGGAAGCCTGTTGCACTGTTGGTGGGAATGTAAATTGGTACAGCCACTATGGAGAACAGTATGGAGGTTCCTTAAAAAACTAAAAATAGAACTATCATATGACCCAACAATCCCACTACTGGGCATATACTCTGAGAAATCCATAATTCAAAAAGAGTCATGTACCACAATGTTCATTGCAGCTCTACTGACAATAGCCAGGACATGGAAGCCATCTAAATGTCCATTGACAGATGAATGGATAAAGGTGTGACAAATATATACAATGGAATATTAGCCATAAAAGGAAACAAAAATTGAGTTATTTGTAGTGAGGTGGATGGACCTAGATACTGTCATACAGAGTGAAGTAAGTCAGAAAGAGAAAAACAAATACCTTATGCTAACGCAGATATATAGAACCAAAAAATAATAATAATAAGGTTCTGAAGAACCTAGGGGCAGGAGAGGAATAAAGACTCAGACATAGAGAATGGACTTGAGGATACGGGGAAGGTGAAGGGTAAGCTGGGACAAAGTGAGAGAGGGGCGTGGACATATATACACTACCAAAAGTAAAATAGATAACTAGTGGGAAGCAACCACATAGCACAGGAAGATCAGCTTGGTGCTTTGTGACCACCTAGAGGGGAGGGATAGAGAGGGTGGGAGGCAGACAAAAGAGGGAGGAGGTATGGGGATATATAGCTGATTCACTTTGTTATAAAGCAGAAACTCACACACCATTGTAAAGCAATTATACTCCAATAAAGATGTTAAAAAAAAAAGGCAGGAAATAGTCACTTGAGGAGGTTATCCTGTTTCAGGTCATATGTTTGGGGTGGCCCATTCTTGGTTTGGGGTCCTAAGCCTATCAGACAATTACATTTCTCTCTCTACAGTAACAGGTTAAGGAATGGAGTCACAACCCAGGCACAGCCAATGAGATTTTAACTTGACTTTGTTTTAAATCTAGGTTTATCATCAACTGGTCTCATTTTGCATTGATTTGTGTTAGTAAAATAGATTTAATAAGGAGGAAATTAACCACATTATACAGACTGGGAAAGAGGAGGCAGCTGAAAACTATTGAGAAGGAGGAGGAAAGACAGGATGAGCAGAAAGCAGAGGAAGGCAACATGGATTGAGGTAGAAAATATACTTGGATCAACCTTTGATCATGGTGTCAAATTTTGGTTAGATATTAGAGTATTGGTAGGTTTGCCAGATTTAGCAAATAGAAATATAGGACACTTGGTTGAATTTGAATTTTAGATAAGTAAGATTTTTTAGTATAATTATGTCACATTTAAATATTGCGTGGCCATCCTTAAATGTAAGAATATGGAGATTTTTCTTTTCTAGGGTGAATGTGTTATCTTGCGGCATCTGGGTCCTACAGGTGACACTGACTCCAGCTCATACCTTGAGATGAAACTATGGAGGAGCTCTACTTTAAGTTCCTGGAACTTCTGGCCTCTTCCTTGTTTCAACAGATGCTTCAGCAGGCTGAAATATTCACATATTCTTTCATACCTCTCCTCTGAGCACTATGACAAAACCTTTTTATTTTGGAAATTCTTCCAATACAAACGTGGAGAGAATCCTCATGAACTTCCATGTCCCTATTGGAAGACTTATTGACGCTTTGTTAATCTTCTTTCATCTATACTCTTACACTCCTTTTATTTTGCCTGAGTAGTTTTTAAGACATCCCAAACTGGGACTTCCCTGGTGGTCCGGTGGCTAAGACTCTGTGCTCCCAATGCAGGGGGCCTGGGTTTGATCCGTAGTCAGGGAACTAGATCCCCCATGCTGCAACTAAAGATCCCACATGCCACAACTAAAAAAGGATCCCACAGCAACAATGGAGACAAATAAATAAATAAATATTAAATGTCATCCTTAAATACTACATTTTTAAAAAAATTTTGTTTCCTTTCCTGTCCTTACATATATCTAATTGGTTTAATATGGCCAAGATCCCACTTTTCACCTGTCTCCCTTCATATAAAATAGTAAATATAAAATAATGTCTCTCCCTTCACAAGATGATATTCCTTTGTTTTCTCCCTCAAAGAACCCCTATAGTTCATGACTTTCCATTAACTCTGTAGCCTGTTCAGGACTCAAGGGATCTGTTCCACTCTGTGCTGAGGGGGTCCTTGGACTGTGGGGGGGTGGGAGGAGGGGTGGGGCGAGGGTGGGATTGGAATGATCATCTTTCTCTCAAACAACCTTCCTATGAGAAATACTAGTCTTTTCTCTCTTTACTCCTAACTTTATGCACCATGCAAGTCTATACTTTTAAGCATAACTGTTGGATCCTCTGATTTAACATTTAAATATTCCTAGGAGTGGGTTTTTTTAAATGTGCCTAGGATAGGAGTGGATTGGAAGATGCTGAGGGCAGCATGGCAGAGGACAATTGTTCTCAAACTTCCATGTGCACAGACCTACCCCCACCCCGAGGGCTTGTTCAAACACAGGTCCTGGGCCCCACCTCAGAGTTTATGCTTCAGTAGGTCTGGGGTGGGGCCTGAGAATGTGCATTTCTTCAAGTTCTCAGAGAATGAGTTGCTGGTAGCCCTGCGAGCATGGTGAGAACCACTTGTACAGTAAAACCTGAAATTATACTATATCTGAAGTGTGGTTATATAAACTTGAAGAAGAATCCTTACCCTGTGACCTTGGGCAAGTTACTTAGCCTCTCAGGTTTACTTTCCTCATCTGTAATCAACAAATGTTCATTTCTTTTCTTTTTCCAATAGTGACTTGCTGCTTTTTAAGAGCAAGAGCTCACTTTTCTTCATGTTGTTTTGTCAATTGCAAACTGGACGATGCTTGGCCTGTATTCACCTCTCAGAATCCAAGTGCATCTCGAATGGAGAGCTGTGGGTAAACAGGAATGACGCTGAGCTCAGGGGATTGTACCCAGGCTCCTGCAGAGAGACAGTGATAAGGAGATGGCTATAACAATTCATTCATTCAGCAAATATTTATTGAGCACCCACTCTGTGCCAGTCACTGTTCCAGCTGCTAGAGATACAGTTAGATGGGATCATGTCCTTAGGGAATGTGCATTCTAGTGGGATGAGTGAAAGGGAACAATCTTGGTGGGGCCCTAATGAAATAGGAAAAATACAGTGATGAGTCAACCCCAAACTAATTTGTATTATTCTCTCACAGTTCTGAAGGCCAGAAGTTCAGATTCGGTTTCACTGGGCTAAAGGTAAGTTGCTGGCAGGGCCGTGCCCTCTCTGAAGGCTCTAGGGGAGAAATCTGCCTCCTTGGAATTTCCAACTTCTAGACCTGCTTTTGTTGGCTCATGGCCCCTTCCCAATTTCAAATCCAGCAGCGTAGTGTTTTCAAACCGCTCTGCTTCGACACATCATCTTCTTCTTTTCCTTGTGTATCAACTGAATATAGTATGATGTTGACAGGAAGACTGCAGGGTGAAGGATGATCCAGGAAGGATGGGAACAAGGTCTGAAAGCTGTGATTACAACCTGCCACAGGTGTTGCATGAAGTTGCCTAGTCCTGTGGTGATGATGATAAACATTTCTTGGAAGGTTTCCTTGTGCCAGGTGTTAACAGGTATTCCAGCTTTAATTCATACTAAACCTTTGTCCTGTTTTACATATGAAAAAATTAGACTCCAAGTTCAACTTGCCCAGAGACTCACAGTGAGTGGTAACACCAGGATTACTAGGCAGGCAGCCTGCCTTCAGAAAAGAACCCTAACGAAAGCCTTGCTACTCTGTGTGGGCTGAGGACAAGTAGCATTAGAATAACCCAGGAACTTTTTAAAAATGCAGAATCTCAGCCTCCACCCTAGACCTGCAGCATCAGAATCTGCATTTTAACAAGAGCCCAAGTGATTCCAGTGCAGGGTATGGTCAGTGAGAAACTACTACCAAGCATGGAACTTAAAATGCAGTGAAACTACATTTTCAGCTGCTGTGGAAGCTGGCAGAGATATCTTTCTCTTTGGTGTTTGTTTTCACAGTATGAGGAAGCCCAGTTAGTCTGATGAGCCTTCATCTGAGTAATCAAATAACAGCAATTTTAAAAAACTCTCTCAAGTTCATGTCTCCAAGCCTAAGGAAGGACAAAACAATGCATTCTAAATAGCAGTCACTTGTGTGCTGGAGGCTAAAATATTTGCTGACTTAGTTATTTACCATCTCTGCGTGCTCCAGGTCCAGGGTGATAAATTATGGAAGAGAGTTATTAAATTACAACACTTTTTAAAAAACATCTTCATTGGAGTATAATTGCTTTACAATGGTGTGTTAGTTTCTGCTTTATAACAAAGTGAATCAGTTATACATATACATATATCCCCATATCTCTTCCCTCTTGCATCTCCCTCCCTCCCACCCTCCCTATCCCACCCCTCTAGGTGGTCATAAAACACCGAACTCTCCCTGTGCTATGCGGTTGCTTCCCACTAGCTATCTATTTTACATTTGGTAGTATATATATGTCCATGCCACTCTCTCACTTCGTCCCAGCTTACACTTCCTCCTCCCCATATTTTCAAGTCCATTCTCTAGTAAGTCTGCATCTTTATTCCAGTCTTGCCCCTAGGTTCTTCATGACCATTTTTTGTTTGTTTGTTTTTTAGATTCCATGTATATGTGTTAACATACGGTATTTGTTTTGCTCTTTCTGACTTACTTCACTCTGTATGACAGACTCTAGGTCCATCCACCTCACTACAAATAACTCAGTTTCGTTTCTTTTTATGTCTGAGTAGTAGTCCATTGTGATAGTTGTCACATCTTATTTACCCATTCATCTGTTGATGGACACTTAGGTTGCTTTCATGTCCTGGCTATTGTAAATAGAGCTGCAATGAACATTTTGGTACATGACATTTTTTTTTTTTTGATACGTGGGTCTCTCACTCTTGTGGCCTCTCCCGCTGAGGAGCACAGGCTCCGGACGCACAGGCTCAGTGGCCATGGCTTACGGGCCCGGCTGCTCTGCGGCATGTGGGATCCTCCCGGACTGGGGCACGAACCCGTGTCCCCTGCATTGGCAGGCGGACTCTCAACCACTGTGCCACCAGGGAAGCCCCATGACTCTTTTTGAATTATGGTTTTCTCAGGGTATATGCCTAGTAGTGGGATTGCTGGGTTGTATGGTAGTTCTCTTTTTAGTTTTTTAAGGAACCTCCATACTGTTCTCCATAGTGGCTGTATCAGTTTAAATTCTCACCAACAGTGCAAGAGGGTCCCAGTTTCTCCACACCTTCTCCAGCATTTATTGTTTGTAGATTTTTTGATGATGGCTTTTCTGACCAGTGTGAGATGATATCTCATTGTAGTTTTGATTTGCATTTCTCTAATGATTAATGATGTTGAGCATTCTTTCATGTATTTGTTGGCCATCTGTATATCTTCTTTGGAGAAATGTCTGTTTAGGTCTTCTGCCCATTTTTGGATTGGGTTGTTTGTTTTTTTTAATATTGAGCTACATGAGCTGCTTGTATATTTTGGAGATTAATCCTTTGTCAGTTGCTTCATTTGCAAATATTTTCTCCCATCCTGAGGGTTGTCTTTTCGTCTTGTTTACGGTTTCCTTTGCTGTGCAAAAGGTTTTAAATTTCATTAGGTCCCATTTGTTTATCTTTGTTTTTATTTCCATTTCTCTAGGAGATGGGTCAAAAAGGATCTTGCTGTGATTTATGTCATAGAGTGTTCTGCCTATGTTTTCCTCTAAGAGTTTGATAGTGTCTGGCCTTACATTTAGGTCTTTAATCGACTTTGAGTTTATTTTTGTGTATGGTGTTAGGGAGTGTTCTAATTTCATTCTTTTACATGTAGCTGTCCAGTTTTCCCAGCACCACTTATTGAAGAGGCTGTCTATTCTCCATTGTATATTCTTGCCTCCTTTATCAAAGATAAGGTAACCATATATGCGTGGGCTTATCTCTGGGCTTTCTATCCTGTTCCATTGATCTATATTTCTGTTTTAGTGCCAGTACCATACTGTGTTGATTACCGTAACTTTGTAGTATATTCTGAAGTCAGGAAGCCTGATTCCTCCAGCTCCATTTTTCTTTCTCAGGATTGCTTTGGCTATTCGAAGTCTTTTATGTTTCCATACAAATTGTGAAATGTTTTGTTCTAGTTCTATGAAAAATGCCAGTGGTAGTTTGATAGGGATTGCATTGAATCTCTAGAATGATTTGGGGAGAAGAGTACTTTTCACAATGTTGATTCTTCCAATCTAAGAACATGGTATATCTCTCTATTTGTTTGTATCATCTTTAATTTCTTTCATCAGTGTCTTATAATTTCCTGCATACAGGTCTTTGTCTCCTTAGGTAGGCTTATTCCTAGATATTTTATTCTTTTTTTTGCAATGGTAAAAGGGAGTGTTTTCTTAATAACAATTTCAGATTTTTCATCATTAGTGTATAACAATGCAAGTGATTTCTGTGCATTAATTGTGTATCCTGCTACTTTACCAAATTCATTGATTAGCTCTAGTAGTTTTCTGGTAGCATCTTTAGGATTTTGTATGTATGGTATCATGTCATCTGCAAACAGTGACAGCTTTACTTCTTCTTTTCCGATTTGGATTCCTTTTATTTTTTTTTCTTTTCTGATTGCTGTGGCTAAAACTTCCAAAACTATTTTGAATAATAATGGTGAGAGTGGGCAACCTTGTCTTATTCCTGATTTTAGTGGAAATGGTTTCAGTTTTTCACCATTGAGGATGATGTTGGCTGTGAGTTTGTCATATATGGCCTTAATTAAGTTGAGGTAAGTTCCCTCTATGACTACTTTCTGGAGGGTTTTTATCATAAATCAGTGTTGAATTTTGTTGAAAGCTTTCTCTGAATCTATTTAGATAATCATATGGTTTTTATCATCCAGTTTGTTAATGTGGTGTATCACATTGATTGATTTGTGTATATTGAAGAAACCTTGCATTGCTGGGATAAACCCCACTGGATCATGGTGTGTGATCGTTTTAATGTGCTGCTGGATTCTGTTTGCTAGTATTTTGTTGAGGATTTTTGCATCTATGTTCATCAGTGGTATTGGCCTGTAGCTTTCTTTCTTTGTGACATCTTTGTCTGGTTTTGGTATCAGGGTGATGGTGGCCTCGTAGAATGAGTTTGGGAGTGTCCCTCCCTCTGCTGTATTTTGGAAGAGTTTGAGAAGGATAGGTGTTAGCTCTTCTCTAAATGTTTGTTAGAATTTGCCTGTGAAGCCATCTGGTCCTGGGCTTTTGATTGTTGGAAGATTTGTAATCACAGTTTCAACATCATTGCTTGTGATTTGTCTGTTCATATTTTCTGTTTCTCCCTGCTTCAGTCTCAGAACGTTGTGCATTTCTAAGAATTTGTCCATTTCTTCCAGGTTGTTCAATTTATTGATGTATAATTGCTTGTAGTAATCTCTCATGATCGTTTGTATTTCTGCCGTGTCAGTTGTTACTTCTTTTTCATTTCTAATTCTATTGATTTGAGTCTTCTCCCATTTTTCCTTGATGAGTCTGGCTAATGGTTTATCAATTTTGTTTATCTTCTCAAAGAACCATCTTTTAGTGTTATTGATCTTTACTATCGTTTCCTTCATTTGTTTTTCATTTATTTCTGATCTGATTTTTATGATTTCTTTCCTTCTGGTAACTTTGGGGATTTTTTTGGTCTTCTTTCTCTAATTACTTTAGGTGTAAGGTTAGGTTGTTTATTTGAGATGTTTCTTGTTTCTTAATGTAGTATTGTATTGCTATAGACTTCCCACTTACAACTGCTTTTGCTGCATCCCATAGGTTTTGGGTTGTCGTGTTTTGATTGTCATTTGTTTCTACGTATTTTTTAATTTCATCTTTAATTTCTTCAGTGAACTCTTGGTTGTTACGTAGTGTATTGTTTAGCCTCCATGTGTATGTATTTTTACAGATTTTTTCCTGTAATTGAAATCTAGTCTCATAGTGTTATTGTCAGAAAAGATAATTGATAAGATTTCAATTTTCTTAAATTTACCAAGGCTTGATTTGTGACCCAAGATAGGATCTATCCTGGAGAATGTTCCATGAACAATTGAGAACAAAGTGTATTCTGTTGCTTTTGGAAGGAATGTCCTATAAATATCAATTAAGCCCATCTTGTTTAATGTATCATTTAAAGCTTGTGTTTCCTTATTTATTTTCATTTTGGATGATCTGTCTTTTGGGGAAGGTGTGGTGTTAAAGTCCCCTACTATGATTGTATTATTGTCTATTTCTCCTTTATGGTTGTTAGTATTTGCCTTATGTATTGAGGTGCTCCTATGTTGGATGCATAAATATTTACAATTGTTATATCTTCTTCATGGATTGATCCCTTGATCATTATGTAATATCCTTCTTTGTCTCGTCTAATAGTCTTTGTTTCAAAGTTTATTTTGTCTGATATGAGAATTACTACTCCAGCTTTCTTTTGATTTACATTTGCATGGAATATCTTTTTCCATCCTCACTTTCAGTCTGTATGTGTCCCTAGGTCTGAAGCGGGTCTCTTGTAGACAACATATATACAGGTTTTGTTTTCGTATCCATTCAGCCAGTCTATGTCCTTTGGTTGGAGCATTTAATCCATTTACATTTAAAGTAGTTATCGATATGTATGTTTGTATTACGATTCTCTTAATTTTTGGGGGGTGTTATTGTAGGTCTTTTCTTTCTCTTGTGTTTCCTGCCTAGAGTAGTTCCTTTAGCATTTGTTGTAAAGCTGATTTGGTGGTGGTGAATTCTCTTAGCTTTTCCTTGTCTCTAGAGGTTTTAATTTCTCCGTCAAATCTGAATTAGATCCATGCTGAGTAAAGTAGTCTTGGTTGTAGATTTTTCCACTTCATCACTTTAAATATGTCCTGCCCCTCCTTCTGGCTTGCAGAGTTTCTGCTGAAAGATCAGCTGTTAACCTTATGGGGATTCCCTTGTGTGTTATTTTTATTTATTTATTTTTATTATTTTTTTTGCTTGGTTTTTGTGGTACGCGGGCCTCTCACTGCCGCGGCCTCTCCCGTCGTGGAGCACAGGCTCCGGACGCACAGGCCCAGCGGCCACGGCTCACGGGCCCAGCTGCTCCGTGGCATGCGGGATCCTCCCAGACTGGGGCACGAACCCACGTCCCCTGCATCGGCAGGCGGACCCCCAACCACTGCGCCACCAGGGAAGCCCTGTGTGTTATTTTTTATTTTTCCCTTGCTGCTTTTAATATTTTTTCTTTGTATTTAATTTTTGATAGCTTGATTAGTATGTGTCTTGGTGTGTTTCTGCTTGGAGTTATCCTGTATGAGACTCTCTGCACTTCCTGGACTTGATTAATTATTTCCTTTCCCATGTTAGGGAAGTTTTCAACTGTAATCTCTTAAAATATTTTCTCAGTCTTTCTTTTTCTCTTCTTCTTCTGGGACCCTTATAATTCAAATATAGGTGCATTTAATGTTGTCCCAGAGGTCTCTGAGATTGTCCTCAATTCTTTTCATTCTTTTTTCTTTATTCTGCTCTGCAGTAGTTACTTCCACTATTTTATCTTCCAGATCACTTATCCGGTCTTCTGCCTCGGTTATTCTGCTATTGATCCCTTGTAGAGAATTTTCAATTTCACTTATTGTGTTGTTCATCACTGTTTTGTTTACTCTTTAGTTTTTCTAGGTCCCTGTTAAAGGTTTCTTGTATTTTCTCCATTGTATTTCCAAGATTTTGGATTATCCTACTATCATTATTCTGAATTCTTTTTCAGGTAGACTGCCTATTTTCTCTTTAATTTTTAGGCCTGGTGGGTTTTTCCCTTGCTCCTTCATCTTCTGTATGTTTCTCTGTCTTCTCATTTAGCTTAACTTACTGTGTTTGTGGTCTTCTTTTTGCAGGCTACAGGTTCATAGTTCCTGTTGTTTTTGTTGTCTACCCACAGTGACTAAGGTTAGTTTAGTGGGTTGTGTAGGCTTCCTGTTGGAGGGGACTAGTACCTGTGTTCTGGTGGATGAGGCTGGATCTTGTCTTTCTGGTGGGCAGTTCCATGTCTGGTGGTGTGTTTTGGGGTGTCTGTGGCCTTATTATGATTTTAGGCAGCCTCTCTGGTAATGGGTAGGGTTTTGTTCCTGTCTTGCTAGTTGTTGGCCATAGGGTGTCCAGCACTGTAGCTTGCTGGTCATTGAGTGGAGCTGGGTATTTGTGTTGAGATGGAGATCTCTGGGAGATTTTTATCATTTGATATTACGTGGAGCTGGGAGGTCTCTTCCGGACCAATGTTCTGAACTTGGTTTTTCCACCTCAGAGGCACAGCCCTGATGCCTGCCTGGAGAACCAAGAGCCTTTCATCCACACGGCTCAGAATAAAAGGGAGAAAAAAGAAAGAAAAAAGAAGACAAAATAAAATTATTAAAATAAAAAATAATTATTATAAAATTTTTTAAGTAATAAAAAAGAGAAAGAAAGAAGAGAGCAGCCGAGCCAAAAAACAAATCCACCAAAATAACAAGCGCCAAAAATTATACAAAAAAAAAAAGAAGAAAAGAAAAACAACAAAAGAAAAACAGACAGAGAGAACCCTAGGACAAATGGTAAAAGCAAAGCTATACTGACAAAATCACGCATAGAAGCATTCACATACACACTCACAAAAAGAGAAAAAAGGAAAAAAAAATATATATTGTTGCTCCCAAAGTCTACCTCCTCAATTTGGGATGATACGTTGTCTATTCAGGTATTCCACAGATGCAGCGTACATGATGTTGATTGTGGAAATTTGATCCACTGCTCCTGAGGCTGCTGGGAGAAATTTCCCTTTCTCTTCTTTGTTCACACAGCTCCTGGGGTTCAGCTTTGGATTTGACCCCACCTCTGCATGTAGGTCGCCTGAGGGCACCTGTTCTTTGCTCAGACAGGAAGGGGTCAAAGGAGCAGCTCATTCGGGGGTTCTGGCTCCCTCAGGCCCTGAGGAGGGAGGGGTATGGAGTGAGGGGGAAAGCCTGTGGTGGCAGAGGCCGGCGTGACGTTGCACCAATCTGGAATGTGCCATGTGTTCTCCCGGGGAAATTGTCCCTGGATCACAGGACCCTGGCAGTGACGGGCTGCACCAGCTCCTGGGAGGGCAGTGTGGATAGTGACCTGTGCTTGCACACAGGCTTCTTCGTGGCTGTTGCAGTAGCCTTAGCATCTCATGCCCTGCTCTCGGGTCCCTGTTGATAGTTGCGGCTCTCGCCCGTCTCTGGAGCTCCTTTAAGTGACATTCTTAATCCCCTCTCCTCACGCACCAAGAAACAAAGAGGCAAGAAAAAGTCTCTTGCTTCTTCAGCAGTTCCAGTCTTTTTCCCGAAGTCCCTCCTGGCTAGCTGTTGTGCACTAACTCCCTTCAGGCTGTGTTCACACAGCCAACCCCAGTCCTCTCCCTGGGATCCAACCGAAGCCCAAGCCTCAGCTCCCAGCCCCGCCTGCCCCGGCAGGTGAGCAGACAAGCCTCTCGGGCTGGTGAGTGCTAGTCGGCACTGATACTCTGTGTGGGAATCTCTCTGCTTTGCCCTCCGCACCCCTGTTGCTGCGCTGTCCTCCACGGCTCTGAAGCTTTCCCCCTCCTCCACCCACAGTTTCTGCCCGTGAAGGGGCTTCCTAGTGTGTGGAAACCTTTTCTCCTTCACAGCTCCCTCCCACTGGTGTAGGTCCTCTCCCTATTCTTTTGTCTCAGTTCTTTCTTTTGCCCTACCCAGGTACGTGGGGAGTTTCTTGCCTTTTGGGAGGTCTGAGGTCTTCTGCCAGTGTTCAGTAGGTGTTCTGTAGGAGTTGTTCCACATGTAGATATATTTCTGATGTATTTGTGAGGAGGAAGGTGATCTCCACGTTTTACTCTTCCGCCATCTTGAAGCTCCCCCTCCATACTGTCTTGATTACTGTCGCTCTGTAGTATAGTTTGAATCTAGGAACCTGATTCCTCCAGCTCCATTTTTCTTCCTCAAGATTGCTCTGGCTATTTGGGGTCTTTTGTGTTTCCATACAAATTGTGAAATTTTTTGTTCTAGTTCTGTGAAAAATGCCAGTGATAGTTTGGTAGGGATTGCATTGAATCTGCAGATTGCTTTGGGTAGTATTGTCATTTTCACAATGTTGATTCTTCCAATCCAAGAACATGGTATATCTCTCCATCTGTTTGTGTCACCTTTAATTTCTTTCGTCAGTGTCTTATATTTTTCTGAATACAGGTCTTTGGTTCCCTAAGGTAGGTTTATTCCTAGGTACTTTATTCTTTTTGTTGCAATGGTAAATGGGAGTGTTCCTAAGTTTCTCTTTCAGATTTTTCATCATTAGTGTATAGGAATGCAAGAGATTTCTGTGCATTAATTTTGTATCCTGCTACTTTACCAAATTCATTGATTAGCTCTAGTAGTTTTCTGGTAACATCTTTAGGATCCTCTATGTAGTATCATGTCATCTTCAAACAGTGACAGCTTTACTTCTTCTTTTCTGATTTGGATTCCTTTTATTTCCTTTTCTTCTCTGATTGCTATGGCTAAAACTTCCAAAACAATATTGAATAAGCATGGTGAGAGTCGGCAACCTTGTCTTGTTCCTGATCTTAGTGGAAATGCTTTCAGTTTTTCACCATTGAGGATGATGTTGGCTGTGGGTTTGTCATATATGGTCTTCATTATGTTGAAGTAAGTTCCCTCTATGCCTACTTTCTGGAGGGTTTTTTTTTATCATAAATCAGTGTTGAATTTTGTCAAAAGCTCTTTCTGCATCTATTGAGATGATCATATGGGTTTTATTCTTCAATTTGTTAATATGGTGTATCACATTGATTGATTTGCATATATTGAAGAACCTTTGCATTCCTGGGATAAACCCCAGTTGATCATGTTGTATGATCCTTTTAGTATACTGTTGGATTCTGTTTGCTAGTATTTTGTTGAGGATTTTTGCATCTATGTTCATCAGTGATATTGACCTGTAGTTTTCTTTCTTTGTGACATCTTTGTCTGGTTTTGTTATCAGGGTGATGGTGGCCAAATTACAACACTCTTATATCAGATGCTGGTGTTAGGCATATTCTGGGCACTGCAATTGTCACACAGCAAGTAGAGAGTATCATGATTATTGTGTTTATAAAAATGCTTATCCACAGAAGCCTGTCTTTACCCTAGGTCCTTGTTGGGCTGGTACTCTATCTAAGCCTCAGAATGTGTAGTTTTGCCTAAATAAGGAATAAATAGAAAATAGCAATAGAAAATGACTTGTCAACTAGTGTTTCTCATGGACCACTTGCATTAAAATTATTGGGTGCTAGTTAAAAATATAGGTCTTCGGGCCCCACCTGGAAAATTAGAGTCTCTAGGGGTGATATTCAGATATTTAAATTTCTAATAAGCTTAACAGGCAATTCTTACATAAACTAATAGTTGAGAATTACCATTGTTTACCATCAGACTAATCCTGTTTTTGTATGGATAGGGAGTCAGAAAAAGAGAGCATTATAATAATTTGCCTAAAATTTCACTGTCCCACATAATAACATTTTTCATTTCCATGTATATATATGATTATTTTTATAATGGAAATGAATATATATGAATATATTTAAATATACTATATATATATTTATGAATATATATATATATTCAGAATAAAACCTGATAGCTGGCTTTTTAGGAGATACTTTTAGATCCATAGTATCTAATAAAGGCTGGGCTAGCTGATTTTGAGTGGCTGCATAGGAGGTAGGCAACTAAGTACTAAGGAAACAGTAGTTAAATTAAGAACATCTCTCATGTGATGTGACCGTTTGTCATCAGGCCTGCCCAATCCGTAGGATTTTACTAGAATTTAAAAAGTTAAGCACCTGGCTGAGTTCCTTGAAAGACCTGACATAATGCCACTAACTGCCGGAAGGGGGCAGCAGAGAGCTGCTGGAGGGCCTGTAAAAGGCAGGTGAACCAATGTTAACCACAGGAGGTTGTTAGCACAGCAGTCCAAAGGTGGCTCCTCCAGCAGAGTCTGCCGAGGATGCATCTAGTCTGGACAGGCTGAAGCTTCGCTCCTAACAAAGAGATCCGAGTCCAAGCGGAGCAGTTACCTCTTATGAAAAGAGAAAATGCCCAGGCTACTGGGTAGAGGAGAGGAGATGAAGTCAGAAAGGCAAGTGGGCTGAGTCAGGAGTGGGGTGAGTGGTGACTCTGTCACAGTGAGACGGTCAGGAAGCCCCAGATTGTCGTGAGGTAGTTATCCTGATTCCCAGTATTTTAGGGGCCACTGCCCTAGTCAGATCAGGAAAAAAAGGGCTCCCGATGGAAAACATCTCCTAACCAGATTGCTATAAAAAACTTGGAACCTAATCCCTTCTTCAGGAAACTCTTTGGTAGTGAGATCATCAAATTCTATTTTGGAAAATGCTGTATATTTGAAAAGACTTAAGGAATGTAAGACAGTGCATGATTAAATACTGCAAGTATGGTACAATCAATTCTTGCTCTAGAAGCTTCAGTGAAAGGGGAGATCAGTGAAGGTTTGAGTGGCTAAGGAAGCTTCGTTAAGGAAGTAAAAGTTGACCTGAACCTTAATGGATTTAGAAGGTGAGCCAAAGGAGAAAACTTCAGTCTGTTTGCAGACCTGGGGGAGGCTACCCGTCTGTATCAGGGTCCCTGGAGCTCGCAATGTGCTGGGGCATAAAGACTCCTGTTTGATCTTTGTTAAACTTCGTTTTGTTTGATGGTCTCCAGTACGTTCCGAAGGAATAGGGTCCAGCTTCTTTAAGCAATGGGAGTGTATCATTTACCAAGAGGAAATAAACATTGCTGCCACGTGTATCTGAAAGAGGGAGCTCATGATGAGAGTTTGCTGAGGAGGAGCTGCTGCCTGATTTCTACCAGTTGGGGCTCCACGATCATGACTCTGTGAATAGGTAGGATATGCTCAGTACCTGTCTGGATATAGAAGATTATGCCCAGAATTTTATAAAGATGATAAAAGGTTTTACTGAGAATTCCATATTCTGTGTTGAGAACCAGGTACAGTTAACTATACGCTTACACAGTAAAGGACACAAGAGGTCCATCGTTCACCCGCTAACAGGCTGGCAATTACGCCTTACAATCGTAGTCCAGACAGTAATTACAATGTAATTGGGTATGCATCCCACCACTGCCAGGGTCCCGTGATCCAGGGACAACTTCCCCGGGAGAACACATGGTGCGCTTCAGGCTGGTGCAACGTCACACCGGCCTCTGCCACCGCAGGCTTGCCCCGCACTCCGTACCCCTCCCTCCCCAGGGCCTGAGGGAGCCAGAACCCCCGAATGAGCTGCTCCTTTAACCCCGTCCTGTCTGAGCAAAGAACAGACGCCCTCAGGTGACCTACACGCAGAGGCGGGGCCAAATCCAAAGCTGAACCCCAGGAGCTGTGTGAACAAAGAAGAGAAAGGGAAATTTCTCCCAGCAGCCTCAGGAGCAGCGGATTAAATCTCCACAATCAACTTGATGTACCCTGCATCTGTGGAATACCTGAATAGACAACGTATCATCCCAAATTCAGGAGGTGGACTTTGGGAGCAACGATATATACATATTTTTCCCTTTTTCTCTTTTTGTGAGTGTGTATGTGTATGCTTCTGTGTGTGATTTTGTCAGTATAGCTTTGCTTTTACCATTTGTCCTAGGGTTCTTTCTGTCCGTTTTTGTTTTTAGTATAGTGTTTAGCAGTTATCATTGGTAGATTTATTTTTTGGTTTGGTTGTTCTTTTCTTTCTTTTATTTTATTACTTAAAATTTTTTTAATAATTATTTTTTATTTTAATAACTTTAGTTTATTTTACTTTATTTTATTCTATCTTTGTTTTTCTTTCTTTCTTTTTTTTCTCCCTTTTATTCTGAGCTGTGTGGATGACAGGCTCTTGGTACTCCAGCCAGGCATCAGGGCTGTGCCTCTGAAATGGGAGAGCCAAGTTCAGGACACTGGTCCACGGGAGACCACCCAGCTCCACGTAATATCAAACAGTGAAAATCTCCCAGAGATCTCCATCTCAACGCCAAGATCCAGCTCCACTCAACGACCAGCAAGCTACAGTGCTGGACATCCTATGCCAAACAACTAGCAAGACAGGAACACAACGCCATCCATTAGCAGAGAGGCTGCCTAAAATCATAATAATGTCATAGACCCCCAAAACACACCACCAGACGTGGACCTGCCCACCAGAAAGACAAGATCCAGCCTCCTCCACCAGAACTCAGGCACTAGTCCCCTACCAATGTAATTGGGTAGACTTTCTTTGTATGCCGCCTCTCTCCTGGGATGTTAGTGTCTTGCTTTTTATTACTAATCACTGACAGGTCTTTATGTCTTTGCTTATACACATTTAAAATACTCCCTCCTTTTCAATTAATTTTTCTAGAGGGCCTCTTGTCCCTCCAACACATTCTGGAAAGGACTACTCTGTATTTGGACTGTTGACACAGCAGCTCTTGTTTCTCTGATACAGATTGTTGTTTCTCAACTTCTTATTTATTTATTTATCTGAGCAAGTTGGAAGATAAAACACTTTCCCATCAGTTACAGTAAATCCTTTGGGCAGTGATTGTTATGGGAATGGAGATGGATTAGGAGTGAAGTAGAAAACATGTCCTCCATCACCAAAAGGAACATCACAGAGATCCTGAGAAATCCTCTTCTTCACCCCCTGCAGGGCTTTTAACTAAGGGACATTGCTATAGCTTCGGGATCGGGACACTGTGGGTTGTGTGTGTATGTGTGCAGAAATCATTGTTCTCCATCTGCTGTTGGCTTGGGAGAGGCACTTAAGTTTTTTGGGTGAATCCCTTTGGTGGGTCAAATCACTCCCTACTCAGGATCCGAGGGAAAGCACATCCTCATTGGGCAGCACCAAGGATGCTGGGACAGTTCTTGGACAGCACCTCTGCATTTCTTCCTGGCAGTATAAGTTTAGAGGGAGCTCAGAGACAGTACTATTTAATCGTCTACTGCCCAATATCAAGATAAGCATTCTTTCAAGAAGGCATTTCCCTTTAGGACATCCCTCAAGGGGTCAAGCAATTCATAAAAAATTATTTGAGGAAAAGAGATAAAGTTGAGGTCATTTGTTTGAAGTTCCACATAACAAGAAGGATGCTTTATTTTTTTCAGATTCTTTATAGGTTATTACAGAATATTAAGTAGAATTCCCTGTGCTATACAGTAGGTCCTTGTCGGTTATCTATTTTATATATAGTTGTGTATACATGTTAATCCCAAACTCCTAATTTATCCCTCCTCCCCTTTCCCCTTTGGTAACAATAAGTTTGTTTTCTATGTCTGTGGTTCTATTTCTGTTTTGTAAATAAGTTCATTTGTATCGTTTTATTTAGATTCTACATATAAGCAATATCATATGATATTTGTCTTTTACTGCCTGGCTTACTTCTCTTAGGATGATAATCTCTAGGTCTATCCATGTTGCTGCAAATGGCATTTTTCATTCTTTTTTTATGGCTGGGCAATATTCCATTGTGTATATATGTACCATATCTTCTTTATCTATTCATCTGTCAATAGACACAAGTTGCTTCCATGCCTTGGCTATTGTGAATAGTGCTGCTATGAACAATGGAGTACATGTGTCTTTTCGAATTATGGTTTTCTCCAGATATATGCCCAGGAGTGGGATTGCAGGATCATATGGTAGTTCTAGTTTTAGTTTCTTAAGGAGCCTCTATACTGTTCTCCATAGTGGCTACACAAATTTACATTCCCACCAACAGTGTAGAAGGGTTCCTTTTTAAGAAAGATGCTTTAGATGAGAAGAAATTAGCCACTTGGAGGTACTTAATACCTCTCAATGATTGAGAGTTTTTAGAAATAACTAACAAATCTGAAATCACAGTTGAACTCAGCTTTAGTGTGTCCAGGCCATATGAAAACAGACTAGAGTTGCCTATGTCTGTAGCTGGGACTATATGTGCAGAGAATGTGTACATTATTTCCTAATTCACTGATCTGATCCACCTTTCTGGATCCTAAAGTTTAGTCCAATGGAATTATTTTAGTCCAGCCCAGTAATGTAAGCCATCTCTATGAGTTTATGCTTATTTTCTTTGCATAAACATTCTCTTCCTATCTCTACTCTTTGTGCCTCTTCAAAGTCATAATGGGGACGTTAGGGTTGTGGCTTATGTGACTGGGTGGTGGGGTTGGCATGGGATTCTTTTTTTTTTTCTTTTTTAAATTGAAGTATAGTTGATTTACAATGTTGTGTTAATTGTTGCTGTACAGCAAAGTGATTCAGTTATACATTCTTTTTTGTATTCTTTTCCATTATGGTTTATCTCAGGATATTGATACTGTGCTATACAGTAGGACCTTGTTTTTTATCCATTGTATATATAATAGTTTGCATTTGTTAATCCCAAACTCCCAATACATCCCTCCCCTTTGGCAACCACAAGTCTGTTCTCTTGGTCTGTGAGTCTGTTTCTGTTTTGAAGATAAGCTGATTTGTGTCCTATTTTAGATTCCACATGTAAGTGATGTTGTATGGTATTTGTGTTTCCCTTTCTGACTTACTTCACTTAGTATGATAATCTCTAGGTCCATCCATGTTGCTGCAAATGGCATTATTTCATTCTTTTTTATGGCTGAATAATATTCCATTGTGATATATATATATATATATATATATATATATATCACATTGTCTTTATCCGTTCTTGTGTGGACATTTAGGCTGTTTCCATGTCCTGCCTATTGTGAACATAGAGATGAATATATCTTTCTGAATTAGAGTTTTGTCCAGATTATAGGGCATGGGATTCTTGACCATATTTTTTTCTGGCTCTGCTCTGATCTCTGTGGTAAAAGGTGAATTGGGCTTCTCCTGGGCTGGGAAAACTCCAAGGTCAACCAGCATCATCAGAGGGGTATTCAGTTGATGTCTGCTGAGGAATCCCAATGGTCTGGCCTCTCTCATTGCACCTGGTTTCCCTGTTAACTTAGCCCTTGCCCTGGCTTTTGCTGTGCTGTGGGTACCCCAGAAGTCTGGCTGGGACTCCCTATTGTGATTACCTCTGTGAAACACCCCAGACTAATTCTCAGGGGCTTTGGGGAGTTTAGGGTACCATCCATGGGACCAGAAGGCAGCTTTGAAGAGTTAACTGAGGTCTTTCCTCTGTTTAGTCATTTCTCATTATGAAATTTTGCTTGAGGCAGGGGGCCCACACTTGGGTATTTTCATGTCAGAATTGGAAACTACAAGATGGACAGGAATCTTCCTTTCGGGAAATTACCTTAACCCCTTTCTAATATACCTCTGTTCTCTGGGACTTGGGTCCAAATAGGGTAGATTAAGGTACATCTTACCTTCCTCTGCCTTCTGTGTTCCTTCCACCATCCCTCAGGTTGGAAAGGAGACCTTTGGGCTTCCTACTTCCTCTACACCTTGTCTTCTTTCTCCCTGAGGGCAGCAAGCCTCATGATGGCCATCAGACATGCACAGAGTCTCCTCCCTGTGGTGGAGGGAGTGCTGTGGTCCATGGAACTGCAGCAGCATCAAAAGGAGCTTATTAAAATGCAGAATCTTACGCCCCACTTAGAAGTAATAGCTCAGATTCTGCATTTTTAACAAGATACCTTGGTGACTTATGTGCACATTAAGGTTTCAGAAGCACAGGTGTATACTAATCACTAACCTACTCAAGGGAAATAGATGTTTCTGATATGGGAATTTCAGTATGAGGAGATGCAGAAGAGAAAACTATTTAATTAAATTAAAATATTAGCCCTTATAGATTTTGAAAAAAGAAAAGAAAATCATGAGAGATGAGGTGAGTAAAGCAGTTAAGTTGGTGACAATATAATTTGTTATACTTAAGTTTTTCTCTTATAACCTTACTCTGGTAGTGTGCAGTTTATAAGTAGAACGCAAATTTAATTCATCTGTGTCACTATAGCCCTGCTTCCTAAAGTGTGTTTTTGACAAAATGCTCTAAAAACGTGGGTTTCATAATCAATCAGTTTGCCAAATGCTATGAACTGTATATTATTCTTGGAGACTTCCGATAAACATTATAATTATAAAGGTGCTGCAAAGTCCTGCCAAGAAATCCCTCTGACTTTATCTAATGGAGATTTCTAAAACACAGTTGTTCACAGAACTCTGTTTCATGTAATATCCATTAGCAAACCACAAAGCTTGTGTTCTCTGCACCACGTTTTAGACTCTTCTAATCTAAAACACACCCTTTATATTAAATATGCAATGATTGCTAAATCTAATTTTTGGTGTCCCCAAGCTCCACCTGGTGACTCATAATGGGTCCAAACTGAGGCAGATTCTCTTCACTCACCAGCAAGATCAAGGGTCCCAGAATCTACAGGATTCTCTCAGCAGTGCCCCTGTCCCCTTTTTCCTGGACCCAGCTGCTCTGCTCCAGATGCCTGTTTTTTTTTTCTAGTCCTTGTTTTCTGCCTTTCTAATCAGCCAATTCAGTTGGCACCACGGATTTTCTACTTGCCTCTCAATTCAGTTTTCCCTCAGATGTTATACCCCTTAGATCTTCCTGAAATTGAGAACCAAGCAGATGCTCAAGAAGCTGACATTGACCTCTCACATCCCAGCTCAGACTCCTGGGCCAGATTTCCAAGACTCTTGCAGATGTGGAGGAGAGCTAGACAATTACTGCAGCAATTACTGCAGTAAATCTACTCAAAGAGTCAGCACCGATCACCTGACAACAGCTGCAAGAGGCAAAGACATGGCTTTGCAAACCCAAAGGGAGGACACATAATTTGCAAAGGATTTTTATGTCATTTCCTCGCATAGTCTTAGAAAATTTTCAAATTCTGTGTGAGGCTAGGCTTGCAGATTCAGATTCTTTCTGGTAACTTTGTGTAGATACAGCACATGCGTGTTTATAAAGAATGGGATTTCCAAGAGCCTCTCCTGTTTTTCTCTCACTGGTGTGCACTGTGCTTGAAAATCAAGCCACGTTCTGTGGTCATGCATCTAGTCAACTGTGTACAGATTAGCATGAAATGTCTTCCATGGAACTAATTTTGGTAGCTATGAGTCTGAACAGAGTCTTGTGCTCAAAACAAAGTTGGGAACTTCTGGGGTAGTAGCTGAAATGTTGGTGGGATGAGAACAGGATGGAAGGAACTCCAGAAAGCTAATGGAGTGTAGGAAGTAGTAGAATTACACACCCATGCTCAAGCTGTGGCCTTATAGCTGGCGCCCCTTGACTTGTGTTTAGCCATGTGTCTTGCTTTGGCCAATGGGATGTTTGCAGACCTGATATGAGCAGAAGCTTGAAGTATGCTTGTGCAAGAGTGTCCCCTAGGCAGCTATGGCTCCTTCAGTCTGGGTCTCAGAGGGAGCACTCCAGAGGCTGGCCTGAACCCAACAGTATAGCCCAGAGCCACACCAGCTAATCTTCAGCCTGAAGCAGAAGTGTCCAACTGAGCCCAACATAGATCAGCCAAGTTATTGTCAACCTGCCGACTTGTGAGTGTCAGAATAATTGTTTGTTTTGGGGGTTGTTTGTTATGCAGGACTATTGTGGCACTATTGTGTCTTTAAGACAGCCATAGAATGAGTGGCATTTTCCACTGGACCTTTATTTTTCAGAACAATTTATGATACCAAGGCAGGTAGAGACCAGAGCTGACCTCTAGGGAGAGGGTAATTAACCTTCCTCTTCTCTACCCTCTGGCGCAACACACACACAGAAGTCCACGCCCATAAGATGTTTTGCTAATATGATGAGTTAAAGACACATAGTTATTGGTTCATGGTTTATGAAGAACAGTTTTTGTTGTGCAGAGGGCAAAGGAGAAATTTTTGAGATTACTCCATACCTTATCTTTAGGCACACAGCTGCTAATATATCTATAACAAATATTCATGCTTTGGGAGATGGATACCAAAGAGAATATGAAAAGGGGAAAATACGTGCTCTGTTTGAGGGAGGGAAGATACCCAGCTATGAAGAAATAAGAAGGGAAATATGAGGTGTGACAGTAAAAGAATCCAACTAGTTACCTACACCCGCTAGTTCACTGGGAGTATGTTTCCTCCCCAAGTTTTTCTAGTGCATCCTTTTCTCTTGTGAGGGCTGATTGGAGCTGCGCCTTCATTGAATGGAGCCTCCTGCCTTGAGAAAGCCTAGGCTGGGAAAAAAACAACAGCAAAATAAATTGCAGCAAATTAAATTTTAAAACTTGATTATTTGCAAAAAGGCAAGTGCAATTTACAAGATAGCCATCATGAGACATAAGGCTCTTGTGTATTTCTGTGGGTTAGAAGGGTGGTTGGCACATTTAGCATTGTGGTAAGTCAGTAGAGATAACTGTGAATTCAACTCCACGCTAATGAGGACCCGTACTATCTGCATGGTAGCTTTCCTGCATTTCTGTGTACTCGAAACTTTAGTGACACACATGGCCTAGATTTCTTCCCTTTTATGAATTGCCTAAGTTTTGTGCCATCACTATGTCTTACAGAATACCTGCAGGTAGCTCATTTAAGCAAGCTGGAATAGAGTCCCATAAGCAGTGTTTCCTGCTGTTTGTGATCCACTTAATTACTAGATCACCCATCATGTCACCCCAAAACTTTTCCAAAGAAACAGAGCCAAAATCAAGGAGGGAGATTTAATAGTTGCCAGCATGTAGCTGCATTTGGGGGCCAATGAATTCATCTTCAGGCTGCAAAGGCAAGTGGGTCTTACCTTCCCTTAGTTTCATAGAGGGCAGATTCTTTAGACACTCTAGGAGTACAGAGAATGCAAGCAGAGAATTCTAGCTGCTAATTTATAAATCTCTATCTTAAATTCTGTCCTATTGGCTGTCCTGAACTCTGTAAAATCTAATTAGACAATTTTCCATCTGATATTCTCCCCAAACCTTATGTGCCTTTGTATCTTCTTATTTTGATGCTTAATGAGTGGGATTGGGCTCATGCTTATCAGCTGGTATTCTTGAGGTCTACAAAGTCATCACCAGAGTGAAAAATCGCGGGTAACAGTTCCAGTTAGGAGAATGTGAGTAACTTTCTTCTAAAAGAACCAAAAACAGTACCTAGGGGCAGGACAGGAATAAAGATGCAGACGTAGAGAATGGACTTGAGGACACAGGGAGGGGGAAGGGTAAGCTGGGACGAAGTGAGAGAGTGGCATGGACTTATATATACTACCAAATGTAAAATAGATAGCTAGTGGGAAGCAGCCACACAGCACAGGGAGATCAGCTCGGTGCTTTATGACCGAGGAAGGGTGAGAGGGAGACACAAGAGGGAGGAGATATGGGGATATATGTATATGTATCCATATACATATGTATACGTATAGCTGATTCAGTTTGTTATAAAGCAGAAACTAACACACCATTGTAAAGCAATTATACTCCAATAAAGATGTTTCAAAAACAAAAACAAAACAAAAAACAGTAGCCTGGGTTACATTTGCTTTGGACTAGTTCTTGCTTTCAGTACCTAAGCCAGGGATGCCTTCTGATAAACAACAACAAAAACAACAGCAATTTTTTAAAAATCTGTAAAACCAAGATGTAGTCTGTCTAGCATGCTAAAGGCTTTGGAAATGACCAAAACACCAGCACAAAGTAGATTATTATAATTACTTCTTTTGCATTTTTATGAGCATGACCTAATGAACCTATTAGAAGGGATGCATTTGAAAAGACAGTTTGAGTAATGCAGATGACATGTAATGAAATCACAAGGTCAGATTACATTTGCCTTTGTTTTGGCAGCCATTGTCTGTCTATCTCAGTTTTACTACCGACTCCTTGGAGGGGGGCTCCACCTTCCTCGTTTCACTGGTAAAATTCTACTCTCCAACTCCAGTTACCCAACTCCATGTTACCTAAGCCAATCAAATCATTGCATGCCTTCTGGCAATGAAGATGAGTTTTACCTGGGTCAGAGGTTCATTATTAAGCCCATGAGACATCTTTAGATGCTTGCTGAGGCATATAGGACAGGGGCAAATGTTCTTTCCACTGGATTAGAACAAAAAAACAATGTAGTTTGTGTGCCGTTGTAGCCATGTTGCTCTCATGTGAGTGCTAAGCATGGATTCAACATCTAGACAAAGAGCCAAGAAATAAAGCGGAAGAAAGACTTCTGGGAACATCATTGGAGCCCTGATCAATTCACGCCTGATTTCCCTATGGATTTTTCAATTGTATAAGATAATAAATCTTTTCTTGCTTAAACCTTTTTGGGTTATGTTTTCTGTTACTTGTAAGCCAACAAGGCCTAAATATTTAGATTGAGATGACCACCATTTATGCTGAAAGGGACTGAGGGATGATGCTCTCCACACCTTATTTCTAGAACACATAAACCAGGGAGGTGGGGCACTGACTTGGCACCAAGTCCACTGGTGGTAGAAGTATGTCTAGCATCTGGGTCTCTTTCCTTTCCTGCCTTTAAATTAAGAACTATAACCAAGATAAGACATATTCAAGAAACTTGCTTAATCTTTTGAATTTATTCTCATTCAAATATGCCAGTTCTGATGTCAGTTCTTTTGTCTTCTAAAATAAAACCACAACTGGCTTTCCAACTAAAACAAGCAAACAAAGAAAAATAAGAGTTACTGTAACATGTTCTTGGCTTGTCAATCTGAGTTGAAACTATAACATCCCCTGTGGCTGTGTGGTGGGCCTGGGATAACCCCAGCCTCTGTTACCTGGTAAGTGGTTGTATCCTGCCCATCAGCATGAGATAACTTGAATTTGACCCCAATTCCTGCATGAGTTCTAACCTGCCCAACCTCTGTGATCTGGGGACAGAGCCCCATCCTGTCTTTCCTGGAGTCAGCCCCTGTTCAGGCAGGCTTCTTCCCCATATGGCCGAGCCAACTGCTCCTCCCCAAGGTTGATGCTAAGTGTATCTCCAGTCGCCCATCCCATCTGCCCCTCACTGAACTCTCTTCCTGGGACTTTTTACATGTGACCTGGACTCTGTGTATCTCATAACCTCAACTTCTGGTCCCTTCTGCCTCATTAAAGAACATCTGTGGTGTTTTTCTACTCAGACGGTTCTGGGACTCCTCTGACTATGCTCCTTGGGAACATAGGAATATTTCTTTTTCAGAAATAGAGCAAATACCCTATTTGTTACTCTCAGAAGATTTCAGCTAGTACTGAGGTCCTGAGGGCATAACTGAATTTACAGACTTAAGAAAAAGTCATTATGAGCCAGTATTTAAAAACCTGTAGGCTTTATGTCAGCAGTATGCCGTTCTAGACTATACTTAGAAAAATTAGATGATCTAGCAACAACATTTCCCCATTTTCACATTTCACAACTATTGGAGAGGGTACGCCACAGTCCCTAGCAACCCTATTATATTGCTTCCAGCTCTATCACGGCCTTAGCTTTCCTGCCTGTCCAGTATTCCTATTTGAGTTTGGAACCTCTTCCCAAGTTCAACCCTTCTAACTCTGCTCTCATCTCAATTATATATAATGAGTGTCTCTTATTCTCGAGGAAGATATGCTTTTTTATCAAAGTATAGTTGATTTACAATGTTGTGTTAGTTTCAGGTGTATAGCACAGTGAATCAGTTATACATATACACACACACACATATATATATATAAATATATATTCTTTTTCAGATTCTTTTCCCTTATAAGATTATTATAAAATATTAAGTATAATTCCCTGTACTATACAGTATAGGTCCTTGTTGTTTATCTATTTTATATATAATAGTGTGTATTTGTTAATACTAAACTCCTAATTTATCCCTCCCCCCCTTCCTCTTTGGTAACCATAAGTTTGTTTTCTATGTCTGTGGGTCTATTTCTGTTTTGTAAATAAATTCATTTGTATCTTTTTTGTTTGTTTTTGTTAGATTCCATATATAAGCAATATCATATGACATTTGTCTTTTTCTGTCTGGCTTATAAGAAAGATATGCTTTTGAAATTCTATGTGCAATTCTGATTGTGAATATATTCATTTGGTTGTTCTTAGCCTGTTGTTTGCATATCCTGTACATATGTAACAATATGTCTTGGATTATAACTCTCAGCACAGGAAGTGCTTAGAAATGTGTCTTGAATCAGCTACTATGTGTCTTGAATCAGCAGCTACTATGCACAAGTATAGTGTAGTTTTAGTGAATGGTTCATAAACCACAAAGTTTAGAATCACCTGTGGTGCTTGTTTATGCTTGTTAAGTATATAGATTCCTAAACCCCACCTCAGATCTACTGTAACATTATCCAGGTGTGGGGATCTGGAATTTGCATTTTTACAAGGCACAGTTTGAGACTCACTTGTGAGCAGCTGTCCTGAGTGGGCGGCAGTGGTGGTGGCCTGAGCGGAGGGATCAGGTGTGTTCCCAAAGTTCTCTTGGTCAATGGTGTGCACAGGAGCGCAGTCAGCATCATGGGGCCAGTCAGGAGGTAAGTAAGCCCACCAGTGTGGGCTAGGGATGGAGAGTAAGGACAGAAGGAGAGGCCCAGTGCTTGCCTCTAGTTGGGTTTTCTGGGAGGCTGACTATGCTTTGGAGATTTGAGAGCATAAAGTTTATTGGGTGGTGCTCTCAGGACTGACTCCTGTTGGGAGTGAGGGAAACAAGATTGGGGAGAGACAGAAGCTGAACTGTGATGCATTCACACAAAGGGCCTCAGTCAATGCTACAGGGACTCTGGAGCTGGGAGGGCCTTTCAGAGCTGTGTCCTGGATTGGGCCACGTGGATGCCACCTCTGCATTCCCAATCACCAGCCATGGGATGTGGGCCGCTCCTGAGGAGACAGACTGTACCTTTTGTAAGGTAAGAACAGGTCCCATGCAGGGACTCAGCTGGGAACTTTCAGCTGCTACAATTCCCAGCGTCTAGAACTGTGAGTACTTTAGTCCTGGAGGGGGCAATGCAGGCAGCACACGACAGAATCTACTACATCTGGGCTTGGCAATCTGTGGCCCATGGGTCAAATGCAGCCTGCCACGTGTTTTAGTAAATAAGCTTTTATAGGAACACAGCTGTGCTCATTCACCTACATATTGTCTATGGCTTGTTCCCTGCTGCAATGGCAGAGTTGAAGAGTTGTGCCTAAAATATTTTCTATCTGGCCCTTTCAGAAGGAGTTTGCTGCAGATACTGAGGTGGAAGCAGCCCAGTTCAAAGTGTCTTCTTCAACAGAAGGTCTTTGTGACACTTTCCAAGTACTGGGATAGTAGGGGGCAGGGTGGAAGGAGGGGAAGACAGCAGAGGGGGAACCTTCTGGCTTAGGCAGGAGGCCTCATTTAAAAATTTGCCTAAGGCCATTTAGGTACAAGGAGGTAACCTCCCTAGGATCCCAGTGAGCTGACCTGCAGCCTGGTTCAAGGTTTTCTCTTTCCTTTACACGATGGGGTCAAAGAAGGAGGTCCACAATTGTTTTCACCAAGGTGATGATGAAATTCACTAGAGAATTATATATTTTATATTTTAAAACTCATTTGCTACAGGAAAAGAGGGTGGTCAAATCAATCTCTCTTGTGTTTAAGTAGGGTCTGGGATTTAAAAGGATTTGGGGTATTCTGGAGCCCAATGACCTTTGTTTGAAGGGAGGGGAGAACTCCAGAGGAGCCACGAACACATCTGAATGTCCGGTCAGTCAGCCAAGATGTGCATTTAGAACAAATAAGGCCTCCCAAGCTCTACTAAGAGCTTGTTCATTTCAATGGAGTGTGTTCTTTATCATTCACTTAAAATAGGTAGGTTCTATAACAACGGTCCTAATTTAAATAGATGCATGTTCATCTCTTTGTTATGGAGGAAAACAATGTTTCAAAGACTCTATTCTGCTTTGCTAATCACTTTCAAGACTGAAAAGGATGTTCTGACTCATAACTTCCTAGGGGACTGAGCCTGTCTAAGTAAGTCGTAGCCATGAGCTCTGAATTACTGTTTGGCAGAAGAACCCAGCCACCTGCGGAGGCCAGATACCCATTTCTCTCTGTGTGGCAGAGAGTTAGATGCATTTGAAGTCTTGGGTCTGAGCTGAGAGGGTTAAAAATGCAAGACCCTCAGTGTGTGGATGACATCCTTCAGCAGGGCAGGTATGAGGGAAGATTCAGGATGAAATGTAAGCTTTTGAAGGGTGAGGGCAGTGTTTCTCAAATTGTGACAAAAGACCATTGGCATCAGGATCACTTGGAGAGCTTGATTTTTAAGAAAGTCTCCTAATAAAGAGATAGACATAGAGAATGGACTTGATGACATGAGGTGGGAGGGCAAAGCTGGGGCAAAGTGAGAGTAACATCGACATATACACACTACCGAATGTAAAATACTTGGCTGGTGGGAAGCAACAACATAGCACCGGGAGATTGGCTTGGTGCTTTGTGATGACCTAGAGGGGTGGGAGAGAGAGGATGGGAGGGAGGGTCAAGAGGGCGGGGATATGGGGACATGTGTATGCATATGGCTCATTCGCTTTGCTGTGCAACAGAAACTAACACGGTATTGTGAAGCAATTATATTCCAATAAAGATCTATCAAAAAAAAGTCTCTTGGGCCCAACTAATATTTCCAAATCAGATTCTATGAGCGTGGAACCCTGGAATATGGACTTTGAAAAATAAGCTTTTCAGGTGACTCTGACTTTGGTTCATTGTTTGCACCGTTGCTGTCTCCCCCATTCAGGGGGAAGTGTTTATGTGACCATCAAGAACAAATCTGTGAGAGGGTAAGAGCACAATGGGGGACTTGTATGCTGGCAGTTTTGGCATTAAAGGATGTGGTGGTGATACCATTAGTGTTTATAATTTTATGTATATAAACTGCAGGTCTTTCATTCTTTCTTTCAAAATTCAGTCAGTAAACATTTAAACGTGTATTGACCATCTACTATGTTGCAGGCATTGTGCTAGGCTCTGTGGGCACCAAGAAGTATAAAAAGAATCCTTACCCTCAAGGAGTGCACGATCTGATAATATAGATGCCATTCAAAGATATTAAGCAACTTACAAAGATGGACTTATGCTAAGTGCAGAACTGAGACTCATTTCGGAACCCCTGAATCCTAGTTTAGTGTTCTTTTGATTCTACCTTCTATCCTTTTAGATGTAATCATGCCCTTTAAAAAATTAGACTTGGCTTGAAACATGCTAAGAACATGAAGAATCACACAGCATGTCTTTACCACCCTTTAAATTATTTATTTTTTTAAAAAAATTTATTTTATGAAAGTATAGTTGATTTACAATGTTGCATTAATTTCTGCTGTACAGGAAAGTGATTCAGTTATACATATACATATATATACATACTTTTTCATATTCTTTTCCATTATGGTTTATCACAGGATATTGACTATAGTTCCCCATGCTATATAATAGGAACTTGTTGTTTATCCATTCTACAAATAAGAGTTTGCATCTGCTAATCCCAAACTCCCAATCCATCCCTCCTCCAGCCCCCTCCCCCTTGGCAACTACAAGTCTGTTATTTATACCTGTACCACCTTTTTACTGTCACAGTCTTCCCTTTGGAGTCAGAAATACTGCTATCATTTGGAAAGGATTCTGACTAGGCAAGTCTCTCACTATAATCATGTTCAAGCCTTAAGCCTTTCTTGAATGAAAGGATTCTTTGACATAATGTTTTTGGAAACTATCCTAAGTCAGCTCTCTTGAAAGGAGGTCGCAGAGAACAAGGTCAAGTACTGCAGTGATGTTGAATAAGAGGGAAATGGAGACAAAGCTATTAGGAGGCCATTAATGACCTTGGGGTGAGTAGTTTCTGTCTAGTGGTGTGGACAGAAGCAAGAAATTGTGAATGAGGGAGGAGCAGAAGAATCATACTGAGCTCAATCAGGTTATCAGAATAAATGGGAGAAGGTGGGTAGTGGGGACTGAGGTAGGGAGAAAAATTTGGTCAAAGAAACAGGGAAATTGAGCACAAGGAGTGGTGGGTCACAGCTGGAGTTGGGCTACTTTGGGACATGCAGAGCAGCACCCAGAGGCTGGTGCTTACACTCACCCAGGTGGGCAGACCAAGCCTTGTGACAGGGGGTGGGGCTCCATAGATGGTTCAGATGTGGAATCTCGTTCTAGAACTGACACTTGACTAACATTTGCACCTGTCCCTCAGAAACCATCTGCTTTTGTTTCTCTGTCATCATCTTTCCCAGAGCGATTGCCACCAGGATGGGCTATGTATGGAATACATTTCACTATGCAGCTTTTGTTGTACAGCAAACTACCCTGAAATTTTGTGGTTTAAAAGAGCCACTATTTATTTAGCTTGCAATTCTATGGGTTGGATGGGTACAGTCAGGCTCATATGTGTGCCTGTGATCAGTTGCTAGTCAACTAGGATGCTCTGCTTCTGGGGTTTGCTGGCTGTTGGCTGGGCCATGGGTCTCTCATTATCCAGAAGGCTGGCCTGAGCTTGTTCACTTGGTGGCTTGGAGGGTTCCACAAAAACGTGTGTAAGGTCAACTGAGACGTAAGCTCGAAACTGGCACAATGTCAATTCTTCTGTGTATCTTTGGCCAAAACAAGTACAAGTCCAACTCAGACTCAAAAGGTTATAAAATAGATATTTGATGGGAAGAACTGCAAAATCACCTTGCAAACAAATGTGGATGCAGGGAGGGGAATAATTGGGGACACATTTGCAAACAGTCTACCCAATATCCTTCTGTGAGCAGGCAGAGCCAACCTTATTTGAATTTAAGTCACACTTTATAGTTTGCACAGAAAACCAGCTCCTCTTCTTGAGAGCAAGGTCTGTCCAGGCACCCACTGACTGAATCAGTGGCAGCACAGTGATGACACCCCCATGGCTTAGTGTTTGGTCTATGGAGCAGGCTTCTTGGTCCTGATTACCTTCAACATACTCTGTATTTCTTTGAATTTGAAATGCTTTTGGCTTCTACTCAAGGGAACCAGTTCTGTGAGGAATGCATAACACTAGCAGAAATGAACAATACAAAAGTGGCAATCGAGACCCATGACTTCTGGGAATGTCCAACACAAAAATGTCATCTTAACACAATCCCTGATTGTACCACAAAGCTGATATAATTAAGCAGTAAACTCCCTAGGTGATGACCTTGGCCAACCTTACTCTGTAAAGAATCTTTCCTTCCTTCTCCACCCTCACTGTGCCAATGGGAGCTGCCTTTAGGAGTTCTTTATAGCTGAACAAAGCTGGTGACAGTTCCAATGTACACAGTGAACCGCTTCCATGGAATGGCTCTTGAATATCAAATATGCTGCACCATCTCCATACAGCACGCCCCCACCATTAACATTCCTCATGTGCCTTTTGTAAGAATTACAAACTGATTAAAGAATGCATAATTAAATGCTTCATCTTTCAAAGGCTGAAAAAAATTACCAAGCATTCCAGCCCTTTGAGTTTGATTTTACTATTCGTGATTAGTAACATGGTTCATTCTGAAATGGGAGGGGTATGCTTTGAAGCATACTTTTTGTTTTTGTTTTTGTTTTTTGCAGTACACAGGCCGCTCACTGTTGCGGCCTCTCCCGCTGCGGAGCACAGGCTCCGGACGTGCAGGCTCAGCGGCCATGGCTCACGGGCCCAGCCGCTCCGCGGCCTGTGGGATCCTCCTGGTTCGGGGCACGAACCCGTGTACCCTGCATCGGCAGGCGAACTCTCAACCACTGCGCCACCAGGGAAGCCCTGAAACATACTTTTTTAAAAACTTTTTTTGAATTTTATTTATTTAATTTATTTATACCGCAGGTTTTTATTAGCCATCAATTTTATACACATTAGTGTATACATGTCAATCCCAATCTCCCAATTCATCACACGACCATCCACACGCCCCCAGGGCTTTAACCCCTTGGTGTCCATACGTTTGTTCTCTACATCAGTGTCTCAACTTCTGCCCTGCAAACTGGTTCATCTGTACCATTTTTCTAGGTTCCACATACATGCATTAATATACAATATTTGTTTTTCTCTTTCTGACTTACTTCACTCTGTATGACAGTCTCTAGATCCATCCATGTCGCAATAAATGACCCAATTTCGTTCCTTACTATGGCTGAGCAATATTCCATTGTATATATGTACCACAACTTCTTTATCCATTCGTCTGTCAAAGGGCATTTAGGTTGCTTCCATGACCGGGATATTCTAAATAGTTCTGAAATGAACATTGGGGTGCATGTGTCTTCTTGAATTATGGTTTTCTCTGGGTATATGCCCAGTAGTGGGATTGCTGTATCATATGGTAATTCAATTTTTAGTTTTTTAACGAACCTCCATACTGTTCTCCATAGTGGCTGTATCAATTTACATTCCCGCCAACAGTGCAAGTGGGTTCTCTTTTCTCCACACCCTCTCCAACATTTGTTGTTTGTAGATTTTCTGATGATGCCCATTCTAACTGGTGTGAGGTGATACCTCATTGTAGTTTTGATTTGCATTTGTCTAATAATTAGTGATGTTGGGCACCTTTTCATGTGCTTCTTGGCCATCTGTATGTCTTCTTTGGAGAAATGTCTATTTAGCTGTTCTGCCCATTTTTGGATTGGGTTGTTTGTTTTTTTAATATTGAGCTGCATGAGCTGTTTATATAAATATTATATATTTATATATAATTAAAAGATTAATCCTTTGTCCGTTGATTTGTTTGCAAATATTTTCTCCCATTCTGAGGGTTGTCTTTTCATCTTGTTTATGGTTTCCTTTGCTGTGCAAAAGCTTTTAAGTTTCATTAGGTCCCATTTGTTTATTTTTGTTTTTATTTCCATTACTCTAGAAGGTGGATCAAAAAGGATTTGCTGTGATTTATATCAAAGAGTGTTCTTCCTACATTTTCCTCTAAGAGTTTTATAGTGTCTGGTCTTACATTTAGGTCTCTAATCCATTTTGAGTTTATTTTTGTGTATGGTGTTAGGGAGTGTTCTAATTTCATTCTTTTACATATAGCTGTCCAGTTTTCTCAGCACCACTTATTGAAGAGGCTGTCTTTTCTCCATTGTATATCCTTGCCTCCTTTGTCACAGATTAGTTGACCATAGGTGTGTGAGTCTTTTTCTGCGCTTTCTATCTTGTTCCATTTATCTATGTTTCTGTTTTTGTGCCAGTACCATACTGTCTTGATTACTGTAACTTTGTAGTATAGTCTGAAGTCAGGGAGTCTGATTCCTCCAGCTCCGTTTTTTTCCCTCAAGACTGCTTTGGCTATTCGGGGTCTTTTGTGTCTCCATACAAATTTTAAGATTTTTTTTTCTAGTTATGTAAAAAATGCCATTGGGTAATTTGATAGGGATTGCATTGAATTTGTAGATTGCTTTGGGTAGTATAGTCATTTTCACAATATTCATTCTTCCAATCCAAGAACATGGTATATCTCTCCATCTGTTGGTATCATCTTTAATTTCTTTCATCAGTGTCTTATACTTTTCTGCATAGAGGTCTTTTGTCTCCCTAGGTAGGTTTATTCCTAAGTATTTTATTCTTTTTGTTGCAACGGTAAATGGGAGTGTTTCCTTAATTTCTCTTTCAGATTTTTCATCATTAGTGTATAGAAATGCAAGAGATTTCTGTGCATTAATTTTGTATCCTGCAACTTAACCAAATTCATTGATTAGCTCTAGTAGTTTTCTGGTGGCATCTTTAGGATTCTCTATGTATAGTATCATGTCATCTGCAAAGAGTGACAGTTTTACTTCTTCTTTTCCAATTCGTATTCCTCTTGTTTCTTTTTCTTCTCTTATTGCCATGGGTAGGACTTCCAAAACTATGTTGAATGATAGTGGTGAGAGTGGACATATTTGTCTTGTTCCTGATTTTAGAGGAAATGCTTTCAGTTTTTCACCATTGAGAATGATGTTTGCTGTGTGTTTGTGGTAAATGGCTTTTATGTTGTTGAGGTAGGTTCCCTCTATGTCCACTTTCTGGAGCGTTTTTTTATCATAAATGGGTGTTGAATTTTGTCAAAAGTGTTTTCTGCATCTATTGAGATGCAATATGATTTTTCTTCTTCAATTTGTTAATATGGTGTATTACATTGATTCATTTGCATATACTGAAGAATCCTTGCATTGCTGGGATAAATCCCACTTGATCATAGTGTATGATCCTTTTAATGTGTTGTTGGATTCTGTTTGTTAGTATTTTGTTGAGAATTTTTGCATCTGTATAAATCAGTGATATTGGTCTGTAATTTTCTTATTTTGTAGTATCTTTGTCTGGTTTCAGTATCAGGGTGATGGTGGCCTCATAGAATGAATTTGGGATTGTTCCTTCCTCTGCAATTTTTTTGGAAGTTTGAGAAGGATGGGTGTTAGCTCTACTCTAAATGTTGGATAGAATTCACTTGTGAAGGCATCTGGTCCTGGACTTTTGTTTGTTGGAAGATTTTAAATCACAGTTTCAATTTCATTACTTGTGATTGGTCTGTTCATATTTCTATTTCCTCCAGGTTCAGTCTTGGAAGGTTATACCTTTCTAAGAATTTGTCCGTTTCTTCCAGGTTGTCCATTTTATTGGCATAGAGTTGCCTGTAGTAGTCTCTTAGGATGATTTGTATTTCTGTGTTGTCTGTTGTAACTTCTCATTTTTTGTTTCTAATTTTATTGATATGAGTCCTCTCCCTCTTTTGCTTGATGAGTATGGCTAATTGTTTATCAATTTTGTTTATCTTCTCAAAGAACCAACTTGTAGTTTTATTGATCTTTGTTATTGTTTTCTTTGTTTCTATTTCATTTATTTTTGCTCTGATTTTTATGATCTCTTTCCTTCTACTGACTTTGGGTTTTGTTTGTTTTTATTTCTCTATTCCCTTTAAGTGTAAAGTTATATTGTTTATTTGAGATTTTTCTTGTTTCTTGAGGTAGGCTTGTATAGCTATAAACTTCCCTCTTACAACTGCTTTTGCTGCATCCCATAGGTTTTGGATCATTGTGTTTCATTGTCATTTGTCTCTAGGTAATTTTTGATTTCCTCTTTTATTTCTTCAGTTATCTTTTGTTTATTTAGTAACGTATTGTTTAGCCTCCATGTGTTTGTGTTTTTTACCTTTTCTCCCCTGTAATTCATTTCTAATCTCATAACATTGTGGTCAGGAAAGTTCCTTGATATGATTTCAATTGTCTTAAATTTAATGAGGCTTGATTTGTGACTCAAGATGTGATCTCTCCTGGAGACTGTTCTGTGCACACTTGAGAAGAAAGTGTAATCTGCTGTTTTGTGATGGAATGTCCTATAAATATCAATTAAATCTATCTGGTCTATTGTGTCATTTAAAGTTTGTTTTTCCTTATTAATTTTCTGTTTGGATTTTCTGTCCATTGGTGTAAGTGAGGTGTTAAAATCCCCCACTATTTCTGTGTTACTGTTGATTTCCTCTTTTGTAGCTGTTAGCAGTTGCCTTATGTATTGAGGTGCTCCTATGTTGGATGCAGATATATTTATAATTGTTATATCTTCTTGGATTGATCCCTTGATCATTATGTAGTGTTCTTCCTTGTCTCTTGTAACATTCTTTATTTTAAAGTCTATTTTGTCTGATACGAGTATTGTTACTCCAGCTTTCTTTTGATTTCCATTTTCATGGAATATCTTTTACCATCCCCTCACTTTCAGTCTGTATTTGTCCCCAGGTCTGAAGTGGGTCTCTTGTAGACAGCATATATATGGGTCTTGTTTTTGTATTCATTCAGCAAGGCTGTGTCTTTTGGTTGGAGCCTTTATTCCATTCACGTTTAAGGTAATTATCGATATGTATGTTCCTATTACCATCTTCTTAATTGTTTTGGGGTGTTTTCGTAGGTCCTTTTCTTCTCTTGTGTTTTCCACTTAGAGAAGTTCCTTTAGCATTTGTTGTAGAGCTAGTTTGGTGGTGCTGAATTCTCTTAGGTTTTGCTTGTCTGTAAAGCTTTTGATTTCTCCATTGAATCTCCTTGCTGGGTAGAGTAATCTTGGCTGTAGGTTCTTCCGTTTCATCATTTTAAGTATATCATGCCACTCCCTTCTTGCTTGTAGAATATCTTCTGAGAAATCAGCTCTTAACCTTATGGGAGTTCCCTTGTACATTATTTGTCATTTTTCCCTTGCTGCTTTAAATAATTTTTCTTTTTGTTTAATTTTGCCAATTTGATTACTGTATGTGTCAGCATGTTTCTCATTGGGTTTATCTTGTATGGGACTTGCTGCACTTCCTGGACTTGGGTGGCTATATCCTGTCCCATGTTAGGGAAGTTTTTACTATAATCTCTTCAAATATTTTCTCTGATCTTTTCTCTCTCTCTTCTCCTTCTGGGACCCCTATAATGTGAATGTTATTGTGTTTAATGTTGTCCCAGTCGTCTCTTAGGCTGTTTTCATTTCTTTTCATTTTTTTTTTCTTTATTCTGTTCTGCAGCAGTGAATTCCACCATTCTGTCTTCCAGGTCACTTATCTGTTCTTCTGCTTCAGTTATTCTACTATTGATTCCTTCTAGTGTAGTTTTCATTTCAGTTATTGTATTGTTCATCTCTGTTTGTTTGTTCTTTAATTCTTCTAGGTCTTTGTTAAACATTTCTTGCATCTTCTCGGTCTTTACCTCCATTCTTTCTCCGAGGTCCTGGATCATCTTCACTATCATTATTCTGAATTCTTTTTCTGGAAGGTTACCATCTCCACTTCATTTAGTTGTTTTTCTGGGGTTTTATCTTGTTTTTTCATCTGGTATATAGCCCTCTGCCTTTTCATACTATCTATCTTTCTGTGAATGTGATTTTTGTTCCACAGGTTGCAGGATTGTAGTTCTTCTTGCTTCTGCTGTCTTCCCTCTGGTGGATGAGGCTATCTAAGAGGCTTCTGCAAGTTTCCTGATGGCAGGTACTGGTGGAGGGTAGAGTTGACTGTTGCTCTGGTGGGCAGAGCTCAGTAAAACTTTAATCTGCTTGACTGCTGATGGGTGGGGCTGGGTTCCCTCCCTGTTGGTTCTTTGGCCTGAGGCAACCCAACACTACAGCCTACCTGTGCTCTTTGGTGGAGCTAATGGCAGACTCTGTGAGGGCTCATGTCAAGGAGTACTTCCCAGAAGGTCTGCTGCCAGTGTCCTTGTCCCCACAGTGAGCCACAGCCACCCCCTGCCTCTGCAGGAGACCCTCTAACACTAGCACATATGTCTGGTTCAGTCTCCTTTGGGGTCACTGCTCCTTCCCATGGGTCCCGATGCACACACTACTTTGTGTGTGTCCTCCAAGGGTGGAGTCTCTGGTTCCCCCAGTCCTGTCAAAATCCTGCAATCAAATCTCGCTAGCCTTCATAGTCTGATTCTCTAGGAATTTCTCCTCCCATTGCCGGGTCCCCAGGTTGGGAAGCCTGATGTGGGGCTCAGAACTTTCACTCCAGTTGGTGGACTTCTGTGGTATAAGTGTTCTCCAGTTTGTGAGTCACTCTCCCAGTAATTATGGGATTTGATTTTATTGTGATGATGCCCCTCCTACAGTCTCATTGTGGCTTCTCCTTTGTCTTTGGATGTGTGGTATCTTTTTTGGTGAGTTCCAGTGTCTTTCTGTCAATGATTGTCCAGCAGCTAGTTGTGATTCTGGTGTTCTCACAAGGGGGAGTGAGAGCATGATCTTCTACTCCACCATCTTGGTTCAGGGCCTTCTGAAGCATACTTTTTACTTTTCGGGCATAATAAGAAGTTGGAAGCTTGGGACAGTTTTGATTTATTTTTTTTCCCCATAGAAGTAGAGTTGATTGGAAACCCTTTTCTTCTCACTCTTTGTGAATTATTGTTTAGTCTCAAGTAGAGTGTGGCCTCTGCTCACTGGCTGAGGTCAAAGTAGGAGATCTGTGAGGCATAAGACAACAACTATTAATATTAACACTCTATTAATCACTCTACAGTTATCAAAGCTTGTTTGTACCCATATCTCATTTGGTGCTCACAACAAGCCTATAATGAAGGCGTTTTTATCTCCATTTTACAGTTGAGTATCATGAAATTCCAGGAGTTAATGTGGTTGAAAGTCATACTATCAATACAATTAAAGGATGATTGGGGTCTTTGGCCAGGGTCAGCAGGATTCTAGAATTCCATTTATTTCCTCCTAGAATTCCATGTATTTCCTCCTATGATGTTATGAAAGGAATGGAGGTCAGCTGGATAAGTGCTGTTTAGAGTCTGCCTTGGGGTACCCCATTTCATCCCTAGAACTCCCTTGTGTCTGATATAACCCAGCACTGCTCTTGTGGTATTTGGTGGTGGTCATGTGGGCATGGAGTGGGAATAGTTATGGCAGCATAAAGTAAATAGACAAATTCATCCATTGAAGGATGTAGATGTAACACTATTACTGTAGACGTAACACTCGAGATTTGATTTGGGGGTTGAATCTTGTTATAACATGATTTCCTCTGAATGTATCTTAGAAAGTGTGGACATGAGGATGCTTCCAAGTAATTACATATATGGAGAGGGAAAAACTCTTCTGTTATTTTTCTACCCACACTCAGAACCCTTCTGATACCAGATGTGTGGGGTTTTCCCACACTGACCAATCCTCTGAGTGTCCTATAATTCAATTCAGTTATGACACTCTTCCTGGAGTTAGTATTAGATTTCACAGGTTAAGGGTGAAGTCCCACAAGATTGCCCCCACTTCAGATGCAAATCACAAGTCCCAAGTTGCCACCTGTTCTGACCAAGCAGCATAAATCAGTGTTCCCCCAACCCTTTGCTAGAACAGTTCCCAGGACTCAAGGAAACACTTACTTACATATCTTGGTTTATTATATAGTAAATGATATGATAAGGGATACAGATCAATAACCCAATGAGGAGATACACAGGTCAAGGTCTGGAAGTGTCCTGAGCACAAATATTTCTGTGGCAATAGGGTGAGTCACCCTCCTGGCATGTGAATGTGTTCTCCAAGCCAGAAGTTCTCCAAACCATATAGTCTAGAGATTTTTACAAAGACTTTATCATATAGGGCATGACTGATTATTAATTCAATTTCCAGTTCTTCTCTTCCTGGAAAATGGCAGTAGGACTGAAAGTTCCAAGCTGCTAATTATGGCTTGGTCTTTCTGGTGCCCAGCCCCACTCAGGAACCCATCAAGAGTTGCCTTATTAGAATGCAAGATGTTTCTACTACCCAGGAAAATACAAGGGATTCAGGAGCTCTGTGTCAGGAACTGGGGTCAAAGACTAAATAGCAGGAACCTGTATCTATCTATCTATCTATCTATCTATCTATCTATCTATCTATCATCTATCTATCTATCTATCTATCTATCTATCTATCTATCTATCTATTTATCTATCTATATAATTTACAAAGGAAGACCTACATTGACACATCATAATCCCCCAAAATCCATAGATTACCTTAGGATTCACTCTTGGTGTTGTACATTCTGTGGGTTTGGACAAATATATAATGTACATAATGACCTGTATCCATCATTTTAGCATTGTGCAGACTATTTTCACTGTCCTAAAAATCCTCTGAGCTTTGCGTATTCATCTGGATTTTGGCCATTCTAATAGGTATGTAGTGGTATCTCATTGTCATTTTAAGTTGCATTTCCCTGATGACATTTGAAGTGGAACATCTTTTCATATGCTTATTTGCCATCTGTATATCTTCTGTGGTGAGTTGTCTGTTATGGTCTTTGACCCCTTTTATAATTGGGTGGTTTGTTTTCTTATTGTTGAATTTTAAGTATTCTTTGTACATTTTGGATAATAGTCCTTTATCAGATATATCTTTTGCAAATATTTTATCCCAGTCTGTGGCTTTGTCTTCCAATTCTCTTGATATTGTCTTTCACAGAGAAGAAGTTTTTAATTTTAATGAAGTCCAGATTAACAATCATTTCTTTCAGGGATTGTCTCTTTGGTATTGTATCTAAAAATGGTTTTACCATACCCAAGAACATCTAGGTTTTCTCCTTATGTTATTTTCTAGGAATTTTATATTTTTGAATTTTACATTCAGGTTTGAGATCTAATTTTAGTTGCTTTTAATGAAAGATCTAAGATCTTGTGTAAATTTATTTTTTTGTACGTGGATGTCTGGTTGTTTCAGCACCATTTATAAAGAGACTACCTTTACTCTATTGTATTGCTTTTGCTCCGTTGTCAAAGATCAGTTGACTGTATTTATGGGAGTCTATCTCTGGGCTCTTTATTCTGTTCATTAATCTATTTGTCTATTCTTTTGCCAATACCACCCTGACTTGATTGCTGTATCTTTATAGTAAGTCTTGATGTTGGATAGTGTCATTCACCCAACTTTGTTCTCTCCTTCAATATTATGTTAGCTATTCTGAGTCTTTGCCTCTCTATATAAACTTTGGAATTAGTTTGTTAATGTGCATAAAATAACTTGGTAGGATTTTGATCAAGATTGCATTGAATCTACAGATCAAGTTGGGAAAACTGACATCTTGATAATGTTATCTTTCTACTCATGGACATAGAACACATCCCCATTTATAGCTTTTCTTTGATTCTGTTCATCAGAGTTTTGTAGTTTTCTTCATACAGATCTTGTACATGTTAGATTTATACCTACTTCATTTTGGGGGTGCTAATGATATTGTGTTTTTAATTTCAAATTCCTCTTGTTCATTAATGATGTATAGGAAAGCTGTTAACTTTTGTAAAATACAAAATTAAAATTAATTTTGTACAAAGTATGTTCTTGATCACAATGGAATTAAATTGGAAATAATAACAGAAAGAAGTATGGGAAACCCACAAACATGTGGAAATTGAGCAGTGTACCTAAGTAAACAATGAGTCAAAGAATAAGTCACAGGGAAAATTTTTTAAAAGTTTGAGATGAATGAAAATGAAGATGTAAATACCAAAAATTGTGATAGAACTAAAGTTGTACTTAGAGGGAAATTTATAGCTGTAAAAATGTCTGTATTAGAAAAGAATAAAGATCTAAATTCAACAATTTAACTTTTCATTTTAAGGCACTGAGAAAAAAAGAGCAAACTAAACCTAAACAAGAAGAAAGGGAGTAATAATGATTAGAGTGGAAATTAATGAAATGAAAAACTGAAATACAGTAGAGAAAAATAGACAAAACCAAAAGTTATTTTTTTGAAAATATCAACATAATTGACAACCCATTAACTAGATTGACCAAGAAAAAAAGGGGAAGACTCAAATTAATACTAATATCAGAAATGAAAGAGGGGACATTTTTACTGACTTTCTTAGTTTAGGCTGCTATAATAACAAAATACCATGCACTGGGTGGCTTATCAAAAATCAAAATTTATTTTTCACTGTACTAGAGGCTGGGAAATCTGAGGTTAGGGACCAGTGTAACCAGGTTCTGCTGAGAGCTCTCTTCTGGTCTGCAGACAGCTGACTTCTTATATCCTCTCATGATGGAAAGAGAGTGTGCTAGCTCTCTGGCCTTTCTTATAAGGACACTAATCCCATTCATGAGAGTGCTACCCTCCTCACCTAATTACCAAAGACCCTACTTCCAAATACCATCACACTGAGGATTGGATTTCAACATGAATTTTGGTGGGACACAACATTCATCTTTTACCACCAACCTTACAGAAATTTAAAAAAAAATGTTAATGGAATACTATGAAGAGTTGTATGCCAATAAGTTAGATAACTTAGATAAAATGCACAAATCTCTAGAAAGACACAAAACTAAGTCAAGAAGTAGAATGTCTGAATAGCCCTATAATAGGTAGAGAGATGGAATTAGTAGTTTAAAAAAATACAAAGAAAAATCTCAGGCCCACATGGCTTTACTGGTGAATTCTACTGAACATTTAAATTAATACTAATTTTTTGCAAACTATTCCTAGAAAGAGAAGAGGAGGGAACATGATTAGTACAATCTGCATTTTCTGTTCCCAGCCCCACACTTCAGTCCCTGGTTTACAAGGCATCCCTTTCATCCTGGCTTGCTAACTCACCACTTCAGTTTTGCCTTGGAATCCTTGTGTGTGAACTGCCCCTGGAGAAGCCTAATGAGATGAAGCCCAAAATTCTAGAGCTACTCCTGTCTCTTCTTGGCTTGGGCCTCAGGGGACAGACCTGGTCAAACTTGGATGCTGTCTCTATTTATCACTTCTATGGGTTAAGAAATGATTTAGCCACCCAAGAGACATGGGGGCTAGGCTCTACTCCATCATGCCTCTGGTTATATTTAAGCCAATCAACAGCCATACAGACTCCATTAGAACATGTGACAACTGGTTCTGGGTCAGTTTCCAGGCAGGATCTGTCTAGTCGCACCAGGTCAAGGGATGGGGTACCACAGGGGTGTGTAACACATGGCTAAGTTTAGCCTTTTCCAGGAAAATGACCCATCTTTAAGAGTTTCTCAACCCAATAAGCAGGACACTTCAGTGGCTCTGTCTGGCTTTCCAGTATATATAGGAAATTTCTTCAAGTAAATTAACTCATAGAAAAGGCTTATAACAATGTCTGGGATGTAAAAACCCTCAGCAAATGTTAACCATTATTGTTCGTTGCTTTTATGATGCCTGACCCTTAATGGAGACTCAGTCAATGATAATTTACCACTACTACTAATTCATGTTTCCCTGCAAAACGCCACAGAATTTGTATGAAATCAAAACAGATAATAATTCTGTTGGCTCTTGGTAATCTGCAAGGCATGAAACAAATGCAAGGGGAAATATTCCTGGCAATAGCTTCATGCATGATTTTCAAAGAAATATGAGAAAAAATAGAAGACATGCATGAAACTATTTTGACTAACTGATTGCTACAAAATGTTATGAAATTCTTAGCAGGGTTAGATAACACAATCCCGTTAGTGGAAGCTGACCTTAGCCCTGCTGTGGAATTAAGGATTTTTAATGACAAGGAAAACTAACATGTCTATATAAGCACCGATTTATCATATGTTGATAGACATTCTAGGATGTACATTTTGAGACAATTCACACTCATTATTCCTTACATTTTCTTTCTCATTATCTTGTTAGAATTTAGAAGACTATGTTTGAACTTGAAAGTCATATAAAAAGAGTGAGGTTCCCATTGTTTTTAATGTACCCTAATTATTCCAGGGAGAATCAGACAGGGGTGAAGAATATTTTATAAAAATAACCCCAAATCAGTTTGTTCTCTCTCACCTCTGCCCCCACCTGTCTGGTGGGATCTTGGTTTCCTCTCAAGTGTTCTTGAAATCTCTGGCTCAGGTCTCACACGTGATCTCAGGCCCCCCACCAAATCTGCCTTTAGCCCTTTCCTCTCATGCTCTGATCTGGTGTGGTGATTGCCTCCAAGCCCTGCCCTCCTCCCCAGGAGCTATTGCTGCCTCAGTGGTACCAATCCCCATCCAAAGCCACTGACACTAACTCAGTGTGTCCTGTCACCACAGAAACTGCTGCTACACATGTCCTCTTAATGACTCAAGGAGACCACAAACAAAAAACTTTGCACTTACTCACTGTTTATTGCAGCCCTCACTCCCATTATTCAGTTATGAGTCTACAGAGGTTCTGGAACAATCCCAGGAATGACTTGCTCTTCTCAGGAGTGGAACACCTCCACTGCTCACAGCCTGAGCCCTGCCCTTGAACAACACTACCCCTCCTTCTGGCCTCTCTCCGCTAGGTCATAGCACACTTCAGACGCCCCAGCAGCCCAAATCCCATGGCAAACACATCTTGGGACAATTCTCATACTGGCTACCACTAATGAAATCCAATAATTTAAAAAATCAAGCAGATCTTTTTATTTGAAGTGGGAAGCACCTTACAAAGAAGGCGATGTAGTTCCTATTTCCAGAAGATCCTTACAGTTTGCTAACAGAAAGGCTCCCAAACTACTCCGTGGGTTACACCAGACATGGGTCCTGAAGTCACCTGTGGGTTTGAATCATATCTCTGACATTTGATTAGCTGTATGACCTGGGCAAGATGCTTAAGTTCTATGAAATTTGATTTATTCATCTTTAAAAATAAGTATAAAAATAACTTTCTTTAAGAGTCAATTTCCTTATTTAAAAAAATTGAAGTATAGTTGATCTACAATATTTTGTTAGTTTCAGGTATAGAGCAAAGTGATTCAGTTACACACACACACACACACACACACATATATTTGTTTGTTTGTTTGTGTTTCAGATTCTTTCCCTTATAGGTTATTGCAAAATATTGAATATAGTTCCCTGTGCTATATATTTTATATAGAGTAGTGTGTTATGTTAATCCCAAACTCCTAATTTATCCATACGCCCCTTTCCCCCTTCGTAAACATAAGTTTGTTTTCTAGGTCTGTGGGTCCATTTCTGTTTTGTAAATAAGTTCCTTTGTATCATTTTTTTTTAAGATTCCACATATAAGTGATAGCATAAGACATTTGTCTTTCTTTGTCTGGCTTACTTCACTCACTCACTTACTATGATAATCTCTAGGTGTACCCATGTTGCTGGAAATAACATTATTTCATTCTTTTTTATGGCTGAGTAATATTCCACCATATATATATATTTTATATATATATATATATATATATATATAATCTCACATCTTGTTTATCCATTCCTCTGTCGATGGACATTTAGGTTGCTTCCATGTCTTGGCTATTGTAAATTGTGCTGCAATGAACATAGGAGTGCATGTATCTTTTAGAATTATGTTTTTTTCCAGATATATGCCCAGGAGTGGGGTTGCAGGATCATATGGTAGGTCTGCTTTTAGTTTTTTATGGAACCTCCATACCATTCTCCATAGTGGCTGTACCAATTTACATTCCCACAAACAGTGTAAGAGGGTTCCTTTTTTTTCACATCCTCTCCAACACTTATTATTTTTTATGAGCTGTTTATGAGCATGAATTGGTATTTATAAGGTTTTTAATAGAGAATGTGGCCCATAGTGAACATTATAGTGCCAAGACCAATCTGTAGTCATCACGGCCCTTGGGTCTTGAAATAACTTGAAAGAAGACAAAGATTATTTTCGCTTATAGTAACAAGGGAGAGTTTTAATATTTTTGTGAATTCAAAGGAAAGACAAAATGAGATACCTCAGGCCTGCCTCAAAGTGTAAAATTTTGTCCTGTAATTAACATTCAATAATAAGAATATTAATATTTATAACAAGAAATCTCTCTTCCTTGTGCAAAGGATGACTGAAGGGAGACATCACTAGTTGAGGTGGGACAAATTAGCTAATTTCTGCCCCTTTTCTCTGGGAGGTGCTCTTAGGGTTGCCAGATGTAGCAAAGAAGAATACAGGACACCAAGTGAAGTTTACATTTCAATTAAACAAATAATAATTTGTTAATGTAAGTAGTCCCCAAATGTTGCAGGGGAGTCCTGTATTTTGTCTGCCAATCCTAACCCTTCTACCTCTTCTCTTGAGATCCTGGCACCATAAGGCTTTCTGCCCTGGACATTTTATCAGACATCTTGGTAATGTGATTGTCTCCCATGTCTGTGTCAGAAGATCAGCAGTTACCCTGAATTACAGAGTTCATACATCAAGACAAGAAAGCAAAATCTCCTAATACTAAAGTCTGGAGTGTGGGTTATAACAAGGCTGCTCTGTTTAATCAGTGAGGAGATGCTGGATGGAGGGTTTCTGCCTGGTTCAGACCTTGAGCATTATCCTAATCCATCGCCCTTAAATAGGCAGCTCAGGATATACCTGCCTTTGTTGCTGAAGCTAACCCCCCAAAATATTTGACAAATAATGGTGGTTATTGATATTTGTCCCCATATCACTGGATTTGCTGATCACCTGGAACCATCTGCTCTAGCTCCACTGTGTGAGGAGTCTTGATGGAAATGCTGTCAATAACAGCAGGGGCTTTGGGGAGTAGGATTGATGGCAATTTGTTGACAATATTTATTTGAGAAGCTGCATTACTCTGTGATAATTACAGAATCATGAGTAAATCATGCTTCCTCCCCTCCTTTGCATTAGTAATTAGAGCCACAAGGACATGTAGAAATTGAAATGGTAATTTTTAATGATCTCTCTAGGAAGCTTCTTTTCCCAGGCAGCTGGAATATGTTTGCGGACTCGGCAGGCTCAGCGATGGCAGCTGCTCCTCATTTTTCCAGAATGAACACAATAGTCTGGAGCTTCCTTAGGGCCTTTTAGTGGCCACCTGCCTTCCTTCCCTTAGTAACAGTCTCTCCTGACTTAGTGGGGAAGCTGGAATTTTTAATAAAAACTCATTGAAGTTTGCAAAATCAATAATAAAACTTGACATTTGTAGGGATTCTTAAAAGATTCCTTCATGCATTTTATCCCTTTGTTCTTTCATAGCAATCGCTGTAATCCCCATTTCACAGATGAACAAGTACTAGGGCTTCCTTAAGGTAGTTAAATTTCTAGGATTAGAATCCAGGTCACCTGACCATTGACGAGGGCACATTCTATCTGACTTCCTTTTGTGGTCACCTTCTAGGAGAGGAAAGTTTATTTCATTAGCACTTGAAGAAAAAATTCATGGTCCCAGAAGAAGGTATCATTCCCATTTGGCACAAAATTTCATTTAAAGCACCATGGAACTCAGAAAATATTACAAATTGTCCACCTCTCCCTAATCAGTTATTAAACAATTACCAGTATACCACTGCTAACTCTACAAGACACGGCTTCTCTCCTCTGTCAGTTTATATAGTCATTATTTTCTAAAATAACTGTTTTCTCTACTACACCTGCATTGTCTAGCATGGAAGCACTAGGCATGTGTGTTTACTGAGCACTTGAAGTGTGGCTAGTTTTTTTTTAATATTTTTATTTATTTATTTGGCTGTGCTGGGTCTTAGTTGCCGCATGCAGGATCTTCATTGTCGTGTGCAGGATCTTTAGTTGCAGCATGTGGGATCTTTAGTTGTGGCATGCGATACTTTTTAGTTGTGGCATGTGAGCCTTTAGCTGTGGCATGCAGGATCTAGTTCCATGACCAGGGATCGAACACAGGCCCCCTGTATTGGGAGCATGGAGTCTTAACCCCTGGACCACCAGGGAAGTCCCGAAGTGTGACTAGTTTGAAGTTAGATGTCCTGTAAGTGTAAAATATACACTAGACTTTCAAGATTTAATATGAAAAAATATATAAGATATCTCATTAATAATTTTAAAACTATTGACTACATGTTGAAATGATAATATCTTAGATATGTTTGGTTTAATAGAATACATTATCAACATGAAGTTCACCCTTTATTTTTTGCTTCTGCGGCTACTAGAAAATGTAACAGGACATGCATGGCTCAAAATATACATCTGCTGGGCAGCATTGCCAGACTGTAAGCTCCTTGAGGATGGAAGCCATGTTTCCTCGTAAATAGTAGTGTCTGCTATACAGCAGGTGCTTAATAAATGTATGTTGATTGAATGTGTGGAAGAAGGTAAGCAAAGAGAATAGCTCTACAGGATGAGCGAGTGGGATCTTATCATCTATAGACCTGCACAACAGTTAGAGCTGGAAGGGATGAGAAGTCATATACATAGACCCAGTTCTCTTCTAGGGACAGAACACCCTCTTGGGATTCCTGATGGAGGGAGCCCGCATCTTTAGGAGAATGTTTGGTGACAGAGAACCTAGTGCCTCAGGAGGGTGTCTGCCCCTTGTGGGGCCTTTATTTGCTCCCAGGATCCCCACTGCATAGCCATGGACACACACACCCACAAGTTCCAGCAACTGCCTCGTTGGTGAGAGTGACTCCAGGTTCTAATTCTCTCCCTCTTCCTTTTTGGCTCCACTGTTGGCCTCTTTCTGGGGTCCTTCCTCTTTGTCAAGCTCTGGTTGGTTTGGTGATGTATTTGCATGTCTTCTGGGATTTTGAATGAATACTTTTCCAGGCAGCACTGCCTCCTTAGTTTCTCCCTCAGCTTCACACATCCCAGCTCTCAAACAAAGGAAAGGCTCAGCTTCACCCTCAAATGACTTTTGTGGGTAAAGACCACTGACTTAGGGCACCATCCAGATCTTGTGCTACTTGGACAGGGGAACTAGGACAGTAGCAGTTCCATTGGAGGTGTTTTTCCAGGGGAAAGCGTCCCTCTTAGGGAACTGACTCTGTCTCCTAGAAGTTTCCACCCATTAGTCCATCTTTCTCTTCCTCCTCCTCCACCTCTTCATCATTTAATAAAAATAGCTAATATTTATAGAAAAATTCCATAAGCCATTGGCTCTGCTAAGTGTTTTACAGCCCTTATCTTTAATTCTCACAATTGCCCTATGAGAGAGGTAGTATTTTTTTGTTTTTGCTGATTTACAATGTTGTGTTAATTTCTGCTGTACAGCAAAGTGATTCAGTTATGCATGCATATATATATACACACACACACACACACACACACACACACACACACACACATATATATATATATATATATATATATATATATATATATATATATATATACAGTGCTATACAGTAGGACCTTGTTGTTCAGGTAGTATTATTAATTCCATCTATACTGATGAAAGAACTAAACCTTAGAGAAGTTAAATAACCTGCCAAAGGTCATCCATAGAGAATGGCAGGACTGGAATTTGACTCAAGTTTAGTCAAATTCCAAAGCCTAAACTACTAAGCACATTGCTATGGTGTTTTGCAATTAGTTAATTCTGCATTCTGAGCTTCACATTTTCTTCCTGCTTTCCTTCACAAATCTCTTCCTGCTTTCATAGGGTAGTCTTTCAAGAGTTTGAAGAAAGCAGTCGCCTCATCCATGGCCTAATTCAATTTTTTTCAGACTGATCACTTTTATTTTCTTCTACTTTTCCTCCTCTGTTTTTGGTTGTCGAACTAGTCCTTAGCCAGGTGTTGCTCATGCTTACATTTTAGAATTAGAAGAAGGATATATGATAAAATAACAACATATAGCTCTTAAAAAAAGAATTTTTAATATACTCATCTTGAGTTTCACAACAACCTTGAGAGGTAGCCTTAATGTTTTCAGATGTTGCGACAATTGCAGACAAGAAATTAAGTGACTTATCCAAGGTTGTATGTATGATGGATAAAATAATTAGAAATTTAAACCTAGACCGTCCTGCAAAGTCCATCATTTCCCCACTTTAAGTGCACTAATACATGATGTTGGGGTCTTTATATTTATTGGCACATTAGCCCTGGGGTCTTGGTTTCATGAGTTTCTGTACCAGAGCTCCTTGGAAAGTCTGACACAACTTTGACAGCCAGATTCACTCTTTCAGAAATATTACAAAAGATTGCCATTTATTTATAAAGATGCAAAGTTTTGAGAGAGTAACTTCATCTTTCTAAAAAGCCAGAACTTTGATTGAGAAACTTACTTGGATAGCTGAGAAGAGAGACAAGAGACTGAAGGAAACCATTACAAACACCTTGGAGAACCAAAACTCACAGCCCTGTGGACCCCTGATAGAGCATTTAGTAAAGTCCCTGGCATGTAGTAGGCCTTCAGTAAGTGTTAATTTCAATGAGTGAGCTCACATAGCCTTACAAAGGTGGAATAGAGCAGACTAACCTTCTTTCTCTGTGTGCAGAGAAATCAGAGCCTGAAAAACTGAGGTCACTTCTCAATATCGAATATCGAATATCAAAAATTTAGGAATATCGAAAATTTCATGACATAGCTGAGGCCAGAGCTCAGATTTATGTATCTGGGCCAGCCCTGGCTTTGGTCACCACCTCATACCCCAGCAGAGTCCCTTAGAACTGGGGTCCCCAACCCCCAGGCTTCGGACCATTACCGGTCCAGGGCCTGTTAGGAACCGGGCAGCACAGCAGGAGGTGAGCAGCAGGCGAGCGAGCGAAGCTTCATCTGCCGCTCCCCATCATTCCCCATTGCTCGCATTACTGCCTAAACCATCCCCTCTCCTCCCGTCTGTGGAAAAATTGTCTTCCACGAAACTGGTCCCTGGTGCCAAAAAGGTTGGGGATCACTGCCTTAGAAGGGTCCTTCTGGAGGATGTGTGAACAGTTGCCATGGTAACTAGGTTCCATGGTAACCAGATAGAATTACGATGGTGGTGAAGCTGTAGCCAGTATATTTCATCATTGCTTCCAATAACAAGTCTGCCCCGCTGTTCCCGGAGAGAGGACTAGGGCATGCCCAGCAGCAAACAGGTTTCCAATGGAAATGAAATAGCTTCATAAAGTTTCCTATAAGATCACCACTGAATTACATTGATTAGCCCACTAATAAGCGTTCAGTGCTCTAACAGCTCTCAGCCATATCGTCACAGTGCAGTTAAATGAAGTAGCATTGTTCTGGCTCTCAGGTGAGTTCTCACAACTTAAGCTAGTTTACTTCCCCTTTTGCCTCCACTCATTCGCTGGGAAAGAGTAGCACCATTTTTTTTCTGGATGGCATATAAATGCAGGTTGCTCTGTGTTTATATCCAGCTTAATAATAATACATGTGTAATGGTAAAAATAATTATGGATGTCAGTGTACTGCTTTGCAGTTCACTGAGTACTTATTATAATCATTATATTTCTTCCACACATGCATCCTGGGATGTAATTTATTATCCCATTTTACAGATAAGGGAGAGAATGAGCCTCTGAATATGGAAACAACCTATTCAAATCAGGAAACTGGTAGTGAAGGGGCTGGGACAAAAGACAGGTCTTTTCAGCCTCAAAACTGTATGCTTGCTACTCCACTCCCAGCCTTTTTTCTTGCTACTCCTCCAGAGTCGTCCTAACCTGCTCTGTTACATTTGTGGGGAATGTGTGCCTAGTCTCTGAACACCATTCTGCTTCTCCAATTGCTGCCTTTGTTTCTCCTTCAGGAATCTTCTTTAGCTTCTGACCCCGCTGGAAAGTGTCTACTTATCTTTAAAACTCAGATAAAGCATCCCCTCCTCTGTGAGGTACTCCTTGAACATCTCTCTTCTTTGTTGAAAAAGACCTGTTATTCTAAGGAACGGCCTTTATCACTTTTCAATTTGTCTCTCCACTAGGCTGTCAACTGACTGAAGGTAGAGCCTGGTGCTCTTTGTTTCTGTATTGCCAGGACTTACCTCAGTGTCCAAAACTGGATAGAAACGTAATAAATCCCTTTTGAAATGTTAGGCCCACATGTATTCCATCTTTTTAAATTTTAAATTTTTTATTTTTTTATTTTACTGAAGTATAGTTGATTTATAATGTGTTAACCTCTGCTGTACAAAAAAGTGATTCACTTATACATATATATATATATATATATTCTTTTTCATATCTCTTCGATTACAGTTTATCTTTGTCTTAACAGTTACTGAGGTCCAATTTACAACCCTCAATACTTGGAGAAATTTGAAAAATGACTTGTTCTAAGCTCAGGAAGGCTGGACACTTTGCAGTTTTCTCATCTCTTTAGAGCAGTGCTTAAAACAATTTATTTTCTCAGTAAGCACAATTTCTCAGTTGTTGTGAAGCCCATACTTGTCCTTCTCACTGAAGATAATGGTCTGAGATGGCGCTACTTTTCCTAAATGAAAATAAGAGAATTGTAGGCAGGTTCTCATCGGGTTCCGACAGCTTTGTTTTGCCTGGAGCTTTCATAGCTCTATTCCCTCATATACGGTGATAAAAATTTCCTGTGTTTTCAATTAAAGGAGTATATTTTAGAAAATTAGCTGCTAAGAATTAGACTATGGGGTACTTACATATCATCAGACAAGTATCATTATTGATATATGTGGGAGATACTATGAGTTACTTTCCCTTAGTCCCGGCTAACAGAACCCCAATTTTTAAAATATATACATTCTTTTTCATATTCTTTTCCATTATGGTTTATCACAGGATATTGAATATAGTTCCCTGTGCTATACAGTAGGACCTTGTTGTTTATCCATTCTGTATATAATACTTAGCATCTGCTAATCCCAAACTCACAATCCATACCTTCCCCAATCCCCCTCTCCCTTGGCAACCAGAAGTCTGTCCTCTATGTCTGTGAGTCTGTTTATGTTTTGTAGATAAGTTCATTTGTGTCCTATTTTAGATTCCACATATAAGTGATATCATATGGTATTTGTTTTTCTGACTTACTTCTCTTAGTATGATCATCTCTAGGACCATCCATGTTGCTGCAAATGGCATTATTTCTTTCCTTTTTTATGGCTGAGTAGTATTCCATAGTAGACATATACCACATCTTCTTTACCTATTCATTTGTTGGTGGACATTTAGGTTGTTTCCATGTCTTGGCTATTGTAAATAGTGTTGCCATGAACACAGGGGTGTATCTATCTTTTCCAATTATAGTTTTGCCCAGATATATGCCCAGGAGTGGGATTGCTGGATTATATTGTAGCTCTATTTTTAGTTTTTTGAGGAACTTCCATACTGTTTTCCATAGTGGCTGCACCAATTTACATTCCCACCAACAGTGTAGGAGGGTTAACAGAACGTCAATTTAATTTCTGGCCTCGACAGGACCCTTGTGATTAGTGTAAGTGTATCATGGCTTTCTGGCTCTCCTTTGCCAGATAATTCCTTTCTCTGCCTCCTTGGAATCTAAAGGTAAGATTTTGAGTGTCAGTAAGCTAAAGGGAAGGTTATTTAACGAGGCTGATTTCATTCCCATCACTTCTTGCCTTGAGACCTTGAGGTGACAAGCCTAAGGTTAAGAACCAAATCCCTAGGGGGATGGAGGAAAGCATAGCAGTTGCTGAATCCTTGAGGACACTTTTGAGCTTCTGAACAAGCCATGAGCTCCTCACCGCTGGGTGTGTTAAGTAAACTGCAAATATCTTGAAAGTTTAAGCCACTGTGAGACTTTTCATTACTAGCAATCTAATGCCAATGACAGATGGAGTACAGTGAGTATTGTATTTCCACATCTGTAGCAGTCAGGGACTCTACCCCCTTGCGGGGACCTTGTCTATGCCCAGATTATGAGGTGCTCCTCTTAAACATGTTGCTTTTTTTCCCTCTGGCTAAGTATGTGCCACGCATTTCTTTATAAATTCAGCTTGCATTAATTTGCATTTAATCTGTATTCTTTTCTCTGCCATCTAGGATCTTCTCAACATTTTGTCTTAATATTTCCAGGCAACGGCAGGTAGTAAGTAAACCTATCCCAGCAATATAATGAATACTTTGCTTTGCTTTTCTGATTGTATAACTATCTTTTTCATCTAGGCCAGTACTACCCAATAGAAATATAACAAGAGCCCCATGTGTAAAAATTTTCTGAAAGGAGAAAGCACATGAAGATTACGGTACAATAATATCCTATATAATGCAATGGTTAGAGTGAAATGTAATCCTACCAAAACAATACAGTGTATTGAACAGAAAAAAATATTTTGCATTGCTTCAGTTTTAAAACTGAAATTAGTTAAAATTAGTTTATTGCACTGGCCACATTTCAAGTGCTCAAGTAGCCATGTGTGGTTACTCTATTGGATAGCTCAGGACCAGGCTTTAAACTTCTTGAAGGCAGGAACTGTGTTCTATGCAGATCACCTCTTAGTTGTTGCTTTTTCCTGGAACCCTTCTCAGGTCCCCCAAGACTGGGTGAAATGCCTCTCTTATGTGCTCCTACAGCCCTCTGCACTAACTTCTCAGGCAGTGCTTGCCTCCTGCATTGCAATTACTTATTTAACTGTCTGTAGGCTCCTTATAGGCAAGGACTGTTTCTTTTCCTCTTTCCTTCCTCCTTTCTTTTTTCCTTTTTCCTTCTTTCTTTCTTTCTATCTTTCTTTTAATATTCAAGACACCTTTTTAAAATTCTTTTCCATCATGGTTTACTACAGGATATTGAATACTGTGTTATACAATAGAACCCTGATGTTTATCCATTGTGTATATAATAGTTTGCATCTGCTAGTCCCAAACTCCCAATCCATCCCTCTCCCACCCCCTCCCCCTTTGCAACCACAAGTCTGTTCTCTTTGTCTGTGAGTCTGTTTATGTTTCATAGGTAAGTTCATTTGTGTCATACTTTAGATTCCATATATAGGTGATATCATACAGTATTTTTCTGACTTACTTCTCTTAGGATCATCATCTCTAGGCCCATGCATGTTGCTGCAAATGGCATTATTTATTTTTTCTTTTAGACTAAGTAATATTCCATTGTATATTTGTACCACATCTTCTTTATCCATTCATCTGTTGGTGGACATTTAGGTTGCTTCCATGACCTGGCTATTGTAAATAGTGCTGCTATGAATATAAGGATGCATGTATCTATCCGAATTATAGTTTCATCCAGATATATGCCCAGGAGTGGGATTGCTGGATCATATGGTAGCTCTATTTTTAGGTTTTTGAGGGACCTACACACTGTTCTCCATAGTGGCTGCACCAATTTACATTCCCACCAACAGTGTAGGAAGGTTCCCTTTTCTCCACACTCTCTAGGCAAGGACCGTTTCTAGGTTACAGTTTTATGTCCTGTGCTTAGTACAGGGCCAGGTATATCATAGACACCCATCATATATTTACTGCTTTTATTGATGAATTGTTAAATTCACCAAAAATGTTGTTTTGGGAGCTTTTTTCAGAATAAGAGTTCCTTGAAGATAGGGATCATGACATTCATCTCTGTAGTTTCTTTACCTAGCATAAAGCTTAGCACATAGTAGGCACTCAATAAATGTTTGTTGAATGACTACTGAACCCTGCCACAACCCCAGGCTTTGCAGCCCTTCTGTCCTTACAGCTGTGGCTGGCTGGTTCTGACTGCAGCCTCAGCTTCTCCCTCAGGCTTTGAGACTTCGAATCACATTATGAAGACTTGTGTCTGACCCTCTGAGTTGGAGTCTGCCCTGCTTCCTCAGTCTGGTTAGTGCTGGGACTTGTCTTGGGCTTGTCAGGCTCCCTCTGCCTCCATCATCCTCTGCATGATTAAAGTTAATGGCCCTCCTGGCTTTCTGAGCCCAGTCTCCCTTTGGAGTGCTTTGTCTTGGATTATGCCTTCCTTTGATTTACATGCTGTGGTGTCTTGGTGTAGACTGATTTCTGGCCCATAACCATGCTTACATGTCTTGAGATTTCCTGTTCTACTACCAGACTAGATTTCCTCCAAAGTCCACCTCACTTTAGTTGTTTGGGTTGTGCAGTGGCAGGGCACACCTCCAGGGGGCAACATTCATTCACCCTAGATATAAACAGTTATTTTGACAACATTCCAGCAGATGGCAGTAAAGCATTTTGAGCAAGGGGGCGCCTTTTTTCTAGTTTGCACAGGCTCTCAAACAAGCCAGGATCTGGGCTGTCAGTGGGGTCTAGCAGAAGCTTCTAGTTGTGGTTTCCTGTCTGTCTCCTCTTCCTCTTATACTGGTAATTAATTGTACTTGGCCAGGTATAAAGAAGATGTAATAAATAGGAAAAGCCTCATGCTTGGAGAATGACACATATTTCCTTAGGATGATTTCCTGTTACCATGTGTCACAGGGTAGCACAGCATGGACCCTGCCTAGCCCTGCCTTCATCCTGGCACACTTGTCTCATTCCCTCACTTCCTATAATTCATCTGTAGACAACAGGTGTTCTATCACAAGTCTGATTAAGAGTCCTTATATGGAACATCAGTATAGGTACCAGTGGAACATGGCCCTGGAGATGTTGCAACAGTCTATGCAGAATTGTTTTTAAGAGAAGTCTTTTTAAAACCATCAATAGGAAAGAATGCCATTTGCAGCAACATGGATGGACCTAGAGATTATCATACTAAGAAAGACAAATATTGTATGATATCACTTATATGTGGAAATATAATGATACAAATGAACTTACATATAAAACGGAAATAGACTTACAGACATAGAAAACAGACTTATAATTACCAAAGGGGAAAGGGGGGGTAGGGATAAATCAGGAGTTTGGGATTAACACACACACACAACTATATATAAAATAGATAACAAAGAAGGACCTACTGTATAGCAGAGGGAACTCTACTCAATATTTTGTAATAACCTATAATGGAAAAAAAATCTGATAGATGTTAGATAGATAGATACACACATACATGTAACTGAATCCCTTCACTGTACACCTGAAACTAACATAACATTGTAAATCACCTATACTTCAATTTAAAAAAATAAATAAAACCATCAAAAGGAAAATACAAAGAAATGAAAGGGAACTATTTAATGGTTCCAAGAGAAGGAAGGTGTCCAAATGCTTGTGATGCTAATTTTCCTTTTAGGCCCAATCCTCGGGACTGTGGAGTCACATTTAACTGTGAGAGATCCATAAAGCTGTGAGCATCTCTCTGTGTGAGTCCATCAGGAGGAACTCAGCCCTCTGATTATTGACTCTCATGATGCATTTTAGAGTGCATTCAGGAAGGAGAATCTAGCCCCTGCAAGGGTAGACTCCATGCCTCCACCCAGTGGGCTCCAGGGAGGAGAACACGTCACAAAATGAAGCATGTGGTCCGTTCTGTCCTGTTTCAGGAGCCAACTTCATCCCTGTGAATTCCCTTGTCCCCAATTCTCCTGGGAATGTATTCCTGCTTAGGAGAGTAGAACCAGTCATTATCTGGTTTTGTTCTTCTAGGGTTGGACTATTCCTGATTATTTCTTTGTGGTTTGTAGGCCAATTTGATATTGGTGAAAAAAGGCCAACACCCACTGCTTGGGACAACTGCCCACTGACCTGACATAGTGGAGATTTTCTCAGCTTTCTTTCTAGAAGCTATGTAACAGATATGGCTAAGATTAAAGATGTTTCATTGTGAAACATCACTGAGGGTAATAAAGAGAATTGGATGGGCAGAAAAGAAAACTGAGGTCTAACTTTGGTCCTGTCTCAAGTAGATATTTAGCTTCAGGAAATTCATCCTTTCTGAATACTGCTTCTCTCACATTAAATGCAAATTTGAAAGAGGAGAAGTTTCCAGAATTCTCTGACTTTGGGTATTGTAAACGTGGCAGGCATTTCCAGTGGAAATACTGAATCATTAAGAGCAAGAATGGCAAGTGCCTGGCATGGCTGCCACATTGCCCCAAATCAATTGCACTATCCTTTCCTCTTGAGACAGAGTGTGGTCTCAGAATCTCTCGCAACACAGTGCCCAGGAGACCACTACCAATTAACTGAAGTTGGCTTTCAAGATAGAATCTTCTTGCCATCCCAGACTGTGAGAGTTCAAGGTTCTGCCTCTCTCATCACGCTGGAATTTCCATTTTCCTAACAGCTCCTAAAGCTGGTTAGTTGCTCATGACAACAAGGGTCTCAGCTGACTCACCAAGATAAACTCACATTCCCAGTCTTTGGCATACATCAAGGAAAGAATGTCTGAATGTGAAAATAAATGAAATGAACAGCAACAGTAAAGACAGAGGCTATATATATCAATATAAGTGAATAACATTTGATTTGTGCTATATTAAGTAGGAGCAATAGAGAATTTAAAAAAAAGATTCTAAATCTGGTTTGGCAAAGTATCCTCACATCTCCAAATAGGGGGAAAATCCCTTTGGCTGATGATATTTAACAATTCTGTGCTGCTGACTTGAACACTGAAGGCTTTTTCTTTGCCTTAGTAAAGCATATTGTGTATGTTCTCCAGGGACAAGAACCACCACATACAAGGCCTTACATCCTCTGTTCTTTAATGTTAATCCTTTGCATCTCATTTAGATGCAGTATTGTACAGCTGGAACAGAATTTATTTCATGATATCAGTTTTTACTAGTGGTTCTCAGACTTTATGGTTAACAGAATTTCATAGGGAGTTTGCACACAATGTAATTTCTTGGGCCCCATCTCCAGAGTCTGGCTTAACAGGTCTGAGGAATATGGTTTTTATCAAGTCCCAGATAGTCCTTAGATCACAGTTTGCTAAAAAGTTGTCTATTTTATAGTGAAGGAGTTCTTTCCTGAGTTTAAAACTGGATATTGATGTTTCCCATTTTTCATGTCAATGAGCCACATGGTACCATCATTTAAGTCTATGGTGCCCAGTTTGCATCATATCTTGAAGAATAAATTCCAGAAGCTATATGGAGAACAGAGTAGTTCTTAAATATGAAAACCCTGAATGACAAAAATACTCATATATCCATGTGATAATATCGTACTTTTAGTATCTACTGATGGAAAACATATGCAATAATAAGAAGATGCTATGAGCTCATTAACATTTTGAATGGCATTTATATTTCATCACCTGCATCTATGCACATCCAATGGCATGTTTTATGGACTAGAACAAAAAAATCTTAAAATTTGTATGGAGACACAAAAGACCCCGAATAGCCAAAGTGGTCTTGAGGGAAAAAAAATGGAGCTGGAGGAATCAGGCTCCCTGACTTCAGACTATACTACAAAGCTACAGTAATCAAAACAATATGGTACTTGCACAGAAATTGAAACATAGATCAATGGAACAAGATAGAAAGCCCAGAGATAAACCCACAAACCTATGATCAACTAATCTATGACAAAGGAGGCAAGGATATACAATGAAGGAAAGACAGCCTCTTCAATAAGTGGTGCTGGGAAAACTGGACAGGTACATGTAAAAGAATAAAATTAGAACACTCCCTAACACCATACACAAAAATAAACTCAAAATGGATTAGAGACCTAAATGTAAGACCAGACACTATAAAACTCTTAGAGGAAAACATAGGAAGAACACCTTTTGACACAAATCACAGCAAGATCTTTCTTGATCCACCTCGTAGAGTAATGGAAATAAAAACAAAAATAAACAAATGAGACCTAATGAAACTTAAAAGCTTTTGCACAGCAAAGGAAACCATAAACAAGACGAAAAGACAACCATCAGAAGGAGAGAAAATATTTGCAAATGAATCAATGGACAAAGGATTAATCTCTAAAATATATAAACAGCTCATGCAGCTCAATATTAAAAAAACAAACAACCCAATCCAAAAATGGGCAGAAGACCTAAATAGACATCTCTCCAAAGAAGACATACAGATGGCCAAGAAGCACATGAAAATCTGCTCAAAATCACTGATTATTAGAGAAATGCAAATCAAAACTACAATGAGGTATCACCTCATACCAGTTAGAATGGGCCTCCTCAGAAAATCTACAAACAACAAATGCTGGAGAGGGTGTGGATAAAAGGGAACCCTCTTGCATTGTTGGTTGGAATGTAAATTGATACAGCCACTATGGAGAACAGTATGGAGGTTCGTTAAAAAACTAAAAATTGAATTACTATATGATCCAGCAATCCCACTACTGGGTATGTACCCAGAGAAAACCATAATTCAAAAAGACACATGCATCCCAATGTTCATTGCAGTACTATTTACAATAGCCAGGTCATGGAAGCAACCTACATGCCCATCGACAGATGAATGGATAAAGAAGTTGTGGTACATATATACAATGGAATATTACTCGGCCATAAAAAGGAACAAAATTGGGTCATTTATTGAGACATGGATGGATCTAGAGACTGTCATACAGAGTGAAGTAAGTCAGAAAGAGAAAAATATCGTATATTAATGCATATATGTGGAACCTAGAAAAATGGTACACAGATGTAGAGAACAAACGTATTGACACCAAAGGGGAAAAGCCAGGGGTGGTGGTGGTGGTGGTGCGATGAATTGGGCGATTGGGATTGACATGTATACACTGATGTATATAAAATTGATGACTAATAAGAACCTGCTGTATATATATATAAAAAAAGAACCAAAACAGCCAAGAAAATTTTGAAGAGGAAGAAGAAGATGTGGTAGTGATAAGGTGTGGAGACTTATTTATGCAATAACAAGACTTTAAAAATAGAACTAGTGTAATGTTGGCATGGGAGTGTGCAAGCACTGTATTTCAATGTAACAGTTCAGAGTGCTCAAGAAATGACCCACATATAATGAGAACTTGATGTTATTATAAATTGGCATTATATTTATTAATCAATATATTGTGCTAGATAATTTTGTACGAAAAAAGTCAACTTAATTCTATATCTGGGACTCTTCTTGGAGTTTCAGACTCATACTCAAACAATGTATCCCAAACTGAACTGATTGTAACTTGTCAAACTATTCCTTTTGTATTCTGTGTATCACTAACAAAGAAATTTGAGAGCCAGTATTTATTCTTCTGCCTCTTTAATTTATTTCACACATCCAAGCAATAAAATAGTTTTTAGAGTTTATCTTCTAAAAAAAAGTATCATTTGCATATATGTGTGAAAGATATGGTTTATTTATTTTTTATTTTATTGAAGTATAGTTGCTTTATTGTGTTGTGACAATTTCTTCTGTACAGCAACGTGATTCAGTTATACATATATATATATATATATATATATATATACATATATATACTTTTTCATATTATTTTCCATTATGGTTTATCACAGGATATTGAATATAGTTCCCTGTGCTATACAGTAGGACCCTGTTGTTTATCCATTCTGTATATAGTAGTTTGCATTTGCTAATCCCAAACTCACAGTCCATCTCTCCCCACTCCCCTCCCCCTTGGCAACCACGTGTCTGTTCTCTATGTCTGTGAATCTGTCTCTTTTGTGGACATGTTCATTTGTGTCATACTTTAGCTTCCACATATAAGTGATATCATATGGTATTTGTCTTTTTCTGTCTGCTTTACTTCACTTAGTATGATCATCTCTAGCTTTGCCCATATTTCTGCAAATGGCATTATTTCATTTTTTTATGGCTGAGTAATATTCCACCATATATGTATATATACATTTCATATATATATATATATATATATATATATATATATATATATATACACACACACACCAGATCTTCTTTATCCATTTCATCTGTAGATGGTTATTTAGGTTGCTTCCATGTCTTGGCTACTGTGAGTAGTGCTCCTATGAAAATTGGGGTGCATGAAGATACTGTTTATTTAATCTACGTACAACAGATTAGGAAACCTGTGAAAGAATTCCATCAAGCTAACCCATATGTTCCCCATTCTGTGTTCCTTGACACAGAAGCTTGCGTCATTTGGGATATGGAAAAGACCGGGGTACTTGAGTTTGAACTCCACAAAGGACACACACTGCCTTAGTTATGTAGAGACTTTACCCATAAGCCTTAGTTTCCTCATCTGTAAAATAATGATAGTTAACATATTCCTAATGCGTTTAATGTAAAGATTGAACTAAGTAATGTATGTACACTTCTTGGCCTGAAATGGACAATTAACATTGGTTTTCTTTCTCTCTTCATAAGAATTAATGAAGTGACTCTTTAGGATATAGCCACAGGAGAATCTGAGGATTTATGCTTTTCCCGTAGATTCAGCTTGAATGACCCAGAAGCTGTCCTTCTCTACAGGAGATAGTTTAAGGGACTTTCCACTTGGTGCTATACTGATGCTGTATTGTCCTGTGCTTATTTTGTGCGTGTCAGTTGACCACAAGTCTATAAACCACAGTAATCCTGGGAAAATAGGAGCAGAATTGAAGTGGGCTCCTGTAAGTTACGCGTATCTGACACTATTGTTCTTCATTAAAAAGATTCTCGCCACTGGAGGAATGATACAGAACAAACAACTACCCCATCTCCTTTCATTTGGAGAGGAACACAGAAGCATCACCCATAATTAGTGTGTTTTTGTCTTAATGTTCCCAAGTCAAGCCTACAGATGGAGCCAAGGTAATTACATCCACTTGGAACCTCCTTTTCTGCCCCTCCTCAGGAGATAACAGGAAGAAGCTTGTGTTTCTCTATCCCTCTGTAACTATTCTACAATTTGACACTAAAAACACTCAGACTCGAGGTTTAATTTGAATATCTATGGTATAAAATTACCAGTGTTCACATTCCCTTGCATTTTCCTGACAAATTAATTGCCAATACAATTTTCTACAGTGGGGGCGTGTGGAGGGTGATTGGGTTGCCAGTTCAGTTTATGGAGGTAATTATGGGTGCCCTTGGCCAGGAAAGAGCAGAGATGATACTAAGGGTCCAACGTTGAGGGTAACAGCAACTGCTCCTTTGTCTGCTCCATAGATCCATGGGAAACACGTGTAATGTGTAGGATTTAGTACCTTTGGTACATGTAATTCAATCTATTCAACATGTTATGATCTGTAGCTGCCATGAGCTCTCTGAAATTACACCCTGTGTCACCATTACCTGGTTCTTAGGTCTTTGCTCTATTTTCTCAGCATTCAGAGTCCTTAAAACTTCAGGTTAAGGGTGTAAACAGTGAAACCGGCTAAAGCACAGGGTAAATAAGGCTAAAAAGAAATTCTTCATTTTGCCTGGGTCTGAGGGAAGGAGCACTTTTGTTGACATATTTATAAGTAACTGGTCTCCTCTGAAAGACATGGGAAAACATTCTGTTGGGATAAAGCATCTGACCTTTTAAGAAATAATCTCTGGGCTTCCCTGGTGGCACAGTGGTTGAGAGTCCACCAGCCAATGCAGGAGACACGGGTTCGTGCCCCGGTCTGGGAAGATCCCACATGCCGCGGAGCAGCTGGCCCCGTGAGCCATGGCCGCTGAGCCTGCACGTCCGGAGCCTGTGCTCCGCAACGGGAGAGGCCACAACAGTGAGAGCCCGCGTACCACAAAAAAAAAGGAAAAAAAAAAAAGAAATAATCTCTGCTCATTTCAAAGCCTGCGTTGAAAAACCATTTCCCTGAAAGATACACCTTTGGAGGAGATGCATACGTTCCTTTTTCAGCCTAAGTCTTTCACAGCAGTTGTAATTCTCTTGTGTCAGAGGGATTTCCTGCTGGAGTTTTAATTTTTATCATGCCTAATTGTAAAAACAAAAAAGAACAAGCAGAGAGATTTTAAAAGCCAATAAAAATATCAAACTCGGGTGAGGAAGGCGTGGAGGTAGTGAATACCACAATAGATAGAAATCTTTAAGCATCTTCCTTACATTTTTTAAGTGTTTCAAATACTAGTACTTTTATAGATTTCTTTTCATCTCAAAGATATTTTTAGAAATAAAGTGTTATAACATTACTGTGTGACAAGAAAAAACAACCCAAAAGCAGAGAAGTGCATACATATGACTTCATTAACTCTAGTTCTAGAGTTTTCCCTGTGATATCAGTTGCTTTCAAAAATACTAAAGATATAATGAAGATGAGATAAAACTTCTGGCATTTTAGTTCCTGGAATAATGGGATTGGAGAAAAAGGAGTGAGGTTCTTTGTTGGCCAAGGCTAATGAACAAGGGTTTCACTTGTCTTTTTGATTAATTTGGATCTCATCACCCAAACATCTCAGCTCCAAGGCTTCGGCCAAACATGCCTTGGGAGGCAAGGTCACTCCCTCAGAACTTTCACCGGGGTAATTGGTCAGAATATGACAGAGTAGGGGGAACATCTACTTCAGTCTTTCATTTCACAGAGGCCCACGGATGGTCAAGGGATTTCCCAAAGATCATCAGGTAAGTTAGTAATAGAATGAACACCTGATTCTTTTCAAAGCAGCAATAAGCAAATGTTATGGGACCATAATCAGTTACTTTACGTGGGTGTGGGCCTTGAGTACTAAATTTGTAAATCAGCTTTGCTCTACAAAATTTTCAGATTATGATGCTTTGATACAAATACCATGGTATTGACTTTCAAGTGGAGTTGGGGAAGGAGAAGAGAGTGAATGTGTATTGCGCATGTACTATCACAAGGCATTTCCAATTTACTATTGCTTGTAAATTTCATGTCTCCCCAGTGAAATGGATATTATTCCTAGTTTACAAATGAGAAAATCTAGGCTCAGAGAAGTTGAGCATTTTTCCCAAGATCTTTCAGCTGTTAGTGTAGGATTTGAACCCATAAATATACAATTCCAAGTCCATTTATAATTTTTCTATTCACTATCATTGTTTCACCCATTCCAACATTATTTTTGTTACTCTTTCTAGCACCAGGTAAAAAGCCAGGTCAAGATAATCAGCCTTATCATTTAACACAGGCATTTTATAGGACATCTACCAAATACCAGATTTGTGTTGGGTGGGAGGAAAATACCAAGGGATATAAGACCTTTGTATAACTTAGTGTTTCATCCCCAGCATCTGGGACATTGCCTGGCTCACGTTAGGTATTTGAGAAGTATTTTACAAATTAATAAGTGAAGGAACAATGGAAGGTATTTCATTGCTATTGTAATTTCAACATTTTGATATTAAAAGCTAAGATTACTGGCAAAAGTTTATCTAACCAAACTACCAATCTATATGGCAACAGCACTTTTTGTGTATTTGCTGGTTTGAGATAAATTTCTTTGGGGCTGCAATTCATGAATCAAGGAAAGGAATGGTGTGGTAGGACAAAAATCTTTCTTTTAAACTTTTGTCAGTTTCATATAAATTGATTGAGTTATGGGGGCATTTGGGGATTTTTGACTTAACTGCATAGGTGAGTTTTTCTCTAAATATTTCTTCAGCAATTCCCTAGAGAAATGCAAATATTTACCTTTGACACATGCAAAAATGTGATTAGAAAACTTCCCTTTTAATTTATGGGCACCTATCATGAAGCAGTTTATTTCTTGGTTAAAAACACCCATTTGGAGAGAGTTCATGCATACTTTATGAGCTGACTCTGCAAGAATCCACTGCAGATCTTCTTGGAATGAAAAGGAAAGGTAGCTGCTCTGAATTCTGATGAGACATCCTGGAAAGAGCTCTCACATCTACAATCTACAAAGGCCCTATAAAGAAGAAAATAAGAAAGAAAAAACATTTGATAATATATGTCAGGTGACTTAGAAATCATGATCTCATTTTAATTCTCATTGCAGTTTTATGAAGCAGTATAGCCCCATTTTATAGCAAAGCCGAGATTGAGGTTGAGATTTAATCCAAGTCATCCAGCTGGTAAACAAGGAATTCAAATCCAAGTTCCTTCTACTGTATTACTGTACAATTATTCTTATTGAAACTCATCCTCCACCGTCTACTGTCCTTGCTAGGGTGACTCTATTGCTGCCCTTTTATATGAAAACTTTTTTATTGGAGCCAAATTTTCTACTTACTACAGAAGAACACCCCAGGGATCAATCACATTATAAAGGTTTTATGAGGAAAACAGAAGTGATAGTGCAAACTCTTAGGTACCACACAGACAGAAGATGCTCTTGCTCTGGAAACCCAGAGATGGAATTTTGTTTACTTCACAGGACTGTGGAATGTTTAGTCAGCAGATCCAAACAGAATGTCATTGATTAAGAATTTGAGAGTTCAGCCATTTGTGGTTTCCCATACACACGTGTATATTATTTTATTAGCCAGACAGTGATAGTCATTGGCAAGTGGAGGACCTAATTCAGACTTCATATTCTGATCCTTTATTGTCAACAGAGAAGAAAAGAATTTCAAGGACAGTCTGATATTCAGAGGACTGAATCTTTCTTTCTAGACACCTGAAGGCAGTGAGAGGCACGGGTGGGCTGCTTGGCCAGTTTCCCCTCCCCGTTAGATTCTAGCCCTAAGCCCTAGCCCTCTTATAGAGATGTTCTGGGGCCTTTATATCCTAAGGGCTCATTTTGCATCTCCCCCCCTGGAAATTAACCCCTAACTCTATACCACAGCATAGGCAAAGGTCCAAGACAAGATTTCCAAGTGAACCCAGAAGGCCGTCTGGGTTCCCAGGAGTTTTCTTTTATATGCCAAGAGGGTCTTGTGCAAAATGAGTCCTGAAAGTGCATTGAAATTTTTTCACAACAGTTTGGGAAATTCCCAGTAGATTGCGTTCATCAGCAACTTTCCAGCAAAGGCACACTGAACTTTTTACAAAGGTACTGCAAAAAGGTTTTATCTAAGTTTAGAATTTTTGCAGTACTAGAGCTTTGTAAAAGTTACATTTTTCCTCATTTCCTGATTCACAGTCCATTCTTTCAGATATCAGAATTCAAAGGGCAGTAGGGAATGTTGCCCTTAGTTTATTAAGTTAATTTCTTTAGTTTATAAAATTTTTGTTAACTTAAATATCTTCCATGGCTCAAAGGAAAAAATAAAAATAAAAACTATTAGAGAATGATACTTCTCCATCTATTCCCATTTTGTCTTCTTTCCCGCTTAGAGGATCTGAAAGTTCCTGCTCCCCTCTCTGAACACACTGTGCCCCAGAGATTGGGTTTTGTGTTTTTAAAATTTATTTTATTGAAGTATAGTTGATTTACAGTGTTGTGTTAATTTAGGCTGTACAGCAAAGCGACTCAATTTTATATATATATGTATATGTATATATATATATGTATATATATATTCTTTTCCATTACGTTTTATCACAGGATGTTGAATATAGTTCCCTGTGCTACACAATAGGACCTTGTTGTTTATCTATCCTATATATACTAGTTTGCATCTGCTAACCCCAAACTCCCTATCTATCCCACCCCCACCCCTCCCCTCCCCCTTGGCAACCACAAGTTTGTTCTCTATGCCTGTGAGTCTGTTTCTATTTTGTAGATAAGTTCATTTGTGTCATACTTTAGGTTCCACATATAAGTGGTATCATATGGTATTTGTCTTTCTCTTTCTTAGTATGATAATCTCAAGATCCAGCCCCAGAGCATTTTTTGTTTGTTTTGTTTGTTTTTTGGTACCACCATGCAGTATGTGGGATCTTAGTTCCCCAACCAGGGGTTGAACCCCAGGCCACAGCAATGAAAGCACCAAGTCCTAATCACTGGACTGCCAGGGAACTCACCCCAGAGGTTTTTATTTAGAGATCATTTGCTTACAACTCAAAGTGCCCTTCTTGAAACAGGTATTTTTAGAAAAGGTGGTGAGGTGCTTATAAATGCCTTCTCAACTTTCTTGGGCCTGGAGGTCAGAGTCTCAGTATGATTTCAATAAAATCTAGTCAGTGTGTGCACCATTGTTTTTGAAAATGGATTCTGAAATACTTTCCATTCAGTGGAGCCTCAGGGGCTGAAAGAGTTCTTCTGGCACCAGTAGTTTGCTGATTCTTTATCTGGGATTACAGAGGGGAACCTCAGGAGCTCTTACATTGTTCTGTTAATCTTAAATGGGCAAAGATGGTCAGTTCCCCTTCTAGGGGCAGACCTGATCTTCCTCAGCATCCGGGGCTGTGGGAATCTATTATTCTTCCAACCAGAAGATGCTTTTCCCTCAAAATCAAGTCTCCAATTGTTTTCAGTAACTGAGTAATTCTGTCTTTGGCAGGTACTTCCCCACAATACATTAATCCATTATAAAGGATAGCTGAGGAAAAAATTGAAGTAGAAAATGCTTAAAATGCAGTTCAGGGTGTAGCAGAATCAAAGGAAAATTTTGATGGTGAGTAATTCACTAAAAACCTCCTTTTAGAAACTGTGGTCACTTTATCATTGCTAATGGGACACCACTTCCTTCTATATTCAGGCCCTGTCTGGTCTAAAAAGAGATGAGGTCCATAGGTTGAGTCTTAAGTGTTTCTCAAGATTTTACGGTCCAGCTGATCAGTCTGATCTTAATACAAAGTATATTCTCAGCTCTTTGCTAAGTCTCAGAGGGCCAGAAATATTAAATTTTAGTGTTAAGTACATGAGACAATAAGGCTCTGTTAATAATATGCTATTGTATGCTCAACATTGTTAATTATTAGAGAAATGCAAATCAAAACTACAATGAGGTATCATCTCACTCTGGTCAGAATGGCCGTCATCAAAAAGTCTACAAATAATAAATGCTAGAGAGGGTGTGGAGAAAAGGGAACACTCCTGCACTGTTGGTAGGAATGTAAATTGGTGCAGCCACTATGGAGAACAGTGTGAAGGTTCCTCAAAAAACTAAACATAGAGCCACCATATTATTCAACAATCCCACTCCTGGGACAAAACTATAATTCAAAAAGAGACATGTACCCCAGTGTTCATTGCAGCACTATTTACAACAGCCAAGACATGAAAGCAACCTAACTGTCCATCAACAGATGAATGGATAAGGAAGATATGGTACATATATACAGTGGAATATTAGCCATAAAAAAATGAAATAATGCTATTTGCAGTAACATGGATGGACCTAGAGATTATCATACTAAGTGAAGTAGGCCAGACAAAGACAAATATCACATGGTATGGCTTATAAAGTAAGTCCTCCACATACAAACCTTCAAGTTGCAAACTTTCAAAGATGTGAAGGTGTGTTCCATCAACATCAGGTGTGAGTGAAATTGCACCTTGCCCTCTGTCTCCTATTGCTGATGACCCTTCAGCTCTACCACCTCCCACCTCCTCTCCCTCCTCCAGTCAGTAACTATTCTTGCCTCTTCACTCAATGTCAGCCCCTCTATGCCAGCTGTTGTACTGTACTACTGTACTTTTCAAAGTACTGTACTGTAAGATTTAAAATGTTTTCTTCATTTTTTTGTGTTTTTTAATGTATTATTTGTGTGAAAAGTATTATAAACCTATTACAGTACAGTACTATATAGCCAATTCTGTTAGTTGGGTACCTAAGCTAATTTTCTTGGAGTTATGAACAAATTGGACTTATGAAGGTGCTCTTGGAACTGAACTCATTCGTATGTAGGAGACTTACTGTATGTGGAATCTAAAAGAAAAAAAAAAGTACAAATGAACGTATATACAAAACAGAAATAGACCCATAAGCATAGAAAACAAATTTATGTTTACCAAAGGGGAAGCAGGGGGGAATTAGAAGTTTGGGATTGACATATACACACTACTATATGTAAAAGAGATAATCAATAAGGACCTAATATATAACACAGGGAGATACACTCAATACGTTTATATATATATTTTTGTGGTACGCGGGCCTCCCACTGTTGTGGCCTCTCCCGCTGCAGAGCACAGGCTCAGGACGCGCAGGCCCAGCGGCCATGGCTCACGGGACCAGCCGCTCCACGGCATGTGGGATCCTCCTGGACCGGGGCACAAACCCATGTCCCCTGCATCGGCAGGCGGACCCTCAACCACTGCGCCACCAGGGAAGCCCCCACTCAATATTTTATAATAACCTATAAGGGAAAAAATATCTGAAAAAGAACATATATGTATAACTAAATCACTGTGCTGTACACCTGAAACTAACACAACAGTGTAAATCAACTATACTTCAATAAAATTAAAAAAAAAATAGTACCTAATATGCTATTGCCAGATGTATACAGAATCATCCTGCTTAGTGTCATTTTCTCTTTGTTTAGTGTTTCTTCCAAGAGAGTGTTCTGTTTAGATCTCTCATTCATTTATGTATCTGATAAATATTGACTGAGCATCATCTACATGCCAAGTGCTCATCTACTTAAGAAGTCGGCACACTATGGTCCTTGGGCGAATCCAGTCCACCACCAGTTTTTGTAAATGAAGTTTTACTGGAACACAGCCATGCTTGTCTGTTAACATATAATCTCTGGCTGCTTTTACGCTACTGTGGCAGATCTGAGTAGTTGCAACAGAGACTCTTTGACCCGCAAAGCCTTTTGAAGGAAGAGGACCTGTTCTCAATGATGATACAGGGCTCATGAACTTAAAGAGTTAACATTGTGGGGAGGAGCATGGTGCTGGAAAGAGACCCTAAGCAAGTGAAAAGATAAAAAAATATACTGCTGTTACCAAGCAGATAAAGTAGAGAGATGTGTTGGAGAACAGGCAGGGGAGGCCTTCCTGAGGGGGATCCACATGATCAGATCTGAGTGATGGAGAGGGAATAAGGAGATCTGGGGAAGAGTCCTGAGTGAGGGAAGGGCACAAGCAAAAAGGCCTCATCTGGAACTAGGTTGGCATGTTCAAGATGCAGTAAAAAGGAGTAATAGGAGATGAAGTCAAATAGCAGTCAGGGGCTGGGTTAGTGGGGCCTCCTAGGCTATGCTTAGTCATTGGATTTGTTCAAAAACCTGGGGTATCTTTGGATGCTTTGAATCAGTGTGGGGATGTGAACTGACATGTGTGTTCAGAGATCATTCTGGGTGTTAGGAAATGGATTGGAGGGGACAAGAGTAGAAGCCAGGAGACTGACTAGGAGAAATCTAAGCGAGAGAGGATGGAGGCAATAGTGATGAGAAGTGGATTGATCTGGGACACCTTCTGGAATTATGGCAAGTGGGACACGCTAATAGATGATTGGACGTGGGTATGAGGAAAAATGAGAATTCGAGGTAAGTTAAGTGTTTGGATAGACTAACTAAGGGAAGGGTGGTATTTTTATCTACCTGGAGAGGACTAAAAAGGTGGAACAAATTTGGGTAGAGATGTGGATGAAAAGTTTTGTTTTGGGAAAATTAAGATGCCTGTTAGGTATCCAAATGGAGATGTCAGATCAGCTATTGGATGTATACTCTTGACGTGCTATCAAAATTTCAGTGATATCAGAATTGGAAGTAAGAATTTTAGAGTTGTGTCATATGGATACTTGCCATAGCCATGGGAATGAAAGAGATCTCCTAGGGGTATAATACTGATAGAAAAGAGATGGCTACCAATTAGGTATAAACATTGCAAAGATATGCTCACAGAATGGGAAACATATGAATTAGATCCAGATTCTAATTCTTCTCAGCCCCTTTCCAGCCATGTACCCTTGGCCCTTTTACATCTTTGGTCCTCAGTTTTCTTGTGTTAAATTTTTTAAATCTATGACTTTTAGTTTCTGATTTAAATGATGATCACTTACCAAATCATGCTTCTTATCAAATCATGAGTCAGTTTTACTCAGAGGAACAAAGTTCCTTGATCTTCATGGGTTCTCACTTGAAATCTTTGCCCTGATTGGTGTATTAAGGAGCAAAAATGTTGGGGATCCAATGTTTGGAAACTCTCGCTTGATCAGATATGATCACAGAGCTCTGTTAGGGCTCTAACTTCCTCACACCCTCCCCACCTTGTGCTGACCATGTTGAAACAGCAATAAAACCCACTTTGTATAGTCATCTGAGTTGATGTTGTGAGGGCAGCCATATCTCCATGCAGGGGAAAGCTATCTGCAGCCTTGAGTCCAGACTTTCAAGACCCCAGGACTCTGAACTTGGCTGAAGTCTGTCCAGGAGGCTTAGAACTTGGTAGTTCTCCAGTAACTCCTGCCAGTGTTTTTAAAGAGGCTCAGACAATGGATCTCTGTCCCAACACCATTATCCTAAACTGCAGAAATGGACATTGTTGGTCTCACTGACTATTCCCCAACCGAGCCAGCCAAGGAGGGTTTGATCTTGGAAAGACAGCATCGAGCGGTGGCTTGAAGTGAGATCTTAGTTCCCTGCTCAGGAATTGAACCAGGTTAGCCTGAATAAAAACCAGGAATCCTAGCTGCTAGTCCACCAGGGTCTAGAGGTTAGAAGTAAAATTCCCCTGGCCCTTGCCCCTGTTGAAAAATGAATTTCTCAGGAGGCAAAAACTGTAAAAACAGGTACAAAGTTTATTATTAGAGACACAGCACAACAAGAGGGAGAGCACACAGAGAAACTAAGATAGAAGCAAGGCAGAAATACACACCCGGAGAGAGAAAGGGTGGGGGCATCCTGCCTAATAAGGAGGAGCACAGTAAAGAGGCAGTTGAGTCATTTATATAGGGCTATTCTCCGGGTCTTTGTTTACCTTTGGCCAATTATCTGTTTTCTTTTTCTGCAGGCGACCTGCCTTAGGACCCTACACAACATGCATGGGCAACTTTTTTCCAAGATGGATTCCAGCCCAGAGGCCTGGGGGTGCTTGGCATCACTCATTCTGGGGTGGTGCCCCCTCCTTTTTGACCACCATGGAGACCTTCTGCACATGTGCAGTGTCTCTCTATGTGACCTCTTGATCCTTTACTCCAAGAGGGTTTAGCCCCTCTCTGTTCCTGCTGTGACTGTTATCTCAAAGTGCCCTCAGGAAACAAAGCCTGGTTATTTACGCTGTTTTGTTGTTATTTCTATTTCAAAGTGCAAACATGAGTTTGTAAATGCCTAACCTGGAGCCCATCTATCTCCTGCCTCAGGTTGATCTCAGGCCACCTTAGACTCTGTGACCAAAGGTTCTGAGTTTATAGAGTCACTGAAGCAAGTTACTTACCTTCTTTGAGCTTAGTTTCCACTCTCTGTGAAATGCATGTAATATCAGCTTTACTGGGTAAAATTTAGGTTAATAGAGGTCACCTCTGTGAGAATTCTAGGAGAGTCAGTGTTGATTTTCTTCTCCTGTGGAGTACACTCCTGGGCTGTCCTTAGCATGCTCTGCCCTGATAATTTCATGCAGTGATGGTGAGATGTGAGAACTAGGGCCAGACTTGGGATGGACATCTCGGAGGATGAAAGGGGACACTAAAGCTGGGAGAAAGGAAGATTCACCTGAACACTGCAGCACTGCTTCCTGCATGCCACTCAATCTCCTCTATTTTCTAAATTTTCTACAAGTATAATGTACTACAGTTGACCTTGAGCAACGCAGGGGTTGGGCTGCCAATCCCCGAACAGTTGAAAGTCTACATATAACTTTACAGTCGGCCCTCAGTAAACATGGTTCCACACCCACAAATTCAACCAGCCAAGGATTATATACTGTATTTAGTGAAAAGAATCCTTGTATAAGTGAAGCCATGTAGTTCAAACCCGTGCTGTTCAAGGGTCAACTGTGGTTGGATCATTTGTGATATATTGTGATTTATAATAAATATATATTTTGGTTTTGTCCATTCCTTTCACAGAACTCCTAAAACCCTTGCAATTTTTCCTGTGAGGAGGGCAATAAATGTGTCTTTTATTATGTTAATGAAGTTGCATTTGGAAGACATCTGAAGAGGGCGACTTGTTGCCTTGGGAACCAAACCCGTATTAGAGGGTTGAAACTTTCAGTCCCTGCCCCTCCCCAACCTCCAGAAGGAGAGAGGGCTGGAGACTGAGTTCAGCCACCAATGGCCAATGATTTGATCAATCATGACTATGTAATGAAGCCCCTGTAAAAACTCAAGTGGGGGTGTGGAGAGCTTCCAGGTTGGTGAACCAGAACTCATCCACGTGCTGCTGTGCTGGGCCCCAAACTCCATGGGTATAAAACTCCTTTGTTCAGGATCTTGCCCCATGTATCTCTTCATCTGGCTGTTGTTTGGTGTCCTTTAATATCCTTTGTAATAAACTGGCAATCTAGTGAGTAAACTAGTTTCCCAAGTACTATGAGCTGCTCTAGCAATTAACCAAACCTAAGGAGCGGGTCATGGGAACCTCTGATTTGTAACCAGTCAGTCAGAAGCACAGGTAACAACCTGGACTTGAGATTGGCATCTGAAGTGGGGGCAGTCTTGTGGGACTGAGACCTTACCTGTGATACCTGATGCATCTCTGGGTAGATGCTTCCAGAATTGAGTTGGATTGTAGGACACCCAGCCAGCGTTGGAGAATTGCTTGGTGAGGGGGGAAAAAAATCCACATATTGGAACTGGTGTTAGAATCATATTATTAGGGGGTGGAGTCAAGATGGTGGTGTGGGAAGATGCAGAGTTCATGTCTCCCCACAACTAGGGTGCCTGCCGGACGCTGGTAGGGGACCTCAATGCCCAAGGAGACAACAGGAACCCCCAAGTGATGGGGTAGGACATGGGGGTACTGAGGGAGGTGGAGAAGTGGAGGCCAGAAAGGACCTGAGGGGTGGCTGGGAGGGGAGAGGGGGAGGGGTTCCCATGCTTGGAGGGACCCTCAGGGGCTCTGATCAGGGAGAGAGCGAGCATGCCTAGTGTTTCCCCTGCCTAATCAGCTTGGAAAGCCTGCCCCACTCTAAGACCAGGTCCTACGCCCTCAGGGTCCCCCTCTGGGCTGTGTGGGTCCTAGGGGCATAGGAGGGAGGTTGGGGGAGAACAGGAGAGGCAGGAGGCAGGGTCCCTCCAGGACCAGAGGAGCAGGGGAGGAGCAGAGGGCATTTTCCCAACCCACTTGGGCCCAGAAAGCCTGCTGAGCTCCCAGGCCAGGTCCCCCACCCTCCGAGACCAGAGGCATGCCCAGGCCCTTTTTGTTATGTTGAGCCTAAGTACCGCCCCCCAACCCCCCAGGGGTTTTTCCAGCCCTAAGCATAGGCCCCACTCACAGCCTAAGCTCTGCCTAAGTGCTGCCCCCACAGCCAAGGCCTTTACCACCTTTTTTTTTCCACCTCTTTTTAGTAATTGTGGTTCTGTTTTACCTTCGGGTTGTAGTTTCATCTATATATATTTTTTTATATTCTTTCTAACATATCTCTTAGTTTCCTAGTCTAATCTTAATTTTTAATCTTTGTAAATGTTCTCCTTTCTTTTCTTTTCTTTTTTTTTGCCAACCTGCATGGCTTGTGGGTTTTTGGTTCACAAGCTGGGGGTCAGGCTGAAGCTCCTGTGGTGGGAGCTCTGAGTCTGAACCACTGGACTAACAGAGAACCTCAGACCCCTGGGAATATTCATCAGAGTGAGGTCTCCCAGAGGTCTTCATCTCTGCACCAAAACACAGCTCTACCCCACAGCCTACAAACTCCAGTGCTGGAAGCCTCAGGCCAAACAACCAGTAAGACAAGAACACAATCCCATTCATCAAAAAAAAAAAAAAAAAAAAAAAAAAAAAAAGCGATGGCAAAAAAATATGTCACAGACAAAGGAGCAAAGCAAAAAACCTACAAGACCAAATAAATGAAGAGGAAACAGGAAATCTACCTGAAAAGGAATTCAGAGTAATGATAGTAAATATGATCCAGACTCTTGGAAATAGAATGGAGGCATGGATTGAGAAAATACAAGAAATGCTTAACAAAGATCTAGAAGAACTAAAGAACAAACAGAGATAACAACACAACAACTGAAATGAAAAATACACTAGAAGGAATCAATAACAGAATAACTGACACAGAAGAACAAATAAGTGAGCTGGAAGACAGAATCATGGAAATAACTGCTGAGGAGCAGAATAAAGAAAAAGAACGAAAAGAATTGAAGACAGTCTCACAGACCTCTGGGACACTAAATGCACCAACATTTGAATTATGGGGTCCCAGAAGAAGAAGAGGTTAAAAAAAAAGGGTCTGAGAAAATATTTGAAGAGATTATAGTGGAAAACTTCCCTAACATGGGAAAGGAAGTAGTCACCGAAGTCTAGGAAGAGCAGAGAGTCCTAAACAGGATAAACCCAAGGAGAAACACACCAAGACATATATTAATCAAACTATGAAAAATTAAATACAAAGAAAAAAAAATAAAAGCAGCAAGGTAAAAGCAAAAATTAACATACAAAGGAATCTCCATAAGGTTTTCAGCTGATTTTTTAGCAGAAACTCTGCAGGCCAGAAGGGAGTGGCAGGATATACTCAGGTGATGAAAGAGAAAAACCTACAACTAAGATTACTCTACCCATCAAGGATCTCATTCAGATTTGATGGAGAAATTAAAAACTTTACAGACAAGCAAAAGTTAAGAGAAATCAGCACCACCAAACCAGCTTTACAACAAATGCTAAAGGAACTTCTCTAGGCAGGAAACACAAGAGAAGGAAAAGACCTACAATAACAAACCCAAAACAATTAAGAAAATGGTAATAGGAACATACATATCCATAATAATCTTGAATATAAACAGATTAAATGCTCCAAACAAAAGACACAGCCTTGCTGAATGGATACATAAACAAGACCCATATGTATGCTGTCTACAAGAGACCCACTTCAGACCTAGGGACACATACAGACAGAAAGTGAGGGGATGGAAAATGATATTCCATGCAAATGGAAATCAAAAGAAAGCTGGAGTAGCAATACTCATATCAGATAAAATAGACTTTAAAATAAAGACTGTTAGACGAGATAAGGGATGACACTACATAATAATCAAAGGATCAATCCAAGAAGAAGATATAACAATTATAAATGTTTATGCACCTAACATAGGAGCACCTCAATACATAAGGCAAATTCTGACAACTGTGAAAGGGGAAATTGAAAATAATACAATAATAGTAGGGGACTTTAACACCCCACTTACACCAATGGACAGATCATCCAAACAGAAAATAAAAAAGGAAACACAAGCTTTAAATGACACAATAGACCAGATAGATTTAATTGATATTTATAGAACATTCCACACAAAAGTGGCAGAATACATTTTCTTCTCAAGTGCACATCGAACATTCTCCAGGATAGATCACATCTTGTGTCACAAATCAAGCCTTGGGAAATTTAAGAAAATTGAAATAGTATCAGGCATCTTTTCTGACCACAATGCTATGAGATTGGAAATCAATTACAGGGAAAAAAAAACACGGAGGTTAAGCAGTGTGCTACTAAGTAACCAGGAGATCACTGAAGAAATCAAAGAAGAAATTAAAAAATACATAGAAACAAATGGCAATGAAAACACGATGACCCAAAACCTATGGGATATAGCAAAAGCAGTTCTAAGAGGGAAGTTTATAGCAATTCAATCTCACCTCAAGAAACAAGAAAAATCTGAAACAATCTAACCTTACACCTAAAGCAACTAAAGAAAGAAGAACAAAGAAAACCCAAAGTCAGTAGAAGGAAAGAGATCATAAAAATCAGAGCAGAAATAAATGAAATAGAAATGAAGAAAACAATAGCAAAGATCAATAAAACTAAAAGTTGGCTCTTTGAGATGATAAACAAAATTTAAAAACTGTTAGCCAGACTCACCAAGAAAAAAAGGTAGAGGACACAAATCAATAAAATTAGAAATGAAAAAGGAGAAATCACAACTGACACTGCAGAAATACAAAGGATTAAAAGAGACTACTAAAAACAACTCTATGCCAATAAAATGGACAACCACAAAAAAATGGACAAGTTCTTGGAAAGGTACAATTTTCTAAGATTGAGCCAAGAAGAAATAGAAAGTATAAACAGACCAATCACAAGTAATGAAATTGAAACTGTAATTAAAAATCTTCCAACAGGGCTTCCCTGGTGGCTCAGTGGTTGAGAGTCTGCCTGCCAATGCAGGGCACACGGGTTCAAGCCCTGGTCTGGGAAGATCCCACATATCGTGGAGGAACTAGGCCCGTGAACCACAACTACTGAGCCTGTGCGTCTGGAGCCTGTGCTCCACAACAAATCTAAAAAAAAAGATAGTTCTGAAGAACCTAGGGGCAGGACAGGAGTAAAGACACAGACATAGAAAATGGACTTGAGGACACAGGGAGTGGGGGTAGGGGGAAGGGTAAACTGGGATGAAGTGAGAGTAGCACTTACATATGTAAAATAGATAGCCAGTGGGAAGCAGCTGCATAGCACAGGGAGATTATCTCAGTGCTTTGCAATGATCTAGAGGGGTGGGATAGGGAGGGAGGAAGGGAGTCTCAAGAGGGAGGGGATATATTTATGCATATGGCTGATTCACTTTGTTGTACAACAGAAACTAACACAGCACTGTGAAGCAATTATACTCCAATAAAGATGTATAAGAAAAAAAGAATCATATTATTAAAGATCACCGTACCTCCGCCAACCCCGCCTAGGCACTAAATGTATTGAATTTAAACAAACTCCGTTTATCGTGATTTATTTTGAGAAGAGGGTATAGTGTAAAAAGCATTAAATCAGTGAGGTCACAGGGGTGAGACTGTACTTCCAGCTTGGCTTATGCCTGAGGTATGGGAACCTGCAGAATTTCTCTATCTGAACAACAGAAATGCTTACTCAAGTCCAGTGCATTTGAGTTAACTCAAACTTTGTTTGTTTGTTTTTTGTTTCAATTTATTTTATTGAAGTAGAGTTGATTGACCATGTTGTGTCAATTTCTGCTGTACAGCAAAATGATTCAGTTATACATATATATACATTGTTTTTCATATTCTTTCCCATTATGGCTTATCCCAGGATATTGAATATAGTTCCCTGTGCTTTACAGTAGGAGCTTGTTGTTTATCCATTCTATATATAATAGTTTGCATCTGCTAACCACAAACTCCCAAGCTTTCCCTCCCCCACCAGTCCTCCCACTTGGCAAGAACAAGTTTGAGTTAACTCAAACTTTAAACTATTTATGATTCATCTTGAGATCTTGTTAAAATGAAAGTTCTGTTTCAGTACATCTGGAATGGGGTCTCAGATTCCTTGTTTCTAACAAGTTCCAAGCATCCTGATGTTCCTGTTTCAGGGACTGCATTTGAGGAACCAGGGTCTAGATTTCTTCAAGGTTGAAAATGCTATGATTTTATGGTAGGGTATATAGAAGGTGTATATTTGTCACCATTCATTCATTCCTTCAATAAATATGTTGTCTGGTGCTCATCATGCATCAAGATCTGTGCCAGACATTGTGATTGTAGAGGTGGATGTGACCCAATCCCATTTAGAAAGTCACACTCTAGTCAAGGAGATAGATGTGCAAACAAAGATTTTTCAGAATCACTCTGACCCAGATTCCTGAAACAGCTATTTCTTTCATTTCCTTAAAATCCTTATTTATTCTCTGGCTAAGTTTCTTTATTCATCCATCCTGAGGCCATCTTAAAAGAGATGATGTAGGGCAGATGCTGATTGTCATGTCTCTAATGAAACTCTGTGAGTTCATCCTTTCACTACAGCCATGAGATCTTGGTCAACCATGAGACCTTGGTCAACATTCTCGAGGCCTCAATTTTCCTCTTGGAAAATGAGGGGCATTGTACCTCACTCTCTTATCATGTGGGGTTTTCATGTAGGTTAGACTGAGATAATGGATGTGAAATGTGTTTGAAACTGTAAAGTGATGTTTAAGTGGAAAGGAATTTTCAGCTTATCACATGCACATGCAAGATGCTGTTATCTATCCATAATGATAAAAATAATATAAATTCAAATGTCTCAAAAGTGGGACTGCAGTAAGGTTAAGGCCATATGACTACTTCTAGCCAATGGAACTAGTTGTCAGTTCTAGGCCATGGTGGTTAAGAGCCAATGTGCTTCCCTGCTCCCTCCCTTCCCCTGGTGCAGACACCCTGAAGGCCACATGTACAAGATTATGTAACTACATGATGGAAGCAGCCCTGATTTCCAAGTCACCATTTGGAGGAGAACCACATAGGAGGGCCACCTTAATCTTGGAGTTATTTATTATCACAGAATAGCCTATCTTATCCTGACTAAGAGTACAGTTAACTCCCTTCAGGCTTTCTATGCATTTTGATATATAGGCAATTACAAATATATAGTATTTACCTTGTGTGTTTTTGCCATAAATGTTGTCTTACTGAGTATATTGTAGTGCAACTTATTTTCACTCAATAATATATTGGAGATATGTTTTAAGTTGTTTCATAATGTTCTACCTTATTCTTTCAGCAGATACAAAATATTTGTATTAGACATGTAGCCTTTCCTACATTGATGGATATTCCATTTTTCACTCATTTTTTTTCTCAAACAATATTGAAATAACTATATTTGTTCCTTGGTGTACATGTGGGTGATATTTTAGAATAGATCCTGAGTTATAGTGCCTGTGTTAATAAATACTGCCAAATTGCCCTCCAAATTAACTGTTTTTGTATAAAGTATTTGTGTACTTTTTTTGCTTTTGCATTCAGTATAAACTGAATTCATATTCCCACCAGCAGTTATGTGAGAGTGTCCATTCCCCATATCTTCCTATTACTTCTTAAGTAAGAATATCTAAAAATCATTGTTCAATTTATCTATTGCTATGTAACAAACCACCCCCAAATTTAGTAGCTTGAAACAACAGCCATTTTATTATTTCTCATGACTCTGTAGCTTTACTGGATTCCTTTGGGCAGTTCTGCTGCTGCCTATGTCACAGGCAGGGGCTGCAGTTATCTGGGGACTCAGCTGCCCTAGAATATCTGAGATGGCTCATTCGTATGGCTGCTGTTTTTTGTCTTCTCCATGTGGCTTGGACATCTCATAGAAAAGCAGCTGGATTTCTGGAAAGGAAGCAGAAGCTGCCAGTTCTCTTAAGGCCTGGGCTCTGAAGTCCCGAGCATCATTTCCCTCACATCGGTCAAAGCACACATGGGCCAGCCCAGGTTCAAGGGCAAAAGAACTCAGAAATTTTTGGTGGCCATCTTTAGAGGCTATTTACATAGTTATTGTACTATCAAAACAATATTTGTTTCTTTGAGCTTGAACAAAGTTGAAGAAATGGTATCTGCAAAACTTCCAATAAACTAGTGGAACTTAAAATGTTGGATTCTTGATTATGAAGTGAATGTGCTTTGTGCTGATCAAGCTGGAGAAATATGTAGTTTTGCTAGGAATTCTCTCAGCTTGAATGTCAGTCACCTGACCAGTGACTCTGTAAGTCAAAGTGTGAACAAGCCGTAATTTCTTCATCTTCTAACACTGTCTAAATATACCAGTAGAAAATAAAATGAAGACACAGGTTCAGGCTCTTTTCCAGCTATTTATCATGTATTTGGGAGCTTCAAGGTTAGATATGATGGAAAGAATTCAAAATAAATGATTCAGATGTGTGCAAGTCTACATCATTCAGAGTGACAGCTCATTAATTCATCTCCTGCTCCAGAGGTGGGTTAGGAGGTGAGGCAGATGAAGGGGTTGTGGCGGTAGGGTGGCACAGAGGCTCAGAGGCAAGTCCACTGATGCCCCAAGTATAACACATGGATCAGGAAGGCTTTCCTGACTTGTGGTCTTGATTTAGCTCCACCATTGCAGTGTGGTCCCTGGAAGGATGGGAAGAAATAGGAACCAGAATCAAGGAATCAGAGTTTGGGCTAAAGGGAGAAGAAGGAGGTATTTATCATCTCCATCTGCTTATGGTTCTGAGAAAAGTCCCTTTCTTTCTGCCTATTATAGAGAAGATGTCTATGAAAATATTCATGTCTTGGTTGTATTACCTTAAATTTGCTGGAGGAAGGCCGTTAAGCACCAAATTGATGGCTTCCTAAAATGTTGGGACACTGAGTTTAGAAATACAGAGTTTATTAAGGAGTAACATCTTTGAAAGGGAAAAGGAGAAAGTGGGATTAGGCAAAGAGAGTTTAGATTGTGATGCTGAATTGGCAAAGTGTCTGCTAGCCCAATGGAGAGTTCGGGGTGTGGTGGAAATTGTCCACTAGAGAAGTCCTGCATTGGTTGGAAATGGCTAGTTCTTACACCACGTGTCTTGCTTAGTTATTAGCTGGGGGCTACCCCCAGGATAACAAGACCTCCACTACCATTGCTTTTGTCAGTCATTGGCTGGGGACTGTCCCCAGAATAGTATGCCCTTGGCTTGAAAGTGTAGGTAGCCCATGAGAGTGCTTACAGCTGGAAGGTGTCAGCCAATCTTAATCCTTCCAGATGGGCCGTGAGTTCTATCTTGAAGGAGGATCTGAGTAGTGCTTCTCTGACACAAGTAACTTATCTTTCTCTATTAAAAAAAAATTCTTCAAAGCGGTGTTGCAAAATCAAGATGTTCTCTGCTGTTGATTTTATCATCAGACTCTTGATTGCAAGTGTTTAAGAGCAACTTGAACTTGCATAGGTGAAAAGGGGAGTTTATTGCTCATGTCATCAAACCATGGCAAAGCCAGAAACGCCTGAAACCAGAAACTCAGATGCTCCCAAGGTGGTCACTGCCTCTTATCTCAACTTCTCCTAGTATAGTGGATTTTTCTTTGAAAGTGCTGGAAAATATATCTGCCTGGCATTCTCCGTTCTCATTCCTGTCAACAGAGAGGAAGGGTCTATTCCTCTTGGTTCTAGTTTTAAAAATCTCAAGAAAGGGGACTTCCCTGTGGTCCGGTGGGTAAGACTCTGTGTTCCCAATGCAGGAGGCCCAGGTTTGCTCCCTGGTCAGGGAACTAGATCCCGCATGCATGTCGCAACTGAGAGTCTGCATGCCACAACTAAGAGCCCACATGCCGCAACTAAGAAGTTTGCATGCCACAACTGAGAAGTCTGCACGCCGCAACTAAAGATCCCATAGGCCACAACTAAGACCACAACAGTCAAAATAAATAAATAAATAAACAAACAAATAAATAAACAAATAATTTTTAAAAATCTCAAGAAAGTATTCTATGGGGCCTGCTGGGGTTGTGTGCCTATTTCTGGATCAACCAGTGATGCCAAGGAGGCAAGGTAGAAAGCTGACAACTACCTGATCCAAAGGAGCACATCCTAGAAGTAGGAATGGGGTTGGGAAGGTGATGCAAATTGTTGACTACATTAACCCCTCCACACACTTTTCCTTAGTCCCAGCTTCATTTTCTAATTATTTCCAACAGACAGTCAGCTTAAAGGTGGATGAATGCTTAGTGTTAATCAGGCTCTTTGAACAGCTTTTAGGCCGCTTGAGGCTTCATAACTTGAGATCAGTGCTTCTCAGCCTGTTTTAGTTGGTGTCCCCTTGGAAAGAAAATAGAATGTCAAAACCTCATTCTTCCAGCCAGAAGAGATGCAGACACTCTTACCTCATCCACTGCTTTGAGAAACTCCACATCTTAGATTTGTTCAGTTTTATTTTTCTGTAGTTTTTGTATCAGGAGCATTGTAGCAAAACAAACACCTCAAAACTCAGTGGCTTCAAGTAACAGCATTTATTTTTGCTCACAGGTCTATGGGCTGGTTGCTGTTTCAGCAGGACTGACACATGCATCTGTGTTCACCTATGGGGTGGGTGGCCACTTTGATCAAGACTGGGTTTGCTCACATGTCTGGGTGGTGGCTGGTTATGGGCTGGTCGAAGTTGGCCTCATCTGAGACAGCTGAGCCCTGCTCCTCTGGGTGGGCTCTTGTCCTCCAGCAGGGTAGCCCAGGCTCATTCATATGGTGGTGACAGCATTCCAAGAGAATGGAAAGAAGTGTGCAAAGCTTCTTGACCTGGACCTGGAACTGGAAAAACATCAAAACAGTCCAGATTCAAGGAGTGAGAAAATAAACTCCACCTCTTGATGGAAGGATCTTCAAAGCCACATTGCAAAAGATGCAGATGCAGGGAAACATGAAGTATTATGGCCAATTTTGCAAGAAATGTACCACAGGAATTAAAAAAAAAACAACTAAACACACCTTATTTTTTTCCAAAATATGGTCTTTTATTATAAAATTTAAAAATTACACTATACCTGCATTCTCCCTTTATTTATAACTGCTTCACCTCCTACTACCCTCCCTCCCTTGACGCATCATCCATCTATACATCCCAGATGAGAAGGGCTCAGAAGTTGGAGAGATTTCAGAGAAGAGAAATTCTCCACTTGACTAAAAAAGCAACACAGATGCTGGATTTACTGTGAGTGGGAGGAGGACTCTTAGATATATCAATGAAATGGAAAAGGAGATGAAGTTTTCTTTGCAAAATGAGGGGGTATGGCTGGATGACTCTTCACTCGCTGCCAGAATGGCCCATATTGATTCACTCTACCATTTTCCCTTTACACAGATTCCCCCCAAATAAGAGAGGGGGGCAGTCAGAGGAATGGGGTCTAAAAGACACTCAAATTGTAAAACAAAATAGATTTGTGAAATAGTAGCATAGAGTTAGAGAGAGCAGAAGAGAAAAACAGCATTTATTAAGTTCTTCTGATATGCTAGACTTTGAACTCTAGATCTGCTGATGTATTTCACCTTTCCCACAACCCGTGTACCATGTAGTATCACCCCTATTTTGCAGATGAAATGGAGACTCAGGATTATTAAGAAATATGCCCAGGTCTCACAGTTAGTTAGTGGCAACTCTGCTGTTGTTTATTTACTGAAGGGTGAGGAATAGCATGGGGTTGGCAACAGAGTTTTGCAGGCACTGGTTAGGGAGGAGTTGCCAAGCTCTGTGGTGATGATTGTGAGCTTCTTGAAGACCTGCCCTGCATCAACTTCACCTTCGTATCCCACTGCTCAACACAGTTCCTAGAGGTATAATCATGTATTGTTCTGCAAATAATAGCATGAGGGCTCTGTTGATGTGTAATGGTCAGAGCACAATTGAAGTGCTGGGGAACAGACATGAATGTGAGGCATGGTGAGGACCATGGGAAAATAGAAATGAAAGCCAGAGCCAGGAGTCCACGGCTGCAGCAGGGGGTCAGGCCTGAGTGAGGAGGGAATCTACTGGAGTCCAGCTCTCTCCACCCAATGGAATTGGACACTAAAGCCCCCTGGAGTTGTTAGAACAAGTACCGAAGCTTCTTTCATGGCCCAAGAGAAGGAAACATCAGCTTTGCCACAGCTGGGGGGGAACAGTCAGTAATAATGGAAAAGAAAATATTCTAAGAGTGGAATGAAGTACAGGAAATCAAGACTAACTTTGGACTGCTTCTGTGGGTCATGAGGGAATCCTGTCTTATCACAAACCGACAGGTATCCGGCACTAATCAGTTACTGCAGCAGGGGATGGAACAAGTGTCCACAGACTCTAGACACCAAACCTCTCACATTGGAGGGAACCGAGTGCAGAGAGGGGAAGTGACTTGCCCAAGGTTGTGGATTATTATCAGTGGAGGTGGCATGAAAAACCACATCTGATTGTTATTTCAGCACCTGACTTTAAATCAGCCAGAGCTACCTAGGAGAGAGACAGCCGCAGACTGAACAATCAAACACATATTCTGCATCGGTTTTCTCTGCTCCTCTGTTTCCTGGGAGTCAGGCTCTGTAGGGAAATCTTTACTGCTCGAAATGACAGATGTTTCGTTATTACCCTGATGCAGGGGCAGTGAGGGTAGGGAGGAATAAATGAGGCTCATCTAGGGGTCAAACTAAATTTGTGCAAGCCCATCATGTTTCTGAAAACTCTAGCCACATAACTGAGGCTATAACATGCATAAGCATTGAAAGCGCTTGTTGACCTCCCAGTGGGGGAGGGGAATCGATATGCTGTCATTTCAAGGCCACTTCTAGTTCTGTGACTCTCATTATGTTGTACCAAAAAGACAAAGGTGCTTCTTTTAAAATTTTTATTCTGGACTCTTTTAAACATATACAAATAGTGAAATGCATCTCCAGACAACAAAGATCTTTTTAAAAGCTTTATTGATGTAATTAGCATAAAATAACTTGCATATATTTTAGGTGTACAATTTGAAAAGTTTTGATATAATAGAGTTGTGAACCCATCAACACAATCCAAGGTAATGAACATATTTTTTACACTCCCCCCCAAATTTTCTCAAGTCTCTTTGTAATCTCTCCCTGTGGCAACTCCTTACGATTTCTTCCCTATCTCTTTTCCCTGTCCACAGGCAGCCACTATCTGCTTTCCATCACTATAAATTTGCTTACGTTTTCTAGAGGTTTATATAAATACATTCATTATGTACTCTTTTTAGCGTCTAATTTCTTTGACTTAGCATAATTATTTTGAGTTTAATCTATGCTGTGTGTCTCAATGGTTCATTCCTTTTTTTATTGATGAGTAGTATTCCCTGTATGACTATGTTGCTGGTGAATTTAAGGTTCTTTCTTCATCACGAAAGAATTCGGAGATGAAGCAGGGAAGCTAAGAAAATAAAGTAAGAATTTAAGCAAGAATATGCTCTCAGAGGGAGAGCAGACAGACAGGTGAGGAGCTGCTGCCCTGGGTTTCTTTGGCAAGCCAAATATATGAGGGGCGTATAAATGAAGGGGCAGAATATTCACTGGGTAAGGAGGAGTTTGGGGGTCGTATTCTCTGATTTTCATCCCAGCTCCATCTTCCCAAGGGGAGGAGGTATTTTTGTCCTTATTTAGCTTAAATCAGAAGAGTCATGGCATCAGTGCATGATGGGAACTCTTTATCTGTAAGGCTAATTTTATTGTAATGAGAGCATAATGAGCAATAGGTTACATTTGGACGCAGGAGATTCCCACCTTTCCCCACATTTCTTTGTCTGCTTCCAGGACACTTATCACCCAAAATGTGTGGTTTCCTGTCAGTCTGGATGTTCCTGCTTTTCTTTGTCTGCCCACGGACCCCCACTGTTTAGAAGATGCATGATTTCTTGCCACCTGGCCCCTGCCCCATTTCTCTGCTTGTACCTAGCTACCTGCCTGCTGTAACAGATACACCAAAGTTGTTTATCTATTCACCTGTTGATGAACATTTGCATTATTTCTACCTTTTGGCTATTACAAATAATGGTGAACATTTGTGTACAAACCTCTGTGGGGACATATGTTTTCTTTTCTTTTGAGTAAATCCTGGAGAAAAATGATTAGATCATATCTTAGGTGCATGTTTAACCTGTTAAGAAATTGCCAAACTATCTTCCAAAATATTTGTAGCATTTTGCATTCCCACCTGCACTACAAAAGTATTCCTCTATGTCCTTTCCAACATTTACTATGGTCAGTTTTAAAAGTTTCAGCCACTCTAATAGATATTAGTGGTATCCGATTGAGATTTTATTTTTTAATTTTCTAATTGAAATTTAATTATGTTGAGCATATTTTTATGTGTTTATTTGACATCTACATATCTTCCTTGATGAGTTGTATATTCAAACCTCACCCTCAAGCTGGGTGGTTTGTCTTCTTGGTATTTAATTTTTGTAGGTCTTTATATACTTGGATTTATGTTCTTTATCACATATATACTTTGCAAATATTTCTCCCAATCTGTGGTTTGTCTTTTCATTCTCTTAACAGTGGTTTTAGAAGAGCAAATATTTTTAATTTTAGTAAAATCTAATTTATCATTGTTTCTTTTATGGATCATGCTTTCAGTATCCTAAGACATTTTTGCCTAATTCAAGATCACAAAGATTTTCTCCTATGTCTTCTTTTAGAATTTTTAGCTTCAAGTTTTATACTTAAGTCTGTGATCCATTTTAATTAATTTTTATGTATGATGCAAGATTGGATCAAAGTTTATTTTCTTTGCATATCCAGTAATTCTGGTACCATTTTTTGGCAAGGCTATCATTTCTCCAGTAAATTACCTTTGCACTTGTTAAAATGATCCTGGAAGAGTCAAGGAGGAGATGGCATTTGATCTGGATTTTGAAGGATAGATAGCTTTGAGGAAGACAGTCCTTTCAACTCCCACTCAGACCCATAAGAATGGGCCTTGGGCCTCTGCAAGAGTTAAAAGAGCCCACACAGCCTGTGCTGGGCTTATCCCCTTATCTTTCCTGGTTTCAGGTGCAATGAGTAGTCTTGTCTCTGCCTAAAATGTGAGTCACATGACACCTGGCCAGACCTACTGTTATATCTGTCCTCCATGAGGAAGGATAGGTTTCCTTCCACTGCAGCACAAGAGGGGCAAACTGTCCTGTACTGGCTGCTAGGAGAGACCCATTGGCCATGAAGGAATGACACCCACTACTGAGGCTGATCTTGCTTTGTCTCTTATCTATGTAAGGAGGGTGTTGTTCCACCCAGTGCTTGACTGTGTTGTGTTTTCCTTGGCAACTCTGATACCAAAATGCCATAGCTTAGAGTCCTCCCCTGGGATTGGTAACTAGTGCCTGGCATTCTGCTCTCTTGGGATTGAGAACTGGTACATGGTACTCTGCTTGACAACTAGGACTGTAATGTTTGGGTGAAACGAAAGTCAATGCCTGGAGGTTACACAGTGTGAAACTCACAGGGGAACAGCAGCACAGTGCTCTGTGCATCAGACCCTTAGAATCAAACGTGGCCCTAAAGATCTTTCTAAATGAATCTCCTCTTGTAACACTGTTTAAGAACCCTTCATTGGCTTCCCATCACCTACATACCAGCACCCTCATGATCTGGCCTGATTCATCTCTTGTCAGATCCTGCAACCCTACTGTCCCAACTTAAGATTTAGATAAAACAAATGGTTTCCAGTTTTCTGCAGAAGCCAAGCTCTCTCTAAACTATAGGACTTAGTACATCCTGTTCCTTCTGCCTGGAACCTCTTCCTCCTCGACTCTCTTTCCCCAACTATTTCCAATAGTCTTTGAGGATTCAGCTTTTGAGCTTTCCTCAAACCGCAACTCTATGCACCTATAAGTGATGTTGCTAATCAGTGCTGGTTACATGATTTGCAGAGCCTAGTAGAAAACAAAAATGTGGGTCCCTTGTTAAAAAAGCAGAGGCCATTAAAAGGATGACAATATAAAGCCTTTTCTTTTCTTTCATAGTCTCTTTCTATTTGTTTGCTATTTGCTATTTATGTGCTATTTAATGTCATTCTAAGTAAAGGAAATTTAAATTTTACAGTGTTAATTAACATGAATTTTATCATTCATCTCTATAGTGTGCAATGCCAGTTTTATATAAGAACGTTTACCTCATATGTAGGATCACCAAAATCACAGAATACATGTTTCAGGATGTACATGCATACGTATTTTGTTCCTATCAGACAGTGGAAAATATGCACAAAACTAACTCAACACTTTAAATTTCATTTATTGATAAACACACATTTATCGAAAACACACATTTATAAGCACTCTCTACTTTCAGCTACTGATGAATAAGAAAGGACTAGGGATAAATTGTTGGCTGATATACAGAAGTAATATGGATAAAAAAGAATATAATAGTGTTTCTTAGCCATACATGTTTGTTAGAATGCCATTGCCTTCTTTCTGTTGTTTGCTGTGACTTTTGGTTAGAAGTGTAAGTGTGGTCTCTTGGAGCTGTCAGCTGTCCTTCCTCACCTACTCATGTAATCAAAGATGTAATAACCTTATCCTACACTCATTCTGAGTCTCACTGAGCTCCCATGCATTATGAGTCCACTGGGATTAGTGGGTCAGAGTATATGCTGTATATGAATGAATACATATACAGAGTGGATGCTGTATGTGAATGAGGTGGCAAGGAGCAGTAAACATGCATATTACACATGTCTCCTTTTGCTTATACATGCTCTATTGTTCCATAAAATTTCACTTACAAAATACAAATTTGAAGATAAAGCTACCAAGATTTTCAAGATGGTGTTAGTAGAGCTTAGTTCTGCGCGTGAGGCCCTGTGTGGCTGTACAGGTCATCTGCCTGTGAAGACAGCTCTCGTGCTAATGATCATTAATCATTGTGTCATAAATGCCTGATATTGTAGTAGAGTTCCAGGAAGGGTTCTCCAGAGAAACAGAATTTATCTATCTATCTATCTATCTATCTCTATCTATCTATCTATCTATCTATCTATCTATCTATCTATCTATCTATGTATCTATAATCTACCTACCTACCTATCTGTCTATCTATCTGCTAGGGACCCAGGAAGAGTTGATGTTGCAACTCAGTCTTAAGGCAGTCTGGAAGCAGAATTCCTTCTTCCTTGGGAGACGTCAGTCTTAAGGCCTTCAACTGATTAGATGAGGCCAACCCATATTATGGAAGACTCAAAGTCTAAGTAGACTTTTTTAAGCACATCTCAAAAATACCTTCATAGCAACATTTCATCTGTGTTTGAGCAAAAGCTGGTGCCATTAACCTAGTCAAGTTGACACAGACAACCAATTGCCACAGAAGTAGAGCCTGAGAAGGGTATCAATCAGAGTGCAGGAGGTTTTATTAAGGAACTCTCTGGGATCAATACTTGTGGAAAGGAAGGGAAGGAAGCAGGACTGGTCAGAGGAAGGAGGTGAGCTGTAATACAGTCCCAATGTCAGCCAACCCATGGGAAAATCCGAAGAGGAGGGACCCTTCGGAAGTGACACAGTTTGGAGCAAGGGGGCTGTGCCTTTAGATACTTAAGCTGATCATATTTGTTGCAAATTCTCAAGAAGAGGGCATGACATTGGGTGAGGGGATTCTCTTTGGTCTTGGCGTTCCCTCTAAGGGACTGCCCGTACTTCCGGCAGCTGGGGGATAAATCTTTTGACACCAAAGGGGGAGCTGGGTGCCACATCATAACATCTACTATACTTAACCTCCTTTTCCTGTTGTCTCCTCACCCCCACGCTCCCCACCCCACCCCACAGACTATATAGTCTTTGAGAATCAGGATCTCCTTCTATTTCTTCTGTATTTCCAACACAGAGCCCATTGTCTGGCACATATCAGGCACTCAAAAAATATTTATTAAATGAATCAACAAATATCTTGAGCAAAAAATAATTTCCTCTAATAAGGAGTATATAGCTAGGAGAGAAGGACTGAACATCTATACTGCGTTTCCCAATTTCCACAGCTCTTTCACATTTGTCTCATTTAAACTTCAATTCAACTTGGTGAGGTAAGGAGTGATCTCATTTTCTAGATGAAGAAACTGAAGCTCAGAGAAACAAAATGGTTTGCCTATGATCACAGAGTTAATGAGTGGCTTTTGCAAGATTTCTTTTGCTGCAGCTTGTAGGGATTGTGTTATGTGAACTAAATGCATGCCAACTTTCTTATCTCCTGAGACCTGGCTCTCATAGTCCTGCTCTAAGAACTGAGTGAACAATCAATGCCCTACCTTCTTTTAGCTGCTCAAAAGATGCTACTGACATGTGTTTCCAGAAGCAGCAGGGGTGAAGAGGGCTCTACCTTTCTGGACTTTACTGTGACTACTGGTGTCAACAGTGGTTTAGGTGGCCTCCTCAGGGATGGAACTAGTACCTCGTCCTCTTTACATCACCACACTCTAACTACCAAGGTAACTGGCTACTGATAAGACAAGGTCAGGCTTGAGGCTATTAGGAGGAGAGAGATTTGTGAGAGCTCTTCCAAAACAGTTTCTCCTTTAACTTCCATAGTGCTGACCTTTAAAAATCCTGCAGACCATCAGATGAAAATAAAAATAGCCTTTCTTGGCATTGAATAATCTGATTTCCCTTGACAAAGAGGTCATAGATTTCCCTCTTTGGTATCTTCTTTTTTATTGACTAGCCAAATCTGTTGAGGAAAAAGCATTCAACTCTTTGGAGGAAGAAAAATGGAAGTATTTAGGAAAGGACATCTTTTTTTAAAGCTCTTAAAAGGTGACTTCCATTTGATCTTATAGAACTCATAAAGTATAGATCTGTGGGTTGGAGTGATATCAACAGAACTGAACTTCATTTTTTGAAAGCAAATAACTTGTACCAAATATGTCTTCTAGGGCTTGCTAACAAGGAAATTAAAACCAAAAGTCAAGAGCCCATTACTCATGCTCTTAAAGCCATCTGTGATGTAATGGGAAGACAATAGATTCAGATACAAGTGGATTTTAGTCCATTTACTAGCTCTGTGACTCAAACCTTAGTTCCTCAACTGTAAAAGATGAATAAAAATATATGCTTTACTGAACTATTGCTCAGGTCAGATAAAATAAAGTGAAAGTTCTCTTCAAAGAGGAAAGTGATCTTAACTAAAATAATTTATTGGTTTTAGTATAAGGATGAAAACAGACTTCTAAAGGCCTGTACTAATTGGAATTATTGAGTACCAGGTCTTATGTTTAATTGTATACCATGTTTAATCTAATCATGAGTAGCATGACAGGCTCCGGGATTATTATACCAATCATTTGGATTCTATAAAGTCTTTTGATATTATTTGAGTCTAAAAAATTTGAGTAATAAAGGTGTGATTTTCCAAAATTAACTTACTCATTTTAAATGTACAGTTCCATGAGTTTTTTTTTAACATCTTTATTGGGGTATAATTGCTTTACAGTGGTGTGTTAATATCTACTTTATAACAAAGTGAATCAGTTATACATATACATATGTTCCCATATCTCTTCCCTCTTGCGTCTCCCTCCCTCCCACCCTCCCTATCCCACCCCTCCAGGCTGTCACAAAGCACTGAGCCAATATCCCTGTGCCATGCGGCTGCTTCCCACTAGCTATCTACCTTACGTTTGTTAGTGTATATATGTCCATGCCTCTCTCTCGCTCTGTCACAGCTCACCCTTCACCCTCCCAATATCCTCAAGTCCGTTATCCAGTAGGTCTGTGTCTATATTCCTGTCTTACCCCTAGGTTCTTCATGACAGTTTTAATTTTTTCTTAAATTCCATATATATGTGTTAGCATACGGTATTTATCTTTCTCTTTCTGACTTACTTCACTCTGTATGACAGACTCTAGGTCTATCCACCTCATTACAAATAGTTCAATTTCATTTTTTTTTATGGCTGAGTAATATTCCATTGTATATATGTGCCACATCTTCTTTATCCATTCATCCGATGATGGGCACTTAGGTTGTTTCCATCTCTGGGCTATTGTAAATAGAGATGCAATTAACATTTTGGTACATGACTCTTTTTGAATGTTGGTTTTCTCAGGGTATACGCCCAGTAGTGGGATTGCTGGGTCATATGGTAGTTCTATTTGTAGTTTCTTAAGGAACGTCCATACTGTTCTCCATAGTGGCTGAACCAATTCACATTCCCACCAGCAGTGCAAGAGTGTTCCCTTTTCTCCACACCCTCTTCAGCATTTATTGTTTCTAGATTTTTTGATGATGGCCATTCTGACTGGTGTGAGATGATATCTCATTGTAGTTTTGATTTGCATTTCTCTAATGATTAATGATGTTGAGCATTCTTTCATGTGTTTGTTTGCAGTCTGTATTTCTTCTATGGAGAAATGTCTGTTTAGGTCTTCTGCCCATTTTTGGATTGGGCTGTTTGTTCCTTTGTTATTGAGCTGCATGAGCTGCTTGTAAATCTTGGAAATTAGTCTTTTGTCAGTTGCTTCATTTGCAAATATTTTCTCCCATTCTGAGTGCTGTCTTTTGGTCTTGTTTATGGTTTCCCCTGCTGTGCAAAAGCTTTGAAGTTTCATTAGGTCTCATTTGTTTATTTTGGTTTTTATTTCCATTTCTCTAGGAGGTGGGTCAAAAGGGATCTTGCTGTGATTTATGTCATAGAGTGTTCTGCCTATGTTTTCCTCTAAGAGTTTGATAGTTTCTGGCCTTACATTTAGGTCTTTAATCCATTTGGAGCTTATTTCTGTGAATGGTGTTAGGGAGTGATTTAATCTCATACTTTTACATGTACCTGTCCAGTTTTCCCAGCACCACTTATTGAAGAGACTGTCCTTTCTCCACTGTACATTCCTGCCTCCTTTACCAAAGATAAGGTGACCATATGTGCATGGGTTAATCTCTGGGCTTTCCATCCTGTTCCATTGATCTATCTTTCTGTTTTTGTGCAAGTACCATACTCTCTTGATTACTGTAGCTTTGTACTATAGTCTGAAGTCAGGGAGCCTGATTCCTTCAGCTCCGTTTTTCGTTCTGAAGATTGCTTTGGCTATACGGGGGCTATTGTGTTTCCATAAAAATTGTGAAATTTTTTATTCTAGTTCTGTGCAAAAAGGCCAGTGATAGTTTGATAGGTATTGCATTGAATCTATAGATTGCTTTGGTTAGTAGAGTCATTTTCAAAATGTTGATTCTTTAAATCCAAGAACATGGTATATCTCTCCATCTATTTGTATCATCTTTAATTTCATTCATCAGTGTCTTATAATTTTCTGCATACAGGTTTTTTATCTCCTTAGGTGGGTTTATTCCTAGATATTTTATTCTTTTTGTTGCAATGGTAAATGGGAGTGTTTTCTTGATTTCACTTTCAGATTTTTCATCCTTAGTGTATAGGAATGCCAGAGATTTCTGTGCATTAATTTTGTATCCTGATATTTTACCAAATTCATTGATTAGCTCTAGTAGTTTTCTGGTAGCATCTTTAGGATGCTCTATGTATAGTATCATGTCATCTGCAAACAGTAACAGCTTTACTTCTTCTTTTCCGATTTGGATTCCTTTTATTTCCTATTCTTCTCTGATTGCTGTGGCTAAAACTTCCAAAACTATGTTGAATAAGAGTGGTGAAAGTGGGCAACCTTGTCTTGTTCCTGATCTTAGTGGAAATGCTTTCAGTTTTTCACCATTGAGGATGATGTTGGCTGTGTGCTTGCCATATATGGCCTTTAATATGTTGAGGAAAGTTCCCTCTATGCCTACTTTCTGCAGGGTTTTTATCATAAATGGGTGTTGAATTTTGTCAAAAGCTTTCTCTGCATCTATTGAGATGATTATATGGTTTTTCTCCTTCAATTTGTTAATATGGTTTATCACATTGATAGATTTGCCTATGTTGAAGAATCCTTGCATTCCTGGAATAAACCCCACTTGGCCATGGTGTATGATCCGTTTAATGTGCTGTTGGATTCTGTTTGCTAGTATTTGGTTGAGGATTTTTGCATCTATTTTCATCAGTGAAATTGGCCTGTAGTTTTCTTTCTTTGGGACATCCTTGTCTGTTTTTGGTATCAAGGTGATGGTGGCCTCGTAGAAGGAATTTGGGAGTGTTCCCCCCTCTGCTATATTTTGGAAGAGTTTGAGAAGGATAGGTGTTAGTTCTTCTCTAAATGTTTGATAGAATTCGCCTGTGAAGCCATCTGGTCCTGGGCTTTTGTTTGTTGGAAGATTTTAAATCACAGTTTCAATTTCAGTGCTTGTGATTGGTCTGTTCATATTTTCTATTTCTTCCTGATTCAGTCTTGGCAGGTTGTGCATTTCTAAGAATTTGTCCATTTCTTCCAGTTTGTCCATTTTATTGGTATAGAATTGCTTGTAGTAATCTCTCATGATCTCTTTTATTTCTGCAGTTTCTGCAGTTGTTACTTCTCCCTTTTCATTTCTAATTCTATTGATTTGAGTCTTCTCCCTTTTCTTCTTGATGAGTCTGGCTAATGGTTTATCTATTTTATTTATCTTCTCAAAGAGCCAGCTTTGAGTTTTACTGATCTTTGCTATTGTTTCCTTCATTTCTTTTTCATTTATTTCTGATCTGATTTTTATGATTTCTTTCCGTCTGCTAGCTTTGGGGTTTTTTTTGTTCTTCTTTCTCTAATTGCTTGAGGTGCAAGCTTAGGTTGTTTATTCGAGATGTTTCCTGCTTCTTAAGGTGGGCTTGTATTGCTATAAACTTCCCTCTTAGAACTGCTTTTGTTGCGTCTCATAGGTTTTGGGTCGCTGTGTCTCCATTGTCAATTGTTTCTAGGTATTTTTTGATTTCCTCTTTGATTTCTTCAGTGATCACTTCGTTATTAAGTAGTGTATTGTTTATCCTCCACGTGTTTGTATTTTTTACAGATCTTTTCCTGTAATTGATATCTAATCTTATGGCATTGTGGTTGGAAAAGATACTTGATACAATTTCAAATTTCTTAAATTTCCCAAGGCTTGATTTGTGACCCAAGATATGATCTATCCTGGAGAATGTTCCATGAGCACTTGAGAAAAATGTGTATTGTGTTGTTTTTGGATGGAGTGTCCTATAAATATCAATTAAGTCCATCTTGTTTAATGTATCATTTAAAGCTTGTGTTTCCTTATGTACTTTCATTTTGGATGATCTGTCCATTGTTGAAAGTGGGGTGTTAAAGTCCCCTACTATGATTGTGTTATTGTCGATTTCCCCTTTTATGGCTGTTAGTATTTGCCTTATGTATTGAGGTGCTCCTATGTTGGGTGCATAAGTATTTACAATTGTTATATCTTCTTCTTGGATCGATCCCTTGATCATTATGTAGTGTCCTTCTTTGTCTCTTCTAATAGTCTTTATTTTAAAGTCTACTTTGTCTGATATGAGAATTGCTACTCCAGCTTTCTTTTGGTTTCCAATTGCATGAAATATCTTTTTCCATCCCCTCACTTTCAATCTGTATGTGTTTCTAGGTCTGAAGTGGGTCTCTTGTAGACAGCAAATATATGAGTCTTGTTTTTGTATCCATTCAGCCAATCTGTGTCTTTTGGTGGGAGCATTTAGTCCATTTACATTTAAGGTAATTATTGATATGTATGTTCCTATTCCCATTTTCTAAATTGTTTTGGGTTTGTTATTGTAGGTTTTTTCCTTCTCTTGTGTTTCCTGCCTAGAGAAGTTCCTTTAGCATTTGTTGTAAAGCCAGTTTGGTGGTGCTGAACTCTCTCAGCTTTTGCTTGTCCGTAAAGGTTTTAATTTCTCCATCAAATCTGAATGAGATCCTTGCTGGGTAGAGTAATCGTCATTGCAGGTTTTTCTCCTTCATCACTTTCAGTATGCCCTGCCACTCCCTTCTGGTTTGTAGGGTTTCTGCTGAGAGATCAGCTGTTAACCTTATGGGGATTCCCTTATGTGTTATTTGTTGTTTTTCCCTTGTTGCTTTTAATATGCTTTCTTTGTATTTAATCTTTGACAGTTTGATTAATATGTGTCTTGGTGTATTTCTCCTTGGATTTATGCTGTATGGGACTCTCTGTGCTTCCTGGACTTGATTAACTATTTCCTTTCCCATATTAGGGAAGTTTTCAACTATAATCTCTTCAAATATTTTCTCAGTCCCTTTTTTTTCTCTTCTTCTTCTGGAACCCCTATAATTCGAATGTTGGTGCGTTTAATGTTGTCCCAGAGGTCTCTAAGACTGTCCTCAGCTCTTTTCATTCTTTTTTCTTTATTCTGCTCTGCTGTAGTTATTTCCACTATTTTATCTTCCAGATCACTTATCTGTTCTTCTGCCTCAGTTATTCTGCTATTGATCCCATCTAGAGTCTTTTTAATTTCATTTATTGTGTTGTTCATCATTGTTTGTTTCATTTTTAGTTCTTCTATGTCCTTGTTAAATGTTTCTTGCATTTTTTTCCATTATATTTCCAAGACTTTGGATCGTCTTTACTATCATTATTCTGATTTCTTTTTCAGGTAGACTGCCTATTTCCTCTTCATTTGTTAGGTCTGGTGCATTTTTATCTTGCTCCTTCATCTGTTGTGTGTTTTTCTGTCTTCTCATTTTGCTTATCTTACTGTGTTTGGTGTCCCCTTTTTGCAGGCTACAGATTCGTAGTTCCCATTGTTTTTGATGTCTGTCCCCAGTGGCTAAGGTTGGTTCAGTGGGTTGTGTAGGCTTCCTGGTGGAGCGGACCAGTGCCTGTGTTCTGGTGGATGAGGCTGGATCTTGTCTGTCTAGTGGGCAGGTCCACGTCTGGTGGTGTGTTTTGAGGTGTCTGTGGACTTATTATGATTTTAGGCAGCCTCTCTGCTAATGGGTGGGGTTGTGTTCCTGTTTTGCTAGTTGTTTGGCATAGTTTGTCGAGCACTGTTGCTTGCTGGTCGTTGAGTGAAGCTGGGTGCTGGTATTGAGATGGGGATCTCTGGGAGATTTTTGCCGTTTGATATTATGTGGAGCTGGGAGGTCTCTTGTTGACCAGTGTCCTGAAGTTGGCTCTCCCACCTCAGAGGCACAGCACTGTGTCCTGGCTGCAGCACCAACATCCTTTCATTCACAAGGCTAAGAATAAAAGGTAGAAAAAGTAGAGAGAAAGAATTAGTAGAAGTAGGAAGAAAGAAAGAAAGAAAGAAAGAAAGAAAGAAAGAAAGAAAGAAAGAAAGAAAGAAAGAAAGAAAGGAGGGAAGGAAGGAAGGAAGAAAGGAAGAAGAAGAGAAGGAAAGAAGGAAAGAAAGGAGGGAGGGAGGGAAGGAGGGAGGAAGGAAGGAAGGAGGGAAGGAAGAATAAAGAAAGAAAGAAAGAAGATACAGTAAAATAAAATAAAGTATAATAAAGTTATTAAATTAAAAAATAATTATTTAGAAAAAAAATAGGGACAGATAGAACCTTAGGACAAATGGTGGAAGCAAAGCTATACAGACAAAATCTTACACAGAAGCATACACATACACCTTCACCAAAAGGGGTAAAGGGTAAAAAATCATAAAGCTTGCTCTCAAAGTCCACCTCCTCAATTTGGAATGATTCGATGTCTAAAGGAGGGATCGAAGAAAGGAAGGAAGGAAGGAAGGAAGGAAGGAAAGAAAGAAAGAAAGAAAGAAAGAAAGAAAGAAAGAAAGAAAGAAAGAAGGTAAAGTATAATAAAGTTATTAAAGTTAAAATTAATTAAGAAAAAAATTAAAAAACAAACAAACAAAAAAAAAAACTCGGACGGATAGAACCCTAGGACAAATGGTGGAAGCAAAGCTATACAGACAAAATCTCACACAGAAGCATACACATACACACTCACAAAAAGAGGAAAAGGGGAAAAAATTATAAATCTTGCTCTCGAAGTCCACCTCCTCAACTTGGGATGATTCGCCATCTATTCATGTATTCTACAGATGCAGGGTACATCAAGTTGATTGTGGAGCTTTAATCCGCTGCTTTTGAGGCTGCTGGGAGAGATTTCCCTTTCTTTTCTTTGTTCTCACAGCTCCCAGGGGCTCAGCTTTGGATTTGGCCCCGCCTCTGCGTGTAGGTCGCTGGAGGGCGTCTGTTTTTCGCTCAGACAGGACGGGGTTAAAGGAGCCGCTGATTCGGGGGCTCTGGCGCACTCAGGCGTGGGGGGGGGGGGGGAGGGAGGGGCGCGGAGTGCGGGGCGTGCCTGCGTCGGCAGAGGCCAGCGTGACGTTGCACCAGCCTGCAAGAAGGCCCGCCGTGCGTTCTCCTGGGGAAGTTGTCCCTGGATCCCGGGAACCTGGCAGTGGCGGGCTGCACAGGCTCCCCGGAAGAGGGGTGTGGATAGTGACACAGGCCCCTTGGTGGCGGCAGCAGCAGCCTTAGCGTCTCCCGCCCGTCTCTGGGGTCCGTGCTTTTAGCCGCGGCTCGCGCCCGTCTCTGGAGTTCCTTTAAGCAGCACTCTTAAACCCCTCTCCTCGCGCACCAGGAAACAAAGAGGGAAGAAAAAGTCTCTTGCCTCTTTGGCAGCTCCAGACCTTTTCCCGGACTCCCTCCCGGCTAGCCGTGGTGCACTAACCCCTTCAGGCTGTGTTCATGCAGCCAACCCCAGTCCCCGCCCTCCCTGGCAGGTGAGCAGACAAGCCTCTCGGGCTGGTGAGTGCCGGTCAGCACCGATCCTCTGTGCGGGAATATCCCCGCTTTGCCCTCCGCACCCCTGTTGCTGTGCTCTCCTCCGCGGCTCCGAAGCTCCCCCCTCTGCCTCCCGCAGTCTCCGCCTGCGAAGGGGCTTCCTAGTGTATGGAAACCTTTCCTCCTTCACATTTCCCTCCCACTGGTGCAGGTCCCGTCCCTATTCTTTTGTCTCTGTTTTTTCTTTTTTTCTTTTGCCCTACCCAGGTACGTGGGGAGTTTCTTGCCTTTTGGGAGGTCTGAGGTTTTCTGCCAGCATTCAGTAGGTGTTCTGTAGGAGTTGTTCCACGTGTAGATGTATTTTTGTTGTATCTGTGGGGAGGAAGGTGATCTCCGCGTCTTACTCTTCCGCCATCTCCCCCTCCGCCCTGTTGGAAGATTTTTAATCACAGTTTCAATTCCAGTGCTTGTGATTTGTCTGTTCATATTTTCTATTTCTTCCTGATTCAGTCTTGGCAGGTTGTGCATTTCTAAGAATTTGTCCATTTCTTCCAGGTTGTCCATTTTATTGGCAGTAACTTTGACGTGAGCATAGAGGGGAGCATGGGTTGATAGGATTCTTGTGAATAAGATGTTGTGTGCAGAACAGAGCTCAGTAAATTTTCATAGGTTAATAGATTGAGTAACCCTGCAAGAGCCATGTCCACAGTTTGCTGCCTTTAAAATGCCGTTATGTTTTTCTACTTATGTCAAAATGATGTATCAGTAAACCCCGGCCCCTGTGAGTCATCTCTCCAGAATTTCCTTATCATTCTTACTTGCCTTCATTATCTTCCCATTAAATGGCTCAGATGAACTGATGTGGCACATAGTCCCAATATCCCTTAGAAAGTTTCTCTTTTTAATTTGGAATATGTTCATCTGAAAATAAATGAAAGACCAGCTGAGAGAAGTTTAAACAAAGGATTTGTTTTTCTCACTTAATAAAAAGCACCAAGGCAGTGGTACAGCTGCCCAGTCCCAGAGATGGCCCTGGGGATTCAGGCTGTGTCTCCACCCTTCCTGGGTCAGCCTTCATCCTCCTGCTTGTCACCTTCTGGTTGAAGGTGGTGAGGCAGCTATGTCTCCAGGCCTCACGACTGAAGGAAGTAAAGTGAATGGTGGAGGGTTGTCTTTTTAGCAAGGCTTAGCTATTTTATGCAGGGATGTTTGCCTATATTTCATTGGTCAGACACATGCCATGGGACTACTATTATCTACAAAGAAGGCTGGAAAGTTACAAATTTTAGATGGCCACATTGCTACCCTGAACAAATCAGGTTAGTGAGGAGGAAGCATGTGTGTGAGTTGAGGGGGAAGATGTAAGGAGTGGGTGATGTGAGGGGGGAATGGCCATTGGATAGATAATTAGCAGTGTCTATGCCAATAATTCACCTGTCACATGGTTTTGGCGATAGGTTCTCTATTCTGGCTTACGCACACCCTGCAGACTGCCCTGCTTTATGCTCATACAGACATGGGTAAGGCAGTGGGTAGGTTCAGCAGAGGGTCCTGGAAGTAAGCTAGTCTCTCTGGTTTGATTTTATATTTTTTAAAGAATAACAGAGCCCCTGAGTATGAGAGAGTCGCTCATTTTGTAGTAAGTTTCAGAGACAGTAATTGGGGTGCACACTACACCTGGCAAGTGAAAAAACCAACCCTCCTGTTGTTGCAGTGGGAAACAATAAAGAGAAGCACTAGTCTAACAGATGGGGGGCTTTAAAAATGGGAGTATAAATCCCCACCAGATAAAGGAACTTCCACTGCACTGTTTGCTTGGACTTACCTTCTGTCTTAAGAGTATCATTCTCGAGTTTTTCTCCCTGCAGCCTAACAGCTCACAAACAGACCACCCCTCTCACTGAACCAAGAAGCCAGAGTCACATTAGAGAAATGATGACATAATTTGCATTTAAAGAGCCCCTTGCATTTCATAGCCTTTTCTGTATACATCACTTTTAATTAGATTTTCACAATCACTTGGTAGGAGTTGGGGTATGGTAGTAGGAAAGAAAAAACTCTCAACCATTCTCTTTGTAGATAAGCAGACTGAGGCTGAAAGAGAACTTAGTTAAATCCACCTAACTGGTACTTGCCCAACTTCTGACCCTCACCTCACTGAACCAGGAGCTCACTTATGGAACCAGCTCTTGCTTAATTTAAAAAGCCAAAAATGCTAGCTGACATTTTTGATGATTCGATGCTCACCTTCTGCTTTATTATCTTTTCTCCCTGAATCTCTATTTTTGACTCTGTACATCTTCCTAACTTGATTTCTGTACATCTTCAATTCTCTTCTTGATGTTGAACCTGGGTTCCAACAGAGTTGCTGGTTTGATGTGCCCCCAGTCCTTGTCTTAGTGAGTCAAGGCCTCCTTGGGCCACCACTTATGGGGGAGCAAACCATGCTGGGTCCTTTGTATCAACTTGTGTCCTCATCTTTATACCATCTTACAAGTCACAATGCAGTTGTGTGGAATAAAACCATAACCAGAATAATACTGCTCTTCAAAATTTAATTATCTATAACAAACACTAGCTTTTCAGACTGGCATTGCATTGTTTTTTTTATTAAAGTTTTCTTTATTATTTACTTATTTATGGCTGCATTGGGTCTTCGTTGCTGTGCGAGGGCTTCTCACTGCAGTGGCTTCTCTTGTTGTGGAGCATGGGCTCTAGGTGTGCGGGCTTCAGTAGTTGTGTCTCACGGGGTCTATAGCACAGGCTCAGTAGTTGCGGTGCATGGGCTTAGTTGCTCCGTGGCATGTGGGATCCTCCTGGACCTGGGCTCAAACCCGTGTCCCCTGCATTGGCAGGCTGATTCTCAACCACTGCGCCACCAGGGAAGCCCCAGACTGGCATTGCATTTTACGTTCTGCTTATCACTGGTCCCCCTGCAGCACCTCTCCCAACCCCAGATCAGGAAGTCTAATCATGCTCTTGCTTTTTCTTGGCAGTGGCCCAAACAGTTTTCTCCCATTTTCACATCCACCTTGTAGTTCTCAGGATTTGCATGGATTCTGTTCCCTGTTGTCCATATCTTTCTTATCTGGAAAACCTGTGTAGCAATTTGAATTCTGTTCTCCCACCCTCCTCTGCCAGGGGCCTACCCAACCAGGGTTTTAGTAAATTCTTTCCTGCTACCTTGAACCTATTTTCTAGCCCTGACCTCTATTTTCTTGTCACTGGCAACAATGTTCCTGGTGCTTCATATCTAATTTTCAATTTCCCCATTGTGCATCTTCCAACAAAGTGCACTTACAGTGCAGTGGGAAACCTAGGAAGGAAAAAAGTTCTAGATGACAGCAGGCATTTGCTCTGTCTTCATTCTTGATAACATATCTGCCTGCCAGCTGTCCCCACAATTTCCTTGCCAACTGCAGCTTCCTTAGCAGGGGGCCCTGTGCCCCATTTCTGGATGAAGTTACTGCTGGCATTTCTCCCTCAGTTATTCTCCAGCTGATAAAAATGGATTAAGAACTGGTGGCCAGCTTCCTTGGCCCAGAGACAGGAAGTAGAAGGGTTGAATAAAAAATTGAAATTCTTTTCAGAATCTGGAAGTTAAAATCATCTCAGATTCCTCATCTTGGCTTGGAAGAGGAAAAGACAGCAGTTCTATATCTAATGGTTCATGTGAAGTGCAGCAAAGGAATTGGAGGCCAATAGAATGAGTACAAGTAGATATTGGTGAACCTGTTTATTGCAGCCCCTGTGCTAACCAACTAGTTGTGTGACTTGGAAGAAATAGGTTCACCTTTCTGAGCATTATAAATGGACTACTTATCAGTATGTTTACAGCTTTAAAATGCTAACAAAGGAAGAGTGAAATGAGTTTATCTCCCTTTATGGCATTAGCTATTCCTGCTTATTCCTCTAAGTTTCATGATCAAAATGTATATATCAATAGAAGTAGGAACCGGGGTCTCAGCTAGGGGCCATCCAGGATCTGCACTCTTTTTATGAAGAGTCTGCCCCACTCAACACCTTTTTCATTTTACACAGTAGGCCTGTGTCCTCCCTTGTTGTGAATCAGTCTGGCACAGGACAGGGGTTCTCAAATTTGAGTATGCATCAGATTTACCCAGAAACCTATTAAAATGTAAATTGTATGTCCCACTCCCAGAGTTGCTTTGCAGAAGGTCTGGGATGAGGCCTCCAAATTTGCATTTGTGACAAGTTCCCAGGTAATGCTGATACTGATGGTGTGAGGCTCACAATTCCAGAACTTGACAGTGGAGTGAGCTGAGGTTTTGCACACAGATAGGAGTTCAAATGTTGACTCTGTCATTTACTGTTTGTGTGACTTTGGGCAAGTTAGTTCATTTGTCTAAGCCTTGGTTTCCTCACCCATAAGTAGGACAAAAAATATTTTCTAGGTTGCTGTAAGAGTTAACTGTTACTGTATACTAGTGTCTGGTATTTTTCCAAAATTCATTTCCTATTCCTGTGTTCTTTTTCCCCTCCATTTGAAATCTTCTAGGGAAATAATCAAATCATGGATTATTTTTGTAGTGACCATAATTTCACAAGCAGAATTAAGGAAAATAAACTTCTATTCTAAAAGCCTTCTGAAAGGACATAATTTTAGCGAGTTTAATAAAAAAAAACTTTTTGAACAAAGTATTTCACGGGAATCTTCCCATCTAAAACTCTGTAATATTTTTCAGTTACAGCATATACGACCAATACATTAGCCTTTGTTATCCATCCAGAGTCTTAAGAGAACCAGACCAGGACTAAAATCTTGAGGAAATAGGTAATTGTCATTCATTTTCATTTTCTCTTAACCTAAACATGTGGGACTTATGTATCTGAGTGGAAGACTAAGAACGTTTGGTACTTATTAGATAAATTACCTGTTCTCTTACCCCAGTCATACAATGAGTCATAGTAGGGATGAGATAGGGATTTCTGGATTAGGCAAATACAGAAATCACTAGTAAAGAGAGTTGAAAACTATTATAGATATAATAATAGGGGAAAGTGTTCAAATATTCCTTTAATCCAGAGTCACAAACTCAAATATCTGAAGTTGTTCAGATATGAATCCTTGCTATGATTTGTTTCATTAGACCACCTTAACTTACATTTATTTAACTCAGATTCACTTTTATTATTTTTAAAATATTGAACCCAGAGGGAGAGAAATGACTCTAACACAGAAATAAGTTTTCTCTTAATCTCTTAAAAGGCATGGCCTTCTAGATTTTTTTGTTTTGTTTTGTTTTGTTTTTTTAAACATCTTTATTGGAGTATAATTGCTTTACAATGGTATGTTAGTTTCAGCTTCACAACAAAATGAATCAGTTATATATATACATGTGTTCCCATATCTCTTCCCGCTTGCATCTCCCTCCCTCCCACCCCCCCTATCCCACCCCTCCAGGCGGTCACAAAGCACCGAGCTGATCTCCCTGTGCTATGCGGCTGCTTCCCACTAGCTATCTACCTTACGTTTGGTAGTGTATGTATGTCCATGCCTCTTTATCACTTTGTCACCGTTTACCCTTCCCCCTCCCCATAGCCTCAAGTCCATTCTCTAGTAAGTCTGTGTATTTATTCCTGTTTCACCCCTAGGTTTTTCATGACCTTTTTTTTCCCTTAAATTCCATATATATGTGTTAGCGTACGGTATTTGTCTCTCTCTTTCTGACTTACTTCACTCTGTATGACAGACTCTAGGTCTATCCACCTCATTACAAATAGCTCAATTTCGTCTCTTTTTATGGCTGAGTAATATTCCATTGTATATATGTGCCACATCTTCTTTATCCATTCATCCGATGATGGACACTTAGGTTGTTTCCATCTCTGGGCTATTGTAAATAGAGCTACAATGAACATTTTGGTACATGACTCTTTTTGAATTATGGTTTTCTCAGGGTATATGCCCAGTAGTGGGATTGCTGGGTCATATGGTAGTTCTATTTGTAGCTTTTTAAGGAACCTCCATACTGTTCTCCACAGTGGCTGTATCAATTTACATTCCCACCAACAGTGTAAGAGGGTTCCCTTTTCTCCACACCCTCTCCAGCATATATTGTTTCTAGATTTTTTGATGATGGCCATTCTGACTGGTGTGAGATGATATCTCATTGTAGTTTTGATTTGCATTTCTCTAATGATTAGTGATGTTGAGCATTCTTTCATGTGTTTGTTGGCAGTCTGTGTATCTTCTTTGGAGAAATGTCTATTTAGGTCTTCTGCCCATTTTTGGATTGGGTTGTTTGTTTTTTTGTTATTAAGCTGCATGAGCTGCTTATAGATTTTGGAGATTAATCTTATGTCAGTTGCTTCATTTGCAAATATTTTCTCCCATTCTGAGGGTTGTCTTTTGGTCTTGTTTATGGTTTCCTTTGCTGCGCAAAAGCTTTTAAGTTTCATTAGGTCCCATTTGTTTACTTTTGTTCTTATTTCCATTTCTCTAAGAGGTGGGTCAAAAAGGACCTTGCTGTGATTTATGTCATAGAGTGTTCTGCCTATGTTTTCCTCTAAGAGTTTGATAGTTTCTGGCCTTACATTTAGGTCTTTAATCCATTTTGAGCTTATTGTTGTGTATGGTGTTAGGGAGTGATCTAATCTCATACTTTTACATGTAGCTGTCCAGTTTTCCCAGCACCACTTATTGAAGAGGCTGTCCTTTCTCCACTGTACATTTCTGCCTCCTTTGTCAAAGATAAGGTGACCATATGTGCGTGGGTTTATCTCTGGGCTTTCTATCCTGTTCCATTTATCTATATTTCTGTTTTTGTGCCAGTACCATACTGTCTTGATTACTGTAGCTTTGTAGTATAGTCTGAAGTCAGGAAGCCTGATTCCTCCAGCTCCATTTTTCGTTCTCAAGATTGCTTTGGCTATTCGGGGTCTTTTGTGTTTCCATACAAATTGTGAAATTTTTGGTTCTAGTTCTGTGAAAAATGCCAGTGGTAGTTTCATAGGGATTGCATTGAATCTGTAGATTGCTTTGGGTAGTAGAGTCATTTTCACAATGTTGATTCTTCCAATCCAAGAACATGGAATATCTCTCCATCTATTTGTATCATTTTTAATTTCTTTCATCAGTGTCTTATAATCTTCTGCATACAGGTCTTTTGTCTCCTTAGGTAGGTTTATTCCTAGGTATTTTATTCTTTTTGTTGCAATGGTAAATGGGAGTGTTTTCTTAATTTCACTTTCAGATTTTTCATACTTAGTGTATAGGAATGCCAGAGATTTCTGTGCATTAATTTTGTATCCTGCTACTTTACCAAATTCATTGATTAGCTCTAGTAGTTTTCTGGTAGCATCTTTAGGATTCTCTATGTATAGTATCATGTCATCTGCAAACAGTGACAGCTTTACTTCTTCTTTTCTGATTTGGATTCCTTTTATTTCCTTTTCTTCTCTGATTGCTGTGGCTAAAACTTCCAAAACTATGTTGAATAAGAGTGGTGAGAGTGGGCAAACTTGTCTTGTTCCTGATCTTAGTGGAAATGCTTTCAGTTTTTCACCACTGAGGACGATATTGGCTGTGGGTTTGTCATATATGGCCTTTATTATGTTGAGGAAAGTTCCCTCTATGCCTACTTTCTGCAGGGTTTTTATCATAAATGGGTGTTGAATTTTGTCAAAAGCTTTCTCTGCATCTATTGAGATGATCATATGGTTTTTCTCCTTCAATTTGTTAATATGGTGTATCACGTTGATTGATTTGCGTATATTGAAGAATCCTTGCATTCCTGGAATAAACCCCACTTGATCATGGTGTATGATCCGTTTAATGTGCTGTTGGATTCTGTTTGCTAGTATTTTGTTGAGGATCTTTGCATCTATGTTCATCAGTGATATTGGCCTGTAGTTTTCTTTCTTTGTGACATCCTTGTCTGGTTTTGGTATCAAGGTGATGGTGGCCTCGTAGAATGAGTTGGGGAGTGTTCCTCCCTCTGCTATATTTTGGAAGAGTCTGAGAAGGATAGGTGATAGCTCTTCTCTAAATGTTTGATAGAATTCGCCTGTGAAGCCATCTGGTCCTGGGCTTTTGCTTGTTGGAAGATTTTTAATCACAGTTTCAATTTCAGTGCTTGTGATTGGTCTGTTCATATTTTCTATTTCTTCCTGATTCAGTCTTGGCAGGTTGTGCCTTTCTAAGAATTTGTCCATTTCTTCCAGGTTGTCCATTTTATTGGCATAGAGTTGCTTGTAGTAATCTCTCATGATCTTTTGTATTTCTGCAGTGTCAGTTACTTCTCCTTTTTCATTTCTAATTCTATTGATTTGAGTCTTCTCCCTTTTTTTCTTGATGAGTCTGGCTAATGGTTTATCAATTTTGTTTATCCTTTCAAAGAACCAGCTTTTAGTTTTATTGATCTTTGCTATCGTTTCCTTCATTTCTTTTTCATTTATTTCTGATCTGATTTTTATGATTTCTTTCCTCCTGCTAACTTTGGGGTTTTTTTGTTCTTCTTTCTCTAATTGCTTTAGGTGCAAGGTTAGGTTGTTTATTCGAGATGTTTCCTGTTTCTTAAGGTAAGATTGTATTGCTATAAACTTCCCTCTTAGAACTGCTTTTGCTGCATCCATCCCATAGATTTTGAGTCGTCGTGTCTCCATTGTCATTTGTTTCTAGGTATTTTTTGATTTCCCCTTTGATTTCTTCAGTGATCACTTCGTGATTAAGTAGTGTATTGTTTAGCCTCCATGTGTTTGTATTTTTTACAGATCTTTTCCTGTAATTGATATCGAGTCTCATAGCATTGTGGTCGGAAAAGATACTTGATACAATTTCAAATTTCTTAAATTTCCCAAGGCTTGATTTGTGACCCAAGATATGATCTATCCTGGAGAATGTTCCATGAGCACTTGAGAAAAATGTGTATTCTGTTGTTTTTGGATGGAATGTCCTATAAATATCAATTAAGTCCATCTCATTTAATGTATCATTTAAAGCTAGTGTTTCCTTATTTATTTTCATTTTGGATGATCTGTCCATTGTTGAAAGTGGGGTGTTAAAGTCCCCTACTATGAATGTGTTACTGTCGATTTCCCCTTTTATGGTTGTCAGTATTTGCCTTATGTATTGAGGTGCACCTATGTTGGGTGCATAAATATTTACAATTGTTATATCTTCCTCTTGGATCGATCCCTTGATCGTTATGTAGTGTCCTTCTTTGTCTCTTCTAATAGTCTTTGTTTTAAAGTCTATTTTGTCTGATATGAGAATTGCTACTCCAGCTTTCTTTTGGTTTCCATTTGCATGAAATACCTTTTTCCATCCCCTCACTTTCAGTCTGTATGTGTCTCTAGGTCTGAAGTGGGTCTCTTGTAGACAGCAAATATATGGGTCTTGTTTTTGTATCCATTCAGCCAATCTGTGTCTTTTGGTGGGAGCATTTAGTCCATTTACATTTAAGGTAATTATCGATATGTGTGTTCCCATTCCCATTTTCTTAAATGTTTTGGGTTTGTTATTGTAGGTCTTTTCCTTCTTTTTTGTTTCTTGCCTAGAGAGGTTCCTTTAGCAGTTGTTGTAGAGCTGGTTTGGTGGTGCTGAACTCTCTCAGCTTTTGCTTGTCTGTAAAGGTTTTAATTTCTCCATCAAATCTGAATGAGATCCTTGCTGGGTAGAGTAATCTTGGTTGCAGGTTTTTCTCCTTCAACACTTTCAATATGTCCTGCCATTCCCTTCTGGCTTGCAGAGTTTCTGCTGAAAGATCAGCTGTTAACCTTATGGGGATTCCCTTGTGTGTTATTTGTTGTTTTTCCCTTGCTGCCGTTAATATGCTTTCTTTGCATTTAATTTTTGACAGTTTGATTAATATGTGTCTTGGCGTATTTCTCCTTGTATTTATCCTGTATGGGACTCTCTGTGCTTCCTGGACTTGATTAACTATTTCCTTTCCCATATTAGGGAAGTTTTCAACTATAATCTCTTCAAATATTTTCTCAGTCCCTTTCTTTTTCTCTTCTTCTTCTGGAACCCCTATAATTCGAATGTTGGTGCGTTTAATGTTGTCCCAGAGGTCTCTGAGACTGTCCTCAGTTCTTTTCATTCTTTTTTCTTTATTCTGCTCTGCATTAGTTATTTCCACTATTTTATCTTCCAGGTCACTTATCCATTCTTCTGCCTCAGTTATTCTGCTATTGATCCCATCTAGAGTACTTTTAATTTCATTTATTGTGTTGTTCATCGTTGCTTGTTTCATCTTTAGTTCTTCTAGGTCCTTGTTAACTAATTCTTGCATTTTGTCCATTCTATTGTCCATTCTATCTCCAAGATTTTGGATCAACCTTACTATCATTATTCTGAATTCTTTTTCAGGTAGAGTGCCTATTTCCTCTTCATTTGTTAGGTCTGGTGGGTTTTTATCTTGCTCCTTCATCTGCGGTGTGTTTTTCTGTCTTTTCATTTTGCTTATCTTACTGTGTTTGGGGTCTCCTTTTTTGCAGGCTGAAGGTTCGTAGTTCCTATTGTTTTTTGTGTCTGTCCCCAGTGGCTAAGGTTGGTTCATTGGGTTGTGTAGGCTTCCTGGTGGAGGGTACTAGTGCCTGTGTTCTGGTGGATGAGGCTGGATCTTGTCTTTCTGGTGGGCAGGTCCACATCTGGTGATGTGTTTTGGGGTGTCTGTAGACTTATTATGATTTTGGGCAGCCTCTCTGCTAATGGGTGGGGTTGTGTTCCTGTCTTGCTAGTTGTTTGGCATAGGATGTCCAGCACTGTAGCTTGCTGGTCGTTGAGTGAAGCTGGGTGCTGGCGTTGAGATGGAGATCTCTCGGAGATTTTTGCTGTTTGATATTATGTGCAGCTGGGAGGCCTCTTGTGGACCAGTGTCCTGAAGTTGGCTCTCCCACCTCAGAGGCACAGCACTGACTCGTAGCTGCAGCCCCAAGAGCCTTTCATCCACAGGGCTCCTTAATTTGGGATGATTCGTTGTCTATTCAGGTATTCCACAGATGCAGGGTATATCAAGTTGATTGTGGAGCTTTAATCCGCTGCTTCTGAGGCTGCTGGGAGAGATTTCCCTTTCTCTTCTTTGTTCTCACAGTTCCCAGGGGCTCAGCTTTGGATTTGGCCCCGCCTGTGCGTGTAGGTCGCCGGAGGGCGTCTGTTCTTTGCTCAGATAGGACGGGGTTAAAGGAGCCGCTGATTCGGAGGCTCTGGCTCACTCAGGCCGGGGGTTAGGGAGGGTCACGGAGTGTGGGGCGGGCCTGCGGTGGCAGAGGCCGGCGTGACGTTGCAGCCTGAGGCGCGCCGTGCGTTCTCCCGGGGGAGTTTCCCTGGATCCCGTGACCCCGGCAGTGGCGGGCTGCACAGGCTCCCCGTAAGGGCGTGTGGCTAGTGACCTGTGTTCGCACACAGGCCTCCTGGTGGCGGCAGCAGCGGTCCTAGCGTCTCATGTCTGTCTCTGGGCTCCGCACTTCTAGCCGCGGCTCGCGCCCGTCCCTGGAGCTCTCTTAAGCAGCGTTCTTAATCCCCTCTCCTCGTGCACCAGGAAACAAAGAGGGACGTAAAAGTCTCTTGCCTCTTCGGCAGGTCCAGACTTTTCCCCGGACTCTCTCCCGGCTAGTCGCGGTGCACTAACGCCCTGCAGGCTGTGTTCACGCCGCCAACCTCAGTCCTCTCCCGGCGCTCCGACAAAAGCCGGAGCCTCAGCTCCCAGTCCCGCCCGCCCCGGCGGGCGAGCAGACAAGCCTCTCGGCTGGCGAGTTCCGGTCAGCCCGATCCTCTGCACTGGAATCTGTCCGCTTTGCCCTCCGCACCCCTGTTGCTGTGCTCTCCTCCGCGGCTCCCAAGCTCCCCCACTCCGCCTCCCGAAGTCTCCACCCGCGAAGGGGCTTCCTAGTGTGTGGACACTTTTCCTCCTTCACAGCTCTCTCCCGCTGGTGCAGGACTCGTCCCTATCCTTTTGTCTCTGTTTAGTTTTTTCTTTTGCCCTAACCAGGTACGTGGGGGGTTCCTTGCCTTTTGGGAGGTCTGAGGTCTTCTGCCAGCGTTCAGTAGGTGCTCCGTAGGAGTTGTTCCACGCGTAGATGTATTTCTGGTGTATCTGTGGGGAGGAAGGTGATCTCCGCGTCTTACTCTTCCGCCATCTTCCCGGAAGGCTGTTTTGTTTTGTTTTGTTTTTTTTCTCTTCCAACTTATTTTAGACATGTGAAGACAAATTTGATCTTACATTTAACTTCTTTAATAAAAGTAGCAGCACAAGTAAGGTGATAAATGGAAACCACTGCTCAGTCTCAGGGTAAAGGAGAAGAAAGGGAAGGGGCGGGATGGTGAGTAACTAAAACCTCATGCCCTGCCTTTAGGGGCAGCTGCTACATGCCCAGCGTAGATCTCTGCCAGGTGAGAAGGTAGGCCCGGTGTTGTCATATTTTGATATTTTTAAAGAGATGTAGGAAATGAAGGTTTTTATGTGAAGATGATTAATTTTTAATGTTAATAACAAATTAAGAGAAAAATACCATGCATGTTCTTACTGTTTATGAAACAGAATCTGCGGGCTGGCTCTGCTGCATGCTGCCAGGTATCACTCTCTGCTTAACCCACCTGACGGTCCTCTGAAAAGGCAAGTGATCCTCCAGAACCACCATAGTTCAGGAGGCTAGAAGCGGGCCTAGGCTGAGAGGATATGCGTTTCAGTCTTGGCTTTAGTAGTTAGACTTCCTGCAGCTACTCCCAGGCTGGGAAGTAATGTTGAAATATTTCCAATGAAAGGAAAACCATGTGGATGAAATGAATTGATGTCACCTTTTAACATCTTGAGTTCACACGATGTAACAAAGAGTCTTTTGTGGCAGGGGATGACGTGACATTCCCCTCCTTCCCTTTAAAAAAGTTAAATAAAAACATTAACATATAATTACAAAACTAAAAATAAAGTGGTACATAAAATTATTAAGGAGAGTTGATCTCCACCTGGTCCCACTCCCTAAACTTAGCTACTCTGAATACTAATAGCTTCAGAGTAATAGATCCTTAATAGATCCCTCCAAACTTCCTCTATGCCTTTCTCTGTTAACTATATAAATGTAAATATTTATTGTATATGTTAAATGTAGGACTATGCTATATGTAATTGTCTGTCCCTTGTTTTGCTTTTGTCAGCTACAAATTGGCACTTTCCATTGGCACTTGCCATCTACCTCTACAAGGATTAAATCATGTGCTGCTGCAGCTGCTGACTTTCAACACCCCCTGAAAGGAGTTCAGGGTGGAGAGCTGAAATGAGGTACTCTGTGCTCTGGGAAAAACTGGCAGAACAAGTCTTCAAATAGCTATATATTTTCAAGAACCAATATTATGAGCCCAATTCTTAGATCTCCTCATATCTAGAAAAGCACTAAAATCCTTCATGGTGACGTCTGCTCCCCGTGACTAGCTGTAACCTGCACGAGACTAGCAGAAACCTTCTGTAAAATATATGTGCCTGATTGCATGTATTCCCCCATCACCAAAATCACATATATACTGACCTTCCCCCCTGCCTCTTTGGAGCAGTTTCTCAGAGCTATCTGAAATGCTGGGCTGCAGTCCTCATTTTGCCCCCAAATAAAATTTAACTTGCAACTCTCACATTGTGCATTTTTAAAAAGTCGACAGTTATGGCGACCACGAATAAGGGACCCAGAGTGGACTTCTGTCTTTCTTCCAAACTCCGTGAGGAACTGGGGCTTTGGTACCAGCAGAGGCCCCTTGCACCCATCCATCTCCTTGGAGAGTCCAGACGAATTTGGATAAGTCTCTCCTGGTCCTCAGATCTCCCATATTGGTTGATGATCCTGAGTTTTATTTCGTGGTGTAGCAGGTACCTGCCTCCTTCCAGTTGAAAGGTACTGGGGGTGGGGGGAGCACCTGGTTGAAAGATACCAGGGAAATACCCACACAGTGGAAAGACACTGGATGGGGCTCGGTTGAAAGATACCAGGGTTTGCTCAGTTGAGGAGACTGAGTGGTCTGCATTGAGTGGTTAGGTAAGAGCCTGATCGGACGCTTTTCCTCAATTCAGCTGCATTAGTAGAATTCGTCGCATAAAAGTGAAGATATTACATGAGAGCTTTGCCCTGAAGAAAAGGGACAAGACTGCTCCTGGCTGGTTAACAGCTTTCTCAGGCGACTGAGAAGTTTACAGGAGTGGTGGAGGCAGAGTCCTCATACTGTGCAGTGGTCCCATAGGCAAGCCCACTCATTAATTAAAACACTTCCTCATCCAGGGGTTGCGGATAAGAATTGGCCATTCAGAGATCCAAGCACTAGCGGTGGACTTAGACCGCCGAAGGGAGAAAATGAGACAAGTAAGAGGGCTGAAAGTACTCCAGGGTGATGTCTAGAGGAGTTAAGCTCACAAGCAGCACACTGGCCACCATACAATTTCATTAGTGTTTTATATCCCTGACAAATTCAACTTTAAAATGGGAAATAGAGCCTCTCAAACACAAAAACAAGGGGCGTCAGAAAGCCAACCTCTGACTAATACTCCAGCCAGGTGTATGTATGTACAAAAACTCATACTTGCAACTATCTACTTAATTGGGGAACTCATACTAAAGGAGATCTCAACCTAAAATGACCAAATTGGGTCCTTTTGGTATTCCAAAATTAATATTTTTGCAAGCACAGTTAGAAAAAAGACAGACTGAATGGAATGCTTACTTTGATTGGTATTTAGAAGCTTCTAAAAGAAGAAATGATAGAGTAACTTATTTGCAGGAAACCAACAATTAACTACTTGAAACTCTGTCAGACCAACTTTTCAAAACAATTAAAAAGAAAGAAAAGGGGGTATCTATGAAAATTATAAACCTTCAATTGCACCAATTAAGTACACAATGCCAGTCGAAGGTTAACCAACCGCCATTCAATTCCCAACCAGTAGAGAAAGCTAGCTTGAAGGAAAAAAAATTCTCTTCAGAATTCTGACCCTAAAGGAATAAGTCCTACTAGGAGAACCTGATTTTTTTCTCCTTGAGAAAAGAGCTTGAGATCAGAGCTCTCAGTAACACTTATCTTATCTAGACCACATCTAATTCCTGAGATTGAGAATTAAAAAAACTGGAAAAAGACTTTTAAAATTGTTTCTTATTCCAACTGTTATTTATAAACTAGTGAGTTTATATTATGATATCTGATTCATGACAAAGTTTAGAAAATGCAGATAGATCTCTTGTTGTGTCTCTGGATATATGTATGTCTCAGTATGTGTCTTTGTCTTTGGATAATATTGCTGTGATTAATTTATAAATGAGCTCTATGTAATTGGCTTAAAGAAAAGTAAGCACTTACAAATTAAACAATTCTAAATACAAGAGAAATTAAGCTAAATAAATTACAAGTTCATGTGAACTGGGAAATATTCAGTATTAAATTAATATCTGGTATTAATGTTTAAGTTTGTTGATCTTATTAATATAGACATGTCTTTAGAGTCAACAACATTAAGTATAATACTTTATTGTTCCTAGGTTTAATATAAGCTACATAAAATCTTTTTATATCTGCTACAAATTTGTCAACAAGGAAAGTAACTTGATGTGAAGAAACTTTTAAGGAGAGAAAATGTAAATGAGATAAGAGCTTTCAGATAAATTCTGTTAAGAAAAATTATGCTCTAGGAATGTCTATCTAAAATAGTCTCTCCAGATTCTGGTAACTTGAGATTCTAGAGCAGTGCTAAATTAAGTTAAGTAATGGAAGCTTGTTGAATAGCTAAGTCATTCCCAAATAAAATAAGATACTGAAACATTAATTACTGAACATCGGCTTCCTTTTACAGAGAAACAAAGGTATTTAGGCTACTAATGAATATGTTTGGTGCCACATTCTCTAAACAAGGCAAATGTTTTTTTTTTTTTTAACATCTTTATTGGGTATAATTGCTTTACAATGGTGTGTTAGTTTCTACTTTATAACAAAGTGAATCAGTCATACATAAACATATGTTCCCATATGTCTTCCCTCTTGCGTCTCCCTCCCTCCCACCCTCCCTATCCCACCCCTCCAGGCTGTCACAAAGCACCAAGCCAATATCCCTGTGCCATGCGGCTGCTTCCCACTAGCTATCTACCTTACTACATTTGTTAGTGTGTATATGTCCATGACTCTCTCTCGCCCTGTCACAGCTCACCCTTCCCCCTCCCCATATCCTCAAGTCTGTTCTCTAGGAGGTCTGCGTCTTTATTCCTGCCTTACCCCTAGGTTTTTCATGACATTTTTTTTCTTAAATTCCATATATATGTGTTAGCATATGGTAATTGTCTTTTTCTTTCTGACTTACTTCACTCTGTATGACAGACTCTAGGTCTATCCACCTCATTACAAATAGCTCAATTTCGTTTCTTTTTATGGCTGAGTAATATTCCATTGTATATATGTGCCACATCTTCTTTATCCATTCATCCGATGATGGGCACTTAGGTTGTTTCCATCTCCGGGCTATTGTAAATAGAGCTGCAATGAACATTTTGGTACATGACTCTTTTTGAATTTTGGTTTTCTCAGGGTATATGCCCAGTAGTGGGATTGCTGGGTCATATGGTAGTTCTATTTGTAGTTTTTTAAGGAACCTCCATACTGTTCTCCATAGTGGCTGAACCAATTCACATTCCCACCAGCAGTGCAAGAGTGTTCCCTTTTCTCCACACCCTCTTCAGCATTTATTGTTTCTAGATTTTTTGATGATGGCCATTCTGACTGGTGTGAGATGATATCTCATTGTAGTTTTGATTTGCATTTCTCTAATGATTAATGATGTTGAGCATTCTTTCATGTGTTTGTTGGCAGTCTGTATATCTTCTTTGGAGAAATGTCTATTTAGGTCTTCTGCCCATTTTTGGATTGGGTTGTTTGTTTTTTTGTTATTGAGCTGCATGAGCTGCTTGTAAATTTTGGAGATTAATCCTTTGTCGGTTGCTTCATTTGCAAATATATTCTCCCATTCTGAGGGTTGTCTTTTGGTCTTGTTTATGGTTTCCTTTGCTGTGCAAAAGCTTTGAAGTTTCATTAGGTCCCATTTGTTTATTTTTGTTTTTATTTCCATTACCCTAGGAGGTGGGTCAAAAAGGATCTTGCTGTGATTTATGTCATAGAGTGTTCTGCCTATGTTTTCCTCTAAGAGTTTGATAGTTTCTGGTCTTACATTTAGGTCTTTAATCCATTTTGAGCTTATTGTTGTGTATGGTGTTAGGGAGTGATTTAATCTCATACTTTTACATGTACCTGTCCAGTTTTCCCAGCACCACTTATTGAAGAGGCTGTCCTTTCTCCACTGTACATTCCTGCCACCTTTATCAAAGATAAGGTGTCCATATGTGCGTGGGTTTATCTCTGGGCTTTCTATCCTGTTCCATTGATCTATCTTTCTGTTTTTGTGCCAGTACCATACCATCTTGATAACTGTAGCTTTGTAGTATAGTCTGAAGTTAGGGAGCCTGATTCCTCCAGTTCCTTTTTTCGTTCTCAAGATTGCTTTGGCTATTTGGGGTCTTTTGTGTTTCCATACAAATTTTAAGATTTTTTTTCTAGTTATGTAAAAAATGCCATTGGGTAATTTGATAGGGATTGCATTGAATTTGTAGATTGCTTTGGGTAGTATAGTCATTTTCACAATATTGATTCTTCCAATCCAAGAACATGGTATGTCTCTCCATCTGTTGGTATCATCTTTAATTTCTTTCATCAGTGTCTTATACTTTTCTGCATAGAGGTCTTTTGTCTCCCTAGGTAGGTTTATTCCTAGGTATTTTATTCTTTTTGTTGCAGTGGTAAATGGGAGTGTTTCCTTAATTTCTCCTTCAGATTTTTCATCATTAGTGTATAGAAATGCAAGAGATTTCTGTGCATTAATTTTGTATCCTGCCACTTTACCAAATTCATTGATTAGTTCTAGTAGTTTTCTGGTAGCATCTTTAGGATTCTCTATGTATAGTATCATGTCATCTGCAAACAGTGACAGCTTTACTTCTTCTTTTCTGATTTGGATTCCTTTTATTTCCTTTTCTTCTCTGATTGCTGTGGCTAAAACTTCCAAGACTATGTTGAATAAGAGTGGTGAGAGTGGGCAACCTTGTCTTGTTCCTGATCTTAGTGGAAATGCTTTCAGTTTTTCACCATTGAGGATGATGTTGGCTGTGGGCTTGTCATATATGGCCTTTATTATGTTGAGGAAAGTTCCCTCTATGCCTACTTTCTGCAGGGATTTTATCATAAATGGGTGTTGAATTTTGTCACAAGCTTTCTCTGCATCTATTGAGATAATCATATGGTTTTTTTCCTTCAATTTGTTAATATGGTTTATCACATTGATAGATTTGCGTATATTGAAGAATCCTTGCAGTCCTGGAATAAACCCCACTTGATCATGGTGTATGATCCTTTTAATGAGCTGTTGGATTCTGTTTGCTAGTATTTTGTTGAGGATTTTTGCATCTATGTTCATCAGTGATATTGGCCTGTAGTTTTCTTTCTTTGTGACATCCTTGTCTGGTTTTGGTATCAAGGTGATGGTGGCCTCATAGAAGGAGTTTGGGAGTGTTCCTCCCTCTGCTATATTTTGGAAGAGTTTGAGAAGGATAGGTTTTAGCTCTTCTCTAAATGTTTGATAGAATTCGCCTGTGAAGCCATCTGGTCCTGGGCTTTTGTTTGTTGGAAGATTTTTAATCACAGTTTCAATTTCAGTGCTTGTGATTGGTCTGTTCATATTTTCTATTTCTTCCTGATTCAGTCTTGGCAGGTTGTGCATTTCTAAGAATTTGTCCATTTCTTCCAGATTGTCCATTTTATTGGCATAGAGTTGCTTGTAGTAATCTCTCATGATCTCTTTTATTTCTGCAGTGTCAGTTGTTACTTCTCCTTTTTCATTTCTAATTCTATTGTTTGAGTCTTCTCCCTTTTTTTCTTGATGAGTCTGACTAATGGTTTATCAATTTTGTTTATCCTCTCAAAGAACCAGCTTTTAGTTTTATTGATCTTTGCTATCGTTTCCTTCATTTCTTTTTCACATATTTCTGATCTGATTTTTATGATTTCTTTCCTTCTGCTAACTTTGGGGTTTTTTTGTCCTTCTTTCTCTAATTGCTTGAGGTACAAGCTTAGGTTGTTTATTCGCGATGTTTCCTGCTTCTTAAGGTGGGCTTGTATTGCTATAAACTTCCCCCTTAGAACTGGTTTTGCTGCATCTCATAGGTTTTGGGTCATTGTGTCTCCATTGTCATTTGTTTCTAGGTATTTTTTGATTTCCTCTTTGATTTCTTCAGTGATCACTTCATTATTAAGTAGTGTATTGTTTAGCCTCCATGTGTTTGTATTTTTTACAGATCTTTTCCTGTAATTGATATCTAATCTTATGGCATTGTGGTTGGAAAAGATACTTGATACAATTTCAAATTTCTTAAATTTCCCAAGGCTTGATTTGTGACCCAAGATATGATCTATCCTGGAGAATGTTCCATGAGCACTTGAGAAAAATGTGTATTGTGTTGTTTTTGGATGGAGTGTCCTATAAATATCAATTAAGTCCATCTTGTTAAATGTATCATTTAAAGCTTGTGTCTCCTTATTTATTTTCATTTTGGATGATCTGTCCATGGGTGAAAGTGGGGTGTTTAAGTCCCCTACTATGAATGTGTTACTGTCGATTTCCCCTTTTATGGCTGTTAGTATTTGCCTTATGTATTAAGGTGCTCCTATGTTGGGTGCATAAATATTTACAATTGTTATATCTTCTTCTTGGATCGATCCATTGATCATTATGTAGTGTCCTTCTTTGTCTCTTTTAATAGTCCTTATTTTAAAGTCTGTTTTGTCTGATATGAGAATTGCTACTCCAGCTTTCTTTTGGTTTCCATTTGCATGGAATATCTTTTTCCATCCTCTTACTTTCAGTCTGTATGTGTCTCTAGGTCTGAAGTGGGTCTCTTGTAGACAGCATATATAAGGGTCTTGTTTTTGTATCCATTCAGCCAATCTGTGTCTTTTGGTGGGAGCATTTAGTCCATTTACATTTAAGGTAATTATTGATATGTATGTTCCTATTCCCATTTTTTAAATTGTTTTGGATTCGTTATTATAGTTCTTTTCCTTCTCTTGTGTTTCTTGCCTAGAGAAGATCCTTTAGCATTTGTTTTAAAGCTCCTTTGATGGTGCTGAACTCTCTCAGCTTTTGCTTGTCTGTAAAGGTTTTAATTTCTCCATCAAATCTGAATGAGACCCTTGCTGGGTAGAGTAGTCTTGGCTGCAGGTTTTTCTCCTTCATCCCTTTCAGTATGTCCTGCCACTCCCTTCTGGCTTGTAGGGTTTCTGCTGAGAGATCAGCTGTTAACCTTATGGGGATTCCCTTATGTGTTATTTGTTGTTTTTCCCTTGTTGCTTTTAATATGCTTTCTTTGTATTTAATTTTTGACAGTTTGATTAATATGTGTCTTGGCGTATTTCTCCTTGGATTTATCCTTTATGGGACTCTCTGTGCTTCCTGGACTTGATTAACTATTTCCTTTCCCATATTAGGGAAGTTTTCAACTATAATCTCTTCAAATATTTTCTCAGTCCCTTTCTTTTTCTCTTCTTCTTCTGGAACCCCTATAATTCGAATGTTGGTGCGTTTAATGTTGTCCCAGAGGTCTCTGAGACTGTCCTCAGTTCTTTTCATTCTTTTTTCTTTATTCTGCTCTGCAGTAGTTATTTCCACTATTTTATCTTCCAGGTCACTTATCCGTTCTCCTGCCTCAGTTATTCTGCTATTGATCCCATCTAGAGTACTTTTAATTTCATTTATTGTGTTGTTCATTGTTGCTTGTTTCATTTTTATTTCTTCTAGGTCCTTGTTAACTGATTCCTGCATTTTGTCCATTCTATTTCCAAGATTTCGGATCATCCTTACTATCATTATTCTGAATTCTTTTTCAGGTAGACTGGCTATTTCCTTTTCATTTGTTAGGTCTGGTGCATTTTTGTCTTGCTCCTTTATCTGCTGTGTGTTTTTCTGTCTTCTCATTTTGCTTATCTTACTGTGTTTGGGGTCTCCTTTTTGCAGACTGCAGGTTCATAGTTCCCGCTGTTTTTGATGTCTGTCTCCAGTGGCTAAGGTTGGTTCAGTGGGTTGTGTAGGCTTCTTGGTGGAGGGGACTAGTGCCTGTGTTGTGGTGGATGAGGCTGGATCTTGTCTCTCTAGTGGGCAGGTTCACGTCTGGTGGTGTGTTTTGGGCTGTCTGTGGCCTTACTATGATTTTAGGCAGCCTCTCTGCTAATGGGTGGGATTGTGTTCCTGTTTTGCTAGTTGTTTGGCATAGGTTGTCCAGCACTGTGGCTTGCTGGTCGTTGAGTGAAGCTGGGTGCTGGTGTTAAGATGGAGGTCTCTAGGAGATTTTCGCCATTTGATATTATGTGGAGCTGGGAGGTCTCTTGTGGACCAGTGTCCTGAAGTTGGCTCTCCTACCTCAGAGGCAGAGCCCTGACTCCTGGCTGGAGCACCAAGCGCCTTTCATCCACATGGCTCAGAATAAAAGGGAGAAAAAGTAGAGGGAATTAGTAGAAGTATGAGGAAAGAAAGAAGGAAAGGAGGGAAGGAAGGAAGGAAGGAAGAAAGAAAGAAAGAAGCAAAGAAGGAGAGAAGGCAAGAAGGAAAGAAAGGAGGGAGGGCGGGAGGGAGGAAGGAAGGAAGGAGGGAAAGAAGGAAAAAAGACAGAAAGAAAGAATATACAGTAAAAATAAAATAAAGTATAATAAAGTTATTGAATTAAAAAATAATTATTTAGAAAAAAAAAAGGGACGGATAGAACCTTAGGACAAATGTTGGAAGCAAAGCTATACAGACAAAATCTTACACAGAAGCATACACATACAGCCTCACTAAAAGAGGTAAAGGGGGAAAAATCATAAATCTTGCTGTCAGAGACCACCTCCTCAATTTGGGATGATTTGTTGTCTAAAGGAGGGAAGGAAGGAAGGAAAGAAAGAAAGAAAGAACGAAGGTAAAGTATAATAACGTTATTAAAATTAAAATTATTATGAAAAAATTTTTAAAAAATCCATGGACGGATAGAACCCTAGGACAAATGGTGGAAGCAAGACTATACAGACAAGATCTCACACAGAAGCATACACATACACATTCACAAAAAGAGGAAAAGGGAAAAAATCATAGATCTTGCTCCTAAAGTCCACTTCCTTAATTTGGGATGATTCGTTGTCTATTCAGGTATTCCACAGATGCAGGGTATATCAAGTTGATTGTGGAGCTTTAATCCGCTGCTTCTGAGGCTGCTGGGAGAGATTTCCCTTTGTCTTCTTTGTTCTCACAGCTCCCAGGCCTCAGCTTTGAATTTGGCCCTGCCTCTGCGTGTAGGTGGCTAGAGGGCGTCTGTTTTTTGCTCAGATAGGACAGGGTTAAAGGAGCCGCTGATTCGGGGGCTCTGGCGCACTCAGGCCGGCGGGGAGGGAGGGGCACGGAGTGCGGGCGGGCCTGCGGCGGCAAAGTCCGGCGTGACTTTGCACCAGCCTGAGGCCCGCCCTGCATTCTCCTGGGGAAGTTGTCCCTGGATCCCGGGAACCTGGCATTGGCGGGCTGCACAGGCTCCACGGAAGAGGGGTGTGGAGAGTGACCTGTGCTCGCACACAGGCCCCTTGGTGGCGGCAGCAGCAGCCTTAGCGTCTCCCGCCCATCTCTGGGGTCTGTGCTTTTAGCCGCGGCTCGCGCCCGTCTCCGGGGTCTGCGCTTTTAGCCGCGGCTCGCGCCCGTCTCTGGGGTCCGCGCTTTTAGCCGCGGCTCGCGCCCGTCTCTGGAGTTCCTTTAAGCAGCGTTCTTAAACCCCTCTCCTCACGCACCAGGAAACAAAGAGGGAAGAAAAAGTCTCTTGCCTCTTCGGCAGGTGCAGACTTTTCCCCGGACTCCCTCCCGGCTAGCCGTGGTGCACTAACCCCTTCAGGCTATGTTCATGCCGCCAACCCCAGTCCTCTCCCTGCGCTCCGTCCGAAACCGAAACCGAGCCTCAGAGCCTCAGCTCGCAGCCCCGCCCGCCCCGGCTGGTGAGCAGACAAGCCTCTCGGGCTGGTGAGTGCTGGTCGGCACCGATCCTCTGTGCCGGAATCTCCCCGCTTTGCCCTCCGCACCCGTTGCTGTGCACTCCTCCGCGGCTTCGAAGCTCCCCCCTCCGCCTCTCGCCAAGGCAAATGTTTTTTAAAAAATATCTCTGGTATTTATGGTCACCAATCTACAGAATGCTAATGTGAAGGACAGTTCATAATTGCTTATTTCTTAGTTTTCACACAAAAAATTAAGGTTTTAAGAGCTGAAGATTCTAACTTAAACACGTAACTAAAGCTAATAGAAATAGTAAAGGAAACATTTCAGTATACAGTAGGAAAGTAGGATGTATGTTTTCAGTAAAGAAAGCATGAGGAATGGAATTACATTTTATTAAGAGAAAAGGAAATAGGTCTGACTTACAGCTGGCTGCTTCTGGATGGGAAATAAAGTAATGGATAAAGAAAGTGATAAAAAGCTTTGCGGAAAGTGGACCCTGAGAAAAGAGTTTTGTGCATGGTTAGGATTGACTATGTTTAGAATAAATTCAGTTGAGTAAATGAATTTCAAAAGTAAGCTGGTGAAAACTTTGTATTTGGCTTCTCTCTCTCAAGAGGACAAGATTTCTTAAAATGTTGAATTGCCTTTGATAGCAGATTTCAAGTTTCTTTACCTTTTTTTTTTTACGGTACGCGGGTCTCTCACTGCTGTGGCCTCTCCCATTGCAGAGCACAGGCTCCGGACGCGCAGGCTCAGCAGCCATGGCTCACGGGCCCAGCTGCTCCGCGGCATGTGGGAGCTTCCTGGACCGGGGCACGAACCCGTGTCCCCTGCATCGGCAGGCGGACTCTCAACCACTGCGCCACCAGGGAAGCCCCATCAAGTTTCTTTACCTTTTAAGTGATCTGTTCTGTATTCATCTTTGAAATCTTTTATTGTTACTTTGGCTAAGTGAATAACTGTTGTTTCACAGTAACCTGTGATACTATCTGACTGACTGTTCTAAACCCTTTTGATATTTTTTGACAAAACTTCCTAAATCAAATTCTAATGAAGTCCTTTTGACCTCTAGCTAACTTTGGGATGTTTCATGTTTCAAAGGGCCCCTGAAATATCCCAAAGAGAGATATAAACCAGGTTCATTTGGTACATTGTTACATGGGAAGTATTGTCAAATGAGTAATAAATCTTCTTAGGTTTTAGTGTATGGTAAATGTTATTAGTATAAATATTCTAGAAATTATATGGAGTTCCTAAAATTCTGATATGTCCTGGTAAAATGTTATCAGTCATAATTCTAGTTATTATCTTAAAGTGTTGTATGTCACAGCAGTAACCAAACTTCTTTGTTAATTGCCCTGTAATCAGACTTTGAATGTGCCTTCTTAAGTTTTTGTCATTATAGACACGGTTTCATTCTAATGCCTTTGCAAAAATGCTTCCTCTTCAAGAAGATTTATAAAAAGCATTTTTGGATAAATGCAAGTTTCTGACTTTCAGACCATAATGCTGAATTGGGTAAGAAATTAAAGAATCTTAATGAGAAACCTGATGGCTTCATAAACTGTTAACAAAAAGAGTTAGTTACATAAGACTGAGTGAACTGGTGAATATGGTTATACTTTTTATGGCTTCTACCTGAAAAATTACTGGTTTAAATCTGTGTTTTCCAGGTGTAAGGAAAACCTTCCTCTCAAACTAATAATGACTTACAGTAATTTGGTAAATTATACCTTTGTAAGCAGGATTGAAACATTTATCTTTTCTCTCTATCTGCTCCTCCCAGACACTGGAAACTCTTTGGTTCCCAACAGCTTTATCAGATAAATTAGGAAGGCCACTCACTAACAGGTACAGAAATCTCAAGGTATTTTGGGAACCTTGAAAAGGGAAGAATTCACCTAGATCTGTTAGGTGAAATCTGTGATAAGCCCTTTGTGTGACTTTCCTAGCCCTGAGAGGTCTTTGAAAAGTCCAGTCTGAGGCTCCTTATAAAAGTTTCAGCAAGCAAGAAGCTTATATGATCAATTATAGTTATATAAATAATCAGGCCAAGTTTATTGAGGCCAGACTTATTTTGCAAATAAATTAGTCTTAATTTGGTTATATTTGTTAGAAATTAGGGTAAATTTAGAGAGAAAAAGATGCTTCAATGAATGTTTTGTTAATGGAGGTCTGTATTTACTAATTTCCTAGGTAGTTCCTTGCTGTTACATTATATTAATGTAAAGTTAAATTGAATTATTAAAAGGACACTCTAAGTTTGTTCTCGAAGCTTATCTCAGTAATCTATCTTTGGATGAAGATCAGATGCCCCACGACCTGTAACCAGGGAACTATATATATTGGAAAAGACATCATTTAAAGGATTCACTACAATCCAGATGGGAAGACCCGCAGCAGGTTCTCCTAACTAGCAAAACTAAAGTGAATTCACCCTTGGATTCATATTTTCCAATTAAAAAGGGCCCCTGCACCATACTGGTCTATAGAGAGGACTGCTGAGCTCAAACTCACCTTAAAATGACACTCAAACAGAGGAAGCTACACTCACACCAGGATGAGAAGAAGATGACATCACAATTAGGCAGCTGACCCAAGATGCTGGACCTGACTCGCATGATCTTTTATAATGTTTTCTTGAGTTCTTGGACCTTTGCATATCAGTCAAATGTTTTCCTATTATGGACACGATCCTATGCTAGTTTTAGAAATCAATCCAGGAGGAGGGGGAAGATGGCAGAAGAGTAAGACGCGGAGATCACCTTCCTCCCCACAGACACATCAGAAATACATCTACACGTGGAACAACTCCTACAGAACACCTACTGAAGGCTGGCAGAGGACCTCAGACCTCCCAAAAGGCAAGAAACTCCCCACGTACCTGGGTAGGGCAAAAGAAAAAAGAATAAACAGAGAAAAAGAATAGGGAAGGGACCTGAACCAGTGAGAGGGAGCCGTGAAGGAGGAAAGGTTTCCACACACGAGAAGCCCCTTCGTGGGCGGAGACTGCGAGTGGCGGAGGGGGGGAGCTTTGGGGCCGCGGAGGAGAGCGCAGCAACAGGGGTGCAGAGGGCAAAGTGGAGAGATTTCCACACAGAGGATTGGTGCCGACCAGCGCTCATCAGCACGAGAGGCTTGTCGGCTCACCCGCCAGGGCGGGCGGGACTGGGAGCTGAGGCTCCAGCTTCAATCGGAGCTCAGGGAGAGGACTGGTGGAGTGAACACAGCCTGAAGGGGTTAGTGCACCATGGCTAGCTGGGAGGGAGTCCGGGAAAAAGACTGGAACTGCCGAAGAGACAAGAGACTTTTTCTTCCCTCTTTGTTTCCTGGCGCGCGAGGAGACGGGATTAAGGGCGCTGCTTAAAGGAGCTCCAGAGACGGGTGCGACCGCCGCTAACAGCGTGGACCACAGAGACGGGCATGAGACGCTAAGGCTGCTGCTGCCGCTACCAAAAAGCCTGTATGTGAGCACAGGTCACTCTCCACACCTCCTTTCTGGGGAGCCTGTGCAGCCTGCCACTGCCAGGGTCCCAGGATCCAGGGACAACTTCCCTGGGAGAACGCACGGCGGGCCTCAGGCTGGTGCAACGTCACGCTGGCCTCTGCTGCCGTATGCTCGCCCCGCACGCCGTACCCCTCCCTCCCCCTGGAATAAGTGAGCCAGAGCCCCCGAATCAGTGGCTCCTTTAACCCCATCCTGTCTGAACAAAGAACAGACGCCCTCCAGCGACCTACACGTAGAGGCGGGACCAAATTCAAAGCCGAACCACGGAAAGTATTCGAACAAAGAAGAGAAAGGGAAATCTCTCCCAGCAGCCTCAGGAGCAGCAGATTAAATCTCCACAATCAACTTGATGTACCCTACATCTGTGGAATAGCTGAATAAACAACGAATCACCCCAAATTGAGGAGGTGGACTTTGAGAGCAAGATTTATGATTTTTTTCCCCTTTTCCTCTTTTTGTGAGTGTGTATGTGTATGCTTCTGTGTGAGATTTTGTCTGTAGAGCTTTGCTTTCACCATTTGTCCTAGGGTTCTATTGGTCGGTTTTTTTTTTAACTTAAAAATATTTTTTCTTAATAAAAATTTTTTATTTTAATAAATTTGTTTTATCTTACCTTACTTTATTTTATTTTCTTTTATAATCTTTCTTTCTTTCTTTCTTTCCTTCTTTCTTTCTTTCCACTTTTTCTACCTTTTATTCTGAGCTGTGTGGATGAAAGGCTCTTGGTGCTGCAGCCAGGAGTCAGTGCTGTGCCTCTGAGGTGGGAGAGCCAACTTCAGGACACTGGTCCACAAGAGACCTCCCAGCTCCATGTAATATCAAACGGCAAAAATCTCCCAGAGATCTCCATCTCAACACCAACACCCAGCTTAACTCAACGACCAGCAACCTACAATGCTGGACTCCCTATGACAAAAAATTACCAAGACAGGAACACAGCCCTGCGCATTAGAAGAGAGGCTGCCTAAAATGATAATAAGGCCACAGACACCCCAAAACACACCACCAGACGTGGACCTGCCCACCAGAAAGGCAAAATCCAGACTCATCCTCCAGAACACAGCCACTAGTCCCCTCCACCAAGAACCCTACACAACAAACGGAATCAACTTTAGCCACTGGGACCAGACACCAAAAACAAAGGGAACTATGAACCTGCAGCCTTCAAAAAGGAGACCCCAAACACAGTAAGATAAGCAAAATGAGAAGACAGAAAAACACACAGCAGATGAAGGAGCAAGAAAAAAACCCACCAGACCTAACAAATGAATAGGAAATAGGCAGTCTACCCGAAAAAGAATTCAGAAAAATGATAGTAAAGATGATCCAAAATCTTGGAAATAGAATAGAGAAAATGGAAGAAACATTTAACACGGACCTAGAAGAACTAAAGATGAAACAAACAATGATGAACAACACAATAAATGAAATTAAAAATACTCTAGCAGATCAATAGCAGAATAACTGAGGCAGAAGAACGGATAAGTGACCTGGAAGATAAAATAGTGGAAATAACTACTGCAGAGCAGAATAAAGAAAAAAGAATGAAAAGAACTGAGGACAGTCTCAGAGACCTATGGGACAACATTGAATGCACCAACATTCGAATTATAGCGGTTCCAGAAGAAGAAGAGAAAAAGAAAGGGACTGAGAAAATATTTGAAGAGATTATAGTTGAAAACTTCCCTAATATGGGAAAGGAAATAGTTAATCAAGTCCAGGAAGCACAGAGAGTCCCATACAGCATAAAACCAAGGAGAAACACACCAGGACACATATTAATCAAACTGTCAAAATTAAATACAAAGAGCATATTAAAAGCAGCAAGGGAAAACAACAAATAACACACAAGGGAATCCCCATAAGGCTAAAAGCTGATCTTTCAGCAGAAGCTCTGCAAGCCAAAACGGACTGGCAGGACATATTTAAAGTGATGAAGGACAAAAACCTACAACAAAGATTACTCTATCCAGCAAAGATCTCATTCAGATTTGTTGGAGAAATTAAAACCTTTACAGACAAGCAAAAGCTGATAGAGTTCAGCACCATCAAAGGAGCTTTAAAACAAATGCTAAAGGGTCTTCTCTAGGCAGGAAACACAAGAGAAGGAAAGGACCTATAATAATAAACCCAAAACAATTAAGAAAATGAGAATAGGTACATACATATTGATAATTACCTTAAATGTTAATGGATTAAATGCTCCCACCAAAAGACACAGACTGGCTGAATGGATGCAAAAACAAGACCAATATATATGATGTCTACAAGAGACCCACTTCAGACCTAGAGACACATACAGACTGAAAGTGAGGGGATGGAAAAAGATATTTCATGCAAACGGAAACCAAAAGAAAGCTGGAGTAACAATTCTCATATCAGACAAAATAGACTTTAAAATAAAGACTATTAGAAGAGACAAAGAAGGACACTACATAATGATCAAGGGATCGATCCAAGAAGATATAACAATTGTAAATATTTATGCACCCTACATAGGAGCACCTCAATACATAAGACAAATACTAACAGTCATAAAAGGGGAAATTGACAGTAACACATTCATACAAGGAACTTTAACACCCCACTTTCACCAATGGACAGATCATCAAAATGAAAATAAATAAGGAAAGAGAAGCTTTAAATGATACATTTAACAAGATGGACTTAATTAATATTTATAGGATATTCCATCCAAAAACAACAGAATACACATTTTTCTCAAGTGCTCATGGAATATTCTTCAGGATAGATCATATCTTGGGTCACAAATCAAGCCTTGGTAAATTTAAGAAAATTGAAAATTTATCAAGTTTCTTTTCTGACCACAATGCTATGAGATTAGATATCAATTACAGGAAAAGATCTGTAAAAAATACAAACACATGGAGGCTAAGCAATACACTACTTAATAGGGAAGTGATCACTGAAGAAAACAAAGAGGAAATCAAAAAATACCTAGATACAAATGACAATGGATATAAGACGACCCAAAACCTATGGGATGCAGCAAAATCAGTTCTAAGAGGGAAGTTTAGAGCAATACAATCCTACCTTAAGAAACAGGAAACATCTCGAATAAACAACCTAACCTTGCACCTAAAACAATTAGAGAAAGAAGGAACCAAATTTAGCAGAAGGAAAGAAATCATAAAAAACAGAACAGAAATACATGAAAAAGAAATGAAGGAAACGATAGGAAAGATTAATAAAACTCAAAGCTGGTTCTTTGAGAAGATAAACAAAATTGATAAACCATTAGCCAGACTCATCAAGAAAAAAAGTGAGAAGACTCAATAGAATTAGAAATAAAAAAGGAGAAGTAACAACTGACACTGCAGAAATGCAAAAGATCATGAGAGATTACTACAAGCAACTCTATGCCAATAAAGTGGACAACCTGGAAGAAAAGGACAAACTCTTAGAAATGCACAACCTGCCAAGGCTGAATCAGGGAGATAGAAAATATGAACAGACTAATCACAAGCACTGAGATTGAAACTGTGATTACAAGTCTTCCAACAAACAAAAGCCCAGGACCAGATTGTTTCACAGGCAAATTCTATCAAACATTTAGAGAAGAGCTAACACCTCTCCTTCTCAAACTCTTCCAAAATATAGCAGAGGGAGGAACACTCCCAAACTCATTCTACCAGGCCCCCATCACCCTGATACCAAAACCAGACAAGGATGTCACAAAGAAAGTAATCTACCGGCTAATATCTCTGATGAGCATAGATGCAAAAATTCTCAACAAAATACTAGCAAACAGAATCCAGCAGCACATTAAAAGGATCAAACACCATGATCAAGTGGCATTTATCCCAGGAATGCAAGGATTCTTCAATACACGCAAATCAAACTAAGTGATACACCATATTAACAAATTGAAGAAGAAAAACCATATGATCACTCAATAGATGCAGAGAAAGCTTTCAACAAAATTCAACACCCATTTATGATAAAAACCCTGCAGAAAGTAGGCATAGAGGGAACTTACCTCAACATAATGAAGACCATATATGACAAACCCACAGCCAACGTTGTCCTCAATGGTAAAAAACTGAAAGCATTTCCACTAAGATCAGGAATAAGACAAGGTTGCCCACTTTCACCACTCTTATTCAACATAGTTTTGGAAGTTTTAGCCACAGAAATCAGAGAAGAAAAAGTAATAAAAAGAATCCAAATGGGAAAAGAAGAAGTAAAGCTGTCACTGTTTGCAGATGACATGATACTATACATAGAGAATCCTAAAGATGCTACCACAAAACTCTAGAGCTAATCAATGAATTTGGAAAAGTGGCAGGATACAAAATTAATGCACAGAAATCTCTGGCATTCCTATACACTAATGATGAAAAATCTGAAAGTGAAATTAAGAAAACACTCCCATTTATCATTGCAACAAAAAGAATAGAATATCTAGGAATAACCTACCTAAGAAGACAAAAGACCTTTATGCAGAAAATTATGATACTGATGAAAGAAATTAAAGGTAATACAGATAGATGGAGAGATATACCATGTTCTTGGATTGAAAGAATCAACATTGTGAAAATGACTCTACTACCCAAAGCAATCTAAGGATTCAATGCAATCACTATCAAACTATCACTGGCATTTTTCACAGAACCAGAACAAAAAATTTCACAATTTGTATGGAAACACAAAAGACCCTGAATAGCCAAAGCAATCTTGAGAACGGAAAACGGAGCTGGAGGAATCAGGCTCCCTAACTTCAGACTATACTACAAAGCTACAGTAATCAAGACAGTATGGTACTGGTGCAAAAACAGAAAGATAGATCAATGGAACAGGATAGAAAGCCCAGAGATAAACCCACACACATATGGACACCTTATCTTCGACAAAGGTGGCAGGAATGTACAGTGGAGAAAGGACAGCCTCTTCAATAAGTGGTGCTGGGAAAACTGGACAGATACATGTAAAAGTATGAGATTATATCACTCCCTAACACTGTACACAAAAATAAGCTCAAAATGGATTAAAGACCTAAATGTAAGGCCAGAAACTATCAAACTCTTAGAGGAAAACATAGGCAGAACACTCTATGGCATAAATCACAGCAAGATCCTTTTTGACCCACCTCCTAGAGAAATGGAAATAAAAACAAAAATAAACAAATGAGACCTAATGAAACTTCAAAGCTTTTGCACAGCAAAGGAAACCATAAACAAGACCAAAAGACAGCCCTCAGAATGGGAGAAAATATTTGCAAATGAAGCAACCGACAAAGGATTAATCTCCAAAATTTACAAGCAGCACATGCAGCTCAATAACAAAAAAACAAACAACCCAATCCAAAAATGGGCAGAAGACCTAAATAGACATTTCTCCAAAGAAGATATACAGACTGCCAACAAACACATGAAAGAATGCTCAACATCATTAATCATTAGAGAAATGCAAATCAAAACTACAATGAGATATCATCTCACACCAGTCAGAATGGCCATCATCAAAAAATCTAGAAACAATAAATCCTGGAGAGGGTGTGGAGAAAAGGGAACACTCTTGCACTGCTGGTGGGAATGTGAATTGGTTCAGCCACTATGGAGAACAGTATGGAGGTTCCTTAAAAAACTACAAATAGAACTACCATATGACCCAGCAATCCCACTACTGGGCATATACCCTGAGAAAACCAAAATTCAAAAAGAGTCATGTACCAAAATGTTCATTGCAGCTCTATTTACAATAGCCCAGAGATGGAAACAACCTAAGTGCCCATCATCGGATGAATGGATAAAGAAGATGTGGCACATATATACAATGGAATATTGCTCAGCTATAAAAAGAAACGAAATTGAGCTATTTGTAATGAGGTGGATAGACCTAGAGTCTGTCATACAGAGTGAAGTAAGTCAGAAAGAAAAAGACAATTACCATATGCTATCACATATATATGGAATTTAAGGGAAAAAAATGTCATGAAGAACCTAGGGGTAAGGCAAGAATAAAGATGCAGTCCTCCTAGAAAACGGACTTGAGGTTATGGGGAGGGGGAAGGGTGAGCTGTGACAGGGCGAGAGAGAGTCATGGACATATATACACTAACAAACGTAAGGTAGATAGCTAGTGGGAAGCAGCCGCATGGCACAGGTATATCGGCTCAGTGCTTTGTGACAGCCTGGAGGGGTGGGATAGGGAGGGTGGGAGGGAAAGAGATGCAAGAGGGAAGGGATATGGAAACATATGTATATGTATAACTGATTCACTTTGTTATAAAGCAGAAAGTAACACACCATTGTAAAGCAATTATACCCCATTAAAGATGTTAAAAAAAAAAGTGGACAGGTACAGGTAAATGTATGAGATTAGATCACTCCCTAACACCATACACAAAAATAAGCTCAAAATGGATTAAAGACCTAAATGTAAGGCAAGAAATTATCAAACTCTTAGAGGAAAACAAGCAGAACACTCTATGACATAAATCACAGCAAGATCCTTTTTGACCCACCTCCTAGAGAAATGGAAATAAAAGCAAAAATAAACAAATGGGACCTAATGAAATTTCAAAGCTTTTGCACAGCAAAGGAAACCATAAACAAGACCAAGAGAGAACCCTCAGAATGGGAGAAAATATTTGCAAATGAAGCAACCGACAAAGGGTTAATCTCCAAAATTTACAAGCAGATCATGCAGCTGAATAACAAAAAAACGAACAACCCAATCCATAAATGGGCAGAAGACCTAAATAGACATTTCTCCAAAGAAGATATGCAGACTGCCAACAAACACATGAAAGAATGCTCAATATCATTAATCATTAGAGAAATGCAAATCAAAACCGCAATAAGATGTCATCTCACACTGGTCAGAATGGCCATCATCAAAAAATGCAGAGCTTCTGTGGTGGCGCAGTGGTTGACACTCCGCCTGCTGATGTAGGGGACACGGGTTCGTGCCCCAGTCCCTGAAGATCCCACATGCCGTGGAGAGGCTGGGCCCGTGAGTCATGGCTGCTTAGCCTGTGCGTCCCGAGCCTGTGTTCCACAACGGGCGAGGCCACAACAGTGAGAGGCCCGCGTACCACACAAAATAAATAATCTAGAAACAATAAATGCTGGAGAGGGTGTGGAGAAAAAGGAACACTCTTGCACTGCTGGTGGGAATGTGAATTGGTTCAGCGACTACGGAGAACAGTATGGAGGTTTCTTAAAAAACTACAAATAGAACTACCATATAACCCAGCAATTCCTCTACTCAGGATATACCCTGAGAAAACCATAATTCAAAAAGAGTCTTGTACCAAAGTGTTCATTGCAGCTCTATTTACAGTAGCCAGGAGATAGAAACAACCTAAGTGTCCATCATCGGATGAATGGATAAAGAAGATGTGGCACATATATACAATGGAATATTACTCAGCCATAAAAAGAAACAAAATTGAGCTACTTGTAATGAGGTGGATGGACTTAGAGTCTGTCATACAGAGTGAAGTAAGTCAGAAAGAGAAAGACAAATTCCGTATGCTAACATATACATATGGAATTTAAGGGGAAAAAATGTCATGTAGAACCTAGTGGTAAGGCAGGAATAAAGACACAGACCTACTACAGAATGGACTTGAGGATATGGGGAGGGGGAAGGGTAAGCTGTGACAAAGCGAGAGAGAGGCATGGACAGATATACACTACCAAACATCAGGTAGATAGCTAGTAGGGAGCAGCTGCATAGCACAGGGAGATCAGCTTGGTGCTTTGTGACTGCCTGGAGGGGTGGGATAGGGAGGGTGGGAGGGAGGGAGACACAAGAGGGAAGAGATATGGGAACATATGTATATGTATAACTGATTCACTTTGTTATAAAGCAGAAACTAACACACCATTGTAAAGCAATTATACTCCAATAAGGATGTTAAAAAAAAGATCCTGAATAGCCAAAGCAATCTTGAGAAAGAAAAACGGAGCTGGAGGAATCAGGCTTCCTGACTTCAGTCTATACTGCAAATCTACAGTAATCAAGACAGCGTGGTACTGGCACAAAAATATTGATCAATGGAACAGGATAGAAAGCCCAGAAATAAACTCATGCACCATGGTCAATTAATTTATGACAAAGGAGGTAAGACTATACAATGGAGGGAAGACAGTGTCTTCAGTAAATGGTGCTGGGAAAACAGGACAGTTACATTTAAAAGAATGAAATTAGAACACTCCCTAACACCATAAACAAAAATAAACTCAAAGACCTGAATGTAAAGCCAGGCACTATAAAACTCTTAGAGGAAAACTTAGGCAGAACACTCTCTGACATAAATTGCAGCAATATCTTTTTCAATCCATCTCCCACAGTAATGGAAATAAAAACAAAAATAAACAATGGGACCTAACTAAACTCAAAAGTTTTGCACAGCAAAGGAAACTATAAACAAAACGAAAAGACAACCCACAGAATGGGAGAAAATATTTGCAAATGATGTGACCAACAAGGGATTAGTCTCCAAAATTTACAAACAACTCACACAGCTTAATATCATTAAAACAAACAACCGAACCAAAAAATGGGCAGAAGACTAAATAGGCATTTTTCTAAAGAAGACATACGAATGGCCAAGAGACACATGAAAAGATGTTCAACATCACTAATTATTAGAGAAATGCAAATCAAAACTACAATGTGATATCACCTCACACCAGTCAGAATGGCTATCTTTAAAAAAATCCACGAAAAATAAATGCTGGAGAGGCTGTGCGGAGAAGGGAACTCTCTTACACTGTTAGTGGGAAGGTAAAATGGTACAGCCACTATGGAGAACAGTTTGGAGGTTCGTTAAAAAACTTTAAAAAAGAGCTACCATATGATCCAGCAGCCCCACTGCTATGCATATATCAGGAGAAAAACATGGTCTGAAAGCATACATGCACCCCAATGTTCATTGCAGCACTGTTTACAATAGCCAAGACATAGAAGCATTCCATCAACAGAGGAATGGATGAGGATGGTACATATATACAATGGAATATTACTCGGCCATTAAAAAGAATGAAATAATGCCATTTGCAGCAACATGGATGGACCTAGAAATTATCATACTGAGTGATCTAAGTCAGACAGAGAAAGATAAATATCGTATGTCATTGCTTATATGCAGAATCTTAAGAAAACATACAAATGAACTTATTTACAAAACAGAAACAGACTCACAGACTTACGGAATGAACTCATGGTTCCCAAGACAGGAGGTGGGGGAAGGGATAGTTAAAGAGTCTGGCATTGACTTGTACACACTGCTATATTTAAAATGGATAACCAACAAGGAACTACTGTATAGCACAGGGAACTCTGCTCAGTATTATGTAACAAGCTAAATGGGAAAAGAATTTGTAAAAGAACAGATACATGTATAAGTGAATCACTTTTCTGTACACATGAAATTAACACAACTTTGTTAATCATCTATACTCTAATATAAAATTAAAAGATTTTTTTAAAGACAGATCAACATAAAGGATCAAATATGGACATCAGATAGAAATTGAATTGAAAAAAATTAAACAGAGCCTTGAGGACCTCTGAGACAATAACAGAAGATGCTCCATTTTTGTCATAGGTGTTCCAAAGGGAAAGGTGAAAGAGTTCAGGGCTGAAAAGTTGTTTGAAGAAATAATGCTGAAATCTTCCAAAATTTTGCAGAAGATGTAAACCCAGAGATTAAAAAAGGTAAGCAACCTCCAAACAAAATGAACCTAAAGAAATCCATGTCCAGACACATCATAATCAAATTTCTCAAAACTAAATACAAGGAAAAAATTCTTAAAAGCAGTTGGAGAGAAAGACACAACAGTTATAAGGGATCAATGTTTTAACTGATAATAGATTTCTCTTTAGAAACTGAGGCCAGTCAAAAGCGAACCAGCATTTTTTCAAGAACTGAAAGAAAAGAAATGTAAACCCAGGATACTTTATCCAGTGTTAAGTATCCTCCAGGAATGAAGGTAATTGATGAGATTAAGGGAATCTGTCTGTAGCAGAACTGCTCTGAAAGAATTGCTAAAGGGAGTTCTTCAGGTAGAAAGTAGTGCTAACAGAAGGAAACCTGGAACATCAGGATGAAGTAAGAGCAATGTAAAGGGTGAATATAATGGATTATTCTTCTCTTCCTGACTTATAAAAACAATGTTTGATGGCTGAAAGTAAAATGAAAACATTTTCTGAAGAAGTTTTCAATGTATATAGAAGTAATACTTAAGGCAGCTGCATCATAATGGAAGGAGGATAAAGGGACATAAAGGTGTAAAGTTTCTAGATTCCACAGGGAGTGATAAAATGTTATTAGTAGACTGATAAATTAAGAATAGATATTGTATAGAGAAATGCAAATGCAAATCTAATCATTCTGACCACCTAACACTGGTCAGAATGGCCATGATTAAAAAGTCTACAAATAATAAATGCTGGAGAGGATGCAGAAAAAAAGAAGCCGTCCTACACTGTTGGTAGGAATGTAAATTGGTGCAGCCACTATGAAGAACAGTATAGAAGTTTCTCAAAAAACTAAAAATAGAGCTGCCATATGATCCAGCAATCCCACTCCTGGGCATATATCTAGACAAAACTTTAATTCAAAAAGGTACATGCACCCTATGTTCATGGCAGCACTATATACAATAGCCAAGACATGGAAACAACCTAAATGTCCATTGACAGATGAATGAAAGAAGATATGGTACATATATACAATGGGATACTATTCAGCCATAAAAAAGAATGAAATAATGCCATTTGCAGCAACATGGATGGACCTAGAGATTATCATACTAAGTCAGAACATGAAAGACAAATACCATATGACATCACATATATGTGGAATCTAAAGTATGACACAAATGAACTTATCTACCAAACAGAAACAGACTCACAGATATAGAGAATGGACTTGTAGTCGCCAAGAGGGAGGGAAGGACTGGGAGTTTGGGATTAGCAGATGCAAACTATTACATACAGAATGGATAAACAACAAGGTCCTACTATATAGCACAAGGAATTATATTCAATATCCTGTTTTAAACCATAATGGTAAAGAATACGAAAAAGTACATATATATATACCCGAATCACTTTGTTGTACAGCAGAAATTAACACAACAATGTAAATCCACTATACTTGAATAAACTAAATTTTTAAAAAATGTAATGCAAATCTACCAGGAAAAAAAAATGATATTGTAATTCCTATAGAAATCAGTAAATTTAATACACCAGACACACATACATACACCCAAAGTTACTAAAATACATTAAAAGTGGAATATTAAAAATGTTCCTCCTACCACAGGAAGACAGGAAAGGGGAAACATTAATGGTAAACAGAGACAAACAGAAAACAACAAAATGTCAGACAAATCCTAACATAACAATAATTACATTAAATGTAATTATAGCTTATGGGTCAAATCTGACCCCCAGCCCATTTTTGTATGGCCCAGGAGTAAAAATGTTTTAAAATATATTTTAAAACCTTTTTCTTTTGAGATAATTGTAGATTTATATGCAGTTGTAAACAATAATACAGCAAGATCCCACCACATTCCCTTAGCGACATTCTCCCAATGGTGATCATGCAAAGGTAGAGTATATCACAGCAGGATATTGGCATTAATATAACCCTCTGATCTTAATTGTACGAATTTCACAAGCCCTTGTATGTATGTGTGTGTGTGTGTGTGTGTGTGTGTGTGTTGTGTATGTGTGTGTGTTGTGGGGGGGATATTTAGTTCATGTTACCACCACAATGAAGCTAAGATTCCATCAAAGCTACCCTTTTATGACCATAACTACCTTCCTTCTTGCCTTCCCCTCACCCCACCCCCAGTTACCACTAATCTGTTTCCTAGGTCTATAACTTTGTCATTTCAACAATGTTGTATACAAATGGTTTACAAATATCTTCTCCCAACCTAGAGCTTGTATTTTCATCTTCACAGTATTTCACAAAGCCAAAGTTTTTAATATTGATGAGTTACAGTTTATCAAATTTCCATTTCATGGACCATGCTTGTGATGTCATGTCTAAAACACTTCACTTAGCCCTTAGACCTGAATATTTTCCCCTATTTCTACAAAAGTTATATAGTTTTACATTTCACAGTTCAGTCCATGATCCATTTGAGTTAATTTTTTGTAGGAGGTGTGGTTTAGGTCAAGGTTCATTTTTCGCTTACGCATGTCCAATTGCTCCAGGACCATTAGTTTGAAAGCTATTCTTCCTCCATTGAATTGCTTCCCCACCATTGTTATTGAGATATAATTGACATATAATTGTATTAGTTTAAGGTGTACAGCATCATGATTTAATATTTGTATATATTGTGAAATGATTATCCCAATGTTTAGTTGACACCCATCACCTAAAATGTTTACAGTTTTTTGTGTCATGAGAACTATTAAGTTACTCTTTTAGCAACTTTCACATATATGATAAAATATTGTTAACTATAATCACCATGCTGTATACTACATCCTCACAACTTATAACTGAAAGTTTGTAACTTTTGAACAATTTACCCATTTTTCCCATTCCCACTTGCCCCATCTCTGGTAATGACCAATTTGTTCTGTTTCTATGAGTTTAATATTTTAGATTTCACATACAATTGAGATCATACAACATTTGTCTTTGTCTGACTTATTTCACTTAGCGTAATTCCCTCAAGTTTCATTCATGTTATTGCAGATGGTAGAATTTCCTTCTTTTTTATGGCTGAATAATAATTACATTATATATATATTCTTTATCCATTAATTGATGGACATTAGGTTGTTTCTATATCTTGGCAATAATAAACATGGCAGTGCAGATATCTCTTCAAGATCCTATTTCCATTTCCTTTGGATAAATATCCAGAAGTGGGATTGCAGGGTCATATGGTAACACTATTTTTAATTTTTTGAGGAACCTCCATACTGTTTTCCTTAGTGGCTGTACCAGTTTACATTCTCATCAACAGAGGATTCCTTTCTCTCCTCATCCCCACCAATACTTCTTGCCTCTTGCCTTTTTGATGATAGCCATTCTAACAGGTGTGAGGTGATATCTCATTGTGGTTTTGATTTTCATTTCCCTGATGATTAGTGATGTTGAGCTCCTTTTTATGTACCTGATGGCCATTTGTATGCCTTCTTTGTAAAACTGTCCATTCAGTTCCTCTGCTCATTTTTAAATTGGATTGTTTGTTTTTTTGCTGTTGGGTTCTATGTGTTCCTTGTATATTTTTTACATTAACTGTTTATCAATATATGATTTGCAAATACTTTCTCTGATTACATAGGTGGCCTTTTCATTTTGTTGATGATTTCCTTTGCTATGCAGATGCTTTTTAGTTTGGTGTAGTCCCACTTGTTTATTTTTGTCTTTGTTGCCTTTGCTTTTGGTGTTAAATCCAAAATATCATTCCCAAAACCAATTTCAAGTTGCTTACTCCCTATGTTTTCTTCCGTGAATTTTATGGTTTCAGTTCTTACATTTAGGTCTTTAGTCATTTTGAGTTGATTTTTGTGTATGGTGTAAGACAGGGGTCCAGTTTCATTCTTTTACATGTGGCTATCCAATTTTCCCAACACCATTTATCAAAGAGACTATCCTTTCCCTACTGTGTATTCTTGTCTCTTTTGTGGTAAATTAATCTATATGCATTGATTTATTTCTAGATTCTCTATTCTGTTTCTTTGATTTTTTGTGTTTTGCTGCCAATACCATATTGTTTTGATCACGATAGCTTTGATATATAATTTGAAATCAGGAAGTGTGTTGCCTCCAGCTTAGTTCTTCTTTCTCAAGATTGGTTTGGCTATTCAGGGTCTTTGTGATTCCATACAAATTTTAGGATTGTTTGTTCAGTTTCTGTGAAAGATGTCATTGGAATTTTGAAAGAGATTGCATTAAATCTGCAGATTGCTTTGGATTGTATGGTCATTTTAACTATTAATTCTTCCAATCCATGAGCATGGAATATCTTTCCATTTATCTGTGTCTTCTTCAACTGCTTTCATCAAAGTCTTAAAGTTTACAGTGTACATTCACCTTCTTGGTTAAATTTATTCCAAATATTTTATTCTTTTTGATGTAATTGTAAATGTGATTATTTTCTTAATTGTTCTTTCTGATAGTTTGTTATTAATGTAGAGAAGTGTAACTAATTTTTGTATATAGATTTTGTATCCTGCAACTTTACTGAATTTATTAGTTCTAACAATTTTTAGTGGAGTCTTTAGAATTTTATATATATATATGTCATCTGCAAATAGAAGTTTTCTTCTTCTTTTCAGAAAATTTGTTTTTCTTGCTTAATAGCTCTGGCTAGAACTTCCAGTACTATGTTGAATAAAAGCTGTGAGAGTGGACATTCTTGTCTTTCCTGATGTTAGAGGAAAAGCTTTCAGCTTTTCACCGTTAAGTATGATATTACCTGTGGGTTTGTCATATGTGACCTTTATTATGTTGAGGTAAATTTCCTCTAGTTGCAGTTTGTGGAGAGATTTTATAATTAAAAGACATTGAATTCAGTCAAATGCTTTTTCTGCATCTAATGACATGATTATATAACTTTTATTCTTCATTTTGTTAATGTGGTGTGTCACATTGATTGATTTGCAGATGTTGAACCACTCTTGCACCCCTGGAATAAATACCACTTGATCATGGTTTATGATTATTTCTATGTACTGTTGAATTTTTTGGCTAATATTTCATTGAGGATTTTTGCATCTATGTTTTTCAGTGATACTGGCCTGCAATTTTATTTTTTGATAGTATCCTTGTTTGGTTTTGGTATCAGGATAGTGCTGGCCTCATAAAATGAATTTAGAAGTGCTCTGTCTGCTTCAGTGTTTTGGAAGGTTTGAGGATTTGTATTAATTCTTCTTTAAATGTTTGGTAGAATTCACCAGTGAAGCCATCTGGTCCCTGACTTTTGTGTTTTGGGAAGTTTTTGATTCAGTCTCCTTACTAGTAATTGGTCTATTGTTTATTTCTTCATGATTCAATCTTGGTATGTTGTTTACTAGAAATTTATCAGTTTCTTTTAGGTTGTCCAATTTGTCAGTGTATAATTGTTCATAGAAGTCTCTTATGATCCTTTGTATTTGTGTGGTATCAGTTGTAATGTCTCTTCTTTCACTTGTAATTTTATTTGACTCCTCCCTCTCTCTCTCTCTCTCTCAGTAAGTCTAGCTAGAGGTTTGTCTTGTTTGTTTTCAAAAACACAGCTCTGGGGCTTCCCTGGTGGCGCAGTGCTTGAGGGTCCGCCTGCCGATGCAGGGGACACGGGTTCGTGCCCCGGTCCGGGAGGATCCCACATGCCGCGGAGCGGCTGGGCCCATGGGCCATGGCCGCTGGGCCTGCGCGTCCGAAGCCTGTGCTCCGCAACGGGAGAGGCCGCGGCGGTGAGAGGCCTGCGTACCGCAAAAAAAAAAAAAATTAAAAAAAAATACAAGTATGTCAAAAACACAGCTCTTAGTTTCATTGATCTTTACTATTATCTTTTTAGTCTCTATTTCATTTATTTCCCCTGTGATCTTTGTTATTTATTTCCTTCTGTTAACTTGGGCTTAGTTTGTTCTTGCTTTCTAGTTCCTTGAGGTGGAAAATTGGGCTGTTTATTTGAGATCTTTCTTGTTTCTTAATGTAGCCATTTATCACATAAACTTCCACTTCAGAATTGCTTTTGTTGCAACCCATCAGTTTTGATATGTTGTATTTCCATTTTCTTTTGTCTCAAAAATGTTTCTTCTTTGACTCATTGGTTTTTCAGTAGCATGTTTGTTAATCTCCACATATTTGTGAATTTTCCATTTTTCTTCTTGTAATTCATTTCTAGTTTCATAGCATTGTGATCAGAAAAGATGCCTGATATGATTTTAATCCTCTTAAATTTATTAAGGCTTGTTTTATGGCCCAACGTATGACCTATCCTGGAGAATGTTCCATGTGTGCTTCAGAAAAATGTGTATTCTGATGCTGTTTGAAAGGGATGGTCTGTAAGTCTGCTAAAGTTCATCTGGTTTATCACGTAAAGTTTGACGTTTCCATATGGCTTTCTGTCTGGATGCTGGGCCAATTTATTTTTGACAAAGGTGTGAGAAAATTTCAATGGAGAAAGTATAGTCTTTTAAATAAATGGTGCATAATGCATTTGGAATCCATCCACACTGTTGTGTACTCACTAGCTCTTTCTTTTTTATTTTTGACTATTATTCCATTGATTGGATGTACCACATTTTATTTATTCAGTTATCAGCTGAAGGACATCTGGGTTGTTTTTGATGGTAATGAATAGAGCTGTATAAGCAGTTATGTTTTGGTTTTTGTGTAAATGTAAATTTTCATTTCTTTAGGTAAATACATAGGAGTGGGGTTGTTGGATCATGTGGTAAGTGTATGTTTAGCTTTGTAAGAGACTGCTAAACAGTTTCGCAAAATGGTTGTATTGTGTTGAATTCCCATAAGCAATGTCTGATACTTCTAATTGCTCTGCATTATCACCTGCACCTGGTATTGCTAATATTTTTTATTTTATCCATTTTACTGTGTGTAAAGTAGTATTTCATTGTACTTTTGTCTATTTTCTAATTGCTAATAACTTAGACTAATGATTTCTAATGACTATCTATATCTTCTTTGGTGAAGTATGTTCAGGTCTTTTGTCCATTTTGGGGGGAGAAGGTTGTTTTTGTTCTTATTATTGTGTTTTGAGAATTATTTATGTATTTGGAATACAATTCTTACATCAGAAATGTAAATTGCAAATATTTTTTCCAAATGTATGGTTTATCTTTTCATTCTCTTAACAGAGTCTTTTAAAAGATAGAGCAGAAGCTATAAATTTTGATGAAGTCCAATTTGTCATTTTTTTCTCTTATCTTTTGGTGTTGTATTTAAGAAACCTTTGCCTAACTCAATGCCACAAATTTGTTTCTTTTATATTTTTTTCTAGAAGCTTTGTAAGGTTAGGTTTTACCTTTAGGTATTATCCATTTTGAGTTAATTTTTGTATGATATGTGAGATATGGATCAAGGTTCTTTTTTTTTAATATGAATATCCAATTGTTCTAACATCATCTATTGTTCAGTTCACTAATATCTCTTCAGTTATAGTAAGCAATTTTCTCTTTAACATCTCCATTGAGTTTCCATTTTCAGCTATTATATTTTTCATTCCTAAAACTTCTATTTGCTTATTTTAAATTCCGCTAGGTCGTTTTGATATGCTCTTTTTTAAAAACTCATTTTTAGTTTTAACTTTCTTTTAAACATTTCATTCATGTTTTATATTCTACATCTGATAATGCAGTGTATTTTTCTGTAACTTTTATTCATGGTGATTTGTTTCCCTGTGTATTGATAATTTTGTTTGTGAGATCATATTTAATTGCTCTTATTCTATGAGATTACTAAGAGCCTAAGTTGTAGTTGCTGTTACCAAAGAAGATTTGTTTGTTTCTACTGGGAGCCTGTTGGGCTACTAGTCTGGGACCACTTTAACTTCCTCCAAAGGAATTTAAGCCACATACAGAGGATTTAGCTTAGGTCCCCACTTTGCCCTACGTCTAGTATCCCTTTTCTATGTCGGTTTTAGTGTTTGCATTCAAGGAAGCTCTGGGTTTTGCACTTCCTCGTTGTTCATGTTTTTTTATTATAATTATTGTCTCTTTTCCCAACCTCCCTCCAGCTAACATGACTTATTTCTTACTTTCTTGCAAGCTCAGCACTACTTTGAAAAGATTGATTTTGTAATTCATGTGGAATCTAGTTATATGTTAATGAGTGTACTTTTCAGAATATTTATTATCCATATTCCAGGAGGCATGGATCTATTTATTCTATTATTTTTTAATACTGTGCCTGAAAATGGTCACATAAACCACTCTGAATATTTTTGTTATGGTTAAGACAAGAAACTCACTATTTCAGGATCACAATCCAAGTAGGTTCTAGAGCAGCCTTTCCCCCCTGCTTTTTAAAGCCATCTTGTTTTGACAACTGAGTGTAGACACACATTTAGCCATTCATCTTCAGAAAACCTGTAAGAGAAACATCTTAGAAAGTAAGCCAATTCAGAGTATCACTGGTTCTTTAGACTCCCTTGGGATGGAGAACAATAATTTTTACTCAGTCATCTTGAGAAAAAGAAAAACACGCTGTAAAGCACCAACTTCACTGACCCATCCTTTCCCATAGTTAGAAGCACTTATGAAGTCCGTGGTCATAGCTTCACTAAGAGATGAGCATGGGTGTCAGCCTGAAAATGGATGGGATATTTCATATGCCTCCCAGACTTTAATCTCATCCCTCTTATACTAAAATAACTCTGCCTCATCTTAAATAAGCCACAGAAGGCTATCAAGAACTGGATTCAAGTGTGGACTTAATGCAAAATTTCAAGGAAATTGCAATCAGGAGATATAGCTATATTTCCTTCCCTGAGGCTACTTTTCTAAAAAGACTTTTTCTTCTCAGTTTACTTGTTCTTTTCCAAAATCCATTTTGTTTAACACAGAGTTGGCCTTTCCCTCCTCTTTCTGTATCTAAAACAAAGTTTCTGTTTCTGAGAAAAGAAATAAGTTAATTACATGCCCACTGCAAGACATGTTCTTATTTTTCCTAAACTGACACCATGAAGAGACAGAAGGTCACATGTTTTCAATAAAGATAATTTCTAGAATGTATTGCAAGTGTATGCTGTGCCAGATTAGACTTGCCAGATAAAATACAGATGGCCTCTATATTTATTTGCTAAATCTAGCAAGCCTAGTCAGAAACCATTTTAAAGACTTTACATAGTTATCTTGAATATTTATCACAATTCTACAAAGTAGGACAAAAAATGGCCAAGCTGGGCTTGAATTCATCTGTGTCTTTTTCCTGTGTCTGGACTTCTGCTTATTCCTGTTCCACATAATAAAGGCTGATGAGAATACACAGTGTGACTGATACCTATGCTTAGCTGATTTTCTCTCCTAGGAAGAAGGTGACTCATCTCACCTGGGAATTAAGTCTCTATTCAGAAGTCAAAGGGGACTTGTGAGTAAATTGTGTCAAAAGGCTTCACTATCAGAAGAGAAGTGAGAAAAATCTTACATTCTTTGCCCTTTTAATTTTTATTCTCTATAGTTTGAGACATATAATGTTCTGAAACATGATTTTCATAGGGGCTAAAAATATAAACAAAAAACTATTCCTGTATCCCTACCCCATCCCCACAAATCCCTCAGTAGATTACATAATAATCTCTGATTTCCCTTTGAGCAATGGTTCTTTTATTTAATAAAGTGAATATTTTTTTCTTTTCAAATTACAGAAAAGAATGAATGTCTATTTTTCTTTAACTTTAAAAACATCAAAAATTTATTCCAAAGAAAATTATAGGTATGGTCATATAATAGTTGAAAGACTTTAAGACAAACCATAATTCACTTCTGTGAACAAATCTGTGAGTAGTATTCATTTCCCAGAGGGGAAATCCAGTCCAGAAGTCTGAAGTGGCCTCTTCGGAGCCCTTCCATGGACCAATTATAATAATAATAGTGATCATACAGATGAAGTGAGATCATAGTGTCTCAGTGGGGAGGATGAAAGTGAAGCTTAAAGCAGTGTTTGAAGGCTTTGGCCATTCATAGATCACCTCCAAGATATTTTCAATTTCAATATCCTCCTTTTATTAATGTATTATTTTTTTAATTAACTTTTTTTTTGAGAAGCATAAGATTTTAATAGATGAAATAAATCTTCCAGTACATGCAAGGTAAAAACTTTACATTGGAGGGTGGGGCGGAATCACTCTATAGTGTAAATTAAAAAATAAAACACACCCTCACAGTAGCTTTTCCCCCTATTTGCAAATCACATGGCAAAGTCATACTCTTTCCACACCAAGTATATACCTAAACTATCATGACTGCTTAAAAAAATGACAACATACAAAAAAGGTAGCTACATCTGATTTCGGGTGACCTAAGCCTGCAGTGGCTTGAAGCAGAATTTCGGTACCTGGCCAGAGACTGAGGTCAGGCCGCAGCAGTGAGAGTGCTGAATCCTAGCCACTAGACCATCAGGGACCAGTGGCCAGTGACAAGGCCTTGGCCCATCAGCTGTGTAGAAATGAATTTCCACATAGAGACAGAAAGTAGTGAAGCAAGTAAAGTGTTTATTAGGAGGGAAAAAGTACTTGTGGGTAGACACAGAGGCCAGCTCAGAGAGAGAGAGAGTCGTGCCCTTTTGGTAGTTTGAATCACTTTTATGGGGCATTTCTTCCAGTTTTCTTTTGACCATCATCTTGCTTTGCCTGGTTCTGAGTCCGTATTTGGTATATCTGGTATATCTAAGGGTCCTCCCCTGTGTGCGTGCGCATCTCTTAGCCAAGATGGATTCTAGCGAAGAGGCCTAGGGGTAGTTGACATCACTTTCTGTGGGGTGGTGCCCCCTCCCTTTTTGACCTCCAAGGAGCCTTTCTATGTAGTCGGGAAGGTCTCCTTGACTTCGAGTGTGAGGAATATGTGGTTTTTTATCTCTTATGTGGGCAGGGCCCAGCCTCATCTCTCCTGTTGTTATGGAGTTTCTGTCCACAGGGAAGAAACTTCAGCTGTTCAGCCTGGGTCCCATCTACCTTCTGCCTCACATCCATGTCTAAGGAGTGAAAAGTGAGGTAACCTTTCTTTTAATTAGGGAAAAATAAAGACCAAAATAGAAATGAACCCATGACCTCCTTCCTGCCCAAGTAATAATAAAATTCAGTTGAGGAATTCCGAAAAAGGAGCTGGGGTAGGGGGTGGGGGGTAATACCACAACCAGCAGATAACACATCTTCCATCTCCTGTCCCTACTGTGTATGGGCTGGTGGGCCCTGGGGGCCCTCTGAGTGTGTGTGTAAATGGTATGCATTGTCCTGCCTTCTGGAAGATTTCGCTCGAGCACTTAACATGGGTTGGGGGGTGGGGGGGGGAATTTCACCTTTGATTTCTTTGGTATAAATGGAGAGGGAAAGAGAATAAGTATCTTCCTTTAGCCTGGGAGTGGAAGAAGGAGATGGAGGGGGAGGTGGGGAATGCTAATTCACAGAATTGGAATTCAATGGTAGTAAGGTCCTAGGTGAGGACCTCTCCCTTAAGGTCTGATATAGCAGGGTGCAGGCTTCAGACATGGCACAGCCCGAGTTCCTCAGCCTCTCCCTGTGACCCCACATCTTGGAGTCCTCAGCAGGGTGCTGAGCCAGATCCCTGAGGCACTGGGTTAGGAGTATGCAGGCCAATACCACACTCATGACACTGCCCAGGATGGCAGTCTGAACCTCCTTGCCCTCGGTGCTCACAGCCGCTGCACGACCCAGGAACTGCGGCTCAGTGGCAAAACCCACCAGGATGCTGACCTCTTATACTAGGGGCCCACTGAAGAGTGCTCACTGGGCGCCTGCCACCTTCACCTCGAGCACGCAGGCCAGCAGCACCATGGTGCTTCTGCTTATGCACTTGATGTCCAGCTTGAACTGCTCCCATGAAAAGTGGTCCTGGGACTTGTCACTAATTAACTGGTTTTTTAAACTTAAAAATAAATTTAGCCTTATCCTAAGCAATAATATCCTTGAAATTGAGAGTTTGATAATTATGTATTTGTTTCTAGTAAACCTTAAATCACAAACATAATGTAAAATTTAAAATATCTCTTTGAGAACTACCTAAAATCACTCAGTATACCCATGTTCCACAGTGGTATGTATACAATATTTTGGGAAATACTGGCCTAGAGCAGGGGTCAAAAACCTTTGGCTAGTTGCCTGCTTGTGAAAATAAAGTTTTATTGGAACACAGTTTTGTATTTTCTATGGCAACTGTTGTGCTACAATGGCAGAGTTGAGTACTTGCTACAGAGAACACATGTCTTGAAATACTGAAAATATTTAGTATATGGCTCTTGGCAGAAGAGTTTGCTAGCCCTTGGCTGAGAAGAACACTCCCCAGTTGGGTTTTGCCCATTCCCATGGTTGCCCTGGGTCCCAATCATAATCCAATTCTCTTATCTGTAGATGTATCTTCCATGACAGTGTTACCAAAGTTGTGTGTCCAATGCACAATGAGGCCAAATAAATTGTAAGGTCAGAGTTTGGAGCAAAGAAAGATTTACTGAAGGGCCAAGAAAGGAGAATGGGTGGCTTATGCTAAAACACTCTGAACTCCCTGATGGTTTTGGGGAAAGCTTTTCATAGGCAAAATTTGGGGTGAAGGTTGCAGGGTGTCTCACTTTCTTCTGATTGGTTGGTGTTGAGGTAGCAGGGTGGTTTTCCAGGGATCTTGTGTTCAGCCTGAAGTTGCCATCCTCCACCTGGGTGGAGGTCTTATTTCCTGCAGAAGAATTCAAAGTTATTGTTATGTATATTCCTCGAGGGGGAACCAGGACCCTGACCCAAGGCTGCACTATTGTTTCTTGACTGCTCTTCCCTTGTTTCTGCATCCCCCTCCCTTCCCTGATTAGCAAGTGTTTGAATCTGCCCTTTGGAACTCAGAGAAGGTCAAGGAGGCTGAATGAAGCCTATGTCCTGCAAATGAGAAATGGGGGACACAGAAAGGATTTGTACCCAGGAGCCCCAAAGGGTCCTGCTCAGTTTCAAGAGGAGCCTGTTCCACATTCTGTGAGGGCCAGGCTAGAGAAAATTCACTTAATCATAGGCTGAACCCATAGTGTCTAATGAAGTTCTATTGATAGATCTCCACAAAATGTCAATTTGCTACAGGAACTAGCTGTCTCATTATCCGCCAACCAGCTGAGATGAATCTTCCTGCACTTTTCTTCTCTCCAATCTTCAAAATGGCAGCGACATAAGATGGAATTGCAGGCTGGAAAACTGACTTTGAATAAGAATTCACCATTGATGGAACTGTCATCTCTAGCTCTGATATCTACATTCCTAGCAAGTGTGGGCAGCTTCTGTTTGAGGTTAAGCAGGAAAGTAATCGTCATCAGGTAAAATAGAAAGAAGATTGTGAGGCTGTGTCACTTTACGTTACACTGGCATTTTTTTCTTGGTTGTTTCTTGTGGAAGGGACCAAAAATTCTTACATGAAAGCAAAAGAGAATTGCTAATTTTGAGAATCAAAGAGAAATGACCATGTGTATGTATATTAGCTATTGCTTGCTCTGAAATATGTTTTTATTACTCTTATTACTATAGTTCATCATTGGATAATAGCATTAAAATATATAATATATATCCAATTAATGAAATGAGAGGGTGTCACAATGAAGCATTTTTGGTATAGACCTATTTCTTCAAGGTGTTTGTGGATTGGCTAACCAAATTATAAACAAAGTGTTGAGATATTACAGAGAAGACAGTGGTTTATTTTGTGTGTGTGTGTGTGTGTGTGTGTGTGTGTTTGGGATGGGGAAGAATTGGCAAAGTTTTCAGGAGGACATATCATTTGCATCTGGAAGGATGAGTAGGCGTTTTCTAGGTGGAGAAGCAGGTGGAAGACATTTCAGGGAGAAGGATCAGCCCACCTCTTATAGGAGTTAGTGGTGGTGACTTTATAAGAAGATGCATTATCGCATCTTCATTGTCCACTGCAAGTTTGACCATTGACAAGCCTTTAGGAACAGGCCATTTTCTGGGTTGGCTTCATGGGTCTTTTTTGAATAAGCCACTTGTTCTCAGGAAAAAGATGCTTCCTTGTCTTTGGGTAGAGAATCCCTGAGTTCTTGATGCTCTGGCCTGGCTTGGCAAACCACATGGACTCTGGGGTTTCAGGTTTGAGAAGAGAGCTGAGACCCAACCCCCAGCCTTACTGTTGGTGAAAGATTTCTTTCTCAGGGTGACTCTGGAGTGACACTAAGAAGCCTCCTTAATCCATCCACCCCTCACACCATGACCCAGTATCTTGCTGACTTCTCCTTGGGGTGGGCTCTCCCTGCCAGTTCTCCACTGTCCCCTGCAGTGGGAATAGAATCAGACAGCAGTTGATGATCTTGTCTTTCTGAATCAGCCAGTGTCCCACAGGGTCAGGATCCCACGTTTCCTACAGCTCAGGCTTTACCCTTCTGTTAGGAAACAACATTTATCCTGTGGGTGAAAAGTAAGTGTGGCAGCTTCTATTCCAGGAGCTCTGTGCTCAGGAGCAGGAGGATTCATAGGGCCCTTTGCTGATGGAGGCCCTGGAGCAGTCTATGGTCCATGGAGAGGGCAGGGGCTTTGCTCACAGCAACTCTGATGTGTTGCTGCAAACCAAGGGGTAACAGGGACCAGTCAAAGGCAGAAGTGTAGCTTTCACAATCTTGATGTCTAATCTAATATCAACGGATAATTTCTAGTGACTTAAATTTGACAGAGACATGTTGGGATCTCATGAAGAAGGCTTTGGTTCTGTAGCCTGTGGTGGCGTGGGTTAGACATCCCAGCTTCCCCATAATCAGTGTCATCTGGAGGAAGGCTGAAGTGACTCAGCTAGGGAAGCCTCGTGGCAGGCTGGAAATAAGAGGAAAGGAGGCTCAGCCCAGTCCTCCTGCTTGTCCTGAGATTCTGCATCATAACAAGGTCTAAATGCTCTTTATATCTTTTGTGAAAACCCTTGGATTCACAGAGTTCCTAGAATTATTGGCTAGTTGGATATAGAAATGGAAGGTGTCTTATAGTTCACCTGCTTCAGCTCCTTTGTTTTATTTCAAGATGAAAACTGAAGCCTATAGAGGGCAGCTGAACTGAATTGTCCAAGAAAGGCCCAAATCCTGCTCTCTCCCTCCCTCCTTCCCTTCCTCCCTTTCTACCTTCCTTTCTTCCTCCCTTCCTTCCTTTCTTAAATACGTATTAAACACACACTATGTTTCCAGGTCCTCTTCTAGGCAGTTTTGACATGTCAGTGAACAAAACAGTAAAGAATCTCCGTTTGCATAGGTCCTACTTGCTATTGAGGAGACAGACATTCAATAACATACATAATAAGTAAGTTACACAATATGAAAAGAACAATGAAAAAAAAAACTATGGCAGGATTACTGGGGGTGGGAAGAGGGGAAATGCGTTTCAAATAGAGTGGTCAGAACAGAATTTGTTGAGAAGGTGACATTTGAGCAAAGGCTTAAAGGCAGTGAGAGTCTGCTGTGTGGATATTGGGGGGCGGGTGAGTATTCTAGAGTGTCCCCTAGAATATTCTCTACCTGCAAATCCCCGATGCAGGACTATGTCTGGTGTGCTCAAGGAATGACACAGGGTCCAGGAGACTGGAGTGGAGTAAATGAAGACTGGATAGTAGGAAATGAGATCAGAAGAGCTGGCAGGTTTATAATTATTTTGTAAATGATTATAAAGGACTTTGGCTTTTAATTCTGAATAGGAGAAGAAATCATTGGAAGAATTTAAAGCAGAGAAGTAACATGATTTGATTTCTATTTACAAAGGATAATTCTGTCTGTTGTTTAATATAGACTGGAAGAAGGCCAGGGGAGAAGCAGGGAATCCAGTTAGGGCTCTTTGTTCAGACAAAGAGATGATGAGATATTATGGGTATATTTTTCAGGTAGAGCTAGCAGTGTTTGCTGTTGGATTGAATAGTGGTGTGAGAGAAAGAAAGTCACGGTTAACTCCAGAGTTTTGACCTGAATGATGAGAAAGATGCAGAAGCCATCAATTGAGATGATTAAGTCTCAGGTGGAGCAAGTTTGAGAGGGAAAATCAGGAGTTTAATTTTGGACATGTTGAATCTGAAATGCCTGTTAGAATCCAAGCGTTGTTGTTAGATGGTGGCTAGACATTAGAATTTAGATGAAAGCTCTGGATTGAAGGTGAGCATTTGGAAGTAGCCATTGTATATGTGGTATTAAAAAATTAGATGAAATTGTCAGGATAGTGTGTATATATAGAGAAGAAGAGATGACCAAGGACTCAACCTCGAGGCACCTCAACATTAAGAAGCACAGAAAAGAGAAACCAGGAGACTAAGAAGGTGCAGCCAGGGAGGTAGAAGGAAAACCATGAGCATGTTGTGTCCTGGGATCCTAGTTAAGAAAATGTAATTAAGAAGGAGGGAGCGAGGAACCATGTTAAATGCTGCTGATAGATCAAGAAAGATGAGGACTGAACACTGCCAGTTGGACTTGGACACAGAGGACACCTCCATGAGAACAGTCCTGGTGGAGCAGCCATAGAAAAAGTGAAGTTGGAGTGGATTTAGGTGAAAATAGAAGAATTTTGGATACTGTGTATGAACAACACTTTCAAAGGGTTTTGGTACAAGGAAAGGCAGCTAGAGAGAAAGTGGGAACTAGTGGACAGGATTTTTTTTATTGAAGTATAGTTGATTTACAGTGTTGTGTTAATTTCTTCTTTCTGCTGTACAGCAAAGTGATTCATATATATATATTCTTTTTCATATACTTTTCCATCATGTTTTATCACAGGATATTGAATATAGTTCTCAGTGCTATACAGTAGGATCTTGTTGTCTATCCATTCTATATATAATTGTTTGCACCTGCTAATTCCAAACTCCCAATCCATCCCCTACCCTTTGGCAACCACAAGTCTGTTCTCTGTGTCTGTGAGTCTGTTTCTCTTTTGTAGATAAGTTCATTTGTGTCATATTTTAGATTCCACATATAAGTGATATCATATGGTATTTGTCTTTCTCTTTCTGACTTACTTCACTTATGATAATCTCTAGGTCTATCCAGAGAGCATTTCGTAAGATGGAAGAAATAAAATGTTTGTAAACTGACATAGATGATTTCATAGAAGGTGAAAATTTGCTGATGTAGGAGAGACGATGGAGAATTGCTAGGAAAATATCTTTCAGTATAAGAGGGGTTGTGACCAAGTACAGAGAGGATGGGTTTTTTTTTAATATATAAATAAATAACTTTATTTATTTATTTTTGGCTGTGTTGGGTCTTCGTCGCTGCTCACAGGATTTCTCTAGTTGCGGAGAGCAGGAGCTACTCTTCGTTTTGGTGCATGGGCTTCTCATTGCGGTGGCTTCTCTTGTTGCGGAACATGGGCTCTAGGCACACGGGCATCAGTAGCTGTGGCATGCAGGCTCAGTAGTTGTGACATGTGGGCTCTAGAGTGCAGGCTCAGTAGTTGTGGTACACGGGCTTAGTTGTTCCGTGGCATGTGGCATCTTTCCGGACCAAGGATTGAACCTGCGTCCCCTGCACTGGCAGGTGGATTCCCAACCACTGCACCACCAGGGAAGTCCCGAGGAGGGTTTTCAGACAGGAGCGTGGTTAGTTCACATGTTAGCAGATGAGAAGATGGGTAATGTGGCCTTGGAGATGGTAGATGGGTAGAAGTGGTGGCAGAGTTTGCCCAACTTCTATTCTATTTTTTCAAATTTCTCCAGGAAGAAGCAAGTGAGAACTGGCTAAGAGTAAGAATGTGGGAGGGGTCTTGGGGGTTTGAGGAGAGGAGGTGTGAAAAAGTCCTTTCAAAGAGTAGGAAGTGAACGGACTAGAAAAGTAGAACACAAACTCTTTCTCCTTCCCTCCTTTCTCCCCCTTCCTGCTTTCTCTCCTTCCTCCTTCCCTTCCTTCCTTCCTTTAAGCCAGCTTTCTGTTTTGTGTCTATAACACACCAAACACTGGATATTTTGGATATTTGTAAGCGGAGGGACAAACATTTTCCTCAGTGAATTCTAGACGGAGAGGCAGCCCTGTTCCAAGTCAGTATTGTAAATGAAATAGCCAGGTGTCAGGCCCATCCTACAGTCTTCAGAGCTGTTCCTGGCAGGCAATAATGGATGGTTAGAAATGGGCCGTCAAAATGCCAGCTGAGTTTTACAAGACAGTGGAAATCCAAACTCCAGCAGTGAAACTAAGTTTGTCTCCCTCCCACACACAGGTTTTCAAATTTCATTTTTGAAGGAGGCGGTTCTCATAAGTCAGTTGACTAGAAATTTGATTTGGGTTATTTCTCAGAGCTAGATGAAAAACATTTTGTTATAATGTAGTGTTTTCAGAATATATCCAAACCAAGGAAATCCATCATTTGAATCAGCTAAAGATTATTGGTCAATATTTCTTTTTCAAGGACCATCAGGATTCTCAACATCTGATGGGTGCTTGGAGCCTGTAAGGGATTGGACATTGTCTTTATTCATAAGGACCTATGACAGAACAATATAGTATTTATAGATTGTATTTCAAGTGAGAATTTAAAGCCTTCATAGGAGAACAGAATGGCTAGGCATTCCATTCTAAATATCTTTGCTCCTTTCTCAAAATTGTGAAAGTTATTTCCGACAATACGAGCTTGGTTGTTTTTAATCTTTCCCACATCATTTTGACTCTTATTTTCATTCTGTTGGCCTCTGCCTTGTATCTTCTGTTAGTGTGTTAACATACTTCCAATGACTGAGTGGCCTGAAGTTGGTCAGGATAGTGAAGTTTGACTGAAGCTACATCCATGGTTCTAACTAGAAATGCATTTTAGAGGTTCTATTAGGAAGTGATTGTATTTCTTTCTTTGTCCCCCCACATTTCAATTAAAATGTATTTTTTAAAATTGAAGTATAGTTGATTTACAATGTTGTGTTAATTTCAGGTGTACAGAAAAGTGATTCAGTTATATATATATATAATATATATATATTCTTATATAAGAATATATATAATTCTTTTTCAGATTATTTTCCCTTATAGGTTATTACAGAATATTGAGTATAGTAGGTCCTTGTTGGTAATCTATTTTATATATAGTAGTGTATATATGTTAATCCCCCAAATCCTAATTTATCTGTCCCTCCCTTTCCCCTTTGATAACCATAAGTTTGTTTACTATGTCTGTGGGTCTATTTCTGTTTTGTGTGTAAGTTCACTTGTATCATTTTTTTTTAGATTTCACTTGTAAGCAATATATGATATTGGTCTTTCTTTGTCTGGCTTACTTCACTTAGTAGGATCATCTCTAGGTCCATCCATTTTGCTGCAAATGGCATTATTTCATTCTTTTTTTATGGCTGAGTACTCTTCCATGTTATAGATTTACCACATCTTCTTTATCCATTCATCTGTCAATGGACATTTAGGTTGCTTCCATGTCTTGGCTATTGTGAATATTGCTGCTATGAACATTGAGGTGCATGTATATTTTGAATTAGAATTTTCTCCAGATGTATACCCAGAAGTGGGATTTTTGGATCATATGGTAGCTCTACTTTTAGTTTTTCAAGGAACCTCCATACTTTTCTCCATATTGTCTGGGAAGTACTTGTATTTCTAGGGGAGATAATTTTTTATTTTAATGAGCTAAGATCATATCTACAATAGAGATGATGCCATGGCATCATCATCCCATTTGACAGCAAATCATAGAGCAGCTTGTGGCTGTGTTCACTGTTAAATCTGTACTGATTTCAAGTCTGGGTTCCTCCACATACTAGCCACCCATCTGACACAGCATCATGATTAACTGGTGGGTCCTCTCTTGCTTTGCTCTTGGTCACTTGTAGAACTCCCTGGGACAGTCCTCTTGGAGGGACAAGGATTCCTCACTGTGGGTCCATCCAAAGGGTGGATGTGGAACAGGCAACATATCATTCCTGCCCACCCCCAATTATGCTACCCACAACATATTCTACTCCAAGTGGCATGAGGATGTTGCTCTTTACTGAAGAGTTCAGAGAGGGAGATTTTTAAAATTTTATTTTATTGAAGTATAGTTGATTTACAAAGTTGTGTTAATTTCTGCTGTATAGCAAAGTGATTCAGTTATATATATATATATATATACATATATATATGTATACTTTCTTTTTCATATTCTTTTCCATTATGGTTTATCATAGGATATTGAATATAGTTGCCTGTGCTATACAGTAGGACCTTGCTGTTTATCCATTCTGTATATAGTAGTTTGCATTTACTAATCCTAAACTTCCAATCCACCCCTCCCTCAGCCCCTCCCACTGGGCAACCACAAGTCTGTCCTCTATGTCTGTGAGTCTGTTTTTATTTTGTAGATAAGCTCATTTGTGTCCTATTTTAGATTCTACATATAAGTAATGTCATATGGTATTTTTCTTTCTCTTTCTGACTTACTTCACTTAGTATGATAATCTCTAGGTCCATCCATGTTGCTGCAAATGGCATTATTTCATTCTTTTTTACAGCTGAGTAATATTCTATTGTGTGTGTGTGTGTGTGTGTATATATATATATATATATATATATATATATATATATATATATATATATATATACACCACATCTTTTTCATCTGTAGGTGAGCAATTAGAGTTTTGTCCAGATATATGCCCAGGATTAGAATTGCAGGATCATATGGTAGCTCTATTTTTGTTTTTTAAAGAAACTTCATACTATTTTCCATAGTGGCTGCACCAATTTACATTCCTACCCACAGTGTAGGAAGGTTCCCTTTTCAAAGAGGGAATGTTAAACTGTAGGTTAAATTTGACTTTTGGCAATGTTCAAGGGAAAAACACAGGAGAATCAGATCTTTCTAGGGGTTCTCTGGCAGAGCCACCTCTTGTTACTGATCCAACTCTGGCAGATGCTTGCCTCTCCCTGGCACAGCTGATCCCTCAAGGCCTTCCCTGAGAATAGTTCTAGTGTCCTGCATTTTGGGGTCTTGACAACCTCCATCCCCTTCTCAGCTGAGACAACCTCTTTCTTTCAGGGCCTTCAAGGGAATTCTCTCTCTTCTTTCTTCCTTCTCCTCTGAGACATATAACTTAACTTCAAGGAGTTTGGGCTTTCACAGTGACAGGAATATGGGTCATAATATGCATCACCAGAAACTTCAGCTTTCTGCCCTATAAACCCCCTTCCCCCCACCATTTACAAGGAATTACAAAGAGCTTGGCTACTTTCTTGAAATAGAAATAGGAGAGGAGGTAAAAATTCAGAGACAAAAGTAAAATAATGTGCCAATCATTGTGCCATGTGTATTTTTGTTAACATCTGTGTGTGTAACTTCTCTTTACACTTGAAGAAAATAATGACCACTATTATGGTGTGAAATTTCCTTAAAGTCTTCTTTTGAAAAACCTCCAAAATATCTTAAGATGGAGTGGTATGCGTCTTAAGTAGGCTTTTCCTAGGGTCTTCCAAGAAGGAGATTCTGGGATGAGAATTTATGTGGAAGTATTTTGAGGAAGAGTCATTGGAGTAGTGGGGAACTGGGATTAGGTAAGAAGTGTCCAAGAAAGGTTTGTGTTGAGGAGAGTCCCCCAAAGAGATCTTTGGCTTTACCCATAGAGGAAATCCAGAGACAGTGGAGTTCAAAGTTCCCCCAATTGGGAGGCAAGCAAGGTGGAATATATGTGCCCCTGCACCTGTCAGTAATTGGTTAAGGGCTATGGGGGAATGTCAGTTTCCAGGCAGTGGGAGGTCTCTCCAGGAACATAGGCGAAATTTTTTCCTGCAGCCTGAGGGGAGCTCTCTGACAAGTGGACGAATGTATGAGATCTTGTGAGTGTGCCAGATTGAATTTTCCAGAAATGGCACAACACTCTCTTCCATTCCACATGCTCTCTTCACAATATAACTGTGACACTGTTCCCATTGAGAGATGGGACTACAGTTCTTTCCCTTGAACATGCACACATCCCTGCTACTGCCGCTGCAGGTAAAATGCAGCAAGAATAATGCTGGGAAGGCTAGCTGAGAAGGAAAGACCATGCATATTCTGCCTTGTTCTCTTGTGAGATTGCCTTTGGAGTCTTGAATAGCCATGTAAAACCTCTGAGCCCAGCGTGCTGTGAGGAAGCCTATTTTCCCCATTAAGAGGCCAATGTGGAGAGGAACTGGCAGCCAGTATCCAACTGACAGCCATGTGAGTGAGCCGGCTTGGAAGTGGATCCTCCAGCCCAGCCTCGCCTCCCCATCTGATGCCATTCCTCTTGGAGTCAAGGTGTGTTGTTCCGTTGAACCCTGTTCACATTGTAGATGCATGTGCAAAATGATTATTTTTGTTTTAAATTAGTGAGGTTTGTGTGTGTGTTTACATATAGAAGGTGTGTCACCTTTACAACCTGGCTTTGGAAGTCATACAGAAACACTTTCACTAAAGTTACAGACCCACCTGAGAGGGGAACACAGACCCAAACTCCTATGGCAGGAATGTCAATGTTGTGTTGTAAGAAGAGCTTGTAGGATGAGAGAGCTTCTTGTGGTCATCTTGGCAAAAATAATCTGCCCCACTTGGAAATTAAAAACCATGGGCAATGTTAGAAAGGGATGCTTCTGAATGCTGGTGTAGGTCATGACTAACCTCCACCAGAGATGAGCCTCTGAACATCATAGATCACGGCTATCTGTTTTTGGATGTTTTGCACAGAGAAGAGTGTTGGATTCATATTAGTTGCTCAATAAATATTTATTGTATAAAAGAATGGTGTCATTTAAATTCCATCTGACCCAACCCTCAAGAACAGTTGTTCCAAGTTCATGAAGAGAGGGGACCAAGAAAATGAAGGAGCATGTGACTTTACAAGAAGCATTATAAAGCTGCTGGTGACTGTGGTTATAGACCCTGACCGCAGCTGGCAGAAATGACATGCATAACCCTGATGGCCTCAGCAAGGTCAGAGTCCATGGAAAGGGAGCCAAAGGAAGCAGCAGCTGCTATGTAAAACCACTGTGCAGTGGATTGGATATAACACCATTGGCAACAGCAGCAGTAATAATAATGTTTATTATTGTTATAATTATAACAGTGACAATAATTATACATTAGCTAAATTTACTAGAGAACCATCTGTGTCAAGGGTTTTAGAAAAATAATCTCTGTGATCTTGAAAACCATCGAGCAAAGTAGGCACTATTATTCTTATATTTTTAGATGTCAAAGCTGTGATTAAGCAAGATGAAGTAATTGTACCAAGAACACACACTTATTAAGAGCAGAACTGGGATTCAAACCAAAGTAGAGCTGATCCAAAAGTCTGTGCTCACTCTGCTGCAACCTGTGTCCTTCTTAGGAAACTTTCAGTGGCCACTGGGGAATCTCAGACCCCTCCTTGAGAAAATAAAGGATTTCTGGGTTTGGAGTGTCAGTGATTCTCAGGGTTGAGATAAATGAAATAATTACCAAGTTCTTGATGGTTCTCCTTCTGACTGGCCTGACCTAGAAAGCAAGGGTTATATTAAAATACAGAAAGTGAGTGAATATCTCACTGGGAAGAACTTTCTTCTCAAGCACTTTAATTTCCCTGTACTTCGGTGCTCTGGATCTTGAAGACACATCCCTTATAAAATATTTGCTTAAATGGAATGACGAGTTGACTGCCATTTAATTTCATCCCTGGAGCATCTCAGAGCACTCATTACTTATTTGCAAGTGGTCATTCAGGAAAATTTGCATTCTATCTGGGTTTATGAACATGCCAACCTATTGCCTATTCATTTTCCTTCAAGCACTGCTTACAGATTCATCTCCATCATAAGTAACTCTTTTTAGATCAGTTTTTAAAGTATTCATTTTCATCAAAGGTTTACATGCACATGATTTAATGAGTCAAACTGGGTTATAAGACTTGGTATGAAAAACAGTAACATTTATCTACCCCCATTTCTCCCTCTTAAGAGGGAGCCATTTCATTTCTTTAGTGAATTCTTTTGATATTTACCGCCATATTTTAAAATAACATTTTTCTATTAGGTATTATCTATTGACTTCTGAACGAGGATTTAACTCTCTCTCAATCTCTGTAAACCCCACCTTTACACTTCCCATTCTCCTGTCATACTATAGTTATACCAAAATATAAATTAGATCAATACTCAGGGTTTACACTATGGCAGTATAAAGTGTTTACATATGAATAATGGTAGTGTACTAGAGTAACTATTTTGCACTGCTTTTTTTTTCCAATGTGAAATTGTCCTTTGCTTGCTTGCTTTCTATGTACCTTTCCCTAAATTCAGTTCAAAGTTTTGCAGGCTATCCAATTCATCTCTCAATATATATTCATATACATCAGGCATTGTATTGATTTCATTTTCTTGAAGAAATTCATTCTGGAACAGTCTTACTTTCTCCAATATGGACCAATTGCTTTCTAACCTGGGCAGCAGCTGCTTTTCTGAGATTACCCTTCCCCATCACCTTGGGGATCCTGGTGTTGTTTTCCCTGTTTCCTGAACCTAAATCTTTTTCTTTTTGGTTTACTTTTTTTAAAAATAGCACATATCCACCAGAAAATACTGAGAAATGTTGCATAAAAACTCAACTATAACTTTAGAGATACATGTTTAGGTAGTAAAACTATAAAGTAGAACAAGAAAGTTTAGGATAATTGTTACCTTGGGGGGAAAGCCGTGGTTGAGATTGAGAAGAGGTCCAATGAAAGCTTCTAAATATGGTAATGTTCTTTTTTTCCTAACCTGGCTGGATGTTTACTATTTGTTAAGCTATTAAACTATACATTTTTTTTTGTGCACTACTATGTGTGGATAATATATTTGACCATAAAAAGTATGAAAATAAGAGTTTAAACCAATACTTAATCTGCAGTACACCTTCAGTAAATGTTAGCCATTAGTATTACTGTTAAATCAGCAGTTTTCAACTAGTGGAAACTTCCCTACTCAGGGGACATTTGGCAATGTCTAGAGACATTTTTGGTTGTTTCAGCTGGGAAAGAGGAATGGTGCTACTGCATCTATTGGGTCGAAGCCAAGGATCCTGTTAACATCCTACAGTGTACAGGACAGCTCCCTATAGCAAAGAATTATCTGGCCCAAAATGTCAATAAATAATGCTGAGATTCCATAAAAAGAAACAAAATTGAGTTATTTGTAATGAGGTGGGTGGACCTAGAGTCTGTCATACAGAGCGAAGTAAGGCAGAAAGAGAAAAACAAATACCGTATGCTAACATATATATATATATACATATATATATATATATATATATGTATATATATATATGGAATCTAAAAAAAAAAAAAAAGGTTCTGAAGAACCTAGGGGCAGGACAAGAATAAAGATGCAGACATAGAGGATGGACTTGAGGACACCGGGAGGGGGAGGGTAAGCTGGGACCAAGTGAGAGAGTGGAATAGACATATATACACTACCAAATGTAAAATAGATAGCTAGTGGGAAGTAGCCACATAGCAAAGGGAGATCAGTTCAGTGCTTTTTGTCCACCTTGAGGGGTGGGATAGGGAGGGTGGGAGGGAGACAGAAGAGGGAGGAGATATGGGGATATATGTATACGTATAGCTGATTCACTTTGTTTTACAGCAGAAACTAACAGATCATTGTAAGGCAATTATACTCCAATAAAGACGTTTTAAAAAAAATAATAATGATGCTGAGGTTGAGAAACTCTGTTGTAAAGCCTCTCATGTGATATGCATTATCCAGAAGGCCTCAATTAATTGTCATCCCCTCCCCCACCACAAATTATTTTCTTTACTTATATCTGTTTACAGCTTTCTTGTCAATTACATCACCGTTTCAATATGATAACAATGCATGGCTTCTGGTTCCTTCAAGGTCAAACATTGGATAAACACTAAATAGATGAAAATAATGGAATGGTCAGGATTTCCTCTTACATCACTTAGCTAGAATAATGTCCTGTTTCCTAGCAATAAACTCTGCACTCCTGAGAGTCATCAGATTTACTAGGCATATGCTACATCTGTCTTTTCTTCTGAATGACAAGGGTCATCTTTTGTTTTGTTGAAGCCTTTTTCTTGTAAATTCAGTCTGAATCATTGCAGGCCTGACTTCTGAGGTAGTAGTGGCAGAGGGTCCGTGGATGTACTTACATAATCTTTGCTTAAGCCCCAGAGACTTGGGCCAATGGGTACAACTCAAAGACCATTGGCACACTGAACATTTCTTTCTCTGGACACCTTTCTTTCAATAGATCTAAAGATCTATTGGGCCACAGTAGCTGGCTTTTTCTAGCCACAATGATCAGGTTATTAGATCAAGATAATCTTAAATTGTAATAATTTTTAAAAACTCACTTACAGAAGATTACAGATAATCCAAAATTAGCATGGCAATGTTCTTCCTGTTATAGGAAAAACCTCAAAAAGGGAAGAAAGAAGCTGAATTGATAATTATCTATATTGATTTGATGGAACAATTGTGAGGCAATGATTAATTTGATTGTTCTCTAAGGTTTTATCTACCTTCATAATAATAAGTAAAATAGTACATTTGAGCCTTAGTAAGTCAAATACTTTTCTTATAAATTATTTCATCCCTTCTCTAAACCACTCTGCCCCTCAAAAACTAATGCTTTGTAAGCTTAGGAATTCCACAAGCTGCACTAGATATGATTTAACAAGCCTCACCAACAGTTTGGGCCAGTTTCTGATATCACACCCGTGATTTTATATTTTCTCCTTGTGTGCTTCAGGATCTGCAGTAATCCTGTCTGAAGCTATCCCTGTATACAAAGTTTAAACACCTATTAACAAGGGATTCTGGTTATTTTGGTTTGGCTCTTTTGTGCCAGGATAAATGAAATTTCTCTCTAATATTAGCCTTTCACCACAGTTCAAGACAATTTTTCATGGTACAATTAAAATAGCAAAGATCTTGGCTTAGTTGGATCCCACTTTTGCCACTTACTGACTGCATGGAAACATTCATCTAACCTCTCTGTGTCTAAATTTCCTCATCTGTAAAAGGAACAGATACTAATATTCTGAACAGCTATGAAAATGGGGAGGGGGATGTCATGGGCTTTTAGATGGGCAGTTTTAAAAAGTGGTGTGGAAGAAATTATACAGGCAATTATAAACATCACTAAATAGCTAGGGACTAGGAATTATGTTCTGAGGAAAATTTAAAGACTTAAAATTTAATTTGGCTGACTATAGAAATAAGAAAAGGGAATATATAGCATCTTTTTGAGTGTCTATATGCCCAACGTGTGTGTGTGTGTGTGTGTGTGTGTGTATATATACATATATACATACATACATATATATATATATATATATGCTAGGTACATTTATTCATTTTCACCTTGTTTAAATCCTTTCAATTATCATATAAAGTAAATATTAAAAAGATATTAAAGTAGATATTAGTTTGTTCATTTTTCAACTGAACCATTAGCTTGCCAGAGACCTGTATGTAATATGGCCTTGACTTCAAAGGTGAGCTGGACACATCCTTGTTTCTAGGAATCAGGAAACAGAGAGGGAGAGGGAAAGTGAAATAGGGAGAGAAAGGGAGGGAGCAGAGAGAGAGGGAGAGAGAGAAAGTGAGAGGGGGAGAGGGAGGGAGGGAGAATACAGCTCATGAGAATTGGAGGGTACGTACCCAGTCTCCATAGCTGCCAAAGTTCTGTCAATCCTGCAGTTTCAAGTCAAATGTATCTTCACCTAAACCTCAACCTTGTGTACACTCATTCAAAGATGAATCATTTGGGCTGTTCTCCGAGTTCCTAGTTAACATCATAATATCATGAAAACACACAAAATCCCCAGCAAGCCTCTCCTGAGTGTTGCCTATGAGCCAGGCATTGTGCACACAGACCAAGGAAGCCATCGTGGCCACAGAGATAAACTTGGGTCTTTCTTCAGAGTTTCCATCTGCATATTTTCTCACTTCTTCACAGCTGGCTCTTCACTTCAGGGCTTTGCCTGGGCAATGAGAATGAGTGAATGAATGGGGTTCCTAATCACATGGAACTATATACTGTATCCAGGACCACAGCAGGGAGTCATTAGGACCTGATCAACTCCTCCCCCATTGTGTATGGTTCTCTCTGCCTCTTGCCTTTTACACCAGGCCAGTTTCCCCAAATATTTAAAAAGCAAAATAAAACAACTGTGTGTACTTGTAGCCACCACCTGGAACTTCTTCTCACCCCTTCTCCTGACCATTTGCCTATTCCTGTTCTTGTCTAATCTCTGAGCCTCATCCTCTGATCTCCCAGTTCATCTCTAACCATGAACTTGTCCTCATTTCTGGTCTTCAGATCTAGGGCTCCATAGCAGGGCTATCTAGTGTTTAAACCTTAACTTTCCCCTTCAGAATTTGTTGTAATACCCCTACTGTTCATCATGCTGGCTGAAGGTCCCTGGCTAGCATCTGGGCCATTCATTGTCCCTCGCAAGATGAAGTGGGAGCATTCAGGCATCCTCCCAAAGTACATTTTTCAACATCTGCTCTGGTGGGATTTAGTCACCCACTGAGTAGTCTGTATGTTAGTCCATGACTGAAAGGGCTGGGATGGAAGGCAGGGGGCAGAAATGAGATGAAGTCAGAATCCTGAGGTTCTTGATGGCTGATGAATTCCTGTCTGTCACTGGAGACTTCAACAGGATACAGGAGAGGAATCTGGCAAGTGTGAGGTTTATCCTGAATAACTGAAGTATATGGCAATAATCCAGCATTGTTGATAAATTGATTGATAGCTTGGTTTGGCCATTCATTCTCTTGTTTATCACACATTTATTAAGTATCTGCTATGTACCCGGAACCCAGCCTAACAACAAATCTCTTCTGCTTCCATGAAATACTTTGGCCACTGGATTTCCAAAAATAGGCATTGTAAACTTGGCCAGATGTTAGACCAAGGGTGTGAACAGGAGGGCTCCATTTTCAAGCTGTGCTGTGACTAGGAAATTACCAGGACAATTGCATTTGCTTTCTTTTCACAACAGCCAGCTGCATGGTGCAATCTGAGCTCCTATGAAAGGAGCAAAAACCCTTTGCTGAAGAGTCCGTGTGGAAGGAGTGCCCTACTGAATGGACAAGACAGTTACGGAGCATGGACTCTAATCCTGAACTTGGCCAGTACATGAGTTGCTCTCTGGATACAGAAAACACAGAAAAGTCTACATAAGAATTTTTATTGTCTATAACCTTAACCTTCCAGACGCAATCTTGTGTACAAATAAGATTACAAGATATATGCCGCTTATATCAGGCTTTTCCCACTAACATTATGTCTTGAAAAATTTCCCACATCATTAAATATTTTTAGGATATAATTTTTAAAATTTATTTTATTGAAGTATTGTTGTATTGTAGTATTGAAGTATCGAACATATACAATGTTGTGTTAATTTCTACTGTACAAAAAAGTGCTTCAATTGCAAATATATATATACATTCTTCTTTATATTCTTTTTCATTATAGTTTATTACAGGATATTGAATATAGTTCCCTGTGCTATACATTAGGACCATGTTGTTTATCCATTCTATATGTAGTAGTTTTCATTTGCTAATCCCAAACTCCCAATTCACCACTCCCTCAGCCCCTCTCCCTGGGCAACCACAAGTCTGTTCTCTATGTCTGTGAGTCTGTTTTTGTTTTGTAGATAAGTTCATTTGTGTCCTATTTTAGATTCCACATATAAGTGATATCATATGGTATTTGTCTTTCTCTTTCTGACTAACTTCCCTTAGTATGATAATTTCTAGGTCCATCCATTTTGCTGCAAATGGCATTATTTCATTCTTTTTTATGGCTGAGTAATACTCACTTCCCTGAGTAATATTCCATTGTCTATATGTACCACATCTTCTTTATCCATTCATCTGTCTATGGACATTTAGGTTGCTTCCATGTCTTGGCTATTAAATAGTGCTGCTGTGAACATTGGAATGCACATATCTTTTTGAATTATGGTTTTGTCCAGGTATGCGCCTATGGGTGGGATTGCAGGATCATATGGTGGTTCTATTTTTAGTTTTTAAAGGAACCTCCATACTGTTCTCCATAGTGGCTGCCATAATTTACATTAGGATATAATGGCTATATACATCCATTATTTGAGTGTTTTAATTTATTTAACCATATTATTGATTTTTCTTTATTATAAATAGTGCTTTTATGAATGTTTTTTGTCTGCATCTCGGATTTTTCTTTTAGATAGATTCTTAGAAGTACTTAGTTTAGGGATTTTAACTTCTAAAGGTTTTTGAGCCATACTACAAAAAGTAAGGCTTTCTTTTCTTCAGACTGAAAGTCCCCATATGCATCCCATCAGCAATGTATGAGTGATTGAAACACTACACTCTCTCCAATATTGTGTATTATTTAAAAAATTCTTCTATGATTGAATTAGTTGTTGAATTATCTGTTGAAGGTTAAAAAGGGTCTGTTGCTATATTCAGTGTTTATTACCCTTTTCTGATTCTTTCCCTGAGAAGGATGAAGAAAGTGAACAGGTGTCCAGAAAGTCATCATTACTTTCTGCGTTCTCTGATGTGCCTTCATCCTGTTGCCAAGAGACATTGTAAATGGTTCATGTTCTTCTTCACTCCCTCCCACTCAGAAAACTTGTCTCAATGATATGATGATGTCTCTCCTCTCATTCTGGCTGATAAAGAAGCCAGAATGTACTTGGGGTATGATATAACTTGGAGCTGCTGATTGGGATCTCGGAAAGGAAAGGTTATTAAGACCTTTTTACCCACTCAGCATTTTGACCCTGACTTAAAATTTTACTTCGAGGACACAGTCCTAGTTTTGGTTTTGTAATACCTCCAGATGTTTTCAGTTTTACCCAGGATTGCCCCAAGATCTCTTTTTCCCAAAGGTAATTAAATATATTAAATTTGAAAATTAATTAAAAAAAAAACTTTTTAGGAGGAAAAGAAAATATAGTCAAACCAAACCAATAACGTAGGGTTTCTCAGCTCCCTGAAGATTGGCAAACACTTCCCTAACAGCAAAGGACCTTCTTCTGTGTGATATATTTTTACACAGGAAGGCATGTGGTGTTTTTTGTTTGTTATTGGTTTTTTTTTTTGTCATTGTTGTTTTTTTCCTGAAAACAGTGAGGTAAGGTTGACTGGGATGTGACCAGAGCTGTGATTACCAGCTTACTGGGATCAACTAACAGTTTAGGGAACAGAGCTAACTGGAAGCTGGAAAAAAAATGTAGCCTAGGTATATAAAATAGTATCTAAATAATATGGTAACAAACACTAGATAATATGGTAATGGGTCATACAAGAGGTGGGTTTCAACAGGAAATAATGAGAATGTCCCAAGAGGTGGGTGCAGCACAGTGTGAAAATAGATGGCTGTTGATTCAGCCACTTTGGTCAACATTTCCAGGAAGATTTTCAGAAGATTGTCTGGTCTGGACATTATGAATATAGGGCCTGGACACTAGTTCCCATCTACCAGGAAGAGTAAGATGGTTGAAGGGCCTGCAGAGATTGGGACCCCAGGCAGAAGGCCAGGTAACCAGAATAGGGCATAATGTTATCAACTTGATTTAGAAGAAAGGAGTTCTAAACCCTGAACTGAGTTTAAGGCCAGAGCTACTTCACAATCCAGGTGCAAAGCTGGATGGTGGAGTGTTGGGCAAGAGCTTTCGATAACCTCTCAGCCTGAAACTGGCTTGGTCTTAGTACAGGCTGGCAATGGAGGATGATGGGGGCCCTGTTGCCAGGGTGAAGCAGTTGTGCTGGGATTGAGAGCCAGGCAGGCCTTACTCTAAACCAGGAAGACAGCACGGATAATGCATTTCATGCCAAACACCCCTGCTTGGCATCTGCACAGCGTCCTCTCTTTTGAATGTATAGATGGATTATGAAGACAATTTTACATCCATCCCTCTTATCTTCCCTTTTCTCATTTATCTGCCAGAATCCAATCATCAATGTCCTGTTGAAGAGGATGAAAAGAGAGGCCTGAGAAGAAAGTTCATCAAACGCCCCTTGCCAATGTTGCACCTGTCAGAAGGTAGATGAGGGCTGCGGGGATAGCACATCCATCTTCTCTCACTGGAGTGTTCTTAAAATAGTGATTCATGGGACCAGAGCAGTCCTCCATCATAGGACACTTAGTCTTTACCATGACCGTGACAAAGTTAAAAGTTTTGTGTAAGTAGAATTTGGGGGAAAATGCTCTGAATTTAAGGGGAACATGGATACTGTTATTTTTCTCCCCACCTTAGTCAAACCATCTGTCTACTCTTTAAAGCACCTTCAGTGTCATGTGGTGGATAGAGCATGAACTTAGGGGTCAAATAAACCTTAAAGCACCACTTATTAGCTGAAACTGATCCTCAGTTTCCTCATTTATAAACCATTCTCTTCTTTGTCTGCCTTCTAGGATTATTTTGCATTTCAGTTGGAAGAAATGCTCTGCATAGTGAAAAGTGCTATACAAATAAAAATTACAGTTACTAAGTGAAAAGAACAATTGAAATAATGAATCATCTGTCCTCCAAGTTCTCTTCACCTCCCATTCTAACCCTGGCCAGAACCTGGAGACAAGTAGGGCAATGTTTTCAGCTTCCAAATCAGCAGAGTTAAGGTCAGCCTGCAAGACCACACAGGGCCATCCTACACACAGTCCTATCCCAGGAAGGGAAGGGCAAGCAGGAGGAGGCCTGCTGTCCACTCTCTCTTTATTGGGGGTGATATTCTTGGAAAGGAAAGAAAGCAAGAGATGCAGTCAAATTTTCCAATCAACAAGCTAGTGACAGACTTCTTAGAAAATAATCTCAGTCCTTGTCTATAGAATGCTTTTGGAGGGATTCGAGGATCTTATCTTAAACCAACCTGAATCTATGGGTTTATAGGTCATGGCTCATGGGGAAATGGGAGGTTAGCTGTGTTCCTCACTGTTCTAAGTGATGTAAATTGTACACGTCGCTCAGAGACTCATAGGTTAGTCTGTGCCAAGAGTGAGGTGGATGGGAGGTGAGTGTTAGAAGTCCCCAGGCCTCTCCTTGCTTTGTCTGTGCCTTGTGGTTACCTGTATGTTTGAAATTATTAGAAAAGTTTGATTGTTTTCCACTGAAATGCCAAAAAATCCTAGAAGGCAGGAAAAGAAGAGAATGGTTTATAAATGAGGAAACTGAGGATCAGTTTCAGCTAATAACTGGTGATTTAAGGTCTATTTGACCCCTAAGTTCATGTTCTATCCACTGCATGACACAGAAGGTGCTTTTGTTGACAATCTGACCTTTTGTGTTATCCCAAATACCTTCCATAAAAATGAGCTGAAGCCCTCCAACAGGAATTATCTGCTTGTTATTCCATTCAGAGTGTTTGTTTTCATGGAGACAAAGATAGGTGTAACCTGTTCATGACTCAGTGATCCAATAGGGAATTTTGTGTCCAACAAAACTGATATCAATCAATTTGGTCATGCTGATTCCTTTTTCCCTTGGCCTTTCTCTGCCTTTGTCTCCTCCCCAACGTCTTCCTCCCAGAACCACAACTCTCAGGTCCTGATCTGTCACAGTTTATTATTACTTTTATGGGCCTCATTAGCATTGAGATTATTAGGGTCCTCTAGCTATTCCAAGAGAGACTTGAGGCACTGTCTAATCAACCATATTGGAGTTTCCATCTGGGTCTATTGAATATGTGACCCTCATGTAGATTCTTCATTCTCTTCCGGGAATGGCCGCTCAAAGGCCACAGGAATTCTGAGGTTCCTGTCTCTCCCTCCTTTCACTACATGGGTTGAGAACCATACAGTTGAAGTTCATTCACAGACACTATAGACCCAATAATACACTCTGCACATCCACACTGTTTCCTGAACTTCATTGCTCACATGCAAGCCTCAGAATGAAGTTTCAGCCAGCATCCTGCTCTAGCCTCGTGGGCTTCCTCCATGCACAACCTGTGAGCAACAGCACTTCCCTTGCACCTGACTAGGCCTCTAGGGTGAGGAGGTGCTGCACAAAAGTAAATCTGAGGCACAGAAAAGTTAACTACCTGGTCCAAGATCAGAGAACTACTGTGTGGCTGACAGGGTCTTGGTGATCCAGCCGGGTGTCAGACCGGAACATCTCAGATGGAGAGCCAAGTTCAGGACATTGGTCCACCAGAGACCTCCTGGCTCCACATAATATCAAATGGTGAAATGTCTCCCAGAGATCTCCATCTCAATGCTAATACCCAGCTCCACTCAATGACCAGCAAGGTACAGTGCTGGACACCCAATGCCAAACAACTAGCAAGACAGGAACTCAACCTGACCCATTAGCAGAGAGGCTGCCTAAAATCATATTAAGGCCACAGACACACTAAAACATATCACTGGACGTGGTCCTGCAGCCAGAAAGAAAATATCCAAGCTCATCCACCATAACACAGGCAACAGTCCCCTCCACCATGAAGCCTACACAACACACTGAACCAACCTTACCCAATGGAACTATGGGAAATAGGAACCTGCAGCCTGTGAAAAGGAGACCCCAAACACAGTAAGTTAACCAAAGTGACAAGACAGAGAAATATACAGCAGATGAAGGAGCAAAGTAAAAACCCACCAGACAAAACAAATAAAGAGGAAATAGGCAGTTGACTTGAAAAAGAATTTGACAAATGATAGTAAAGATGATCCAAAATCTCAGAAATAGAAAATACAAGAAATGTTTAACAAGGACATAGAAGAATTAAAGAGCAAACAAACAATGATGAACAAAACAATAAATTAAATTAAAAATTCTCTAGGAGGAATCAATAACAGAATAACTGAGGCAGAAGAACAGATAAGAGACATGGAAGATAAAATAAAGGAAATGACTACTGCAGAGCAGAATAAAGAAAAAAGAGGAAAGGAATTGAAGACATTCTCAGAGACCTTAGGGACAACATAAAATGCACCAACATTCAAATTATAGGTGTTCCAGAAGAAGAAGAGGAAAAGAAAGGGACTGAGAAAATATTTGAAGAGATTATAGTTGAAAACTTCCCTAATATGGGAAAGGAAATACTCAAGCAAGTCCAGGGAGAACAGAGAGTCCCATACAGGATAAATCTGAAGAGAAACGGGCCAAGACTCATATTAATCAAACTATCAAAAAATTAAATACAAAGAAAAAATATTAAAAGCAGCAAGGGAAAAGCAAGAAATAACATACAAGGGAATCCCCATAAGGTTAACAGCTGATCTTTCAGCAGAAATTCTGCAAGCCAGAAGGGAGTGGCAAAACATATTTAAAATGATGAAAAGCAAAAACTTACAACCAAGATTACTCTACCCAGCAAGGATATAATTCAGATTCACCAGAGAACTTAAAACCTTTACAGACAAGCAAAAGCTAAGAGAATCCAGCACCACCAAACCAGCTTTACAACGAATGCTAAAAGAACGCCTCTAGGCAGGAAACACAAGAGAAGGAAAAGACTTACAATAACAAACACAAAACAATTAAGAAATGGTAATAGGAACATACAGATCGATTACTACCTTAAATGTAAATGTATTAAATGCTCCAACCAAAAACATGGATGACTGAATGGATACAAAAACAAGACCCGTATATATGTTGTCTACAAGAGACCCACTTCACACCTGAAAGTGAGGGGATAGAAAAAGATATTCCATGCAAATGGAAATCAAAAGAAAGCTGGAGTAGCAATTCCCATATCAGAGAAAATAGACTTTAAAATAAAGACTATCACAAGAGGCAAAGAATGACACCACATAATGATCAAAGGATCAATCCAAGAAGAAGATATAACAATTGTAAATATTTATGCACCCAACAGATTAGCAACTCAGCCATAAGGCAAATCCTAACAGCTAAAAAAGGGGAATTCAACAGTAATAAAATAATAGTAGGGGACTTTAACATCCCACTTTCACCAATGGACAGATCATGCAAAAAGAAAATAAATAAGGAAATGCAAGCATTAAATGATACATAAAACAAGATGGACTTAATTGATATTTATAGGACATTCCATTCAAAAACAACAGAATACATTTTCTTCTCAAGTGCTAATGGAACATCCTCCAGGATAGATCCGATCATGGGTCACAAATCAAGCCTTGGTAAATTTAAGAAAATTGAAATCATATCAAGTATCTTTTCTGACCACAACACTATTTGACTAGATATCAATTACAGGAAAAAAGCTGTAGAAAACACAAACACATGGAGGCTAAACAACACACTACTAAATAACCAAGAGATCACTGAAGAAATTAAAGAGGAAATCAAAAAATACCTAGAAAAAAATGACAATGAAAACACATGACCCAAAACCTATGGAATGCAGCAAAAGCAGTTCTAAGAGGGAAGTTTATAGCAATATAATACTTCCTCAAAAACAAGAAAAATCTCAATAAACAACCTAATCTTACACCTAAAGCAATTAGAGAAAGAAGAAAAACCCAAAGTTAGCAGGAGGAAAGAAATCATAAAGATAAGAAATAAATGAAAAAGAAATGAAGGAAACAATAACAAGATCAATAAAACTAAAAGCTTTTTCTTTGAGAAGATAAACGAAATTGATAAATCATTAGCCAGACTCATCAAGAAAAAAAGGGAGAAGACTCAAATCAACAGAATTAGAAATGAAAGAGGAGAAGTAAGAACTGACACTGCAGAAATACAAAGGATTATGAGGGATTACTACACACAATTATATGCCAATAAAATGGACAACCTGGAAGAAATGGACAAATTCTTAGAAAAGCACAACCTTACGAGTCTGAACCAGGAAAAACAGAAAATATAAACTAACAAATGACAAGCACTGAAATTAAGACTGTGATTAAAAATCTTGCAAAAAACAAAAGCCCAGGACCAGATGGCTTCACAGGTGAATTCTAACAAGTATTTAGAGAAGAGCTAACACCTATCCTTCTCAAACTCTTCCAAAATATAACAGAGGGAGGAACACTCCCAAACTCCTTCTACGAGGCCACCATCACCTTGATACCAAAACCAGGCAAGGATGTCACAAAAAAAGAAACTTCAGGCCAATATCACTGATGAACATAGATGCAAAAATCCTCAACATAATGCTAGCAAACAGAATCCAATAGCAAATTAAAAGGACCATACACCATGATCAAGTGGGGTTTATCCCAGGAATGCAAAGGTTCTTCATTATATGCAAATCAATCCATGTGATACACCACATCAGCAAACTGAAGGATAAAAACCATATTATCATCTCAATAGTCGCAGAAAAAGCTTTTGACAAATTCAACACTGATTTATGATAAAAACTCTCCAGAAAGTAGGCATAGAGGAAACCTACCTCAACATAATAAAGGTCATATATGGCATACCCACAGCCAACATCATTCTCAATGGTGAAAAACTGAAAACATTTCCTCTAAGATCAGGAAAAAGACAAGGTTGCCTACTCTCACCACTATTATTCAACATTGTTTTGGAAGTTTTAGCCAGAGCAATCAGAGAAGAAAAAGAAATAAAAGGAATGCAAATTGGAAAAGAAGTAAAACTGTCACTGTTTGCTGATTACAGGATACTATACATAGAGTTCCTAAAGATGTTGTCAGAAAACTACTAGACCTAATCAATGAATTTGGTAAAGTAGCAGGATACAAAATTAATGCATAGAAATCTTTTGTATTCCTATACACTAATGATGAAAAATCTGAAAGAGAAAATAAGGAAACACTCCCATTACCATTGCAACAAAAAAATTAAAATACCCAGGGATAAACCTACCTAAGTAGACAAAAACCTGTATGCAGAAAACAATAAGACACTGATAAAAGAAACTAAATAATACAAACAGACGGAGAGATATACGATGTTATTGGATTGGAAGAATCAATATTGTGAAAACGATTATACTACCCAAAGCAATCTACAGATTCAATGCAATCAATATCACAACTACCAATGGCATTTTTCACAGAAGTAGAGCAAAAATTTCACAATTTGTATGGAAACACAAAGGACCCCGAATAGCCAAAGCAATTTTGAGAAAGAAAAACGGAGCTGGAGGAATCAGACTCCCTAACTTCAGACTATATTACAAAGCTACAGTAATCAAGACAGTATGGTACTGGCACAAAAACAGAAAGATCGATCAATGGAACAGGATAGAAAACCCAGAGATAAACCCACGCACATATGGACACCTTATCTTTGATAAAGGTGGCAGGAATGTACAGTGGAGAAAGGACAGCCTCTTCAATAAGTGGTGCTGGGAAACCTGGACAGGTACATGTAAAAGTATGAGATTAGATCACTCCCTAACACCATACACAAAAATAAGCTCCAAATGGATTAAAGACCTAAATGTAAGGCCAGAAACTATCAAACTCTTAGAGGAAAACATAGGCAGAACAATCTATGGCATAAATCGCAGCAAGATCCTTTTTGACCCACCACCTAGAGAAATGGAAATAAAAACAAAAATAAACAAATGGGGCCTAATGAAACTTCAAAGCTTTTGCACAGCAAAGAAAACCATAAACAAGACCAAAAGACAACCCTCAGAATGGGAGAAAGTATTTGCAAATGAAGTAACTGACAAAGGATTAATTTCTAAAATTATAAGCAGCTCATGCAGCTCAATAACAAAAAAACAAACAACCCAATTGAAAAATGGGCAGAAGACCTAAATAGACATTTCTCCAAAGAAGATATACAAAAAAAAAAAAAGAAGATATACAGACTGCCAACAAACACATGAAAGAATGCTCAACATCATTAATCATTAGAGAAATGCAAATCAAAACTACAATGAGATATCATCTCACACCAGTCAGAATGGCCATCATCAAAAAATCTAGAAACAATAAATGCTGGAGAGTGTGTGGAGAAAAGGAACACTCTTGCACTGCTGGTGGGAATGTGAATTGGTTCAGCCAGTATGGAGAACAATATGGAGGTTCCTTAAAAATCTACAAATAGAACTACCATATGACCCAGCAATCCCACTACTGGGCATATACCCTGAGAAAACCAAAATTCAAAAAGAGTCATGTACCAAAATGTTCATTGCAGCTCTATTTACAATAGCCCAGAGATGGAAACAACCTAACTGCCCATCATCGGATGAATGGATAAAGAAGATGTGGGACATATATACAATGGAATATTACTCAGCCATAAAAAGAAACGAAATTGAGCTATTTGTAATGAGGTGGATAGACCTAGAGTCTGTCATACAGAGTGAAGTAAGTCAGAAAGAGAAAGACAAATACCGTATGCTAACACATATATATGGAATTTAAGAAGAAAATAAATGTCATGAAGAACCTAGGGGTAAGACAGGAATAAAGATGCAGACCTATTGGAGAACGGACTTGAGGATATGGGGAGGGGGAAGGGTGAGCTGTGACAGGGCGAGAGAGAGTCATGGACATATACACACTAACAAACGTAAGGTAGATAGCTAGTGGGAAGCAGCCTCGTGGCACAGGTATATCGGCTCGGTGCTTTGTGACCGCCTGGAGGGGTGGGATAGAGAGGGTGGGAGGGAGGGAGACTCAAGGTGGAAGAGATATGGGAACATATGTATATGTATAAATGATCCAATTTGTTATGGGGCAGAAACTAACACACCATTGTAAAGCAATTATACTCCAATAAAGATGTCCAAAAAAAAAAAAAAAACTACACCTAGAACTACCATATGACCCAGCAATCCCACTACTGGGCATATACCCTGAGAAAACCAAAATTCAAAGAGTCATGTACCAAAATTTTCATTGCGGCTCTATTTACCATAGCCTGGAGATGGAAACAACCTAAGTGCCCATCATCAGATGAATGGATAAAGAAGATGTGGGACATATATACAATGGAATATTACTCAGCCATAAAAAGAAACGAAATTGAACTATTTGTAATGAGGTGGATAGACCTAGAGTCTGTCATACAGAGTGAAGTTAGTCAGAAAGAGAAAGACAAATACCGTATGCTAACACATATATATGGAATTTAAGAAAAAAAATGTCTTGAAGAACCTGGGGGTAAGACAGGAATAAAGACACAGACCTACTGGAGAATGGACTTGAGGATATGGGGAGGGGGAAGGGTGAGCTGTGACAGGGCGAGAGAGAGGCATGGACATATATACACGAACAAACGTAAGGCAGATAGCTAGTGGGAAGCAGCTGCATGGCACAGGGATATCGGCTCGGTGCTTTGTGACCACCTGGAGGGGTGGGATAGGGAGGGTGGGAGGGAGGGAGATGCAAGAGGGTAGAGATATGGGAACATATGTTTATGTATAACTGATTCACTTTGTTATAAAGCAGAAACTAACACACCATTGTAAAGCAATTATACCCCAATAAAGATGTTAAAAAAAAAAAAGACAGTATGGTATTGGCACAAAAACAGAAATATAGATCAATGGAACAGAATAGAAAGCCCAGAGATAAACCCACACACATATGGTCACCTTATCTTTGACAAAGGAGGCAAGAATATACAGTGGATAGAACACAGCTTCTTCAATAAATGGTGCTGGGAAAACTGGACAGCTCCATGTAAAAGAATGAAATTAAAACACTCCCTAACACCATACACAAAAATAAACTCAAAATGGATTAAGGACCTAAATGTAAGGCCAGACACTGTAAAACTCTTAGAGGAGAACATAGGCAGAATACTCTATGACATAAATCACAGCAAGATCCTTTTTGACCCATTTCCTAAAGAAATGTAAATAAAAACAAAGATAAACAAATGGGGCATAAAGAAACTTAAAAGCTTTTACACAACAAAGGAAAACAGAAACAAGACAAGAAGACAACCGTCAGAATGGGAAAAAATATTTGCAAATGAAGGAACTGACAGAGGATTAATCTTCAAAATTTATAAGCAGCTCATGCAGCTCAATATCAAAAGAACAAACAACCCAATCCAAAAATGGGCAGAACTAAAGAGACATTTCTCCAAAGAAGATATACAGATAGGCAGCAAAGACATGAAAGAATGCTGAACATCACTATTCATTAGAGAAATGCAAATCAAAACTACAAGGAGGTATCACATCACACCATTCAGAATGGCCATCATCTAAAAATCTACAAACAATAAATGCTGGAGAGAGTGCGGTGAAAAAGGAACCCTCTTGTACTGTTGGTGAGAATGTAAATTGATACAGTCACTATGGAGAACAGTATGGAGGTTCCTTAAGAAACAAAAATAGAATTACCATATGACTCTGCAACCCCACTGTTGGGCATATACCCGGAGAAAACTGTAATTCAAAAAGAGTCATGTATCACAATGTTCATTGCAGCTCTATTTACAATAGCCAGGACATAGAAGCAACCTAAGTGTCCATCGACAGATGAATGGATAAAGAAGATGTGGCACACATATACAATGGAATATTACTCAGCCATAAAAAGAAACGAAATATAATTATTTGTAGTGAGGTGGATGGACTTAGAGACTATCATACAGAGTGAAGTAAGGCAGAAAGAGAAAAATAAATACCGTATGCTAGCACATATATATAGAATCTAAAAAAAAGAAAATATGGTTCTGAAGAACCTAGGGGTAGGACAGGGATAAAGACACAGACATAGAGAATGGACTTGAGGACACGGGAAGGGGAAAGGTAAGCTGGCACGAAGTGAGAGAGTGGCATGGACATATATACACTACGTAATGTAAAATAGTTAGCTAGTGGGAAGCAGCCACATAGTACAGCGAGAACAGCTTGGTGCTTTGTGTCCACCTAGAGGGGTGGGATAGGGAGGGTGGGAGGGAGAAGCAAGAGGGAGGAGATATGGGGTGTATGTATATGTATAGCTGATTCACTTTGTTATACAGTAGAAAGTAACACACCATTGTAAAGCAATTATATTCCAATAAAAATGTTAAAAAATATAAAGTTTCATGCATTGGTAGAACTGCCTTAGAGCTTCTCACCCACAAATAATTAACTTCCTGCTGTACCCTGATTGGGGAGAGATGGCTTTCCTAGAATCTTTGACAAATGTTCTGTACTTTTCTGCCTCTATCGATTCGTCCTATTAGACTAGGAATCCTTTGTATTTAAAAAACAGTTTGAGAGGGGAAAAAAATGTTGCTACATGGGAAGAACACCATCTGATTCTAATTTTTTAAAGTGTGTATTGAAAGCTTTGGAGGATTAGGAGTCCTATCTGGGATGACTCTGTGTCCTTTTCATCATTCTCCTTGTGCCTCTTGGAGGATGGAGCTAGTCAGTGTAGTGAGATGGTAAAAGGACAGGAAGCATAAAGCCACCAGGTTGTGAAGCGAACCTGTGAAGTTACTGTGTGGCCTCGGACCCATCCTTTCTCCTTTCTGAGTCTCATTTGCCTTATGTATAAAATTGAAATCAACATATACATCAAAGGGTGGTTGATAAGGTCAAATGTGATGGTGAGTGTGAAGGCATTTTGTAAGCTACAAAGAAATTTTCTGATTTGGTATTTTAAATAAAAGGGCTTGATTGTTTTCTGGGGCTTCCTGAGTTATCTTTATTACCCTTTCTCCCACCCCTGATCGGCAGTTCCATAAACATTTAACGTGGGATGTTAGGCTCTATCAGCCTCTTGGCAGACCATCTGCTAAAAGAATCCAGAGATCTGTTCAAAAGGGAGCAGAAATTCAAGGGACTAAAGTACACATACACATAGATGAGCAGGCACACCCACCCACCCACACACACACATACACATACACATATAGCTCTGAGATTCCCCCCAAATCTCAGAGCTATAATTTCTTTAAATCATGTGATGAAAAAAAATCTGATTGTTTCTCCCACAGCTATGGGAATGCCAGCAGGGAAAGCAGCATCGGTGCGTTTTGAGCTGGAGCCTCCATGCCGGGTTGGGAATTCATGGTGACTGTGAGGTCTGAAGTGGGGGAGAAACAGGACACCCCCACAGGAAGGGTCACCTTGGGATCAGAAACCAGGGTTATAACTCAAAATGCCAAGGCTCTCTTGTCATCCTGGCATAGACTTTCTAGGGATTTGGCCCTTAGCTCCATCTGCACCTCTGGGACCTCCTGCTGTTATCTCATGGGGATGGTTGGGAAGAGAGTGAGGCTTGCCCCATCCACTGAGATCTAAGGATGGAACCAGAGAGCAGGACAGGCTCAGCATGACCTCTGGTGATCAAGGACATTGGAGTCAGTTTACTCTGAGTTACAAGGTCATGACTAGGATATTTATTCATTATCCTAGATCTTTGTGGTTTAAACCAGGTATGTGCATCTGGAGTAGCTGTATAATTCTTTCAATTTTCATCAGACAAATCTTCCTTCTTTGTCCAAAATAGGATTTTGAAAAGCTAGTTGTTGAATTATGGTTGCCCTTTGGCTTTTCCTAGTTATTTGGTACAATGGAATTAAACAGACTTGGGTTCAAATCCCACTAACTAGTTTTGAGACCATGGGAAGAAGGTTAAGCTCTCTGCAGGCAGTTTTGTAAAATGTGGATAATAATAAAATCACACAACTGTTGCCAGATTTGGAGTAGATACTCACTAAATGTTAGTCCTCCTCCAGGACCCCCTTCCTACTTCAGGACCCCTTGTTGGGTTTCCCGCGGACAACTCCCTCCAACCACAACAGCTCTTTAGATTTAGATTGTTGAAAACTCATTTGGTTATTTGTCCAATTGTTTTCAAGCTAATAGAGATAATAAAAGGACCTAAGGGTACCTATCTCATAGGTCCGTTTAAAGGATAAATGATATATTACAAATAAAAGCACTGAGCTTGGCAAATAGTAGGTGGATACAGATTAGCAAAATGTATTATCCTTCTGATGAGGGAGGAAGAGGGGAAAAGACAGTCCTTGAGCCCCCAGTCAACCCCATCTTTAATTATTCCCTTAGTGACATCTCCACACGTCAGTAATCCTGAGTTTGAATTGGGAAGTCCTCAAAATATTGTACCTATTCCCAGTGACCTGACAGTAAAGAAAATTCTCAAATTAACTAGAGCCTTGTCTCTGTTCTATTTTTCCTGTACACCTTCATTGTTTGGTTATTGCATTTGGAGTTGTTGATACCATTCCCAAAGAGTGGACAATGAAATGTTCCCAAAAATTCTGTGCAGGGCTTTTTTTCTGTTTTGCCAGGCTTGCAGAATGAGGGTGAGATGGCAGGGTCTGGAAATCCTCCATTTTACAATGGAGGAAACACTTCTTAATTTTATCCTTTTCTGGTTCTAGCTTCAGATCACCATTCAAAGACAAATCCACCTCCCACAACATACCTACAACAATCTAGGGATGGCACCTAGTTCCAAATTATAGCTTCTGGGTGCCAATTTCTCAAAAACCCTGCTTTCTTTAGATACTGACATTATTGGGACTCAGTTTTTTCTAATCTTAATAGAATACATAATAACACTGATAAAGAAAGGCATAAAAAGATTCCTACCTAGAAATGCATATTTGCAGCTATTTTCAGGTGTGTATAGAACTGGTCCATTGGACTACAGGATTTTAAAAAAATGCTTCTCTGAATCTCAATGTGTAGAGAATGGCAGGTACCCTATTAACCACGAAACAAAAAGAAAAATTACCATTTTAAACAGCAGAAAAATTGAAAGTAGCCACTTCTGCTGAGGAGGGTTTTATTTTACATCAAAAGAGGTGGAGAATTAAGATGGAGAATTAAGAATCTACCTTGATTGTTTCTTTGAGGGCGACACTTGAGAGCACTTCCTCTCAAGGCATCAACTTAAGGGAGAGGGGGATAGCAGGATTTCTCTGCACAACAAACCTAATAAATCTGGAGTGGGGGATTTTGGATTTGTAAGGGCCACCCAGGAAGGGATAAGGTATGTGAGAGGCAAAGGAACTAGGGGAGGGGGGCAAGCAAAAGAACGTTCAGGCAGCCAGAGGTCCCTAAGTTGGCAGGAAGCCTAAAGGAAGAAACACAGCCAGGAAGACATTGTGAGAGGGAAGGATGCATTTTGGAGTAAAATGCCGTACTTTTCAATTTTAAGACAATGTCTTAAATTATTGTAGTCCCCATTCCGTTACTTTAGATCTTGAGTGATGCTTGGTTATACCGACCTGCACTAGGTCTTCAGTGCTTTGTGTGGAATGAAGGACCAGCATGGATTCCCAAGAGGCTTATGATGTACAGGAAGGACAGAGCAGTTGCTGGAGGAGGAATGCAGAGGCAAGACACTGGTTATAAGATGAGATGACCAAGGGACAAGTTAAGCCCTATGGGAATCCACAGAAACTTTGAAGGGGATGGGGGCGGTGAGAAGGGAAGAGTGCGGGTGCTGGACTTTCTAAAGGTAGCAGAGGCACTCTAGCAGTTCCCTTGGAAAATTAAATGGCAGGTGATTCCCTGAAACCTTGAAGATGGGGGTCCCCCAGAGGCAGCTGATTTGTGTGTATGTGGTGGGGGTGGAGAAATTCTTGGGTGAGGCAATTAACAAATGCTGATACCTTTTACAGACATCACTTTGTACCTGAGAAAGCTACTTTGTGTAAATCATGGGGCTAAAAAAAGGGGCCTGAAAGCCTTGATATGTGGTTCTTGTTCTTGGCAGCAAACTATCCCACCTTGGCGCACAGCAGGCGACATAGGTGAGCTACACAGATAGGTCAGGTCAGGGGTAAACTCATTTTATAGATAAACTCAGTATCCTTTTATAAAAGAGGGCAAATTACATCATGCTTTTTCATCCTACAACTGTGCTATAACTTCCTTGGCAGGGCTGCTGTGTAGACAGATGCTTTTTGTGTATGACAAAAAGGCATCTGGCCTAAGTGGGAGTGGGAAGCTAACACCAGCCTTCACTCAACTTGCGTTGTGTGTCTGTCAGCTAGTGGGGCCCAGAGGCTTGAAGGTAAGAAACATGAGCTCATTGTCATCATTCTTTTTATTTTTTGTGTTTTGTGTCTTTCTGTAATTCTTAGTTCAATAGTTCTTTATACAAAGTGCCTTAAGAATATTCTTATTGATGGGCCAAACTTTTAAACTCAATCATTTTGTCCTCTCTGAGGTGACATGTTTCAATCTTCTCAACTTCTAAAGAAAGAGACCATGAAATATTACACAATGTATCCACTTGGCAAATTCTTGTGTTTTCTTAAGAGAAATAAAACTATTATTTCATGGGAGACATAGAAAATGAAAATTTCCAATAAGGGCTCATCATATCTATGGCTTGTACAGCTTATCATAGTCAGACGTTAGAATTTTATATATTGCAACTTGAACTTCCCAGGTGGGGTATGAGTTTTGGTGGAAAGAAACCATGCTTGCACTCTAAGGTTGGGATAACAAGGAGATTGCATTTTGGTATGATTGGTAGTAACTGCCTTGAGCAGTGTGTTGAAAAGATGATGGGGCTGTATTCAAGATGGTTCAGGATGGGACAGCTACAAGCCATTAGTGGTGATGCTGTGGATATGAAAGAGTGAGGCTCTAGATCCTTTTTATAACATTGAACAGAATAGGTACTCAATAAAACTTTGCTTTGTTTCATAAATTAAAACAAAATGTATTACTATGAAAGGAATGCTGGAATTCTCACACTTCTCTCTGTATAGGACAAGAAGGTGTATACCCACAACCATATTGTTCATTATTCAAATGGGTACACTCATAAAAATTTTCTTTTAACACCTTTATTGAAGTATAATTGCTTTACAATGGAGTGTTAGTTTCTGCTTTATAACAAAGTGAATCAGCTATACATATACATATACATATATTCCCATATCTCCTCCCTTGTGCGTCTCCCTCCCACCCTCCCTGTCCCACCCCTCTAGGTGGTCACAAAGCACCGAACTGATCTCCCTGTGTGGCTGCTTCCCACTAGTTATCTGTTTTACGTTTGGTAGTGTATATATGTCTATGCCACTCTCTCACTTCGACCCAGCTTACCTTTCCCCGTCCCTGTGTCCTCAAGTCCATTTCTACATCTGCACTTTTATTCCTGTCCTGACCCTAGGTTCTTCAGAACCGTTTTTTAATTTTATTTTTTTAGATTCCATATATACATGTTAGCATATGGTATTTGTTTTTATCTTTCTGACTTACTTCCCTCTGTAAGACAGACTCTAGGTCCATCCACCTCACTACAAATAACTCAATTTCGTTTCTTTTTATGGCTGAGTAATAGTCCATTGCATATATGTGCCACTTCTTCTTTACCCATTCATCTGTTGATGGACACGTAGGTTGCTTCCATGTCCTGGCTATTGTAAATAGTGCTGCAATTAACATTATGGCACATGACGTTTTTTGAATTATAGTTTTCTCAGGGTATATGCCCAGTAGTAGGATTGTTTGGTCATATGGTAGTTCTATTTTTAGTTTTTTAAGGAACCATCATACTGTTCTCCATAATGGCGGTATCAATTTACATTCCCACCAGCAGTGCAAGAGGGTTCCCTTTTCTCCACACCCTCTGCAGCATTTACTGTTTGTAGATTTATTTGTTATTTTACTTTATTTATTAAAAAAAATTTTGGCTGCATTGGGTCTTTGTTGCTATGTGCAGGTTTTCTCTAGTTGCAGCAAGCAGGAGCTACTCTTCATTGAAGTGTGTGGGCCTCTCATAGTGGTGGCTTCTCTTGTGCAGAGCATGGGCTCTAGGCAAGAGGGCTTCAGTAGTTGTGGCTCACGAGATCTAGAGCACAGGCTCAGTGGTTGTGGTGGACAGGTTTAGTTGGGATCTCCAGGACCAGGCTTGAACCCGTGTCCCTGCATTGGCAGGAGGATTCTTAACCACTGCAGCACCAGGGAAAACTTGTAGATTTTTTGATGATGACCATTTTCACTGCTGTGAGGTGATACCTCATTGTAGTTTTGTTTTGCATTTCTCTAATGATTAGTGATGTTCAGCATCCTCTCACGGGTTTGTTGGCAATCTGTATACCTTCTTTATAGAAATGTCTATTTAGGTGTTCTGCCCATTTTTGGATTAGGTTGTTTGCATTTTTTGATATTGAGCTGCATGAGCTGCATGTAAATTTTGGAGATTAATCCTTTGTCAGTTGCTCCATTTGCAAATATTTTCTCTCATTCTGAGGGCTGTTTTCTCATCTTGTTTATGGTTTCCTTTGCTGTGCAAAACTTTTTAAGTTTCATTAGGTCCTATTTGTTTATTTTTCTTTTAATTTCCATTTCTCTAGGAGGTGGGTCAAAAAGGATCTTGCTGTGATTTATGTCATAGAGTGTCCTGCCTATATTTTCCTCTAAGAGTTTGATAGTTTCTGGCCATACATTTAGGTCTTTAATCCATTTTGAGCTTATTTTAGTGTATGGTGTTAGGGAGTGATCTAATCTCATACTTTTATATGTACCTGTCCAGTTTTCCTGGCACCACTTATTGAAGAGGTTGTCCTTTCTCCACTGTACATTCCTGCATCCTTTATCAAAGATAAGGTGACCATATTTGCGTGGGTTTATCTCTGGGCTTTCTATCCTGTTCCATTGATCGATCTTTCTGTTTTTGTGCCAGTACTATACTGTCTTGATTACCGCAGCTTTTTAGTATAGTCTGAAGTCAGGGAGCCTGATTCCTCCAGCTCCGTTTTTAGTTCTCAAGATTGATTTGGCTATTCAGGGTCTTTTGTGTTTCCATACAAATTGTGAAATTTTTTGTTCTAGTTCTGTGAAAAATGCCAGTGATAGTTTGATAGGGATTGCAAGGGATTTGTAGATTGCTTTGTGTAGTAGAGTCATTTTCACAATGTTGATTCTTCCAATCCAAGAACATGGTATATCTCTCCATCTATTTGTATCATCTTTAATTTCTTTCATTAGTGTCTTATAATTTTCTGCACACAGCTCTTTTGTCTCCTTAGGTAGGTTTATTCCTAGATATTTTATTATTTTTGTTGCAATGGTAAATGGGAGTGTTTTCTTGATTTCACTTCACATTTTTCATCCTTAGTGTATAGGAATGCCAGAGATTTTGGTGCATTAATTTTGTATCCTGATATTTTACCAAATTCATTGATTAGCTCTAGTAGTTTTCTGGTAGCATCTTTAGGATTCCCTATGGATAGTATCATGCCATCTGCAAACAGTGACAGCTTTATTTCTTCTTTTCTGATTTGGATTCCTTTTATTTCCTTTTCTTCTCTGATTGCTGTGGCTAAAACTTCAAAAACTATGTTGAATAAGAGTGGTGAGAGTGGGCAACCTTGTCTTGTTCCTGCTCTTAGTGGAAATGCTTTCAGTTTTTCACCATTGAGGATGATGTTGGCTGTGGGTTTGTCATATATAGCCTTTATTATGTTGAGGAAAGTTCCCTGTATGCCTACTTTCTGCAGAGTTTTTAATCATAAATGGGTGTTGAATTTTGTTGAAAGCTTTCTCTGCATCTATTGAGATGATCATATGCTCTTTCTCCTTCAATTTGTTAATATGGTGTATCACGTTGATTGATTTGCATATATTGAAGAATCCTTGTATTCCTGGAATAAACCCACCTTGATCATGAGGTATGATCCTTTTAATGTGCTGTTGGATTCTGTTTGCTAGTATTTTGTTGAGGATTTTTGCATCTATGTTCATCAGTGATATTGACCTATAGTTTTCTTTCTTTGTGACATCCTTGTCTGGTTTTGGTATCAGGGTGATGGTGGCCTCGTAGAATGAGTTTGGGAGTGTTCCTCCCTCTGCTATACTTTGGAAGAGTTTGAGAAGGATAGGTGTTAGCTCTCCTCTAAATGTTTGATAGAATTTGCCTGTGAAGGCATCTGGTCCTGGGCTTTTGTTTGTTGGAAGATTTTAAATCACAGTTTCAATTTCAGTGCTTGTGATTGGTCTGTTCATATTTTCTATTTCTTCCTGATTCAGTCTTGGCAGGTTGTGCATTTCTAAGAATTTGTCCATTTCTTCCAGGTTGTCCATTTTATTGGCATAAAGTTGTTTGTAGTAATCTCTCATGATCTTTTGTATTTCTACAGTGTCAGTTGTTACTTCTCCTTTTTCATTTCTAATTCTATTGTTTGAGTCTTCTCCCTTTTTTTCTTGATGAGTCTGGCTAATGGTTTATCAATTCTGTTTATCCTGTCAAAGAACCAGCTTTTAGTTTTATTGATCTTTGCTATCGTTTCCTTCATTTCTTTTTCATTTATTTCTGATCTGATTTTTATGATTTCTTTCCTTCTGCTAACTTTGGGGTTTTTTTGTCCTTCTTTCTCTAATTGCTTGAGGTGCAAGCTTAGGTTGTTTATTCGAGATGTTTCCTGTTTCTTAAGGTAGGATTGTATTGCTATATAATTCCCTCTTAGAACTGCTTTTGCTGCATCCATAGATTTTGGGTTGTCATGTCTCCATTATCATTTGTTTCTAGGTATTTTTTGATTTCCTCTTTGATTTCTTCAGTGATCACTTCGTGATTAAGTAGTGTATTGTTTAGCCTCCATTTGTTTGTATTGTTTTACAGATCTTTTCCTGTAATTGATATCTTGTCTCACACTGTTGTGGTTGGAAAAGATACTTGATGCAATTTCAATTTTCTTAAATTTACCAAGGCTTGATTTGTGACCCAAGATATGATCTCTCCTGGAGAATGTTCCCTGAGCACTTGAGAAAAATGTGTATTCTGTTGTTTTTGGATGGAATGTCCTGTAAATATCAATTAAGTCCATCTTGTTTAATGTATCATTTAAAGCTTGTGTTTCCTTATTTATTTTCATTTTGGATGATCTGTCCATTGTTGAAAGTAGGGTGTTAAAGTCCCCTACTATGAATGTGTTACTGTCAATTTTCCCTTTTATGGCTCTTAGTATTTGTCTTATGTATTGAGGTGCTCCTATTTTGGGTGCATAAATATTTAAAATTGTTTTATCTTCTTGCATTGATCCCTTGATCATTAAGTAGTGTCCTTCTTTGTCTCTTCTAATAGTCTTTATTTTAAAGTCTATTTTGTCTGATTTGAGAATTGCTACTTCAGCTTTCTTTTGGTTTCCATTTGCATGAAATATCTTTTTCTATCCCCTTACTTTCAGTCTGTATGTGTCTCTAGGTCTGAAGTGGGTCTCTTGTAGACATCAAATATATGAGTCTTGTTTTTGTATCCATTCAGCCAATCTGTGTCTTTTGGTGGGAGCATTTAGTCCATTTACATTTAAGGTAATTATCGATATGTATGTTCCTATTCCCATTTTCTTAATTGTTTTGGGTTCGTTATTGTAGGTATTTTCCTCCACTAGTGTTTCTTGCCTAGAGAAGTTCCTTTACCAGTTGTTGTAGAGCTACTTTCGTGGTGCTGAACTCTCTCAGCTTGTGCTTGTCTGTAAAGGTTTTAATTTCTCCATCAAATCTGAAAGATCTCCTTGCGAGGTAGAATAATCTTGGTTGCAGGTTTTTCTCCTTCAGCACTTTAAATGTGTCCTGCCAGTCCCTTCTGGCTTGCAGAGTTTCTGCTGAAAGGTCAGCTGTTAACCTTGTGGGGATTCTGTTGTGTGTTATTTGTTGTTTTTCCCTTGCTGCTTTTAATATGTTTTCTTTGTATTTAATTTTTGACAGTTTGATTAATATATGTCTTGGCATATTTCTCCTTGGATTTATCCTTTATGGGACTCTCTGTGCTTCCTGGACTTGATTAACTATTTCCTTTCCCATATTAAGGACGTTTTCAACTATAATCACTAAAAATATTTTCTCAGTCCCTTTCTTTTTCTCTTCTTCTTCTGGAGCCCCTATAATTCGAATGTTGGTGCGTTTAATGTTGTCCCAGAGGTCTCTGAGACTGTCCTCAGTTCTTTTCATTCTTTTTTCTTTATTCTGCTCTGCAGTAATTATTTCCACTATTTTATCTTCCAGGTCACTTATCCGTTCTTCTGCCTCAGTTATTCTGCTATTGATCCCATCTAGAGTATTTTTCATTTCATTTACTTTGTTGTTCATTGTTGTTTTTTTCATTTTTAGTTCTTCTAGGTTCTTGTTAAATGTTTCCTGCATTTTGTCTATTCTATTTCCAAGATTTTGGATCATCTTTACTATCATTATTCTGAATTATTTTTCAGGTAGACTGCCTATTTCCTCTTCATTTGTTAGGTCTGGTGGGTTTTTATCTTGCTCCTTCATCTGCTGTGTGTTTTTCTGTCTTCTCATTTTGCTTATCTTACTGTGTTTGGGGTCTCCTTTTTGCAGGCTGCAGGTTTGTAGTTCCTGTTATTTTTGGTGTCTGTCCCCAGTGGCTCCGGATGTATCAGTGGGTTGTGTAGGCTTCCTGGTGAAGCGAACTATTGCCTGTGTTCTGGTGGATGAGGCTGGATCTTGTCTTTCTGCCTGGTAGGTCCATATCTGGTGGTGTGTTTTGGGGTGTCTGTGGACTTACTATGAGTTTAGGCAGCCTGTCTGCTAATGGGTGTGGTTGTGTTCCTGTCTTGCTAGTTGTTTGGCGTAGGATGTCCAGCACTGTAGCTTGCTCATCATTGAGTGAAGCTGGGTGCTGGTGTTGAGATGGAGATCTCTGGGAGATTTTCGCCATTTGATATTATGTGGAGATGGGAGGTCTCTTGTTGACCAGTGTCCTGAAGTTGGCTCTCCCACGTCAGAGGCACAGCACTGACTCCTGGCTGCAACACCAAGAGCCTTTCATCCACATGGCTCAGAATAAAAGGGAGAAAAAGTAGAAAGAAAGAATTAGTAGAAGTAGAAAGAAAGAAAGAAACGAGGGAGGGATGGAGGGAGGAAGGAAGGAAGGAAGGAGAGAAAGAAGGAAAAGAGAAAGAAAATACAAATTAAAATAAAATAAAGATAAAATAAAGTTATTAAAATAAAAAAATAATTATTAAGAGAAAAAACCAAAAAACAAAAAAACGGACAGATAGAACCCTAGGACAAACAGTGGAATTTGCTATACAGACAAAATCTCTCACAGAAACATACACATACACACTCACAAAAAGAGGAAAAGGGGAAAAAATCATAAATCTTGCTCTCAAAGTCCACCTCCTCAATTTGGGATGATTTGTTGTCTAAAGGAGGGAAGGAAGGAAAGAAAGAATGAAGATAAAGTAAAATAAAATAAAATGTAATTATTAAGAAAAAAATTAAAAAAAAACAAAAGCAGATGGATAGAACCCTAGGACAAATGGTGGAATTCGCTATACAGACAAAATCTCTCACAGAAGCATACTCATACACACTAACAAAAAGAGGAAAAGGGGAAAAAATCATAAATCTTGCTCTCAAAATCCACCTCCTCAATTTGCGATGATTTGTTTTCTATTCATGTATTCCACAGATGCAGGGTACATCAAGTTGATTGTGGAGCTTTAATCCGCTGCTTCTGAGGCTGCTGGGAGAGATTTCCCTTTCTCTTCTTTGTTCTCACAGCTCCCAGGGGCTCAGCTTTGGATTCGGCACCGCCTCTGCGTGTAGGTCGCCTGAGGTCGTCTGTTCTTCGCTCAGACAGGACGGGGTTAAAGGAGCCGCTGATTCGGGGGCTCTGGCTCACTCAGGCCGGCGGGAGGGAGGGGCACGGATTGCGGGGTGAGCTGCGGCGGCAGAGGCCGGTGTGATGTTGTACCAGCCTGAGGCACGCTGTGCGTTCTCCTGGGGAAGTTGTCCCTGGATCCCGGGACCCTGGCAGTGGCAGGCTGCACAGGTTCCCTGGAAGGGGGGTGTGGATAGTGATTTGTGCTCACACACAGGCTTCTTGTTGGCGGCAGCAGCAGCCTTAGCGTCTCTTGCCTGTCTCTTGGGTCTGTGATTTTAGCCGCGGCTCGCGCCCGTCTCTGGAGCTCCTTTAAGCAGCGTTCTTAATCCCCTCTCCTCGCGCACCAGGAAACAAAGAGGGAAGAAAAAGTCTCTTGCCTCTTCAGCACGTCCAGAATTTTCCCCGGACTCCCTCCCGGCCAGCCGTGGCGCACTAACCCCCTGCAGGCTGTGTTCCCGGCGCCAACCCCAGTCCTCTCCCTGTGCTCCATACCAGCCTCAGCTCCCAGCCCCACCCGCCCCGGCGGGGGAGCAGACAAGCCTCTCCGTCTGGTGAGTGCCGGTCGGCACCGATCCTCTGTGCGGGAATCTCTCCATTTTGCCCCCCATACCCCTGTTGCTGCACTCTCCTCCGCGGCTCCGAAGCTTTCCCCCTCCGCCACCCACAGTCTCTGCCTCCGAAGGGGCTTCCTAGTGTGTGGAAACCTTTCCTCCTTCGCAGCTCCTTCCCACAGTTGCAGGTCCCTTCCCTGTCCTTTTGTCTCTGTTTATTCTTTTTTCTTTTGCCCTACCCAGGTACGTGGGGGGGGGGGGTTTCTTGCCTTTTGGGAGGTCTGAGGTCTTCTGCCAGCATTCAGTAGGTGTTCTGTAGGAGTTGTTCCACGTGTAGATGCATTTCTGGTGTACCTTATGCTTCCAGCCTTTAGCCCACAGCACCTCTGGGGTGTTTTTGTTCTTCTTTCTCTAATTGCTTTAGGTGTAAGATTAGGTTGTTTATTTGAGATTTTTCCTGTTTCTTGAAGTAGTATTCTATTGCTATAAACTTCCCTCTTAGAACTGCTTTTGCTGCATCCCATAGGTTTTGGGTCATCGTGTTTCCATTGCCTTTATTTTCTAGCTATTTTTTAATTTCCTCTTTGATGTATTCAGTGATCTCTTGGTTATTTAGTAGTGTATTTTTTAACCTCCATGTGCTTGTATCTTTTACATAATTTTTCCTCTAATTGATATCTAGTCTCATAGTGTTGTGGTCAGAAAAGATACTTGTTACTATTTCAATTTTCTTAAATTTACCAAGGCTTGATTTGTGACCCAAGATATGATCCATCCTGGATAATGTTTCATAGCATTTGAGAAGAAATTGTATTCTATTGTTTTTGGATGGAATGACCTATATATATCAGTTCATCTTTTTTGATGTGTCATTTGAAGCTTGTGGGTCCTCATTTATTTTCATCTTGGATGATTTGTCCATTGGTGAAAGTGGGGTGTTAAAGTCCCTACTATTTTTGTGTTACTGTCAGTTTCCCCTTTTTTGGCTGTTAACATTTGCCTTATATATTGAGGTGCTCCTATGTTTGGTGCATAAATATTTACAATGATTATATCTTCTTCTTGGATTGATCCCTTGATCATTATGTAGTGTCCTTCTTTATATCTTGTAAGAGTCTTTATTTTAAAGTCTATTTTATCTAATATGATTATTGCTACTCCAGCTTTCTTTTGATTTCCATTTGCATGGAATATCTTTTTCCATCCCCTCACTTTCAGTCTGTATGTGTCCCTAGATCTGAAGTGGGTCTCTTGTATTCAGCATATATACGGGTCTCGTTTTTGTATCCTTTCAGCCAGTCTGTGTCTTTTGGTTGGAGCATTTAATCCATTTACATTTAAGGCAATTATTGATATTTATGTTCCTATTACAATTTTCTTAATTTTGGTTTTTTTTTTATTGTAGGTCTTTTCGTTCTCTTGTGTTTCCTGCATAGAGAAGTTCCTTTAGCATTTGTTGTAAAGCTGGTTTGATGGTGCTGAATTCTCTTAACTTTTTGCTTTTAAGTTTTTATTTTCTCTGTAGAATCTGAATGAGATTCTTGCTGGGTAGAGTAACTCTGGTTGTAGGTTTTTCCTTTTCATCACTTTAAATATGTCCTGCCGCTCCCTTCTGGCTTGCAGAGTTCCTGATGAAAGATCAGCTGTTAACCTTATGGGGATTCCCTTGTACATTATTTGTTGCTTTTCCCTTGCTGCTTTTAATAATTTTTCTTTGTATTTAATTTTTATTAGTTTGATTAATATGTGTCTTGGCATATTTCTCCTTGGATTTATCCTGTATGGGACTCTGTGCAGTTCCTGGACTTGATTGACTATTTCCTTTCCCATATAGGGAAGTTTTCAACTATAATCATTTCAAATATTTTCTCAGTCCCTTTCTTTTTCTCTTCTTCTTCTGGGACATCTAGAATTTGCATGTTGGTGCATTTAATGTTGTCCCAGACGTCCCTGAGACTGTCCTCAGTTGTTTTCATTTTTTTTTCTTTATTGTGTTCTGTGGTACTTATTTTCTCTATTTCATCTTCCAGGTCTCTTATCCATTCTTCTGCCTCAGTTATTCTGCTATTGATTCCTTCTAGATAATTTTAAGGTTCATTTATTGTATTGTTCATCATTGTTTCTTTGCTCTTTAGTCCGTCTAGGCCTTTGTTGTCCCTGGATCATGGGACCCTGACAATGGTTCCCAGGGCAGGGGTTTTGTGGATAGTGACCTGCACTTGCTCACAGTATTTTTGGTAGCTGCAGCCACAGCGTTAGTGTTTCATGCCTGTCTCTGTGATCTGAGCTGATAGCCGTGCCTCGTTCCCATCTCTGGAGCTCGTTTCAGTAGCCCTCTGCCTTCTGTGGGCAGATAGGGAAGGAATCCTCTCTCCTCGCACACCACAAAACAATGGACTCTTGCCTCCTCGGCAGGTCTAGTCATTTTCCCAGACTCCCTCCTCGCTAGTTGTGGCACACTAGCCCCCTCAGGCTGTGTTCATGCAGCAAACCCCAGTCCTCTCCCTGGGGTCTGACCTCTGAAGCCCAAGCCTCAGGTCCCAGCCCCCACCCACCCCAGCATGTGAGAAGACAAGCCTCTCAGGCTGGTTAATGCTGGTCAGCACCAATCCTCTGTGTCTGAATCTCTCCACTTTGCCCTCTGCACCCCTGTTGTTGTGTTCTCCTCCTTGCCTCTGAAACTCCCCCCCCCCAGCCCCCTGTCCCCGTCTGTGAGGGGCTTCCTAGTGTGTGGAAACTTTTCCTCCTTCACAGCTCCCTCCCAGAGGGACAGATCCCATCCCTATTCTTTTGTCTCTGTTTTTTCTTTTGCCCTACCCAGGTACATGGGGATTTTCTTGCTTTTTGGGAAGTCTGAGGTCTTCTGCCAGCATTCATAGGTGTTCTGAAGGAGTTGTTCCACATGTAGATGTATTTTTGATGTGTTTGTGGGAAGGAAGTTGATCTCTACATCTTACTCCTCTGTCATCTTGAAAGTTGCCTTTAAAAAATTTTTTTTCAAAAATTCTTTTCCTTCATGGTTTATCACAGGATATTTATTGAATATAGTTCCCCATGCTATACAGTAGGATCTTGTTTATCCATTCTATGTATAATAGTTTGCATCTGCTAATCCCAAACTCCGAATCCATCTCTTCCCCACCCCCACCCCCTTGGCAATCAGAAGTATGTTCTGTATATCTGTGAGTCTGTCAAACTGGTGCACTCTTGACAGTGAAATAATTAGTATTAATAATTATGCTGGGACAGTGGATGTATATTGGGATTGCTGCTGATAAACAAGACATATGGGTCACCCTATATATATCTATAAATAACCCTGTAGGATAGACGAATATTTCCTCTAATCCAAGGATTAGCAACCTATGACCCACAGGCCAAATACAACCAGCCATATGTCTTTGTAAATAAAGTTTTATTGGAACATAGCAGTGCCTATGTCTTTATGTTTTGTGTCTCTGGCTGCTTTTGCTATGACAGAGTTTAGTAGTCATGACATAGACCATATGGCCTACAAAGCCAAAAATATTTACTACATATCTGGCTCTTTACAGGAGAAGTGCTCACCCTTGCTAGTCAATAGAGCCCTTGTTGCCAGAAGGGTCTATGCTCTGGCTTCTTGAAGAAGAAAATGAACGTATCAGGACCTACTATGTGCTGAGCCTCATGCTACACATTTCGTGTATGTGATCTCAGTTAATCTCAGACGGCGTTGCAATACAGGCATAATCTCCAATGAACCTAGAATTTTCCAGGTTGCCAAGGACAGAAGAAACACTGCTAAGGACAGCAGTGCTCAGAATCTTTTCCTGTAAACCCTCTGACAACCTATGAGGCCTTCATATCATCCCACATCCAACTGGCAGCAAATCCCATGGGTTCCACCTTCAAATTATATCTAAAATTTAACCACTTCTCATCATCTCCACTACTGCCTACCCCCTCACCCCCTAATCTGAAGTCTCATGCAGAGTCCACTGTCACCTCTCACCTGGATTAAGTCAGCTTTCTCCAAGCCTACTCTTGACTCTATGTCTGTTTTCACTGGGTTATCTAGAGCAATCCTTTAAAACCCAAGTCACATCAAGTCACTAATCTGCTCTGACCCAGTTTCTTCCCCTCTTATTCAGAGTAAAATCCAAAATCTTGACAAAGGCTCACCCTCACTGTCCAATATGGCAGCCACACGTGGCTCTTTAAATTTATGATAATTAAATAAAATTAAGAATTGAGTTTTTCAGTCACACTAGCCCCATTTCAAGTGCTCAGTAGCCACACATGACTGGTAGCTACCATACTGGACAGCACAGATATGGAACACTTCTATCATCACAGAAATTTCTGTTGAATGGCACTGGGATCTGCTCCCTTCTTGTCTCTCACTGCTTTCCCTGCTGCCTGCTCCATCCCAGACACAAGCTCTCCTAGCTGTCTCAAACATCTGTGCCTCAGGGCCCTCAAACACATTTTACCCTCTGTTGGGAATGCTCCAACCCTAGGCTATGACATGTCTGGATTGCATAAAAACTTCAGACGTTTGTTCAAATGGCACCTTCTCTGACGCCCTGTTTAATCTCCAACTCCCCCCCATCTCCCCTGCGTATCATTCACCACCACCTGACATATATATGTGTGAGTATGTGTATATACATTCACCCTGTTTCCAATAACTAGAACATGACTTCCAATGAGGCAATTTTTAAGATTTTTGGTTTTGATTGTCTTTTACTTCATGATTTTCCCCAGTCACAGCAATGCCAGACCCAGTGAGCTGAAAGTATCTGATAAATGAATGAATGTTAATATCAACTTAGAAACTTACCTAACTTTCTCCACACTGTGCCACACTTTTTTTCACCCACTAGTCTATTGCTGTGTCCTGTAGTTAACTGTTGCCCTGTCTCCCTCACGCCACAGGTGCTCATATTCAGGAGTCCACAGTCCCTGTCTGTAATTCTTCTGCCTCCTCTTCCAGTGCTCAGAGTGACTTCAGCTCTATGTTTGCTGACTCACTAGTGTCCATCAAACCAGGAACCTTTACGTTCTCTCCTGAGCCAAAGTCGTAGGAATATATTAAGTTGCCAATATTTCTTCTTCATTGCTGCTTCTAAAATTTATTTTCCCATTGCCTTGATAAAACTGATGTGCACTCGTGGCATCATGCAAATGATGGAGTGTTTTTATTATTTTAATTAATCAAATTTCCATAGGTACAGAAAAGAAAATATCCAAAAAGAGATTATTTCCATTTCAATATGTAATTGTAGTATGCCAGTGGAGGAAGCTTTGCTCATCAGAAGTTATGTTTTCCTGTCCTTCGACAGGAATTTGAGTCAAATGGAGTTGTGTCTCAACTACTGTTACTGTGCAAAATGGTGAGGAGTTTTAACCTGGTTTGATGACGTGTTCTAGAGAATAAAGTATGACTGAGACTAGGGTAAAAAATAGCCCATGTAAGTAAATTCAGCATCTGGAAAGGTGTGGGCTGTTTCAAATACTGAGTTGGACAATTTGGGGCCCTGTGAACTTTTGCATCTTCTAACCTTTGGAGAGACATAAAACAGCAGAGTGCAGCAAAATAAATACAGATATTTGGGGGAAGCGGAACCAATACTGAAATCTCTGACTACTGGCTCTGTGAGTCAAGGTAAATTAATTTCTCTGAGCTATGGATTCTCAGTTAGGATGGGATGACTTGTGGGAATCAGAAATAAGGAGTCTGACACAGACCAGACACTCAATAAAAATGGTGGCTTTATTTGTTGATGGTTCCAACTCTGCTACTAACTAAATGTGAGACTCTGGACAGGTCACTTCATATTTTTTTGTAAATTATTTCATTGAATTATAGTTGATCTCCAATGTTGTGTTAGTTTCTGCTGTACAGCAAAGTGATTCAGTTATACATAAATATACATTTTTTTACATTCTTTTCCATTAGGGTTTATCATAGGAGATATATATATATATATATATATATATATATATATATATTTCTTTAAAATTTATTTCTATTTTTTAAAAACATCTTTATTGGAGCATAGTTTCTTTACAATGTTGTGTTAGTTTCTGCTGTATAACAAAGTGAATCAGCTACATGTATACATATATCCCCATATCCCCTCTCTCTTGCATCTCTCTCCCACCCTCCCTATCCCACCCCTCTATGTGGTCACAAAGCACTGAGCAATAATAGGATACTGAATATCCTGTGCTATACAGTAGGACCTTGTTGTTTATTCATTCTATATATAATAGCTTAAACCTGCTAACCCCAAACTCTCATTCCATCCCTCCCCCAACCTCCTCTCCCTTGGCAACCATAAGTCTGTTCTCTATTGGACAGGTCACTTCAGATGTATATTTTGTTTTCTCATCTATAAAATACAGAGTTGGACAACATGAATGCATTTTTTACATCCCTTCTATCCTTAACATTTGATAATTTAACTGTACTTACACTCTATAATGCTGTGTCTTCAACTTAGGCTCCTGTGGGTTTTGTTCATCTTCCTCTGGGTATTCATGTTATCATCCATGCAAACAGACTTTATAAATAAACTTTTTCTTTCTGCTTCCTCAGGATCTGCTTCTTGACATCCCCAAGCATAGCCCTGAGCCATGTGGAGTCAGCCTGACAGTGAATGCTTCATTCTTGCTTCTCTCCCTCCACATCATAACATCCTTCAGACAAGCTTACATCCTTCAGAACCTTCCTTGTCTTTTCATCTTTATGCATTTGGAGTTTATGGCTTGCTCCTGGGCTGCCTACATTTTAGGTGACTCACTGGATGCTAATTTGGATGTCCACTGAGCATTGCTGCTAGTGTTTACCCACTTGGATGATGCTTTGCCAGCCTAGATTTAAGACACAGAGCCTAGTGCTCAGCTCAGGCTGTAACTAGGCTGTACCTGTATTCCTAAGGTTATACAACTAGTTAGAGATGGAAAACAGTACTGGGATCCAGGTCTTCCAGTTACAAACCCAGCGTGTATCTTGCCGCTTTGACTTAGAACATCTGGGTATACCATATAGAAACACTCTTTATACATCCTTTCATTCATCAAGCTTGGCAGATTTTGTAGAAAATGAACTTAGAAAGGAAAACTACAAAATGGTGACATTACCAAGATTTCAAAGAAGAGAGTTGGGAATTACAGGCTGCATTTACTCAGGCCTCCATTTGTAACTTGTCCTAGGATAGCAGACTGGACTTGACCCAGGTATCAGATAAACAGATCAGATAGGAAAAGCCATGGTGAAGCTTCCAGAATCAAACAAGAATAGGAGGAAGAGTCAATGGGTGAGGCTGAGATGCTGGAGGTACATGCAAAGACAGAGTCGACTCTTCCTGCTCAGAGTTAGAAAAGTTAAAGATGATTTTGGAAGATTGGCTGCCTTGTGAAGTTCAGAAAGTCCAGGGCTGGGAGAAAACTGAATATAAGAAACACCATATCACCCTTCAGTAAAACTTACTACAAAAGCATTCTTCATTCTCAGATATAGTTGTCTCCTCTTCCCGTTCCTTGGCTGGAACTTGTGCCCAGGAGAGAGAAGCTTGAAGTGAGGAGGCTGGGTGATGGATGTGGCCAAGCAGACTAGTTGCAGCTCCTGGTACAGAATGTTCTCTGACATCCTGTTTTCCAGGGAGAGGGAGGGAGTGTTTGTAGAATCAAGCACTCAGAAAATATCGGAGTTGGGAAGATCCACAAAATATGGATTGGTATCATGGATATTGATGATGGGGTCACAGCCAATTCTGATTCACACCTGAGGGGTCAAACTGGAAACCATCTCATGATCAAAGTATAAGTCATTTTTTTTAGCTTCTCTAATGGGGCATTGGCTTTATTAATCCTCACTTAATAACGCCAGTGGCTCATCCATTCACTTACCCATTTCTCTCTCTTTTTTTCCCTCACACATACTCAAAGGAGTTCCATCCCAGTCCTTAGACTCTATTGTAAGCTCTAACCACTGAGGCTGGACTCACTGCAGTAGGTGCTTTCCCTTACTCTCACTTCAGTGGTGGTTATATCACCTGTGTTTCCTTCACTGATGGGAAGTTGTCCTGAAGTTGAGATATAATTTGGCAGCTCATATTTGGTAATATTTTTGTTTCTTTCTCATTTCCAACTCTGGAACTCATCAACCAAGTGGGAAAAGACTTCTCTCTATTTAACAGCTACGTGTGCCTAACAATATAAGTTAGGTGTTTGTAAAACATATCTAGAGAAGGCGAGTTAAAATGGGTCAGGGAGAATTTGTTGTCTCAGGACAAGGAGTGAAAAAAACCATGAAACATCTTTTGTGACACTGGATCAGGATGAGAAGGGAGGTTGTAAAATATCAAAGGTTATGGAAAGTCTTAGTTTGTTCAACAAAATCCCTAAGAAATTGGAAGAGCCAGTTCTAGGATCCCTAAAGAAAGGCATGATTTCATGTTGCAGACATCAGACATATAAGATTTGTAACAAAATGTAGCAGAGCTGAAAATGCTGTTTCTCTGCAAGGATATAGATATATGCATGGGTGAAATCTCCATTCAAAGTAATTAGTGGAAATGAGAGGTGTGTGTTTGAGCTGATTCTCTAACCTCATACGGCTGATACCACTGGAGACCATCATGACCTTCAAAACACATTTCTTGGGGTCACTCTGAGAAACTGAATTCTAGATCAAATGAATTGTGCTTCTAAACTGGAAGTTTATTGTCATTATTAATGACCTTACTATGTTGTAAAAATGTTTCATAGGCTTAACTGAAGAGATTGAAAGAATATAAAAAGTACAAATAACTACCATTAACATCAAGTGAACATTATTCTGAACATATCTCTCCCTCTTCTTCCCTCTTTCTCTCCAGATATATACAAAAATAGAAGAGTGAACAGAAATAAAGGCTCAGATGTAGAAAATGGACTTGAGGACACTAGGAGAGGGAAGGGTAAGCTGGGACAAAGTGAGAGAGTGACATGGACATATATACACTACCAAATGTAAAATAGCTAGCTAGTGGGAAGCAGCCGCATAGCACAGGGAGATCAGCTTGGTGATTTGTGACCATCTAGAGGGGTGGGATAGGAAGGATGGGAGGGAGACACAAGAGGGAGGAGATAAGGGAATCTATGTATATGTATAGCTGATTCACTTTTTTATAAAGCAGAAACTAACACATCATTGTAAAGCAATTATCCTCCAATAAAGATGTTAAAAAATAAAAATTAAAAAAAAGAAAAGTGGGTGGTTTAGATGGAAATAATGATTACATTAAGAGATCACACTATATATATGTCAGTTTAAATAAAATTATTAAATACCCTTAAATTTAAACTAAAATAATGATTTCCCAAGAGAATCTAGTTCCTAAAATCTCCTACTGAAGGCAGTTGTGTCTGGACCAGCAGCATCAGCAATCCCCTGAGAACTTGCTAGAAATGCAGCTTCTTAGGCTTCAGCCGACACCTGCTGAACCGGAAAATCATGTGTGTGGGCCCAGCAAGCTGTGTTGTAACAAATCCTCCAGGTGATTTTGTGCATGGTAAGATTTGAGACCCACTGTTCTACTGATGAGAAAACAGTTGGTAGAAACATTGACAGGCACAAGTCCTATATATATATTTAACATCTTTATTGGAGTATAATTGCTTTACAAGGGTGTGTTAGTTTCTGCTTTTTAACAAAGTGAATCAGCTATACATATACATATATCCCCATATCTCTTCCCTCTTGCATCTCCCTCCCTCCCACACTCTCCATCCCATTGCTCTAGGTGGTCACAAAGCACCGAGCTGATCTCCCTGTGCTATGCAGCTTCTTCCCACTAGCTAGCTATTTTACATTTCGTAGTGTATATATGTCCATGGCACTCTCTCACTTCATCCTAACTTACCCTTCCCCGTCCCCATATCCTCAAGTACATTCTCTAGTAGGTCTGCGTCTTTATTCCCGTCCTGCCCCTAGGTTCTTCATAACTTTTTTTTTTTTTAGATTCTATGTATATATGTGTTAGCATATGTATTTTCTTTCCACTTTCTGACTGATTTCCCTCTGTATGAAAGACTCTAGGTCCATCCACCTCATTACAAATAACTCAAATTCATTCCTTTTTATATTGAGTAATATTCCATTGTATATATGTGCCACATCTTCTTTATCCATTCATCTGTCGATGGACACTTAGGTTTCTATTGCAAACAGAGCTGCAGTGAACCTTGTGGTACATGACTCTTTTTAAATTATCGTTTTCTTAGGGTATATGCCCAGTAGTGGGATTGCTGGGTCGTATGGTAGTTCTATTTTTAGTTTTTTAAGGAACCTCCATACTGTTCTCCATAGTGGCTTTAGCAATTTACATTCCACCAACAGGCCAAGAGGGTTCTTTTTTCTCTACACCTGTCCAGTATTTACTGTTTGTAGATTTTTTGATGATGCCCATTCTGACCAGTGGGTTGTGATACCTCATTGTAGTTTTGATTTGCACTTCTCTAATGATTAGTGATGTTGAGCATCCTTTCATGTGTTTGTTGGCAATCTGTATATCTTCTTTGGAGAAATGTCTATTTAGGTCTTCTGCCCATTTTTGGATTGGGTTGTTTGATTTTTTAGGTATTAAGTTGCATGTAAATTTTGGAGATTAATCCTTTGTCAGTTGCTTCGTTTGCAAATATTTTCTCTCATTCTGAGCGTTGTATTTTCGTCTTGTTTATGGTTTCCTTTGCAAAAGCTTTTAAGTTTCATTAAGTCCCATTTGTTCATTTTTGTTTTTATTTCCATTCCTCTAGGAGGTGGGTCAAAAAGGATCTTGCTGTGATTTATGTCATAGTGTGTTCTGCCTATGTTTTCCTCTAAGATTTTTAGAGTGACTAGCCTTATATTTAGATCCTTAATCCATTTTGAGTTTATTTTTGTGTGTGGTGTTAGGGAGTGTTCTAATTTCATTGTTTTTACATGTAGCTGTCCAGTTTCCCCAGCATCACTTATTGATGAGGTTGTAATTTTCTCTATTGTATATTCTTGCCTCCTTTATCAAAAATAAGTTGACCATACGTGCGTGGGCTTATCTCTGGGCTTTCTAACCTCTTCCATTGATCTATATTTTTGTTTTTGTGCCAGTACTATACTGTCTTGATTACTGTAGCTTTGTAGTATAGTCTGAAGTCAGGGAGTCTGATTCTTCCAGCTCCGTTTTTCTTTCTCAAGATTGCTTTGGCTATTTGGGGTCCTTTGTGTTTCCATACAAATTATGAAATTTTTGTTGTAGTTCTGTAAAAAATGGCATTAGTAATTTCATAGGGATTGCACTGAATCTGTATATTGCTTTGGGTAGCAGAGTCATTTTCACAATGTTGATTCTTCCAATCCAAGAGCATGGTATATCTCTCCATCTGTTTGTATCATCGTTAATTTCTTGCATCAGTGTCTTAGAGTTTTCTGCATATAGGTCTTTGTCTCCTTAGGTAAGTTTATTCCTAGGTAGTTTATTCTTTTTGTTGCAGTGGTAAATGGGACTGTTTCCTTAAATTCTCTTTCAGATTTTTCATCATTAGTGTAGGGGAATGTAAGAGATTTCTGTGCGTTGATTTTGTGTCCTACTACTTTAGCAAATTAATTGATTAGCTCTAGTAGTTTTCTGGTAACATCTTTAGGACTCTCCATGTATAGTATCATGTCATCTGCAAACAGTGACAGCTTTAATTCTCCTTTCCCATTTGGATTCCTTTTATTTCTTTTTCTTTTCTAATTGATGTGGCTAAATTTCCAAAACTATGTTGAATAATAATGGTGAGAGTGGGCAACCTTGTCTTGTTCTTGATTTTAGTGGAAATGGTTTCAGTTTTTCACCATTGAATATGATATTGGCTGTGGACTTGTCATTTATGGCCTTAATTATGTTGAAGTAAGTTCCCTCTGTGCCTACTTTCTGGAGGGTTTTTATCATAAATGGGTGTTGAATTTTGTTGAAAGATTTTTCTGCATCTTTTGAGATGATCATATGCTTTATCTCCTTCAAATTGTTAATATATGGTGTATCACATTGATTGATTTCCGTATATTGAAGAATCCTTGCATTCCTGGGATAAACCCCACTTAATCATGGTGTATGATTCTTTCAATGTGCTGTTGCATTCTGTTTGCAAGTATTTTGTTGAGGATTTTTGCATCTATGTTCATCAGTGTTATTGGCCTGTAGTTTTCTTTTTTTGTGACATCTTTGGTTTTGCTATCAGGGTGATGGGGGTCTCTTAGAATGAGTTTGGGAGTGTTCCTCTCTCTGCTACATTTTGGAAGAGTTTCAGAAGGATAGGTGTTAGCTCTTCTCTAAATGTTTGATAGAATTCGCCTGTGAAGCCATCTGGTCCTGGGCTTTTGTTTGTTGGAAGAGTTTTAATCACAGTTTCAATTTCAGTGGTTGTGATCGGTCTGTTTATATTTTCTATTTCACTTGTTCACTCTCACAAGGTTGTGCCTTTCTAAGAATTTGTCCATTTCTTCCAGTTTGTCCATTTTATTGGCATACGGTTTCTTGTAGTAATCTCTCATGATCCTTGTTTTTCTGTAGTGTCAGTTGCTAATTCTCCTTTTTTATTTCTAATTCTATTGTTTGGAATCTTCATTTTTTCTTGACAAGTCTGGCTAATGGTTTATCAGTTTTGTTTATCTGCTCAGAGAACCAGCTTTTAGTTTTATTGATCTTTGCTATTGTTTCCTTCATTTGTTTTTCATTTATTTCTGATCTGATGTATATGATTTCTTTCCTTCAGTGAACTTGGGGTTTTTGGTTCTTTCTCTAATTGCTTTAGGTGTGAGATTATGTTGATGTTTCAGATGTTTGTTGTTTCTTAAGGTAGGATTGTATTGCTATAAACTTCTCTCTTAGAACTGCTTTTGCTGCATGCCATAGGTTTTGGGTCATTGTGCTGTCATTTGTTTCTAGGTATTTTTTGATATCCTTTTTGATTTCTTCAGTGATCTCTTGGTTATTAAGTAGTGTATTGTTTAGCCTCTATGTCTTGTATTTTTTACAGATTTTTTCCCTGTAATTTACATCTAGTCTCACAGCATAGTGGTCAGAAAGGATACTTGATAAGATTTCAATTTTCTTAAATTTACCAAGGCTTGATTTGTGACCCAAGATAAGATCTATCATGGCAAATGTTCCATGAGCATTTTAGAAGAAAGTGTATTCTTTTGTTTTTGGATGGAATGTTCTATAAATGTCAGTTAAGTCCATCTTACTTATTGTATCATTTGAAGCTTGTGTTTCCTTATTTATTTTCATTTTGGATGATCTGTCCATTGGTGAAAGTGCAGTGTTAAAATTCGCTACTCTGATTGTGTTACTGTCGATTTCCCCTTTTATGGCTGTTAGTATTTGTCTTATGTATTGAGGTGCTCCTATGTCGGGTGCATAAATATTTACAATTGCTATATGTTGTTCTTGGATTGATCCCTTGATCATTATGTAGTGTCCTTCTTTATCACTTGTAATAGTTTATTTTAAAGTCTATTTTGTCTGATATGATAATTGCTGTTCCAACTTTCTTTTGATTTCCTTTTGCATGGACTATCTTTTTCCATCTCCTCACTTTTAGTCTGTAGGTGTCCCTAGGTCTGAAGTGCGTCTGTTGTAGACAGTGTATACATAGGTCTTGTTTCTGTATCCATTCAGCCTGTCTATGTCTTTTGGTTGAAGCATTTAATCCATTTACATTTAAGGTAATTATCGATATGTATGTTCCTATTACCATTTTCTTAATTGTTCTGAGTTTGTTATGGTAAGTCTGTTCCTTTTCTTGTGTTTTGTGCCTAGAGAAGTTCCTTTAGCTTTTGTTGTAATGCTGGTTTGGTGGTGCTGAATTCTCTTAGCTTTTGCTTTTCTGTAAAGGTTTTAATTTCTCTGTTGAATATGAATGTGATCTTTGGTGGGTAGAGTAATCTCGGTTGCAGGTTTTTCCCTTTCATCACTTTAAATATGTCCTGCCACTCCCTTCTGGCTTGCAGAGTTTCTGCTGAGAGATCAGCTGTTAACCTTATGGGGATTTGCTTGTATGTTATTTGTTGTTTTTTCCCTTTTTTTTCCCTTTACCTGCTTTTAATATTTTTTCTTTGTATTTAATTTTGATAGTTTGATTATGTGTCTTGGTGTGTGTCTCCTTGGATTTATCCTGTATGGGACTCTTTGCACTTCCTGGACTTGATTGACTATTTTCTTTCCCACAGTAAGGAAGTTTTCAACTATAATCACCTCAAATATTTTCTCAGTCCCTTTCTTTTTCGCTTCCTCTTCTGGGACCCCTATCATTCGAATGTTGGTACATTTAATGTTGTCCCAGATGTCTCTGAGGCTGTCCTCAATTCTCTTCATTCTTTTTTCCCTATTCTGCTCTGAAGTCGTTATTTCCACTATTTTATTTTCCAGGTCACTTCTCCGTTTTTCAGTCTCAGTTATTCTGCTATTGATTCCTTCTAGAGAATTTTTTTTTCTGTGCAATTGCTTTATTTGTAATTCTAGTTTCAAAACAGAAATCTACTTTTTTTTTAACGTCTTTATTGGAGTATAATTGCTTTACAATGGTGTGTTAGTTTCTGCTTTACAACAAAATGAATCAGTTATATGTATACAGAATTTTTAACTTCATTTATTCTGTTGCTCATCATTGTTTCTTTGCTCTTTAGTTCTTCTAGGTCCCTGTTAAACTTTTCTTGTATTTGCTCCATTCTATTTCCAAGGTTTTTGACCATCTTTACGATGCATGCCCCCTTGGCTAACGTTGGTTTATTTGGTTGTGTAGGCTTCCTGGTGGAGGGGAGTAGTGTCTGTTTTCTGGTGGATGAGGCTGTATCTTGTCTTTCTGGTGGGCAGGTCCGCATCCAGTGGTGTGTTTTGGGGTGTCTGTGAACTTTTTATGATTTCAGGCAGCCCTTCTGCCAGTGGGTGGCCTTGTGTTCCTGTCTTGCTAGCTGTTTGGTTTGGGGTGTCCAGAAATGTAGCTTGCTGGTCGTTGAATGGAGCTACGTCTTGGCATTGAGATGGAGATCTCTGGGAGATTTTTGTCATTTGATAATACTTGGAGATGGGAGGTCTCTGGTGGACCAATATCCTGAACTTGGCTCTCCCACATCAGAGGCACAGGCCTGACCCCTGGCCAGAGTACCAAGACCCTTTGGGGAAGTCTGGGGTCTTTAGTCATCATTCAGCAAGTGTTCTGTAGGAGTTGTTCCACATGTAGACATATTTCTGATGTATTTGTGGGGAGGAAGGTGATCTCAACGTCTTTCTCTTCTGTCATCTTGAAGGTCTCCCCTCCCCATGTGGCTTTTAACTTTGTTCCATGTTTGTGAAATACTGATTGTTTCTCTATTATGAAGAATGAAAAATTTGCACGTTTACATTTTATCCCATTTTCCTTTCCCTTATATCCTAATTTCCTTTAGCTATATTTTACTTTTAAGTTGTCAAGATCTATAATATTTATTTCTACTTTGTACAATTCCCATAATTGTTTAATCCTATTTTATTGAAAAAAATTAGTCCCTTTTACACAGTTTCTGTATTCTTGGATTTTGTATTTCAATTTAACTCTTTGTTGGCTTGATTTAACCATCTGGGAGTTTTCTTTTTTTCTCCAAGGTTTCTCAGGCATTTTAATCCCTTAACTCTTTCATGGTGAAAGAAATTTTTGTTTCCTATATATTAGAAAGACATCTTGATTTTGCAAGATAGTGTTGGGTCATAATTTCTTGAACTCAGGGCTTTGTAGCCGTTGGTCATTGACTTCTGTCATTAAATTTTGCTGTGGAGATTCTAATGTCAGACTCTACTTTTTCTCCTTGTGACTTGCTTTTTTTTTGTCTACTAAACACCTGAAGAATTTTCTTTTAGACTTACAGTTCAATAACTTAATGATGATTTCAGTAGTCCTCTCACAATCATTAATTTTTCCTGGAACATTTTGTGTCCTTTCAGTCTGTAGATTATTTTAACCTAATTTCAAGGAAAATCTGTTCAATAACTTTTAGATACATTTTTGTCCCATTTATTTGAATTTTCTATTTCTGGAATAGTAATATGTCTTTTGGGAGGCAAGGTTTTTTTTTTTTTCTGCTCTTTCTATTTTCTGCATCTATTATCTTTTTTCTTATTGTCTTAGGTTCTTGGGTTTTCTGATTTCTTTTATTTTATTTAATTTATTTTTTTATACAGCAGGTCCTTATTAGTCATCAATTTTATACACATCATTGTATGCATGTCAATCCCAATCGCCCAGTTCATCAACCCCCACACCCCACACTGCTTTCCTGCCTTGGTGTCCATACATTTGTTCTCTATATCTGTGTCTCAATTTCTGTCCTGCAAACAGGTTCATCTGTACCATTTCTCTAGGTTCCACATATATACGTTAATATACGATATTTATTTTTCTCTTTCCGACTTCACTCTGTATGACAGAGCCTGGATCCATCTACATCTCAAGAAATGATCCAATTCCATTCCTTTTTATGGCTGAGTAATATTCCATTGTATATATGTACATCTTCTTTATCCATTCGTCTGTTGATGGGCATGTAGGTTGCTTCCATGACCTGGCTATTGTAAATAGTGCTGCAATGAACATTGGGGTACATGTGTCTTTTTGAATTATGGCTTTCTCTGGGTAGATGCCCAGTAGTGGGATTGCTGGATCATATGGTAATTCAATTTTTAGTTTTTTAAGGAACCTCCATGCTGTTCTCCATAGTGGCTGTATCAGTTTACATTCCCACCAGTAGTGCAGGAGGGTTCCCTTTTCTCTACACTCTCTCCAGCATTTGTTGTTTGTAGATTTTCTGATGATGTTTACTCTAACTTGTGTGAGGTGATACCTCATTGTAGTTTTGATTTGCACTTCCCTAATGGTTAGTGATTTTGAGCATCCTTTCATGTTTTTGTTGGCAATCTGTATATCTTCTTTGGAGAAATGTCTATTTAGGTCTTCTGCCCATTTTTGGATTGGGTTTTATGTTTTTTGAATATTGAGCTGCATGAGCTGTTTCTTTATTTTGGAGATTAATCCTTTGTCAGTTGCTTCATTTGCAAATATTTTCTCCCATTCTGAGGGTTGTTTTTTCAACTTGTTTATGGTTTCCTTTGCTGTGCAAAAGCTTTTAAGTTCCATTAGGTCCCATTTGTTTATTTTCGTTTTTATTTCCATTACTCTAGGAGGTGGATCAAAAAAAGGTCTTGCTGTGATTCATGTCAAAGAGTGTTCTTCCTATGTTTTCCTGTAAGAGATTCATAGCGTTCGGTCTTACATTTAGGTCTCTAATCCATTTTGAGTTTATTTTTGTGTATGGTATTAGGGAGCATTCTAATTTCATTCTTGTACATGTAGCTCTCCATTTTTCCCAGCATCACTTATTAAAGAGACTATCTTTTCTCCATTGCATATCCTTGCCTCGTTTGTCATGGATTAGTTGACCATAGGTGCATGGGTTTATATCTGGGCTTTTTATCTTGTTCCATTGATCTATTCTTCTGTTTTTGTGCCAGTACCATATTGTCTTGACTACTGTAGCTTTGTAATATAGTCTGAAGCCAGGGAGTCTGATTCCTCCAGCTCCGATTTTTTTTCCCTCAAGACTGTTTTGGCTATTTGGGGTCTTTTGTGTCTCCATACAAATTTTAAGAATTTTTATTCTAGCTCCTCAAAAAATGCCATGGTAATTTGATAAGGATTGCACTGAATCTGTAGATTGCTTTGGGTAGTATAGTCATTTTCACAATACTGATTCTTCCAATCCAAGAACATGGTATATCTCTCCATCTGTTGGTATCATCTTTAATTTCTTTCCTTAGTGTCTTATACTTTTGTGCATACAGGTCTTTTGTCTCCTTAGGTAAGTTTATTCCTAGGTATTTTATTCTTTTTGTTGCAATGGTAAATGGGAGTGTTATCTTGATTTCTCTTTCAGATTTTTCATCATTAGTGTATAGGAACGCAAGAGATTTCTGTGCATTAATTTTGTATCCTGCAACTTTACCAAATTCATTGATTAGCCCTAGTAATTTTCTGGTTGCATCTTTAGGATTCTCTACGTATAGTATCATGTCATCTGCAAACAGTGACAGTTTTACTTCTTCTTTTCCAATTTGGATTCCTTTTATTTCTTTTTCTTCTCTGATTGCCATGGCTAAGACTTCCAAAACTATGTTGAATAATAGTGGTGAGAGTGGACATCCTTGTCTTGTTCCTGATTTAGCAGAAATGCTTTCAGATTTTCACCATTGAGAATGATGTTTGCTGTGGGTTTGTCATATATGACGTTTATTATTTTGCATTAGGTTCCCTCTATGCCCACTTTCTGGAGAGTTTTTATCATAAATCAGTGTTGAATTTTGTCAAAAGCTTTTTCTGCATCTATTGAGATGATCATATGGTTTTTATTCTTCAATTTGTTAATATGGTGTATCACATTGATTGATTTGCATATATTGAAGAATCCTTGCATCCCTAGGATAAATCTAACTTTATCATGGTGTATGATCCTTCTAATGTGTTGTTGGATTCTGTTTGCCAGTATTTTGTTGAGGATTTTTACATTTATATTCATCAGTGGTATTGGTCTGTAATTTTCTTTTTTTGTAGTATCTTTGTCTGGTTTTGGTATCAGGGTGATGATGGCCTCATAGAATGAGTTTGTGAGTGTTCTTTCTTCTGCAATTGTTTGGAAGAGTTTGAGAAGGATGGGTGTTAGCTCTTCTCTAAATGTTTGATAGAATTCACCTGTGAAGCCATCAGGTCTTGGACTTTTGTTTGTTGGAAGATTTTTAATGACAGTTCCAATTTCATTACTTGTGATTGGTCTGTTCATACTTTTTATTTCTTCATGGTTCAGTCTTAGAAGGTTATACCTTTCTAGGAATTTGTCCATTTCTTCCAGGTCGTCCATTTTATTGGTATAGAGTTGCTTGTAATAGTCTCTTAGGATGCTTTGTTTTTCTGCAGTGTCTGTTTTAACTTATTTTTCATTTCTAATTTTATTGATTTGAGTCCTCTCCCTCATTTTCTTGATGAGTCTGGCTAATGGATTATCACTTTTGTTTACCTTCTCAAAGAACAAGCTTTTAGTTTTATTGATCCTTGCTATTGTTTTCCTTTTCTCTATTTCATTTATTTCTGCTCTGATCTTTATGATTTCTTTCCTTCTGCTAACTTTGGGTTCTGTTTATTCTCCTTTCTCTAGTTCCTTTAGGTGTAAGGTTAGATGGTTTACTTGTGACTTTTCTTGTTTCTTGTCGTAGGCTTGTATAGCTATAAACTTCCCTCTTAGAACTCCTTTTGCTGCATCCCAGAGGTTTTGGATCGTCATGTTTTCATTGTCACTTGTCTCTAGGTATTGTTTGATTTCCTCTTTCATTTCTTCAGTGATCTCTTGGTCATTTAGTAGCGTATTGTATAGCCTTCATGGGTTTGTGTTTTTTACATTTTTTTCCCTGTAATTCATTTCTAATCTCATAGCACTGTGGTCAGAAAAGACGCTTGATATGATTTCAATTTTCTTAAATTTACCAAGGCTTGATTTGTGACCCAAGGTATGATCTATCCTGGAGAATGTTCTGTGCACACTTGAGAAAAAAGTGTAATCTGCTGTTTCTATATGGAATGTCCCATAAATGTCAGGTAAATCTGTCTGGTCTATTGTGTCATTTATAGCTTCTTTTTCCTTATTTATTTTCATTTTGGATTATCTGTCCATTGGTGTAAGTGAGGTGTTAATGTCCCCCACAATTTTTGTGTTACTGTCGATTTCCTATTTTATAGCTGTTAGCAGTTGCCTTATTTGTTGAGATGCTCCTATGTTGGCTGCATATATATTTATAATTGTTATATCTTCTTGAATTAATCCCTTGATCATTATGCAGTGTCTTTCCTTGTCTCTTGTAACATTCTTTATTTTAACATCTATTTTATCTTATATGAGTATTGCTTCTCCAGCTTTCTTTTGATTTCCATTGGCATGGAATATCTTTTTCCATCCCCCACTTTCAGTCTGTATGTGTCCCTAGGTCTGATGTGGGTCTCTTATAGACAGCATATAGATGGGTCTAGTTTTTGTATCCATTCAGCAAGCCTGTGTCTTTTGGTTGGAGCATTTAATCTATTCACGTTTAAGGTAATTAACAATACTTATGTTCCTATGACCATTTTCTTAATTGTTTTGGGTTTTTTTTTGTAGGTTCTTTTCTTCTCTTGTGTTTCCCACTTAAAGAAGTTCCTTTAGCATTTGTTGTAGAGCTGGTTTAGTGGTGCTGAATTGTTTTAGCTGTTGTTTGTCTGTAAAGCTTTTGATTTCTCCTTTGAATCTGAATGAGATCCTTGCTGGGTAGAGTAATCCTGGTTGTAGGATCTTCCCTTTCATCACTTTAGGTATATCATGCCACTCCCTTCTGCCTTGTAGAGTTTCTGCTGAGAAATCAGCTGTTTTCCTTATGGGAGTTCCCTTGTATGTTATTTGTCATTTTTCTTTTGCTGCTTTCAATAATTTTTCTTTGTCTTTAACTTTTGCTAGTTTGATTACTATGTATCTTGGCTTGTTTCTCCTTGGGTTTATCCTGTATGGGACTCTCTGCACTTCCTGGACTTGGGTGGCTATTTCCTTTCCCATGTTAGGGAAGTTTTTGACTATAATCTCTTTAAATATTTTCTCAGGCCCTTTCTCTCTCTCTTCTCCTTCTGGGACCCCTATAATGCGAATGTTTTTGTGTTTAATGTTGTCCCAGAGTTCTCTTAGGCTGTCTTCATTTCTTTTCATTCTTTTTTCTTTATTCTGTTCTGCAGCAGTGAATTCCACCATTCTGTCTTCCATGTCACTTATCCGTTCTTCTGCCTCATTTATTCTGCTATTGATTCATTCTAGTTAGTTTTCATTTCAGTTATTTTATTGTTCATCTCTGTTTGTTTGTTCTTTAATTCTTCTAGGTCTTTGTTAAACATTTCTTGCATCTTCTTGATCTTTGCCTCCATTCTTTTTCCGAGGTCCTGGATCATGTTCACTATTATTATTCTGAATTCTTTTTCTGGAATGTTGCCTATCTCCATTTCATTTAGTTGTTTTTCTGGGGTTTTATTTTGTTCCTTCATCTGGTACACAGCCCTCTGCCTTTTCATCTTGTCTATCTTTCTGTGAATGTGGTTTTTATTCCACAGACTGCAGGATTGTAGTTCTTCTAGCTTCTGCTGTCTGCCCTCTGGTGGATGGGTCTATCTATGAGGCTTGCCACTTTGTTTTGTTTTCTGTTGTTATTGTTTTTTCCTCTCTATGTTCACTGTGATTAAATCTTCCTTACATGTTAATAATTGTTTTCAGCTGTGTCTATTATATTCCTTGTTCCATAATGTTTTGTTTTGGTTTTGCCTTGTTTCCTTGTCCTTACCGTCTCAATTTTCATCTCATCCTGTTGTTTTATTATCTTTGGTTTGTGATCTTATTTTATTGATTTCATTGTCTATAAAACCCATAGAAAGAGTGTAGTAGCACGAAGTACTGCTAGAGAATTTCTCCCATGTTAGCTTTGGAAACAGTTTTGGCATATTCTGTCTCCTCTCTCTCTCTCACTCTCTGTCTCCCTCCCCCCCACCTTGCCTTGCTCTCTCATTTGCCTGTAGTGCAGTCTCTTAAGGGCACACCATTTCTTTTCCCCTTCAGTCCTTGATGTTGACAACCTTACCGTGACTTTCTATTGGTTCTAATAATGTGGATATATTCTCCTTGACCCTTTTCTCTCTCTATCAGTGACTTGTTTGTCTTCCTCTTCTGAGCTGCTTTGAAGTCTGCACCTTGTGAGTGTTCCCCATTTTCAAAAATAATCTGGAGCAGTGAGAGGGATATTGGAGAGAGAAGCTTGTGTGCAACCTTCAGAGGATTTGGGACTTTTCTTCCTTCCAAAACTTTGTCAATTGTCCTGTTTCAGGACTCTTTGCATCTGGTTGGGGCTAGTGTCTATTTGTGTGGAGGGGAGAGACGACAGGTATGGCATTTTTCTTTGGTCTTTCCTCCAAGTCTATTTGGACCACTGCTTACATCAGAGAGATCATCCTGGTTGTTTCATATCTCTATTTCCACTCACCTTCTTTTCTCAATATTTATTTCCATTCCCGCCAATAGAAGAAGAAATACAAAACGTCAAGTCTCTTGATGAATACCAGATGATATCACTTCTATGTGGAATCTGAAATATGATACAAGTGAACTTATGTACAAAGCAGCAAGAGAATAACAGACATAAAGAACAGACCTGCGGTTGCCAAGGGACAGGAGGGGTGGGGAAGGAAAGGATTGGGAGTTTGAGATTGGCAGATGGAAACTAGTATATATAGGATGGATAAACAACAAGGTCTTACTACATATATAGCACAGGGAACTATATTCAATATCTTATGATAAACCATAATGGAAAGAATATGAAAAAGAATGTATGTATATATGTAACTGAATCACTTTGCTGTACAGCAGAAATTAACACAACATTGTAAATCAACTATACATCAATAAAATAAATTTAAAATAAAAAACAAATCTTCTTGAGATTTGGGTCCTCCTTCATAGTTCTGAGCAGAGAATTGAGTCTTCATCAGGGGCTCTCAGAGCACCCTTTCTGCATCCTAACAACACACTATTTGTCTTGTTCTGCTAAGTCTCTGTTATTGGTGGAGACGGTTACATCTGGGTAGTCCTTACCATTTTCCCTTCCTTCTTATTTCTCTCAGCCAGGAGATGTCCAAATGGATTGCTAGGAATTCCTCCATCCCTGGGAATTCCTGTGGTGACAAGCATAAGGGTTGGGAGAGTTTTTACAACCTCCCCCAACTGCTGACTGTACCAATTTGTTAGTGATTATTCCCAGATCCACTGATTCATTTTCTTTATCCAGCTCTGGTTCTGCCAAGCTGCACCAGAATCTTCTCCCCAATACCCCTGGCTCAGCTGTCATTTTTATAAGTTCATATCATAATGTTTGTTGTGGTTGTTCTTTTTACTTTTTGAATAATGTGTCATTGTTGTTATAATTATTGTTATGTATTGGGGGGAGGGAGATTCTATTACCTGCTGTCTTTATCTGCCAGAACACTTTTTTTATTCTGGAGTATTAGGTTTTTATTAAACTTAAAGGTGCCCCTAGCTGGCTGTTTACAGAAACAGTGATCATTTATTGATACGTTTCATAAGTCTGAGGTTGGAGAAAGTCGAGGGATTAACACTAGTACACTTGAAATAGTCCCATGTGGCATTGCCCAGATGTTAGGAAATACTCTTACTGAAGGTTCCACCAGGAAAACTTTCTCTGCCTTTGGGGAATATCCACATGAAACAGTAAAAATGGCTTGAAGTCAAATGGTGTAGTGAAGAAATATGAGCTCCGAAGCCAAACAGGCTTAGGTTAAATCCAGCCTTTACCACACACATGTATGTGGCACTTAACTACTTTAACTTCAGATTCCTCATTTTTAAATGGGAATAATGTCCCTTGTTGTGTAGACTTATGAGGAGGATTCAATGGGACGGCACTTTCACAGCATTGGGTCTGCACCCGACACAACCCTGGTGCTGGGAATTGTGGTTCCTGCTTCTCCCCTGTCCTTGCTGCCCTCCTCTATTCTTTCTGATCTGCAGACATGACCAACAGGAAATGAGGAAGGAAGACAGGGAGCCTGACAGGGAGATGATTTTCTTGCCTTATATCATGATCTCGTTTAACATAAAGAGTATGAGGTGAGATCAAGTTGTGGGCAGGTGGGAAGGTATTTGCCTTCTGATCTATCCCTAGATAGTGTGTATATTTTCCTTTAAAATTCAATTTGTGTAAAATCCAGAAAGCCATAAAAAAAGTGATTATATACTAAACTACTTGTTCTCCCAGCTCTTGACAAGGCTCCAACAATGTTTAATACATATTAATAAAACATAGGTGCAAAAGGCCGAGGTATTTGATTTTAGATGATTTGCAGTGGGCATAATCCTCTCTGCTTGCCCCTAGTCACTGGTTTAGAAAATGGAATCTCAGGCAGAGAACTGGCTGATAGAGGCCCTGGCAAGGAAGGCAGGAATGTGATTTTATTAGAATCTAATATTCTACTCATCTGCCCTCCAGAGGAATAGTCCTGAGTGGGATCTGGCCATTTTCCTCTGTTGAGTGAGAAGTATGATTTGAAAGGCTCGAAGAAGTATAGATGAGCTTTTTAAAAGTCTCTTTCAGTTAATAAATCTAACAGGAATGTAACGCTTAATTTGAGTTTCTCCAAGAGCTAGCCCTGAGACAAGGATTTTGGTGCAGGTAGTTTATTTGGGAAGTGATCCTAGGAAGCAGAAGTGAGGGCAGTAGATTTAGAGGGTCAGAAAGCCGGTAAAGCTGCATTTATGAAGGGTCACCACTGTGGGCCACTGGGGTTCGGTTTCAGTGAGGGCCCCTAAGAGACTATGGAGAAGATACCAAGAATCATCTTACACAAAGACAAGAAAACTGGGATATATTTTTTTTATTTTTTTATTTTTTAACATCTTTATTGGGGTATAATTGCTTTACAATGGTGTGTTACTTTCTGCTTTATAACAAAGTGAATCAGTTATACATATACATATGTTCCCATATGTCTTCCCCCTTGCGTCTCCCTCCCTCCCACCTTCCCTATCCCACCCATCAAGGCTGTCACAAAGCACCGAGCCAATATGCCTGTGCCATGCGGCTGCTTCCCACTAGCTATCTACCTTACTATGTTTGTTACTGTGTATATGTCCATGACTCTCTCTCACCGTCACAGCTCACCCTTCCCCCTCCCCGTATCCTCAAGTCTGTTCTCCAATAGGTCTGCATCTTTATTCCTGTCTTACCCCTAGGTTCTTTATGACATTTTTTTTTCTTAAATTCCATATATATGTGTTAGCATACGGTATTTGTCTTTTTCTTTCTGACTTACTTCACTCTGTATGACAGACTCTAGGTCTATCTACCTCATTACAAATAGCTCAATTTCGTTTCTTTTTATGGCTGAGTAATATTCCATTGTATATATGTGCCACATCTTCTTTATCCATTCATCCGATGATGGGCACTTAGGTTGTTTCCATCTCTGGGCTATTGTAAATAGAGCTGCAATGAACATTTTGGTACATGACTCTTTTTGAATTTTGGTTTTCTCAGGGTATATGCCCAGTAGTGGGATTGCTGGGTCATATGGTAGTTCTATTTGTAGTTTCTTAAGGAACGTCCATACTGTTCTCCATAGTGACTGAACCAATTCACATTCCCACCAGCAGTGCAAGAGTGTTCCCTTTTCTCCACACCCTCTCCAGCATTTATTTTTTCTAGATTTTTTGATGATGGCCATTCTGACTGGTGTGAGATGATATCTCATTGTAGTTTTGATATGCATTTCTCTAATGATTAATGATGTTGAGCATTCTTTCATGTGTTTGTTGGCAGTCTGTATATCTTCCTTGGAGAAATGTCTATTTAGGTCTTCTGCCCATTTTTGGATTGGGTTGTTTGTTTTTTTGTTATTGAGCTGCATGAGCTGCTTATAAATTTTGGAGATTAATCTTTTGTCAGTTGCTTCATTTGCAAATACTTTCTCCCATTCTGAGGGTTGTCTTTTGGTCTTGTTTATGGTTTCCTTTGCTGTGCAAAAGCTTTGAAGTTTCATTAGGTCCCATTTGTTTATTTTTGTTTTTATTTCCATTACTCTAGGAGGTGGGTCAGAAAGAATCTTGCTGTGATTTATGTCATAGAGTGTTCTGCCTATGTTTTCCTCTAAGAGTTTGATAGTTTCTGGCCTTACATTTAGGTCTTTAATCCATTTTGAGCTTATTTTTGTGTATGGTGTTAGGGAGTGATCTAACCTCATACTTTTACATGTACCTGTCCAGTTTTCCCAGCACCACTTATTGAAGAGGCTGTCCTTTCTCCACTGTACATTCCTGCCACCTTTATCAAAGATAAGGTGTCCATATGTGCGTGGGTTTATCTCTGGGCTTTCTATCCTGTTCCATTGATCTATCTTTCTGTTTTTGTGCCAGTACCATACTGTCTTGATTACCGTAGCCTTGTAGTATTGTCTGAAGTCTGGGAGCCTGATTCCTCCAGCTCCGTTTTTCGTTCTCAAGATTGCTTTGGCTATTCGGGCTCTTTTGTGTTTCCATACAAATTGCAAAATTTTTTGCTCTAGTTCTGTGAAAAATGCCAGTGGTAGTTTGATAGGGATTGCATTGAATCTATAGATTGCTTTGGGTAGTAGAGTCATTTTCACAATGTTGATTCTTCCAATCCAAGAGCATGGTATATCTCTCCATCTATTTGTATCATCTTTAATTTCTTTCATCAGTGTCTTATAATTTTCTGCATACAGGTCTTTTGTCTCCTTAGGTAGGTTTATTCCTAGATATTTTTTTCTTTTTGTTGCAATGGTAAATGGGAGTGTTTTCTTGATTTCACTTTCAGATTTTTCATCATTAGTATATAGGAATGCCAGAGATTTCTGTGCATTAATTTTGTATCCTGTTACTTTATCAAGTTCATTGATTAGCTCTAGTAGTTTTCTGGTAGCATCTTTAGGATTCTCTATGTATAGTATCATGTCATCTGCAAACAGTGACAGCTTTACTTCTTCTTTTCCGATTTGGATTCCTTTTATTTCCTTTTCTTCTCTGATTGCTGTGGCTAAAACTTCCAAAACTATGTTGAATAAGAGTGGTGAGAGTGGGCAACCTTGTCTTGTTCCTGATCTCAGTGGAAATGCTTTCAAAAACTGGGATATTTATCTACAAATTTCTATCTCTCTTTGGTAGAGAGTCACTCTTGAAACATTGACTTACTTATATTCTAGCCACCCCATGCCAGTGGCCGGAGTATCCCAGACACAAATGCAGGCAGCCCTCTGTGTGTATGAACTGTCTGCAGATTATCTCAGATGTGAGCAGAAGTATTGTGGCTCCACACTAAATGGACCCAAGTCACATGAATTTTTGTCTTATGGATATCTCTGGAATCACACAGCCCTTCCATCCTCACTGTCACCACCTGTGTTTAGACCACCATCATCTTTCACCAAGATCACTGCCACCATCGTAAGTAAATATTCTCCCTACTTCCTGTCTCCGCACCTTTAATCAGTTCTCGACCCAACTCCTAGAAGGAGCTTTCTAAGATATAAATAAAATCATGCTAGTCCCCTTTTAAAATTTTTTCAATTATTCCTTAAAGTCCACTCTTCAATGGCCTTATAAAATCTTCCATTATCAGCCCCTTCCCCCTCTTGATTCTCATTGAACCCTATGTCATCTCTTTTTTCCATCTCTTGTCCCTCCCTCACCCTGCCCTCTGTCTTTCTCTTCCAACTCTCTCCCCAGTCACTTTTATCTCCTGATACAACAATTTCTCTGCCTTTTCCTCCTCCCTCAATTCCATTTTCCTGGCCAACGTGTACTGACCCTTCAAGTCTGAGCCTAAATATTACCTCTTCAGGAAACTTTTCCATTTCTGTTTCTTTAGACCATGTTAACTCCCCCAGCCTGATGCTTCCATACAACACTGCAAATTCTCTATCATAATCACACCATGCTTTATTAGAGCAATCTGACCATGACCATCACACCCTTACAATATCAAGTCTATTTTCTTCCCCCCTTATCTCTCCAGTGAAAGGAAGAGTACCTGGCATATAGCAAGTGCTCAGCAAATATTGAATGAATGATTGACGATTAACACTTGCCTTTGATTATGTGCTTCTGTATTCCCTGAAGGAAGGATTCAGGAAAAAAAGTGAATCATGAATAGATCACCATGCTCTTGTGGCGACTCTAATAAGAGGCTGTGAAACGTAGTGTCTGTGCCATCCTTGTTCTCATTTCTGATGGATGGAAAAATATTTACAAAATAAAGGTGGGTTTGAAGTCTAGTTGAGTTGATATCTATAAAAAACAGAGATATTATGATGTGTTGAATCACTTTCTACAAATTTGATGGCCTGAATCACCCCCTTAAATGATCTGACTGACATCTTTCTTTATCCTACTTGCACTGATTTTCATTGTAAAACTGGTTAATATTGGCAGGACAGAGCTGAATAGTAAAATCTCTGACATGCTAAATCCAGAAAGAATGTTTTGTTTCAGTACAGAAAGAATGATGTTTCTGCTTGAGGGTTTCAGTTTGGGCCTCATCTGAAAGCTACTCTTTTTGTCCCCAAAGAGCAAAATGTCAAATGCTTTTCCACTGATGCAGAATAAGTGAAATACAGAGGCTTCCAGTGAGAATAATACAGAAATGAAAAACAAGATCAAAGAGAGAGAAGCCATTCCCAAGGCCAGGAGAAACCAGCAGCTGGAACTGGTAGAACACGTTTGAAGAACTGCTCTTTAGAAATAGTTGATGAAGGCTCTGCATTTAAAATGTTAACTTTGAGTGATAATTCATCAAAAGGCTGCAAAGTTTCTGTCAGTCATGTTAAAGTAGCCCTACTCTGAGGGCTGTTCCATCACAGAATGATGTTGAGAAGAGGCTCATCAGAATCTGTATAATGTGAGAAGACTACATATTGAGAGAAGACCACACAGAGAACGTATGTCCTCCTGTGAATCATCATGAATTCAGTCATGGAAAATGATGTGGTGACAAATGCAGAGTCGTTGTTAGCTGTGGCTGGTACCCATGACTCTCTTTTTTTTAAGACTTGTTCTGAGGAAAGACTTTCTTTTTTAAAGAAATTATTTTATTGAGTATACTTGATTTACAGTTTTGTGTTAATTTCTGCTGTACAGCAAAGTGATTCAGTTATACATGTATATAAATTTATTTTCATATTCTTTTCCATCATGTTATCACAGGATATTGAATACAGTTCCTTGCGCTATACAGTAGGACCTTGTTATTTATCCATTCTATATATAATAGTTTGTATCTGCAGATCTCCGATTCCCAATCCATCTGTCCCCAACACCCCTCCCCCTTTTTACCACAAGTCTGTTCTCTATGTCTGTGAGCAGATGACTCTCTTCTCAATGGTACCCCGATGTTCATTTAATTGGCCACTACTTCCCTACACAACCCACTTATTTGGGGAGTGGGAAGCTTAAGCCATCATCACGTCACATTATCCTGGCCCCAGTATTGACTCTTTGATGGCCATATGGCCTAAGTGATCCAATCAGAACAAACCTTGTAAATTTTGCTTAGGGTTTCTGGACAAAAGTGTTTTCTCTCATCCTCCGGATCTGTGAATGTGTAGTCTGAGCAGTTACAACTACCTTACTCTGTCTTACAGCAGTAAGACATAGCCAGCATTTCTGGATAAAACCCACCTGATTATTATTCTGCTTCTGGAGTCTTCCAAATACATAAGTCAATCAATTCATGATTATTTACCTTAGTTTATGTTCATTTTTCTGTTACTTATTACCAAAAATATTACAACTTTGTTTCCTTGTATACTGAGTCTTAAAAACTATGAAAATTCTTTTGAGGCTAAACCATACATAAGAAAGAAAAACAACATATGATTCGTGTATTCAATTAATGTTTACTGAGAGTCTACTATGTAAAAAGCTCCATGACAGTCTTGGGTATACAATGGCAGATGAAATAGACAGTATGTTAAGGGATACAGGTAGTTAAATGAGCAAATACAGTATTGAGTGGTAAATGTTATAGTAGGGTAAGTACAGGCTACTTGTGGGCCCATAATAAGACCATGTTATGTGGTTTAGGATATTCATGGCAGGATTCTCAGGAGGAGGGAAATTTTTTTTCTAAAACTTGTGTGTGTGTGTGTGTGTGTGTGTGTGTGTGTGTGTTTGTGTGTGTGTGTGTTTGTGCATGCACGCATGCATATGTGCTCATGCACTTCAAGGGAATTCCCAGCAGAGAAAATAGCATGTGGGTGGGCTCAGAAATAGAAGCAAAAAGTGAAAGAAATTCAGTTTGGCTAAAGCACAGATGTCAGGAGCTGGACAGGGTCATAGTGTGAGACAAGCCAGAAAAGTAGAAAAACGGCCATGCAGGAACTACTTGTCCATGTTAAGGAGTTCAGACTCTCCTGAGAGCAATAGAAAAGGGCTGCAGGGAGTTAAACAGAGGAATGTCATGATCTAATTCACTGTCTTGTGGATCCAAAGAAAGAAATAATGAACTAGAGGAGGGACAAATTCAAGGCCAGACAAGGAAGTTGTCAAAAATGCAGGAGTTAGGGGAATGGGGCTATTAAGGATTAATTAAACCACTTTTATACAGGTTGTGACAAAGAAAGTTAGAGGATATGCATAGGAGACAAAAGGGGAAATGTTTGGAGAGAGACATGGCACTGTTGCCAGAGTATTGGCCCTCTGTGCAATGATGTCAAAAAGAAATACAGAGACAGAGTTTTGGAGGAAAGAGAAAGAGTAACTTTATTTCTTTGCCAGACAAAGAGGGAACTCAGCAGGCTAGTAGTGCCTCAGAAACTGTGCCCACCCTTGAGGGGGTAGTGAGGAGTTTTATAGTGCTCAAGGAGCAGGGCATGATCAGCTTGTGGACAATTCTTGGATTGGTTGGCATTAAGGTGAAATTTTAAGCATAATTAACCTTCTGGTTTCAATCAGTCTAGGGTCTATGTTCTTGTGGTCAGCAGTTTTCATCTGGTGGGGGTCTGCTTCTTGAAAAAACAACTTAGAAATGTGTGTCGGGCATTTATCTGTATCTTTCAGGGAAAGTTCAGTGATTCTGTGATGTGGCAGAATTACAGTCTAAATTGTTACTAGTTTCCCAACCAAACAGCTATTCTGTTTCTCCATCTTCACGTTTCCCAAGCATTAATTCTTGAGTCAGCATTTTACTTCAAAACACAAGGACAGCACCCCAAAACACACCACCAGATGTGAACCTGCCCACTAGAGAGACAAGATCCAGCCTCATCCACCACAACACAGGCACTAGTGCCCTCCACCAGGAAGCCTACACAACCCACTGAACCAACCTTAGCCACTGGAGACAGACATCAAAAACAGCGGGAACTACGAACCTGCAGTCTGCAAAAAGGAGACCCCAAACACAGTAAGATAAGCAAAATGAGAAGACAGAAAAACACACAGCAGATGAAGGAGCAAGATAAAAATGCACCAGACCTAACAAATGAAGAGGAAATAGCCAGTCTACCTGAAAAAGAATTCAGAATAATGATGGTAAGGATGATCCGAAATCTTGGAAATAGAATGGACAAAATGCAGGAATCAGTTAACAAGGACCTAGAAGAAATAAAAATGAAACAAGCAACAATGAACAACACAATAAATGAAATTAAAAGTACTCTAGATGGGATCAATAGCAGAATAACTGAGGCAGAAGAATGGATAAGTGACCTGGAAGATAAAATAGTGGAAATAACTAATGCAGAGCAGAATAAAGAAAAAAGAATGAAAAGAACTGAGGACAGTCTCAGAGACCTCTGGGACAACATTAAACGCACCAACATTCGAATTATAGGGGTTCCAGAAGAAGAAGAGAAAAAGAAAGGGACTGAGAAAATATTTGAAGAGATTATAGTTGAAAACTTCCCTAATATGGGAAAGGAAATAGTTAATCAAGTCCAGGAAGCACAGAGAGTCCCATACAGAATAAATACAAGGAGAAATACACCAAGACACATATTAATCAAACTGTCAAAAATTAAATACAAAGAAAGCATATTAAAAGCAGCAAGGGAAAAACAACAAATAACACATAAGGGAATCCCCATAAGGTTAACAGCTGATCTCTCAGCAGAAACCCTACAAGCCAGAAGGGAGTGGCAGGACATACTGAAAGTGATGAAGGAGAAAAACCTGCAGACAAGACTACTCTACCCAGCAAGGATCTCATTCAGATTTGATGGATAAATTAAAAGCTTTACAGACAAGCAAAAGCTGAGAGAGTTCAGCACCACCAAACCAGCTTTACAACAAATACTAAAGGATCTTCTCTAGGCAAGAAACACAAGAGAAGGAAAAGACCTATAATAACAAACCCAAAACAATTTAGAAAATGGGAATAGGAACATACATATCGATAATTACCTTAAATGTAAATGGACTAAATGCTCCCACCAAAAGACACAGATTAGCTGAATGGATACAAAAACAAGACCCTTATATATGCTGTCTACAAGAGACCCACTTCAGACCTAGAGACACATACAGACTGAAAGTAAGGGGATGGAAAAAGATATTCCATGCAAATGGAAACCAAAAGAAAGCTGGAGTAGCAATTCTCATATCAGACAAAATAGACTTTAAAATAAGGACTATTAAAAGAGACAAAGAAGGACACTACTTAATGATCAAGGGATCGATCCAAGAAGAAGATATAACAATTGTAAATACTTATGCACCCAACATAGGAGCACCTCAATACATAAGGCAAATACTAACAGCCATAAAAGGGGAAATCGACAGTAACACATTCATAGTAGGGGACTTAAACACCCCACTTTCACCCATGGACAGATCATCCAAAATGAAAATAAATAAGGAAACACAAGCTTTAAATGATACATTAAACAAGATGGACTTAATTGATATTTATAGGACACTCCATCCAAAAACAACACAATACACATTTTCCTCAAGTGCTCATGGAACATTCTCCAGGATAGATCATATCTTAGGTCACAAATCAAGCCTTGGTAAATTTAAGAAAATTGAAATTGTATCAAGTATCTTTTCTGACCACAACGCCATGAGACTAGATATCAATTACAGGAAAAGATCTGTAAAAAATACAAACACATGGAGGCTAAACAATACACTACTTAATAATGAAGTGATCACTGAAGAAATCAAAGAGGAAATCAAAAAATACCTAGAAACAAATGACAATGGAGACACAATGACCCAAAACCTGTGGGATGCAGCAAAAGCAGTTCTAAGGGGGAAGTTTATAGCAATACAAGCCCACCTTAAGAAGCAGGAAACATCTCGAATAAACAACCTAACCTTGCACCTCAGGCAATTAGAGAAAGAAGAACAAAAAAACCCCAAAGCTAGCAGAAGGAAAGAAATCATAAAAATCAGATCAGAAATAAATGAAAAAGAAATGAAGGAAACAATAGCAAAGATCAATAAAACTAAAAGCTGGTTCTTTGAGAAGATAAACAAAATAGATAAACCACTAGCCAGACTCATCAAGAAAAAAAAGGAGAAGACTCAAATCAATAGAATTAGAAATGAAAAAGGAGAGGTAACAACTGACACTGCAGAAATAAAAGAGATCATGAGAGATTGCTACAAGCAACTCTATGCCAATAAAATGGACAATTTGGAAGAAATGGACAAATTCTTAGAAATGCACAACCTGCCAAGACTGAATCAGGAAGAAATAGAAAATATGAACAGACCAATCACAAGCACTGAAATTGAAACTGTGATTAAAAATCTTCCAACAAACAAAAGCCCAGGACCAGATGGCTTCACAGGTGAATTCTATCAAACATTTAGAGAAGAGCTAACACCTATCCTTCTCAAACTCTTCCAAAATATAGCAGAGGGAGGAACACTCCCAAACTCCTTCTACGAGGCCACCATCACCTTGATACCAAAACCAGACAAGGATGTCACAAAGAAAGAAAACTACAGGCCAATATCACTGATGAACATAGATGCAAAAATCCTCAACAAAATACTAGCAAACAGAATCCAACAGCTCATTAAAAGGATCATACACCATGATCAAGTGGGGTTTATTCCAGGAATGCAAGGATTCTTCAATATACACAAATCTATCAATGTGATAAACCATATTAACAAATTGAAGGAAAAAAACCATATGATTATCTCAATAGATGCAGAGAAAGCTTTTCACAAAATTCGACACCTATTTATGATAAAAACCCTGCAGAAAGTAGGCATAGAGGGAACTTTCCTCAACATGATAAAGGCCATATATGACAAGCCCACAGCCAACATCATCCTCAATGGTGAAAAACTGAAAGCATTTCCACTAAGATCAGGAACAAGACAAGGTTGCCCACTCTCACCACTCTTATTCAACATAGTCTTGGAAGTTTTAGCCACAGCAATCAGAGAAGAAAAGGAAATAAAAGGAATCCAAATCAGAAAAGAAGAAGTAAAGCTGTCACTGTTTGCAGATGACATGATACTATACATAGAGAATCCTAAAGATGCTACCAGAAAACTACTAGAGCTAATCAAGGAATTTGGTAAAGTGGCAGGATACAAAATTAATGCACAGAAATCTCTGGCATTCCTATATACTAATGATGAAAAATCTGAAAGTGAAATCAAGAAAACATTCCCATTTACCATTGCAACAAAAAGAATAAAGTATCTAGGAATAAACCTACCTAAGGAGACAAAATACCTGTATGCAGAAAATTATAAGATACTGATGAAAGAAATTAAAGATGATACAAATAGATGGAGAGATATACCATGCTCTTGGATTGGAAGAATCAACATTGTGAAAATGACTCTACTACCCAAAGCAATCTATGGATTCAATGCAATCCCTATCAAACTACCACTGGCATTTTTCACAGAACTAGAGCAAAAAATTTTGCAATTTGTATGGAAACACAAAAGAGCCCGAATAGCCAAAGCAATCTTGAGAACGAAAAACGGAGCTGGAGGAATCAGGCTCCCAGACTTCAGACAATACTACAAGGCTACGGTAATCAAGACAGTATGGTACTGGCACAAAAACAGAAAGATAGATCAATGGAACAGGATAGAAAGCCCAGAGATAAACCCACGCACATATGGACACCTTATCTTTGATAAAGGTGGCAGGAATGTACAGTGGAGAAAGGACAGCCTCTTCAATAAGTGGTGCTGGGAAAACTGGACAGGTACATGTAAAGTATGAGATTAGATCACTCCCTAACACCATACACAAAAATAAGCTCAAAATGGATTAAAGACCTAAATGTAAGGCCAGAAACTATCAAACTCTTAGAGGAAAACATAGGCAGAACACTCTATGACATAAATCACAACAAGATTCTTTCTGACCCACCTCCTAGAGTAATGGAAATAAAAACAAAAATAAACAAATGAGACCTAATGAAACTTCAAAGCTTTTGCACAGCAAAGGAAACCATAAACAAGACCAAAAGACAACCCTCAGAATGGGAGAAAATATTTGCAAATGACGCAACCGACAAAGGATTAATCTCCAAAATTTACAAGCAGCTCATGCAGCTCAATAACAAAAAAACAAACAACCCAATCCAAAAATGGGCAGAAGATCTAAATAGACATTTCTCCAAGGAAGATATACAGACTGCCAACAAACACATGAAAGAATGCTCAACATTGTTAATCATTAGAGAAATGCAAATCAAAACTACAATGAGATATCATCTCACACCAGTCAGAATGGCCATCATCAAAAAATCTAGAAACAACAAATGCTGGAGAGGGTGTGGAGAAAAGGGAACACTCTTGCACTGCTGGTGGGAATGTGAATTGTTTCAGCCACTATGGAGAACAGTATGGAGGTTCCTTAAAAAACTACAAATAGAACTACCATATGACCCAGCAATCCCACTACTGGGCATATACCCTGAGAAAACCAAAATTCAAAAAGAGTCATGTACCAAAATGTTCATTGCAGCTCTATTTACAATAGCCCAGAGATGGAAACAACCTAAGTGCCCATCATCGGATGAATGGATAAAGAAGATGTGGCACATATATACAATGGAATATTGCTCAGCTATAAAAAGAAACGAAATTGAGCTATTTGTAATGTGGTGGATCGACCTAGAGTCTGTCATACAGAGTGAAGTAAGTCAGAAAGAAAAAGACAAATACTGTATGCTAACACATATATATGGCATTTAAGAAAAAAAAATGTCATGAAGAACCTAGGGGTAAGGCAGGAATAAAGATGCAGACCTCCTAGAAAATGGACTTGAGGTTATGGGGAGGGGGAAGGGTGAGCTCTGACAGGGCGAGAGAGAGTCATGGGCATATACACACTAACAAACGTAGTAAGGTAGATAGCTAGTAGGAAGCAGCCGCATGGCCCAGGGATATTGGCTCTGTGCTTTGTGACAGCCTGGAGGGGTGGGATAGGGAAGGTGGGAGGGAGGGAGATGCAAGAGGGAAGACATATGGGAACATATGTTTATGTATGACTGATTCACTTTGTTATAAAGCAGAAAGTAACACACCATTGTAAAGCAATTATACCCCAATAAAGATTTTAAAAAAAAAAACACAAGGATACAGGGGCTTGTACATGGTTTCAGCACAAGGAAGGATGGAAGAGTGGGCAGAGCCCCACAGGGAGGGAGAAAAGGAGTGCTGATTGGTTATGCCAGAGTGGCCTTGCTTTTAAGGGAGAAACAAGTCAGTTTGTCAAAAGCAAGTCATTTGTCAACCTGAGGTGATTACACATTTACACCAAGGTGAATGCATTTGTTTTAGACTGTTATTGAAGTTAAAAAATAGCTGTCTCTCACCATTCTCTCCATTGAATAGATCATTTTCTACAAAGGTACATACGTGCATCCACACTGCTCACTACCTGGGAGACAGCTAGGAAAGGAACTCTAGTTTTACCACATTTAAGGAACTGTGACACTCAGTTGTGTTGGTTTTTTTCTTGTTTTCATTCTATGGGCAGGGGTTCAGTGGAAGCAGTAGAGGCCTTGGATTTATTTAATTTTTGGGTTGACTCCTGACTCTCTCCACTTACTGTGTGATCTTGGGACCTTATTCAATCTCTCTATGCCTCAGTTTTCTTATATCTTAAAAAGAAATATGACCATCTACTTGTATCAATTCACTTTTGATATATAACAAACCACCTCCAAAACTCAGTGGCTTAAAGTGTGAAGTATTTATGAGCTCATACTTTTGTGCAGGCTTGGCTGTTTTGGGCATAGCTCATTCACGTGTCTATGACCAATCGAGGGCTGGCTGGAGGCTGGTATGCTAATCTTGCCCAGGTTGTCTCACATATCTGGGTTTCAACTGTAGCGGCTCATCTCCTCTCATCTCTAACTCACCTTCCAACAGGATGGCCTGGACTTCTCCTGGTGACAGGGTGAAAATGTGCCAGTCCTCTTAGAAGTCTAGACTCAGAGCTGGCACCAAACTTTTTCTGCTTTCTATTGGCCAAAGCAAGCCACAAGGCTGGCCTAGATTTAAGAGAGTGGACAAACAGATTCCTCTACTCCATGGGAGGAGTTGTAGAGGCACACGGCAAGGGATACATCCACATATATCCATATATATATTTTCATATATATATGAAGGAGAAGAATAGTATCAATTTTTGGGAATCTCCCACACTCTCACCCTGCACTGTTGGGAAAAATCAATGAGAACACACCTGAAGAGGCCTAGTACAGCGCCTGGTACACAGATGCTCAGTACCTGTTAATGTCTCCCTTCCTATAAATACCAACAGCAAGATCAGACACAATGGAGATCACCCCCTGCACAGTGCTGCAGGAGGAGGTGACAGAAGCAAAACAGATAAACTTTTTATACATGCCTCAGCATTACTTATGCCTTTGCCAATAGGCAAGTGTTTTTAAAAAAGATTTTCAAAAGAGCAAAATTACAGGCCTTACTTTTAGAAAAAGGAGGCAATGTGGTCTTTCTCTGGCTCATCTTTCCTTTTCTCCCCAAGAATACCCTCAGAATGATAGGACTTTACATTCTCTTCTCTGGAGGAACAATGTGTTATTTTGGTCTGCCTTTGATCACCGGTGATTCACTTTAAATGCGGTGCTGCTGGAAAAATGCAGAAAGCAGACTTGCAATCAGAAAAATGACTAAGTACAAACGGCATCCTCTGAATTTCTGTCCTTGTTTCCCAGGAGTTTTTTGGTTTTTTCTTAATTCCTTTGCCCTATGAGAACCAACCAGTCTGGGAAATGTGGGCTGCGTCCTAATTCTTTGGCTGTTCACATCAATATTGTCTCTGAGTTCTGTGGAGTTAACTGGGGAATGTCTTCCTGTGGAATTTGCCCAGGAGACATTTGACTTAAAGATGTCAAGCACATAAAATGAGGCTTTTGCTGACAAAGTAGGCAAAAATGATGCGTTAAGTTAAATTACCATTAATTTCACAAAATGTACCCAGAGCCTGAAAATTTTGCAGAGGCTTCACTACAACTAGTATAACTTTATCCTAAGGAAACAAGTGGAAAAGTTGTGTGTTATTTATTTATTTTATTATTTTTTTAAGCATCTTTATTGGAGTATAATTGCTTTACAATGGTCTGTTAGTTTCTGCTTTACAACAAAGTGAATCAGTTATACATATACATATATCCCCATATCTCTTCCCTCTTGCATCTCCCTCCCTCCCACACTCTCCATCCCATTGCTCTAGGTGGTCACAAAGCACCAAGCTGATCTCCCTGTGCTATGCGGCTGCTTCCCACTAGCTCTTTTGCATTTGGTAGCGTATATATGTCCATGCCACTCTCTCACTTTGTGCCACCTTACCCTTCCCCCTCATATCCTCAAGTCCATTCTCTTGTAGGTCTGTGTCTTTATTCTCGTCTTGCCCCTAGGTTCTTAAAGATTTTTTGTTTTGTTTTGTTTTAGATTCCATATATATGTGTCAGCATACAGTATTTGTTTTACTCTTTCTGACTTACTTCACTCTGTATGACAGTCTCTAGGTCCATCTACCTCACTACAAGTAACTCAATTTTGTTTCTTTATCGCTGAGTAATATTCCCTTGTATATATGTGCCACCTCTTCTTTATCCATTCATCTGTTGATGGACACTTAGGTTGCTTCCAGTCATGGCTATTATAAATAGAGCTGCAATGAACATTGTGGTGCATGACTCTTAAAATTATGGTTTTCACAGGGTATACGCCCAGTAGTGGGATTGCTGGGTCGTATGGTAGTTCTATTTTAGTTTTTAAAGGAAACTCCATACTGTTCTCCATAGTGGCTGTATCAACTTGCAACCCTGCCAACAGTACAAGAGGGTTCCATTTTCTCCACACCCCCTCCAGCATTTATTGTTTGTAGATTTTTTGATGATGGCCATTCTGACTGGTGTGAGATGATATCTCATTGTAGTTTTGATATGTATTTCTTTAATGATTAATGATGTTGAGCATTCTTTCATGTGTTTCTTGGCAATCTGTATATCTGCTTTGGAGAAATGTCTATTTAGGTCTTCTGCCCATTTTTGGATTGGGTTTTTTGTTTTTATGATATTGAGTTGCATGAGCTCCTTGTAAATTTTGGAGATTTATCCTTTGTCAGTTGCTTCATTTGCAAATATTTTCTCCCATTCTGAGGGTTGTCTTTTGGTCTTGTTTATGGTTTCCTTTGCTGTGCAAAAGCTTTGAAGTTTCATTAGGTCCCATTTGTTCATTTTTGTTTTTATTTCCATTTCTCTAGGAGGTGGGTCAAAAAGGATCTTAGTGTGATTTATGTCATAGAGTGTTCTTCCTATGTTTTCCTCTAAGAGTTTTATAGTGCCTGACCTTACATTTAGGTCTTTAATCCATTTTGAGCTTATTTTTGTGTATGGTGTTAGGGAGTGTTCTAATTTCATTCTTATACAAGTAGCTGTCCAGTTTTCCTAGTACCACTTATTGATGAGGCTGTCATTTCTCTATTGTATATTCTTGCCTCCTTTATCAAAAATAAGTTGACCATATGTGCATGGGTTTATCTCTGGGCTTTCTATTCTGTTCCATTGATCTATATTTTTGTTTTTGTGCCAGTACCATACTGTCTTGATTTCTGTAGCTTTGTACTACAATCTGAAGTCTGGGAACCTAGTTCTTCCAGCTCCGTTTTTCTTTCTAAGATTGCTTTGGCTATTCGGGGTCTTTTGTGTTTCCATACAAATTGTGAAATATTTTTTCTAGTTCTGTGAAAAATGCCAGTGGTAGTTTGATAGCGATTTCATTGAATCTGTAGATTGCTTTGGGTAGTAGAGTCATTTTCACAATGTTGATTCTTCCAATCCAAGAACATGGTATATCTCTCCATCTGTTTGTATCATCTTTAATTTCTTTCATCAGTATCTTATAATTTTCTGCATACAGGTATTTTGTCTCCTTAGGTAGGTTTATTCCTAGATATTTTATTCTTTTTGTTGCAGTGGCAAATGGGAGTGTTTTCTTAATTTCACTTTCAGATTATTCATCATTAGTGTATAGGAATGCCAGAGATTTCTGTGCATTAATTTTGTATCCTACTACTTTATCAAATTCACTGATTAGCTCTAGTAGTTTTCTGGTAGCATCTTTAGGATTCTGTATGTATAGCATCATGTCATCTGCAAACAGTGACAGCTTTATTTCTTCTTTTCCGATTTGGATTCCTTTTATTTCTTTTTCTTCTCTGATTGCTGTGGTTAAAACTTCCAAAACTTTGTTGAATAATACTGGTGAGAGTGGGCAACCTTGTCTTGTTCCTGGTCTTAGTGGAAATGGTTTCAATTTTTCACCATTGAGGATGATGTTGGCTGTGTGTTTGTCATATATGGCCTTTATTATGTTGAGGTAAGTTCCCTCTATGCCTGCTCTGTGGAGGGTTTTTATCATGAATGGGTGTTGAATTTTGTGAAAAGCTTTCTCTGCATCTATTGAGATGATCATATGGTTTTTCTCCTTCAGTTGTTAATATGGTGTATCACATTGATTGATTTACGTATATTGAAGAATCCTTGTATTCCTGGGATAAACCCCACTTGATCATTGTGTATGGTCCTTTTAATGTGCTGTTGGATTCTGAGTTGTATGTTTTTTAAAAATAGACTTTAATGGGGTTTAATTTTAGATTTATGGAAAATTTATAAAGAGATTTCAGAGAATTTCCATATACTTCTCATCCGTTTTCCCCTAATGTTAAGAGATTATGTATATTCCCATGGGACTTTTGTCATAACTAAGCAATCAACATTGGTGTATTACTATTAAGTAGACTCCAGGTTTATTTGGATTTCACCAGTTTTCCATTAGTGTCATCTTTCTGTCCCAGGATCCAGTCTAGGAGGCCACATTGCACTTATTGTTGTCTCAATATCTTCTGGTCTGTGACAGTTTCTCAGTCTTTCCTTCTTTTTTCCTTTTTTAATGATATTGATAGTTTTGAGCTGTACTGGTGAAATATTTTATAGAACTTCCCTCCATTGTTTTGGTTTAATGTTTTTCTCATGATTAGACTGGGGTTATGAATTTTTGGAAAGAATACCACAGAGGTGACCATCTTGGTATTCCTGTCACATCATCTCAGGGGTACATGATATAAAAGCATGCTGTGGAAGCATAGTGTACAAGAGTGAGGAACTGGAAAAAAAATGCTCAAAACAGGGAATTCATTTATTATCTTTTGTCATGTCCATATATAAGGATATCTCATAGTCCTTATACATTATGATGTAGGTTAATATTTTTAGACATAAAAAGCAGGTTGCAAACCAGGAGATACAGTAAGATTTCATTTAGTAATTAAAAAATATCTTTATGTATATGTGTTTTAAAAACTCTGCACACTGCCTCACAACAACCCTACAGGGAAGACACTGTCAAACCAGAATATGCCCTTGAGGGCCCTGAGGTCTGCCCATGACTATAATAGCAGTGTACTTTCCTCCCCAGGAGCCAGTGTCCATGGCCACACGGCAGTTGATCCTGTGACCTGGGAAGCAGAAAGACACCTTCCACCAGAAGGAATAGGTGTTTTTCAAAGGTATGAACTACATGATGGGGCTAATGATGTCTCCTAGATTTATTGCAAAGAGTAAACAAGGTAACATGTATGAAAGTATTTGACCCAAAAGGTAATTATGGATGTTGGCCATGGGAAGAGTGGGTCATATGGGGGAGGGAATTCTGCCAAGGCAATTCCTGTTCTTCCTTTAAATGTGGACACATGGACTCATTTTTTCAGAAATAACCCTCTGCATGTTGGTTGCCTGAGCCCACAGCCCAGAGGCCTTCCTTTCCACGGGTGTCAATGGGGGCTGATGGTGTCATTAGTCCAGGAAGTGGAAGTAAACTCCCGACCAGGGGGTCCTGTGGATGACCCTTCTGGGGTTCCTTTTCTGTTCTATGCTTTGCACTTTACTATACAGTTCTGAAGAACAAAGGCAATGTTTTGTCAACCCCAGTGTCTAAGATGGTGTTTGGTACAGACTAGATGCTCAAAATGTGTTTAATTAGTAAAACTAGCAAGACAAGTCTTCTGTAATATTGAAGCCTCCTCACATCTTTTTCACCTTCTTTCTTCTTTTCCCCTTTAGGAACTTTAGTGTGATCTAACTGCCTCATCCTCTCTTGTTGAAACTCTTAAAACTGACCATTAGGAACTCAAAGAACTTTTCCCACCTCTGGGCCTTCATACTTGCTGTTCCCCATGCCTGGAATGTTCTTCCCCCTGGTCGCTGCATGCCAGCTCCTTCTGACCTTCAGTCCTCAGCTCATAAGCTTCTTCCCTAGAGAGGCCTTGTTGGCCATGCCTGCTCTCGACTTGGAGCCTTTGTTCATGTTGTTTTCTTGTTTGGAAAGCTTTTTGCTCTAAACTGCCTGGTCAATTTCTACAGCTTATGAAGATGAAGATAAATGTTATCGGTCTTTTCTATGGTAGAAAAGAATCAAGGCCATCAAAAAAGTGGTCCAGAGGATGGAATGAGAGTCTTGAAGTAAGCATGTATGGAGAAGAATCTGATGGCACTCACTCACTAGGGGAATTTCATTATGCAGTTGTGTCAAGCCAAGCAGACCTGGATTCAAAACTCATCTCTATAATTAACTGGCTATGTAGATTTTGACAAGATACTTAGTATCTCTCAGCCTCAATTTGTTATCTACGAAAAATGGAGAGCTAGGCTTCCCTGGTGGCGCAGTGGTTGAGAGTCTGCCTGCCAATGCAGGGGACATGGGTTTGTGCCCCGGTCCGGGAAGATCCCACATGCCGTGGAGCAGCTGGGCCCGTGAGCCATGGCCACTGGGCCTGTGCGTCCAGAGCCTGTGCTCTGCAACGGGAGAGGCCACAACAGTGAGAGGCCCGCGTACCGCAAAAAAAAAAAAGGAGAGCCATACATATTACCTTATTGGATTGTCATGAGCCTTAATTACGATTATGTTGTAAAATCATTCAGCCAAGTTTCTAGCAGATAGAATAGGCTCAAATATTATTTTCCTTTTCTCTCACTACACACCAACGTTTCCTCTAGGATAGTGCAAAGGTACTCTTCAGCCAAATTATAAAATAAGGGATAATTATTTGGGGCACCATTAATGCCCCATCTCCCCCATTTTGGCCCATTTGGCATATTGAAAGGAATGATTAATAATTATCTCTTTGTGGGTATATACATTGTTTTGTTTCTTTTAGCCAGGATCTTGTTCTCAACTCTGACTGAAGTAAAGAAAACTGGAAAGAAGCTTACTTATCCAAAGCTATTAATAGAAAATTGTCCAGATAACTTTCTGAGGGTATATCAGTTAGAAATACTATTTGGTTGTTAGTAATAAAAAGCTGAAAATAGTGACTTGTATCAACTAGTGGTTTTATTTTTCTCATAATAAAATTGGTGGCAATGTGGTTGTCTTCATGATATCAAAGACCCAGGTTCCTTTTATCTTTCTGCTGAGCCTGCCTTGGCAAATGCTTGCTTCTTTCTAGTCACATGATGGCTGATCCACCTTCAACTTCAGGTAGAAAAAAGGGATGGCTATAGGGGTTAGAAGATAAAGGTACAGGCCAGTACCCAAAGGTATCTCCCTCCTTTTTAAGACTATCTCAGAAACTGCTCTGTAACTTCCACTGACATCTCAACAGTTAGACCAGTGTTGCAAAGCAGAACTATCTGCAATGATGGAAATGTTCTGTATCTGAACTGCCCAAGATGGTAGCTACTAGCTACTTGTGACTATTAGCATTTAAAATGTGGCTCCTGTAACTGAGGAAATGAATTTTTTTTTTTTTTTTTTTTTTTTGCGGTAAGCGGGCCTCTCACTGTTGTGGCCTCTCCCATTGCGGAGCACAGGCTCTGGACGCGCAGGCTCAGCGGCCATGGCTTACGGGCCCAGCCGCTCCGCGGCATGTGGGATCTTCCCGGACCGGGGCACGAACCCGTGTCCCCTGCATCGGCAGGCGGACTCTCAACCACTGTGCCACCAGGGAAGCCCCTGAATTTTTAATTTTACTTAATTTTAATAAATTTGAATTTAAGCAGCTACATGTGCTACTGGCTATCATATTTGACAGTGCAGGGCTAGACCTTTGACACATGACTATTCCGTCTGTAAGAAAGGCTGGGAAATGTGAGTTTGGGGCTGACACATGGCCACCTCCATCAAATTGTGCTTTTCTTAATAAGGAAAAACAAACAAAAACAATTACAGGCTAGGCAAATAGCTGTCTCTACAACAGAGTGATAGTTGCATGCTGACACTCCTTAAACCCAAAGGAATGGAATCTTGATTGGTTCATCACAAACATGAGGAATGTTGTAGCAGAGCAGACATGATGTACCTGAAAAGCAGAATCCCAGAGCTGAAGTTCAATTCAAATATCTTCTTTTCACAGTGAGGAAACTGAGGGGTGACTGAGAGGCCTAATTAAGAGGTAAATGGCAAATGCAAAGTATCACATATAGAATGGATAAACAACAAGGTCCTACTGTATAGCACAGGGAACTAAAGTCAATATCCTGTGATAAACCATAATGGAAAAGAATATGAAAAAGAACATATATATATGAATCACTTTGCTGTACAGCAGAAACTAACACAACATTGTAAATCAACTAAATTTCAATAAAGTAAATTTTTAAAAAAGAGGTAAATGGGATAATCTGCTCTGAAATAATAGAGAGATGATCTAGTGTTTTTTAAAGCATCACCCATGGTAAAATACAAAATCTCAGAAAGAAAATGCTCTCTGCCAATGGTTTTTAAAATGCGATGAAGAGCTAAAGAGATTTTGATGCCACCTATTGGTAGACAAAAGAATAGGGCACTCCTTCATGGCTGGCTTGTGATGTTAGAGGTGCCAGAGGTCACACAGGGTCTTCACATAGAATGACAGACAGTAGAAGATGACATCCCTACATCAGGTTGGAATGTGTGTATCTGTTCTCTCTTGACTCTTAGCATCTTAGAAGGGCTTTCTGAGAGCATTCCTCTCTGCTTTCCAGTAATACAACTCATCTCAGGCATATATGGAAACAGCAGAGGAGACGTATCAGTCAATTCTCAAAATCACATGAAACAGAAAAAAAAGAACACATTTTAATCTATAAATAAATGTGTTGGGGGGGAGGGAAATGCAAGGTTCTTTTTACATCCGAAGCCTCAAAAATAAGTTCTGTTATTTACAGCATTCCCCTCGAATAGTTGAGGATGTAACCATCCTACAGCCCAAAAGGAAAAAAAAAAAAAAAAAACCCCAAAGGAAAAAAAATAAGGTAAACAGAAATTGAATTTCAAAACAAAATGCTCACCCTGACTCATTCAGGGAAGGAGCCAAGGTTTTCAATGCAGGGCACTGATTCTCTGCCTGTTTTTCCCCTTCATCATCTGTCACCCTTAAAAAATGGTATCAACTGCATTGGTAAGAATCCACATTTCTTCCCTTTCATTCCCTGGCTCCATTCCAGTATTGCACTTGTCACACTGATGGGAGGGGTGCCTTTCATATTGGCATAGGACAGTGAGCGGATGCCTCCCCTTATGTTATCAAACAGACACCCGGCAAGTGGATCTGCCCAGAGCTGGAGGCTCCTTTGCGGCTTGGGAATGCCAGTGGCGCCGTGACCCTGTAGCTTGACTTTAGATCATTTTGACCATGGCTGTAGAGCCCAGCGGCTCAGAATCCATGAAGAGGAGAGTTGGAAGGAGGTAAGTGATACAGATCAGGGGGTTCTGAGGTCACAGTTGTTAAAGGGACTCTGGCTGGTGAGCAACTTGCTGTGGGGGCAGCGTCTGCTACCCGAGTTCATGAGCTGGTTATAGATCTTCATTTGTAGAGGTGGGCTGTTGGTTCCATGGGAGAGGTGGGAGGAAATTCTTTCTGTGCCTGGCGGAGAGCATCTTTGAATTTACCTTCAGTGTCATACCTTGAGGAAAAAATTCCAAGTTTCTGGCATAAGGCTGCATGTGTGTTCTGCACACTGGCTTGCAGGCGACTGTTTGTTTCTAATTAGGGAGCGGAAGCCTGCTGGCAGAGGAAACCATATTTGTCACAAGTTGTGGTGCTGTCTTCAGTTTGTGTGTTTGTGTCTTTAACACAGGGAGCTAACGATGGTTGTATTGGACTCTCCCTGTGGTTCTGACTCCATTATCTGCTCTGTGGTTCCTGGTTATGTCATTTTAATTGTGCTTTCAGAGCCTGCTTCCATCAACACTCCTGTCCTCCCATTAACTAACTATGTTCCCTGGTCTGGGTATTCTGACGACCCAAACCCTGGGCTTTTTGTAGAGATAATAAAACCTATGTTGGCAGTTGGTGGTGGTCAATAGAGTAGCATACAGATTGTCTGGAAATAGTACATGATCAGCACACCTTAATTCTTTTTCTCTTACCCATAAAATAAGAGGCTTGCGTTCAATAAGCTCTAAGGTATTTTTAAAAATTTAATAAATGTTTATTGACTACCTGCTAAGTGACACTGCAATGGCATAAGGGTTAAAATCACAAGAGAACAAAACAGACTACCACCTGCCTTCATGGGACCTACATTTCAGAGGACACAATCAACATGCAAAGAAATTCACGATCATTTTCCTTTTTTTTCCCTTCATCTTTGCAAGTTTAATCCAGCTCAAACTTCAGGTTCATCTCCAAGGCTACTTCTTAATTAAACTGGAAAGGAACATTTTCTGACTTAATATGTCCATATTCAGTAAACATACGCTGACTTTGCCTGCCCAGAATCTATCTCCTCTTTTCTTGTAGGAAGACACTGAATTTCCTTTGGGGGAACATCCTGTGTCTCATGCTCAGTTGCGCTGGATCAGGTGGGGCTCCACTTGGGCTCCAGAAGTGCTGCAGAGCACAGTGAACGCTCCCAAACTCTGTGGAAGGCCTGGAGCATTAGGGGAATCCTGTATCCTAAGGCCACAATGACTGGCTTGTGCTTAACCACGTGGCCCAAATTTCTCCAATCAAAGTGAATCAAAGGAGCTTCACGGCCTAAGCTGCCTAAGATTCTTTCTAGGGTCCACATTTCATGTTATCCTACTTCAGAAGGTCTTGAGAGGAAAGCTGGGGGAAGAAAAGTGTTAGTAAGTATTTGTTTCTTTCTGAAGTCTCTTCCTCTGTCTCTCAAAGATCTTCCTAATTGCCTCTACAGAACCATTAGTGGTGTACCTGTTCCTCATCCTATTACTTCTTCTCTGGCCTTTGAAATTGAGAACTCTGGTTGGAGAAAAGCCCTTGGCTGATAACCTCTTTACATGAAGAGAGGTCTTGTTAGATGTGCCTTAAGAAGATGGGGAGGAAGACCCGCCTATGTCCCTGTCTCCCTGTCCACACTGTAGGTAATATCCTCCATGTCATTCCAATGTCAGAGACTGCCTTTTTTGAACCTTATGGATTCTGAAGTCCAATTTGTGGTTCTGACAAACGTGTGGTTCTATGCTGAGAGAATGCAGCTGTCTAGTTTATCTACTGCTGGAGGAACAATCAGGAGCAATTCACAGTATACACCTACAGCGCTCATTTGTTTGAATTCAACTTTTAGTAAGTTTGGAAGAGTAAAGCCACACTTCCTTTCTAAAGTGCTTCATAACATGGGGTCGTGGTTACCCCTTACATAGGACAGTGTGTTTGTATTTATTTTTAAACATTGGTGCTCCCCAAGCATTTCTTTATCTTATATCTATTTGTGAAGTGGATGTATTCGGGAAGACATTATGGGATGAAAAAAGCCACAATGTCCATTCATTTATTCATGCACTTATTTACTAAAAAATAATTACCAGGCTCCTTATGACAGGCTCTTTTGTAGACACAGAAGATGCAAAGATGAGCAATCTCGTCACCGTTTTTGGTGGCAGTTGAGCACAGATCCAATAAGTTTTCTGGAATGTGTGCAAAAAGTAGCATCACTCCCACTCCTTTCCAGATAGTCTCGCTTTCCCCTGAAGAGGAGGTCCCCAGGTGACGTATCCCCAGGAACCCGGGGTGAGCGACCGGGCCGGGCGGGGAGCCTGGGCTGCGGCCGCCGCCAGCGGGACCCCTCATCCGGGACTCACCCCTGTCCAGGACGCCCTCCCGGCGGGGCGGGGCGGCGCGCTCCGCTCCCCGCTGCCTCCTCCGCCGGGGTCCCCAGGGGGCGCTCGCGCCCAGGCCTCGGAGCCAGCAGCGCGCGGGCGGCGGGGCGCGCGGGTTTCGTCAGAAGGTGGAGGCTCTCGGCGGAGCCGCGGTCCCCAGCTGCCCGGTCGCGCCCCGTTTCCTCCCTCCCGCTCCGCCCCTCTCTCCGGCGCCCCCACTCCTCTCCCCGAGTGACTGAGGGACGAACGGCCCCGTCCTCACCACCCGGCATGGAGTTCGGGTCCCCGCGCAGCCCTCACTTCCCGCTCGGCATCTCTTCCCTCCACGGTCGCTGAGCTGCCCCGGCGCCCGAGCGGAGGGCGGCACGACCCCCTAGGCCGACCGCGGCCCCGCCCACGGCCGCACCGCAGCTGCGCTCTGGTTGGACCCCGACAGCCGAAGCCCAGTCCGCCCTCGGGTCCCCGCGCCAGGTAAGTTGGTCGGGACCCTGCACCGCGTACCGAGGCTGCGGCCGAAGACCAACTTTTGAGGTGCAGGGGCTCGCTCCGACCCGGCGCTGCTGTTTAGGAAGAGCTGCGCGCAGCGTCTTAGTCCAGGGGAACTTTGGTCCCTCCTCTCGCCCCTGCCCTCCGCCCGGCTAGCTCGGCCGGGCGGGGGTGGAGAGGGGGCCGACCTGCCAGTCCTGAGCTGAATGAGGAGGGGAGAGGCAGAGTCCCGGCTGGGGTCGCAGCATCCCTCCTCCTGACGGCGGGGAAGCGAGGAGGGAGCGGGGGCTGTGCGGGGTCCCGGGGCTGGACCGCCGCGGTGAGACTCAATCTCTCAGCTTCCTAACCTCCCTATCTCCCTCCCCACCCCATAGGTTCCAATACTATTGAACCGCATCTCGGGCTGTCTAGCTTAAAACTCATCCATAGGTTCGCAGGTTCCTTGATTCAGCCAACTCCCTCTGCGCTCCTTCCTCTATTTGATAAAGTACCACGGGGAGGGGACAGGGATGGGACTGGAGGGACCCCTGAAGCGCTGGCCACAGCCGACTAAAGTGGTCAGGACCGCGCTATCACAGATGCCCAAGGACCCTTAGGGTGGAATTGAGGGGGACAGTTAGGAGGTGGTCCTTGCGGCGTCAAGTGAGTATTGACCACCGTCGGGTGGGGAGCAAGCTGACCCCTGAGAGGTACTGTTAGGAAGATCCGTTTATCCTTCGCCTTGAAGGCCGTGGGTGGGCTTTAAGGCTCCGGTCCCCCCTGCCCCCCCTGCCCCCCCCCCCCCCCGCAGGTCCCACCGCGCCTCAGGCGGCCTTGCAATCCTGGCTTCCATTCCCAGAACTTGCCAGGCTCTGGGAAGAATCCTGGCTGCAGAGATGGTCCCTGGGGGCTCGAGCTTAAGAAGTGCTGCCCCTGGGGCTCCGGAGGTGGATGGAGGAAGGGTGAACGGAGTAGTGGGGGTGGGGTAGGGAGATTTTGAGAGACAAACACCCTCCATCCCCACCCCCTGCCCCCTGCAACTGACCCACTGATGCCATAGGATTTCAATGCCTTTGGGAGGAGCTGCCTCTGCTTCTTTACTCCTGTGTTCAAAACTATGCAAAACCAACTCTTCATCCTCTGGCTGCTTTGCCAGGATTTTAACAGCACTACTGTGGTTGTTCTTGGCTCACTTGGTTTTAGGTTCCCTCAACAGCAGTTTTGAGCTGTCCAAGTATTTTAAAGTGCTCTCCTTAAACTGATACTGAACGCTACTCTTTTGGAAAAGCTGCTTTCACTTAGAGGAGATATTCTTTTTTCTCCATTCCTTCCTTCTACTGCCCGCTTAACAATCCCTGTTCTCAAAGACGTTTGTGTTTTATTTTTTACTTTATGTCAAAACGCATTCCCCCCTCCCCCAAAAAACTTTCCTAGTACACAGGTGTTTCAAATCCATGCCAATGTTTTGTAGTTAGTATACACTGGTTAAGCTGCATAGCAATCCCCCCAAAAGCCAGAGACAAGCAACAACTTCACTTACTTCATTTGATGCCCTTCAAGTTTAGGAAGGTCCCATTTTTATTACCCAGCAGATAAGACAGAGCTCTGGATGGCTGTGGCTGTGATTAGATAACTTCTGATGTTTTCATTTCCCTTACTGAGCTCCTGCTTCTAGGTTAAATTCATTTTATTGCCGGTCCAGTTTTAAAGAAAGACTGACAAAGTCACTCTAATAGATCAGGGGTCTGAGCTCAGAGTAGGTCAAAAGTACTCACATGTAGGGAGGTGGATAAAAATAGAAGGGCTGGAGAGTACAGCCAGGACACCTGTGTTAATCCTGCATACTAATAAAGGCCAGAATCTTCTCATTTATCTCTGGTGGGAAGTTCTGATGGTTTCACAGGATGAAACTCAAACCACATCAAAACTAGGTGATTTCCCCTGAGTGTTACATAAAAGGAAGTATCCCTCCATAGTAGGAGTGGCTGTTGAATCCTGGGCTGTTTTTAATGGTTCAGTGAGAAGAGCTTGCCTATGATAGAACCAAAGGTCTCCTAACGTATTACCGTGTGAAAATGCTCATGGACATCAAACCTATACCATTCCTGTGAGTGCTCATCCCAGCATAATTTATTGGGAGCAGTGACCTTCCCAGCATGAGACAAGCACTTTGTTACAGCTTCTGAATATTTCTTTAAAAATAGTTGCTCTGAGATTTGTGCGTTGTTTTTTTAATTGTACTTAAAAGACTTCTGTTTATCTTCAGGTCTCTGGTAGAAACATGGCGTTTTGCTTGAATCCATGGTTTGTCTTAAGGAGATCCTGCTTTTGGAGATTTTGATTAAAAAGTGCCTTGTACTACAGGGTTTCTTGATCTGCACGTGGACTTCTGATTTTAAAATACTGCATTTCAGTTAGTAGGAAGCAAAGATGTTATCTGTTTCCAGAGAAGTTTTATGTAGTATTCCAAAAAATAGAGGCTTTGATTCTTCCCATCATCAGATGATTTGAGTCTACCATCATGACTGAAAACCTTTAGATTATACCAATCAGAAGGAATAATCACAGAGGGAAAAAATGGGTTAATGGTGGAATCTTTATTCTCATCTGCATTTGAATCTTTTGGAACCCAGCTGAATGTATTTATATGGTTTGTACCATGCATTTATCTGTCTTCTCTTTACAAATTTTCTGAAATATAATAAAGGCCTGGACCTTTATGGTCACCTTTATTCATGTAAAGAAAGGATTTTTCCATGGAGGTAAACATGTTGGAGATGAGTAGTTAGTATTGTGTATAATCAACGGCCCCCACTGTCAGAGAGGTCTCAACCCAGAACAAAGAAGGAGAAAAGGACTCTGATGGTACCAGACCCACTGATTGGGAGAAAGTCTCTATACCAGTTGGGAAAGTCACTTCATGAATCTTTGTATTTTTTCATCAGAGATGTGACCAGAGGATCTGTCTTTCATGCATTTTGAAGAAGAAAGGGGCTGAATTTATTCTCTGTATTTACTTTTTTTGGTCATGTTAATATTTTAAAAAACAAACAAAAGCCCCTTTGGATCCCTGCAGTAACTGAAAGTCATATTTCCTTGGCAACAGGAGCTAGTACCCTGGAATCACAAAATATCAAGCCAGAAAATTTTAAATGCACTTAAAATAAAATGTCAAATGGTTCAAGACCATCCTATAGTGTATTAGAAGTGACCTGCCAGCATATGATAATAAAGTTCCCTTTAACTTTGCCTTTCTCTTGATTGAATGTAGATGGTAAAGACAGATTACAGAACTTTAGTTTTAGGATGTCCTAAAAATTCTAGAATGGTTTTTCTTTTGAGGGAAGCATGTTATTAAAATTAAGGGGGTTGGAGTGACACATCCTTTCTTTGAGTGAGGTGTTCTTGTGGAGGTTGGGATAAGTCCAAAATCAAGCTCAATCAATGCGTCAGTCAAGATGTGCTGGTTTTCTACGCTATTTGAAATGGACAATATAGAGTAGAACCTCAATCAGCATTAAATTCAGCCAATCTGCTAAAACTTGTGACTGCAGAGTAAAAACATAGCAATGCCTATGTATACTTTCAGTCTTTTCTGTACTAGAAATCTCATTTATGTGGGAGCTTTCTGTTTAGTCTATGAACTACTAAATATTCAATATATATGACATATAGTATATGTTTTCCCTAAGTTAGGAAATGCTGGGAAGTCCTTTCTTTGGCTGCTGTATTCTTGGGAAAGCATCTTGAGAACCAGTAGCTTTTAACTCAGTAAACATTGAAGGCCTGAAGGCAAGTCTTGGAAAGTGGAAGGTGATAAGGATGACTTATTTGGGAAGGTTTATCCTTGTCCTATGATTTTGGTGCACTCCTAGGTGTCGGGGGACCCATCTAAGCTAGCCTGTGGTGGGCTCATCTCTAAACTGTGAACAACAATTTTATCACTTTGACTCTTAGATGCTCAGAACCATAGCCCTCTTGATTACTCCTCTCACTAAGAAACTCAGGTTCCCTGGAGATAATTACTGTGGTGGCACCATGGGCACTGATGACCTTGACTGAGTTGGGGATGATGGTGGGGAGGGGGGCTCCCACCTTCACTGGGAGGAGCAGGCTTGAGTCTTATTATTTTGCTCTCTCGGAGCCAGTGCAATATTTACCCGATAGATGTGATTAAATTTGTACAGAGTCACTGTCTGCAGCCATCCCTGTTAATGTGAATGTTTTGTGAAGAAGAACTTCTCATGCACAGTCCTAGCTTTCTATTTTAAATGTCACAATTGAGTCAATAAAGTAAACAGATTTTATGTGTATCCAGTTAAGGAATCCACAGGGGAATTCCTTTATTCTGTCTTAAATTAAAGGTCCATTCAAAAAGCACAAACTTTCTAAAATGTTTCTTTTCCATCTGGCTCAGAATATCATATTGATAACTTTCTTCTGACTTTGAAAACTAGAACTGCTTCCCCTTGGAAGCATCAGGAGAGAAATACAGTATTTCAGGTTAATTCTAGAAGCAACCTTATCAGGTTTAAGGTGTATTGACTAAAAGACGTTCCTTATGCAAGAGAACCTAAACCTCTGCAGGGCACTTAAAGGAGGAACGAAATCAGGCTGGCGGGTGCCCAAGGCAAGTGCAGCCCCCCGCCCCCCCCGCAACTGGGTAGGGAGGCAGGCAGGAAAGGCTGAGAGTTGGCGTTAGAGAGGACAGCCGCTAGAGGGCGCCGGAGCACCAGCGGAGCCCTCGTGCAGCTCCCAGGCCAGACCTCCAGGCTTGGAGATGGGGTTGGCAGAACCCCAAGGAGGGTGCCCAGAGAGGAGGGGTTGGTTGCCGAGCGCCTCTGACTCAAATTGCCATGCTTCAGAGAGGGGACAGAGATCCGCCTTCAGCATCGGATGGGGCACTTCCAACCTGGTCGGGTGGCCCCGTGGCTGGACACCTGACATGCTGTCTGCAGTCTCACAGCCCTTTGTTTCTCCGGAGGCAGGACTCTGGACCCAGAGATACCTGGCTTGAATCTTGGGCTTTCAGTTTGAAAGGTGCAGGCCTGTGTGAGTGTTGGCCTCTGGAAGACGAGGCTTGTGGTGGTGAATGGGTGAAGTGTAAAAGTGGTATTTTGGTGGGCAGGCTGTGCTCATCCCTGTGCCCTTTCTCTCAAGAGTTCTACCTAAACTTCCTTCTTCCCTTTCCATTTGAGCCTCTTCCTCCTGGCCCCACACCCCTCCCCTCAGCAGAGGGGCCTCACTTATCCATTTGTTGAACAATCACTGATCACAGCCTTTATGCCCAAAGCTGAGTTAGGCACTGGGATCAATTAATGTGGAGTTCCCATGTTTTGAAGCTGCAGCTTGAGGGGCAGATGGAGAATATGAGAGAGAGATGAACAAGCCATGTGGGCTGAGAGATACCGAGATACTGGCTTTGTCTCAGAGACCCTGGGAAATGGTCTCTCAAGTTCTTTACACTCATGTTTTTTCATCTCCCTATATTTCAAGGAATCGGGTCTATGGAGGGAGGAAAAAGGGGAGGGGTCTCACTCAGCATGTACTTTGGTTTATATGTATATTTAACTGTGCATTAGAGGTTCTCAAGTCCAAGCAACTTGTACTACTGCCCTCTATGTGTTAATTTCATCAATATAATAAGATAAATGCCTATATAGTTGACTTAATTCCATTTTAATAGGAAAATGATTTTTAAAGGAAACATAATAGAAATATAACAACAAAACCCTTACCTCTAAAGGTTGGGTCTGGAAGAACCTAAATCAAGAGTCTGTTTTTAAAATATTGAAAGATGTAGTCAATACAAATATCAACAAAAATTAAAAATAATAAGGACAGCAGAATGGTTAAAAGAAATGCATTATCTTTATCATTAAAGTGGCAGAAAAGTGCTTAATTTATTAATAGGCACTGGGGGCAGAGGATGCCTAATTTGATGTCTTTGTTATATTTGTGCAGTTATTTCAACAAGTAACTTAAAGACAAAGTGGAAAAACGCGGTTTGTGCCTGAGATGGCCACCCTGGGCCAGGTGAGTTAAGTTTACCTGGCCAGGTAGACCGCAGAGCTCCTGCGAAGCCAGTGTTGTTATTCTTCTGCTGGGTACCCCCTTAGGTTCTGTGACTTGATTGATTGTGAATCATGTTGAGGAAAGGCCTGAACAGAGGAAAAGGGTGGAAACAGTTGATTTGGGGAGGAGCTAACAACATTCATCACAGCTCATGGCCTGACTGAATTTTAAAGAGACTGGAAAACAAATACTTCCTATGGAATCAGAGAATGTGAGGGCTGAACAATCTCATAGAATTAGGAACACCCCTTCCCATTTTCCAGATGAGGAAACAGAGGCCCAGCAAGCTGAAATCCCTCACCCAAGCTGCACCCATCTCCACTCCCCACTACGTGCTTTACAAGAGCAGGACTCTTCCTGTCTTTTTCACTGCTAAATCCCAAACAGGGCCAGGCATCTGGCATCTGCTCTAGAAATTTTGGTTGACTCCATGAACAATGCTATTTCTTTCTTTCTCACTCTTATTTAGGATTGTGCCAATAAACTACTAGGCTGTAATATAATTTGATAAAGGTAAGTATTTATTGAGTTTTGTTATGATAAGGGCTTAGCCTTTGAAGGTAAACAGACTAGGATTACATCCTGATTCTGCCACTCAATAGCTGTTTGGCTTTGGGAAAATTACTGAAACTCTCTGAGTTTTATTTCCTCGTTTGTAAAAATGGGGATAAAACTGTATAAGGCAGAGACCTTCAAGAGGGTGGAGGAGTAAGACGTGGAGATTACCTTCCTCCCCTCAAATACATCAGAAATATATCTACATGTGGAACAACTCCTACAGAACACCTACTGAGCAGTGGCAGAAGACGACCTCAGACTTCCCAAAAGGAAAGAAACTCCCCACGTACCTGGGTAGGGAAAAAGAAAAAAGAAAAAACAGAGACTAAAGAATAGGGACAGGACCTGCACCTCTGGGAGGGAGCTGTGAAGGAGGAAAAGTTGCCACACTAGGAAGCCTCTTCACTAGCAGAGACTGGGGGTGGATGGGGGGGAAGCTTCGGAGCCACGGAGGAAAGTGCAGCAACAGGGGTGCAGAGGGAAAAGTGGAGAGATTCCCGCACAGAGGATCGGTGCTGACCAGCACTCACCAGCCCGAGAGGCTTGTCTGCCCACCCACTGGGGTTGGTGGGGGCTGTGAGCTGGGCTCTGGCTTCAGAGGTCAGATCCCAGGGAGAGGACTGGGGTTGGCTGCATGAACACAGCCTGAAGGGGGCTAGTGCACCACAGCTAACCAGGAGGGAGTCTGGGAAAAAGTCTGGAACTGCCTAAGAGGCAAGAGACCATTGTTTCGGGGTGCAGGAGGAGAATGGATTCAGAGCACCACCTAAACGAGCTCCAGAGATGGGTGTGAGCCGTGGCTATCAGCACAGACACCAGAGACGTGCATGAAATGCTAAGGCTGCTGCTGCAGCCACCAAGAAGCCTGTTGTTAAGCACAGGTCACTCTCCCCTCCAAGGAGCCTATGCAGCCCACCACTGCCAGGGTCCCGTGATCAAGGGACAACTTCCCTGGGAGAACACACGGCATGCCTCAGGCTGTTGCAACATCACGCTGGCCTCTGCCGCCAAAGACTAACCTTGCATTCCGTACCCCTCCATGCCCACTGCCTGAGTGAGCCAGAGCCCCCTAATCAGCTGCTTCTTTAACCCCGTCCTGTCTGAACAAAGGAGATGACCTCAGGTGACCTACACGCAGAGGCAAGGCCAAATCCAAAGCTGAACCCTAGGAGCTGTGCGAACAAAGAAGAGAAAGGGAAATTTCTTCCAGCAGCCTCAGGAGCAGTGGATTAAATGTCCACAACCAACTTGATGTACCCTGCATCTGTGGAATACCTGAATAGACAATGAATCATTGCAAAATTGAGGCGGTGGACTTTGGGAGCAAGTGCAGACTTGGGGTTTGCTTTCTGCATCTAATTTGTTTCTGGTTCTGTGTTTATCTTAGTTTAGTATTTAGAGTTTATTATCATTGGTAGATTTGTTTATTGATTTGATTACTCTCTTCCTTTTATATATATATATATATAGATATATTATTTTTTCCTTTTTCACTTTTTGTGAGTGTGTATGTGTATGTTCCTTTGTGTGATTTTGTCTGTATAGCTTTGCTTTCACCATTTGTCCTGTGGTTCAGTCTGTCCTTTATTTTGTTTGTTTTTAGTATAGCTTTTAGCGTTTGCTATCATTGGTGGATTTGTTTTTTGGTTTGGTTGCTCTCTTCTTTCTTTCTTTTTTATTACTTTTTAATTCTTTTTTATTTTTAATAATTATTTTTTATTTTAATAATTTTATCTTATTCTTTCTTTTTTTCCCTCTCGTTTCTTCTGAGCTGTGTGGCTGACAGGGTTTTGGTGCTCTGGCCGGGTGTCAGGCCTGTGCCTCTGAGGTGGGAGAGCCGAGTTCAGGACATTGGTCCGCCAGAGACCTCCCAACTCCATGTAATATCAAACAGGGAAAGCTCTCACAGAGATCTCCATCTCAACGTGAATACCCAGCTCCACTCACTGACCAGCAAGCTGGAGTGCTGGACACCCTATGCCAAACAACTAGCAAGACAGGAACACAACCCCAGCCATTACCAGAGAGGCTGCCTAAAATCATACTGAGTTAAAAGACACTCCAAAACACACCACTGGACACAGTCCTGCCCACCAGAAAGACAAGATCCAGCCTCATCCACCAGGACACAGGCACCAGTCTCCTCCACCAGGAAGCCTTCACAACCTTAGCCTGTGGGCAGACACCAAAAACAACTGGTACTACAAACCTGCAGCTTGCAAAAAAGGAGGCCCAAACACAGTAAATTAAGCAAACTCAGAAGACAGAGAAACACACAGCAGGTGATGGAGCAAGGCAAAAACCCACAAGACCAAACAAATGAAGAGGAAATAGGCAGTCTACCTGAAAAACAATTCAGAGTAATGATTGTAAACATGATCCAAAATCTTGGAAATAGAATGGAGAAAATACAAGAAACACTTAACAAGGACCTAGAAGAACTAAAGAGTAAACAAACAATGATGAACAACACAATAAATGAAGTTAAAAATTCTCTAGAAGGAGTCAATAGCAGAATAACTGAGGCAGAAGAACGGATAAGTGACATGGAAGATAAAATAGTAGAAATAACTACTGCGGAGCAGAATAAAGAGAAAAGAATGAAAAGGATTGAGGACAGTCTCAGAGACCTCTGGGGCAACACCAAATGCAGCAATATTCCAATATAGGGGTCCCAGAAGAAGAAGAGTAAAAGAAAGAGACTGAGAAAATATTTGAAGAGATTATAGTTGAAAACTATAGTGGAAAATTTCCTTAATATGGGAAAGGAAAAAGTCAGTCAAGGCCAGGAAGTGCAGACAGTCCCATACAGGATAAATCAAAGGAGAAACACGCCAAGACACATATTAATCAAACTATCAAAAATTAAATACAAAGAAAATTATTAAAAGCAGCAAGGGCAAAACAACAAATAACATATAAGGGAATCCCATAAGGTTAACATCTGATCTTTTAGCAGAAACTCTGCAAGCCAGAAGGGAGTAGCAGGTTATATTTAAAGAGATTTAAATATTAAAAGGGAAAAACCTACAACCAAGATTACTCTACCCAGCAAGGATCTCATTCAGATTTGACGGAGAAATTAAAATCTTTACAGACAGGCAGAAGCCAAAAGAATTCAGCACCACCAAACCAGCTTTACAACAAATGCTAAAGGAATTCTCTAGGCAGGAAACACAAGAGAGGAAAAGACCTACAATAACAAACCCCCCCAAATTAAGAAAATGGTAATAGGAACATGCATATCAATAACTACCTTGAGTGTAAATGGATTAAATGCTCCAACCAAAAGACATAGACTGGCTGAATGGATACAAAAACAAGCCCTGTATATACTGTCTACAAGAGATCCACTTCAGACCTAGGGACACATACAGACTGAAAGCGAGGGGATGGAAAAAGATATTCCATGCAAATGGAAATCAAAAGAAAGCTGAAGTAGCAATTCTCATATCATACAAAATAGACTTTAAAATGAAGACTATTACAAGAGACAAGGACAGTACATAATGATCATGGGATCAATCCAAGAAGATATAACAATTGTAAATAATTATGCACCCAACATAGGAACACCTCAATACATAAGGCAAATGCTAACAGCCATAAAAGGGGAAATCGACAGTAACACAATCATAGTAGGGGACTTTAACACCTAGCTTTCACCAATGGACAGATCATCCAAAATGAAAATAAATAAGGAAACACAGGCTTTAAATAATACATTAAACAAGATAGACTTAATTGATATTTATAGGACATTCCATCCAGAAACAACAGAATACACTTTCTTCTCAAGTGCTCATGGAACATTCTCCAGGATAGATCCTATCTTGGGCCACAAATCAAGCCTTGGTAAATTTAAGAAAATTGAAATCATATCAAGCATCTTTTCTGAACACAGTGCTATGAGACTAGATATCAATTACAGAAAAAAATCTGTAAAAAGTACAAACACATGGAGGCTAAACAATACACTACTAAATAACCAAGAGATCACTGAAGAAATCAAAGAGGAAATCACAAATACCTAAAAACAAATGACAATGAAAACATGACAACCCAAATCCCATGGGATGCAGCAAAAGCAGTTCTAAGAGGAAAGTTATAGCAATGCAATTCTACCTCAAGAAACAAGAAACATCTCAAATAAACAACCTAACCTTACACTTAAAACAGTTAGAGAAAGAAAAAAAAAACCCCAAAGTTAGCAGAAGGAAAGTAATCATAAAGATCAGACAAGAAATGAATGAAAAAGAAATGAAGGAAATGATAGCAAAGATCAATAAAACTAAAAACTGGTTCTTTAAGAAGATAAACAAAATTGATAAACCATTAGCCAGACTCATCAACAAAAAAACAGAGAAGACTCAAATCAGTAGAATTAGAAATGAAAAACGAGAAGTAACAGCTGACACTGCAGAAATACAAAAGATCATGAGAGATTACTGCAAGCAACTCTATGCCAATAAAATGGACAACCTGGAAGAAATGGACAAATTCTTAGAAAAGCACAACTTTCTGAGACTGAACAAGGAAGAAATAGAAAATATAAGCAGACCAATCACAGGCACTGAAATTGAAACTGTGATTAAAACTCTTCCAACAAACAAAAGCCCAGGACCCGATGGCTTCACAGGTGAATTCTATCAAACATTTAGAGAAGAGCTAACATCTGTCCTTCTCAAACTCTTCCAAAATATAGCAGAGGGAGGCACACTCCCAAACTCATTCTATGAGGTCACAATTACCCTGATACCAAAACCAGACAAAAATGTCACAAAGAAAGAAAACTACCAGCCAATATCACTGATGAACATGGATGCAAAAATCCTCAACAAAATACTAGCAAACAGAATCCAACAGCACATTAAAAGGATCATACACCATGATCAAGTGGGGTTTATTCCAGGAATGCAAGGATTCTTCAATATATGCAAATCAATTAATGTGAGAAACCATATTAACAAATTGAAGGAGAAAAACCATATGATCATCTCAGTAGATAAATAGATGCAGAAAAAGCTTTCAACAAACTTCAACACAGATTTTTGATAAAAATCCTCCAGAAAGTAGGTATAGAGGAAACTTACCTCAACATAATAAAGGCCATATATGACAAGCCCACGGCCAACATCATTCTCAATGGTGAAAAACTGAAATCATTTCCTGTACAATCAGGAAGAAGGGAAGTTTGCCCAATCTCACCACTGTTATTCAACATAGTTTTGGAAGCTTTAGCCACAGCAATCACAGAAAAAAAGGAAATAAAAGGAATAGAAATTGGAAAAGAAGAAGTAAAACTGTCACTGTTTGCAGATGACATGATACTATACATACAGAATCCTAAAGATGCTACCAGTAAACTACTAGAGCTAATCAATGAATTTGGTAAAGTAGCAGGATAAAAATTTAATGCACAGATATCTCTTGCATTCTTATACACTAATTATGAAAAATCTGAAAGAGAAATTATGGAAACACTCCTATTTACCACTGCAACAAAAGGAATAAAACACCTAGAAATAAACTACCTAAGTAGACAAAAGACCTGTATGCAGAAAACTATAAGACACTGATGAAAGAAATTGAAGATGATGCAAACAGATGGAGAGATAGACCATGTTCTTGGATTGGAAGAATCAACATTGTGAAAATGACTATACTACCCAAAGCAATCTACAGATTCAGTGCAGTCCCTATCAAACTACCACTGGCATTTTTCACAGAACTAGAACAAAAAATTTTTATTGAAACACAAAGGACCCCATATAGCCAAGCAATACTGAGAAAGAAAAACTGCGCTGGAGAAATCAGCCTCCCAGACTTCAGACTATACTACAAAGCTACAGTAAACAAGATGGTATGGTACTGGTACAAAAACAGAAATATAGGTCAATGGAACAGGATAGAAAGCCCAGAGAGAGAGAAACCCATGCACCTATGGTCACCTTATTTTTGATAAAAGAGGCAAGAATATACAATGGAGAAAGGACAGGCTCTTCAATAAGTGGTGCTGGGAAAACTGGACAGCTACATGTAAAAGAATGAAATTAGAACACTCCCTAGTGTCATACACAAAAATAAACTCAAAATGGATTAAAGACCTAAATGTAAGGCCAGGTACTATAAAATTCTTAGAGGAAAACATAGGCAGAACACTCTGTGACATAAATCACAGCAAGATCCTTTTTGACCCACTTCCTAGGGAAATGGAAATAAAAAGAAAAATAAACAAATGGGACTTAAGGAAACTTAGAAGTTTGCACAGCAAAGGAAAACATAAGAAGAAAAGACAACCCTCAGAATGGGATAAGGTATTTGCAAATGAAGCAACTGACAAAGGATTAATCTCCAAAATTTATAAGCAGCTCAATATCAAAAAAAAAAAAAAAAAACCCCAATCCCAAAATGGGCTGAAGAACTAAAGAGACACTTCTCCAAAAAAGATATACAGGTAGACAACAAACACATGAAAGAATGCTCAACATCACTAATCATTAGAGAAATGCAAATCAAATCTACAATGATGTATCACCTCACACCAGTCAGAATGGCTGTCATCAAAAAATCTACAAACAATAGATGGTGGAATGGGTATGGAGAAAAGGGAACCCTCTTGCACTGTTAGTGGGAATGTAAATTGATACAGCCACTATGGAGAACAATATGGAGGTTCCTTAAAAAACTAAAAATAGAACTACCATACAACCCCGCAACCCCACTGCTCGGCATACCTGGAGAAAGCCGTAATTCAAAAAGAGTCATGTACCACAATGTCATTGCAGCTCTATTTACAACAGCCAGGACATGGAATCAACCTAAGTGTCCATTGACAGATGAATGGATAAAGAAGATGTGGCACATATATACGATGGAATATTACTCAGCTATAAAAAGAAACTAAATTGAATTATTTGTAGTGAGGTTGATGGACCTAGAATCTGTCATACAGAGTGAAGTAATTCAGAAAGAGAAAAACAAATACCATATGCTAACACACATATATGGAATCTAAAAAAAAAAAGTTCTGAAAAACCTAGGGGCAGGACAGGAATAAAGATGCAGACGTAGAGAATGGACTTGAGGACCCAGGGAGGAGGAAGGGTAAGCTGGGATGAAGTGAGAGAGTGGCATCTACATATATACACTACCAAATTTAAAATAGATAGCTATTGGGCAGCAGCCACATAGCACAGGGAGATCATCTCTGTGCTTTGTGACCACCTAGAAGGATGGGATAGGGAGGGTGGGAGGGAGATGCAAGAGGGAGGAGATATTGGGATATATGTGTATGTATAGCTGATTTGTTTTGTTTAAAGCAGAAACCAACACACCATTGTAAAGCAATTATACTCCAGTAAAGATGTTGGGAAAAAAAAACTGTATAAGACCGCAGAGGACCTGTATTAAGTGTTGGTCTTTCTCACTCTTCCACTTCTGCTCTCCATTCTTCCTAGAGAAGATGTTAAAGGGGGTATAGTACTTTTTAAATAGGGGGTTTAATTTATTTCGGATAATACACATCCTTCAGAAAAGATTATTCCACTATAGAAATGTAAGCACATGAAATCACTACAAATATGTATTTTATGGGTTAGATATTATTAGTTCTACTTTATAAATAATTGAGCATGCCAAAGTACTGGCAACTGGATAGGAAGAGGACTCAAACCTAGGGTGCCCCACCCCCCAGTTTCAAGACCACAGAATTTTTTTCTTTTGTTTATATTCTTTTTCATTATGGTTTAGGATATTCATAGGATATTGAATATATTACCCTGTGCTATACAGTAGGACCTTGTTGTCTATCCATCCTATATATAATCGTTTCCATCTGCTAATCCCAAACTCTCAATCTATCCCTCCACACCCCTTCACCCTTGGCAACCACAAGTCTGTTCTCTATGTTTGTGAGTCTGTTTCTGTCTCATAGATAAGTTCACTTGTATCGTATTTCAGATTCCACATATAAGTGATATCATATGATATTTGTCTTTCTTTGTCTTACTTCACTTCATATGATAATCCCTAGGTCCATTCATGTTGCTGCAAATGGCATTATTTCCATCCTTTTCACATCTTCTTTATCCATTCATCTGTCGATGGACATTTAGGTTGTTTCCATGTCTTGACTATTGTGAATAGTGCTGCTATGAACATTGGGGTGCATGTATCTTTTCGAATTGGAGTTTTCTCTGGATATATACCCAGGAGTGGGATTGCTGGATCATATGTCAACTCTATTTTTAGTTTTTTCAGGAACCTCTATACTGCTCTCCGTAGAGGCTGCACCAATTTACATTCCCACCAACAGTGTAGGAGGGTTCAGCCTGGGCGTTTTTTTCAAATCCGTGTTTCATATGGTCTTTATTTCTCATCCATCCTTCCGTGTCTGCCTCTCTCAAAAAGGCTCAGATCCTCCGTTTTCACACCCTCCTGGCTGACTGTGCTTTAGCTCCTGCTGTGTAACATTGGTGTGCATGGGTGTTCCTGATTCCCCAGTGGATCACAAGTTTTGCCAGGTAGTGGCTGTATCATACGCTGCTTGCTGTAACCCCAGAGTGATTAGAACTTTCTGGTACATAAGGTGCTCTCTCTGTCCCCCGTGTGTGTACCCGTCCCCTTATCTTACATCCTGCATCTGAGTCAGGTTTGTGGGTGACTACAGTGTACATTTAACTTCCTCAAAATCAACTCTACACCCTCGATCACTTGTTAAAAATACTCATATTACATTTGGATGGTTTGCTTTCTATAATATAATCTAAATTAATGTGTGACGTTATACAGATATATTACTGTATGATGTTGTATATGTAATGTAATATGTATTGTACTTGGCGAACAATTTATGGGATTTTTTTCAAAGATCATTTTGACTATGTGTGAGTTTTACTCTATGCATTAACTTTGAATCATAGCCCTTACCTACAATGTGCTACATTATAATTGTAAGGCCATGCTTTGTGTTGTGTGTGGTTAGGTAGAATTATTAGTGAGAGGCATACATTTTGAGTCAGGCGTCCCTGGGTCTGAATTTCAGCTCTGCTTAATCTCTTGAAGCTCAATTTCCACAGATGTAAAATGAAAATAACTTGAGAGCCTGTGCCCGGGGATGGCTGTGAGCCTCAGAATATACATGCACCCTAAGTACCCATCGTATTGTGGGCACATGGAAAGTCCTCAGGTTGTCACTGTTGTTGGCTGGTGGCATCCCTCAAAGGTTAGCACTTAGGAGTAATTACCCTAATGGTAGTAGTTTGCTGTGTTGCAAGCGAGTTGTGAAAACTAGAAGGAGTGTGTTTATGAAGGTGTGATAAAGACTAGCAATAAATCATTTACCGTCCTTCCCTGTCTCCCCTGTTCCCACCCACAAATTTTATTCCTGGTTGCAAAGATAACTCAAGGGTTATGCTGGGGTTTCTCTAAGATAAAATTTCCTCTGTTCCTGCTGATTCCAGATTTATTTCAGATGCAAAGTATGTTTAGCACTGGCCCCCAGATACACAGCCAGAATACAAAATCAATCACTCTGCTCTGCAAGTGGAGCAACAGACATTTATTGTATTTATATATCTCCTATCTTTGTCCGAAAAAGATTCTGGTAGCCAGCAATAGACAACATATTGGGTACATTCTACTGTCAAAGTCCAAAATGCTACTAGCACAAAATATTCTTATTTATTTATTTGTGGTACACGGGCCTCTCACTGCTGTGGCCTCTTCCGTTGCGGAGCACAGGCTCTGGACGCGCAGGCTCAGCGGCCATGGCTCACGGACCCAGCCGCTCTGCGGCATGTGGGATCTTCCCGGACCGGGGCACGAACCCATGTCCCCTGCATCAGCAGGCGGACTCTCAACCACTGTGCCACCAGGGAAGCCCCAAAATATTCTTTTTTTTTTCAGGGAGGCCCCCATTCATATTGTAAAGCCATGGTTCTCACACTGGAACACGAATCAGAAATCTCCTGGAGATTTTTTGTTACAACACAGTTCAATGGGCCTCACAACCAGAGTTTCTGATTCGGTGGGTCTAGTGTTAGAGTCAAATAATTTGTATCTCTGACAGCTTCCCAGGTGATGTTGATGCTGCTGGTTTGGGAACCACACTTTGAGAACTAATGCCTTAGATACTCACTTTATTTAGACAAATTGCACTTTCTCTACTGTGGGGTATGACTGAGAACAGCATTGGTGGTGAGGAAAGGGACCTGACATTTACTGAGCACCTGTGACATTTGCCGTGTGCCAGGTACCTCAGCAGCACTTTACACATATTATCCTATTTAATCCTCACAACTACCCCACCAATCAATTCATAATTATTTATGGAGACCCTGTCGTGTATCATGCCATGTGCTGCGCTAGGTTCTGGGGATGTGGGACCAACACCACAGACATAATCAGGGAAACATGCTTGAGAAGATAATTATAAGGGCGATTAGTGTGATCCATAGAAGATAGAAGACCAAAGAGGTTAAGTAACTGGGCTAAGGTTACACAGCTAGTGGGAGACAAAGGGGACAAAACAAACTTAAAAACCATTCTACTCCAAAATATACCGTCTTCCACTAAAGCAGAGGTTCTTAGATTTTTGGGCTCAGGGTGTCTTTACACTCTCAAAAATTATTAAAGACCTCAAAGATCTTTTGTTTATTTGGGTTAAATCTATCAACATTTACTGTATTAGAAAATAAAACAAAGTGGTTCACAGTTTGAGAACCACTGCACTAAACCAGGCTGCAAATAGTACCATCTTTCTTAGGTTCTGAACCCTGACTTGTTTTTTTTTAATTAATTAATTTTTTATTTATTTCATTTTTGGCTGTGTTGGGTCTTCGTTGCTGCGAGCAGGCTTTCTCTAGTTGCAGCGAACATGGCCTACTCTTAGTTGCGGTGCTTGGGCTTCTCATTGCGGTGGCTTCTCTTCTTGCAGAGCACAGGCTTTAGGCGCATGGGCTTCAGTAGTTGCGGCACGGGGGCTCAGTTGTTGTGGCATGTGGGCTCAGTAGTTGTGGCACGTAGGCTCAGTAGTTGTGGCATGCAAGCTTTAGAGCACAGGCAGTAGTTGTGGCACACGGGCTTGGTTGCTCCACAGCATATGGGATCTTTCCGGACCAGGGCTTGAACCTGTGTCCCCTGCATTGGCAAGCAGATTCTTAACCACTGTACCACCAGGGAAGCCCCCCTGACTTGTTTTAATGACTTCTGTAAGCCATCAAAGATGAGAAACTTCTCCTAAACTATATATTTTTTTAAACATGAGGGCCTCTTTTGATCCTCAGTCTATATTTCTAGTGCTGATGGCTTCCTAAAGACAAGGCTGACCTGCTTTGGAATCACCCTTTTAAATATGTGTGTGTGTGTGTGTGTGTGTGTTTATGATAAGGAAAAGCCAATTAAACGGCCAATTGCAGAACAAAGTAAGATGTGGTAACTTCACTGAAGGGTCTCTATCCCAGCCGAAGGCATTTAAAAAGATACAGTTCACAAAAGTTAGTGATGTGCATTGTCTTCAGGGCTCCTCAGGGCAAACGCCATGGCTAGGGAAGCCGAGGTATCCCTCTTGCTGTATCATTAACAGTAGGGAAGTAGATGGATGACAGGGCTCAAGTCAGGCGGTTTTTATGTAATGTTGGCAGCTGAATCATGCTTAATCGTGGGCTAACGACCGAAATACTGCCCTTTCCTATCATGTGTATTCATTACCTAATGAACATGAGACAGCCCAGTAGATACTTTCCTGGTGTGTAATGGTCCATTGTTGTTCAGACATGGACGCTCTGGCTGACTCTGAATGCTTTATGGCCTCGTTAAGTTTTACTGAGTAAAGTCACCAAATGGGAGTTTCCATAACTTAATGTGATTCTCAGTGGATGATCAATAGATCAGATCTCCTTTTATTTTTATAGAGACCAGTGAACTGGGGAGGGGGGGTGTGTGCTGCAGTAAGGTTTGAGCAGTTATTTAGATGTAGCAGACCTTTGGATGAGAAGTAGGAAAGAGAGAAGCCTCCAGTCATCTGACTGTGTGGTCTTCTTGACACCAAACATCTGGGTCACTGGTTCATGGGGAAACTTTTTTTTTAACATCTTTATTGGAGTATAATTGCTTTACAGTGTTGTGTTAGTTTCTGCTCTATAACAAAGTGAATCAGCTATACGTATACTTATATCCCATATCCCCTCCCTTGTGCGTCTCCCTCCCACCCTCCTTATCCCACTCCTCTAGGTGGTCACAAAGCACCGAGCTGATCTCCATGGGGAAACTTTTAAAATGTTTATCCAGATGTTTCATTCACATATGCATATCCCGTAGCCAAAACAAACAAATCAGAAATGTGTGATGAGAGATGATCATTTGTCATCTTCCTTAAAAGCTGAATTTTGAAACCAAGCTCTGTTGGTTGACCTGAGGCAGCATGGAGTCCTTCACACAGCATCTCTGCACAGGGCACATTTTGCCAGGTGATTATAACATTTTAGAGGAAATGTTTTTTTCTGGAAATAAGCACTTGTATGAAGGTCTAAGGCATAAGGAATTATATTGGCAAGTTGAATCTCCTTATCACTGTCACATCAAACGGGAAACTGTGATACATGCCTTGAGGGGCCATCTCCTGGGAATCCTTTTAGCCAAGTTTCTTGTGCTGTTTGTACGTCATGTCGTGAGCTTCTTGCCCAGAATTCTCATTTTCTGATTCCATGGGCTCATATGAGCAACTCTCAGTGATGAATCCTGTTGGTTTTGTAGATTGCTACGGCTGCTTTCAAGAACCTGTTTTTCTAAAGCAGGCACAGGGAATGCCCTGGCAGTCCAGTGGTTAGGACTCCCCACTTTCACTGCTGAGGGCACGGGTTCGATCCCTCGTTGGGGAACTAAGATCCTGCAAGACATGCGACCAAAAAAAATATAAAAAATAAAAATAAAGCAGGCACAAACATGGAAGGTAGCTAGGCCCCTGCTCCTCACTCACCTTCCCTGCCCAGGGATGGGGCTCGGGGAAGACCAGACCTGCTCACTGACCCTTCGTGTCTGCCCTGTGTCTGCCTTGCCAACAGTCAACCTCAGCTTTAGCCCAGCTTAGACTTGCCTCTGGAAGAAAGGGATGGGAATTATTTTCCACAGGGATGGGATGATAGGAATCTGCATGACGTCATGGGGACATCGTCTTCCCTAAGCTGGGGAGAAAAGACAACATTCAGTTAGGGAGGTACAATGTGGTTACTTAGGTGGAAACCCTGTCCCTCTTTGCTTGGGTGGGCAGGAAATGTTCTATTTAAGATTCCCATTCCTTCCCTGTGTTTTATAAGTGCTTATATAAGTTTACTCTCTAAGCATCTTGTTCTGTGATTTTCCTTTTATAGGTATGTATTTTAACATTTAAGGGAGGTTTGAGGTGAAATAAGACATGATTAAGGCCAACTTGAGATCTGCAGGTTAAAAAGGTCCATGTGAAATTGAGATACGCTAAGGCAGGGGTCAGCCAAATAGAGCCCATGGGCCAAATCCAGCATGCATATTTTTTGTAAATGAAGCTTAGTTGGAACCCAGTCACACCTGTTGTTACCTATGCTGTTCTCACATAACAATGGCAGGGATGGGTAGCTGTGGCCCTCAAAGTCTGCTGTCTTGCTCTTTGTGGAAGAAGTTTGCCGACTCCTACACTTGGGGACATATTTCTCTTTGGCCATCTCCTGATAGGAAACACATAGATTTCAGAAAAATCCAAGGGAATATTATTCTGATATATGGACTCTGAGCCATAAATGATAGAATTTTGTTGCTATGCATTGTGAGGATCTTGTACATAGTAGGTGCTTGTGGGTTGAATCATTGTGTATTTCTAGATGAGTGATTTATGGCCTGGGTTACATTCCCCCATGTATAAAATCAAAGTATCTGGTGTGATCTCTGAGAATCCTTCTTGCACGACTGAACGTTCATGCCTTATACCCCAGTCTGCCAAGCCTCTTGAGTTCCCATATTCATATTCATTTAGCATCAGCTGGAGTTATTAGGCAGGGTCAAAAAGCATGACTATCCACTGCTACTATGTATTGAGAGTCTTACATGGAGAGAAACAAGGAGGGTTAAGAGTTGAGGGCATCTAAATTATGCTTAATGCCTGTTCTTAGTTGCTTTGTGGGACGTTTGTTGTTCGTGGTGTTATCTTGGACACACCAAGGCTAGATGTGCCTGAGGTCCCAAATCACAGTCCATGGATGATGTGGTGGGGGACTGAAGGAAGGAGAGGTGATTGCATTACTGTCTTCCACCCAGGAAGAAATATGAACTGTGCCATTGTGAAGGAAGACTCGTGCTCTGTGGTGTGATTTGGTAGCCGACTACTGATTCATAGCTTATGCTGTACCTCCCTTTAGGACCTGGAGTTCCCATGGTCACTTTTCCCGAGGAGATAGCCAGGGTTTCCATCTGCTCAGCTCCACAGATTTGACATGGGGTTATCAGTTGTTCATTCATTTGGGAGGGTGATACACTGCCTCTGCTGAGATGTAAGCAGAGCCTCAACCTCTGCATTTGCATCCCAGGCTGCACCCAGGCTTCCTTTCAGGAATTCCAGCCCCCAGAGTGCTGGGGTTCAGCTGAGCAGCCCTGCCTCCTCACATCCTGGTAAATGACTGACCGTGGCAGGTCGGAAGGCTAAGGCCAAGCAGGATGTGAGCAGCCCGGGACTAAGGAAGGGGAGGCCTGCTCACTAACTCTTGGCTTCTATGTGCAGGATTCAGACCACCCTCTCCCCTTTGGGAAGAGGAGGGTAGAAAGGACAGGACCAGGATGGGGCTGAGTGGCATGATGCAGTTTGTGCCACGTTCTGACTCTTGTACCTTTAAGCTCCATGGCTAGAAGGCATGTTGCGGGGACAGACTGCCTGTCCTGCTGGAGAAGCAGAATTTGTTCCTTTCTAGACATTTTGTTTCTGAGAGCTCCTAGTTCTTAGAACTTCTGAAGGCGTTAGTCTTAAGACTGGAGGTAGAGGGATGCTTTTTGATCTGCTGAAGCGTGGCTAATGTTGCAGTTCAGTAAAGTGCATCATTATGTCAAGTGAGGGCATTAAAGCACATTTTCCTGGACATCTTATATTGGTTGCCTCTATCGTTCGTTTTTTAAAATAAGTGGGTAAATCATATGCATCTGATCACAAACTTTCCTTATTCCTTTATATGTGTATCTTCATATGTCCCATTGAATGTATATTTACCTTTATTCATCAAACTTATTTTTCAGATGTATTGTATTACAGACTGATGCAATGCCATGCCTATTACTTTAAATCAAGTATTTATTTAAGTCCTTCATCTAAAACAGCAGCTATCTGAGTATTTCTGCTACTCACTACCTAGGGCTTAGAAGATTTCATGTGCAATCAAGGCAAAGTCTTAGAGTAGAAGTTCCTTTCAGTAAGAGAGGGCACCCTTTCTGCAATCTTAGAAATGAAGATGCTAATACTTGGCTTCACAGAATTGGACATAATTTAAAACTGTAACACACTTTTCTGCTTGCTTTATTTGTAAATGTTGATCCTGGCACTGAGAATCTCAGAGCTTTTCCTATTTTCTTATTTCACAACTCCTAAGGCATGTGCAAAAGGAAAGGTAATAAAGGACAGTATTTTCAAGATAAAACATGATTCATAAAGGTGGAAGCTATGCCATATGTGAGCAGTGATTAAGAGCTGCAGAGTCTGCTCACGGCTTTTTAAAAACAAAGTGATAAAGCAGATTTTCCTATTATTGATATTTTGTGTTTTGGTGCTTGCTCAAGTGCATGCCCTGATTTTTCTCGGCTTCATTTTATTCTGTAGAAATTGAATCACTGTTCATGCCCCAGCAGTGCTGTGTTAGGGCTTACTTAACTATTTCACATAGCTCCCTGGTTATTCTTCCAGTGACATTTTAAGTTTCAAGACAATGATATGGTATATTAAAACCGTAACCTACACTTCTTATTTCCGGAGAGTGCAGTTGGATGGACAGAGGGCAGAGTATTTCCGAGGCTTGCTCATTTGGAATTGGTTTAATGTAGAGCAATGATGAGAGCGGGCATGCGCTTAATGAAGTATCACACGTTTCGATGGTCTTCCCCCGCCATCCCCAGCAGATCCGCTGCAGGCCTGGTGGGGACGGACAGACAGACAGGCCCAAAGACTGATTGCCTCTGAGATGAGGGGGTGGAAGGGGAAGAAAGCTCCTGTTTCAAAACTGAGTTGTCATCTTAGCAAGATCGATTAATTCTAGGAAGTGCATCTTCATGAAATTCAGCTGTCTTTGACAAGTAACCAAGTCCATTTTCTCTGATTGAGAAGCCCCTGATCACTTGCCTTGTATAGGTGGTAGTTTTCCTCTTGTTTGGATCACAGTTCCCTTGGAGAATGTACTGAAAGCTATGGATTCTCTCACCTGAAAACTGAACACACCAATTTGTACACAGAAGTCTGCAACCAGCTTCAGGGGTTTATGGACCTGCCTGAAGCAGAGACCTTCTCCTTTTCCCATCAAGAACCCCTTCATTGTTTCTTCAATGGATGTGTTCTCGATGGTAAATTTCTTTTTAAAAATATGTACATTAAACTCATGACATGGTAGCATTTCTATTAGAGGGAAAGGGAGCAGTAGAGCTGGGGATATTTTGTTACCATAAGGAACTGTGCATTGTGCTGTCTGGGGGATGCTCTGAATTGAGTGTCTGGCTCCTCGGGGGTGCTTGGAGGAAGGGAGTGCAGGAGGGGCGAGGGCAGTGCCTGGGGGTTGGCAGTGAGGGAGGCATGGCTGCATGCCAGTGATTGTCCTCAGGGGCACTTCCCACCCCCACCCTGTGGAGCCCAGGAGCCCCGAATCCCTGATGGGCTTCCTAGGAAGCTGCTGGGCGGGGTGTGTCATGTGATGCCTTGGCACAAATAAGAGGAGAAGGCCTCCTGTCGCACTCCTGGTGGAGGGCCAGTAGTGCCCAGGTTTTTGCCCAGAAGTCCTCCAGAGCTCCAAGCTCTGGGCCATGAGACACAGCCTTTCTGGGGTTGGCTTCTCTGGACTAGGGGTGCTGTGCTCACAGGAGATGGTGGGTGCTGACCAGTAAAGCAAATTGGCCTTGGAAGTGGTTCACACACACCTTTATGCAGGTGCATCAGGCAGCCTGGAACTCGGTGCTTGATGCTCTCTAAGGTCCCAAGAGATATTTTGGAAATAGAGAGGTAACAAGAATAAACATGGAAGACCGGAAGGTCAGGGGTTAGACTTGTCCTCTATCCCTTTCTTTCCCCCTTTTTTCACCCTCCCTTCCCTTCCTCCTGCTCCTTCCTCCATCCTTCTATCCATCTTTCTTTCCTTCCTTTCTTCCATTCTTCTCTCCTCCTTCCCTCCTTTTTTCCTTCATCCTTCCCTATTTTTCTCTCCACTCCTCACTTTCTTCCCTTTATCATTTCCTTTAATCTTTTCTTCCTTTCCTTACCTCCTTCCTTCCATTCAACAGACGTATTCAAGTGTCTGCCGGGTGCTGTTGGTTCTTAGCTGGTGTGGGATTTTGGTGCCCTTTCTGTCATGACGGGTCCACCCTCGTGCTACCAGGGAACATTTTTGTACTTTGTTAACTTCCCCTGCTCCTTCCTTCCTTCATCAGCTAGCATATATCAAACAGCTGCCTTAGAGAAAAAGCTAAAATGATACGGACTTCACTTTCAGGAAGGAAGGTTAAAATCAAATTTAGGAATCAAGGTACAAGTATGTGAAAAGCCAAATAATAGTGGAATAATTACATGATGTCTTGAAACAAGAAAGTGAGATGCCAGAAGACAGCCTGAACATTACTGTTAGATGAGTGAATTGAGACATGTTTGAGTTTAGAGAATGGAGCAGTTTTTGTGGGGTGGATGGGTTTGGGAGAGTCTTACAGAGAAGGAGCATAAACTGGGGTTCCAAATAGGATTTTCATATTTGGAAAAGAGAGAAAATTTCAGTACAGGAAAGGGGAATGATGTGGGTAAAAGCTCAGTAGCGTTGGTCTTTTTCTTTTGTCGCCTACATTTTCCAGGGGAAAGTTCCAGTCCAGGAACCTCTCTTCCTCTCCTGGTCATGGCCATCTCGTCTCCAGTTCTTTATCTTTCCCCACATTTTAAATTCAGCTGTTGATGGGCTCAAGGGAAACACCCAGTTTCTCTCAGCCCCTGCCACGATCAGCAGACTGGTCACTTTCTGTTGCACATAAAGAACTCCTCAGAGGGGACGTTTAAACTGAAGAGAGGGCTTTGAAATGTCATTTCCAGCTTCATGGCTGAAATTCCAACAGTAATTTTTGTCAGCCCTTGGGTGAGCCAGAGCATTGCTTTTAGGGCTCATGGTCTGAGATGCTGGAGGTCTCAGAGTGCCTGAAGTCAAGGTTTTGGGCTGGAATTCCTGGTGTGGCTGGTTCAGTGTGACTGAGTCCAATTCAGGAAACACTCCCATTTTTCTTGCACATTATATGTACATTTAGCTATTGTTCTTGGATGTTTTCATAGTAGATGGGTGTTATAAGCTGAAGCCAGTCCATATTATTTGGTTCCAGTATCCTCAGTCCATGAAGAAATAGTTGATTTTCAGATACCTGATGAGCCTTGATCCTAGCCAGGTGTCTGGGTCTTTCCTGGCAGTGACTTGAGTCAAATATGACCAATATACTGTGGCGACAGCTGGGCTATGGAAGTTGAAGATTCTAACTTTTGTCCCTCTGAGGCTGGCATTTCTCTGCGATTGTTACATAGGATCCTTTCCAAGGCTTAGCCTCTTCGGCAACATTGCTAGGGAGATACAGGGTTGCTGGGGTCCCCCTAGGCTTGTGGACTTTTGATATTTGCCCTTAAGTAAAAGAAGTAATCTCTTTACTGAATACTTGCTGGTTGCTCAGAATAGAAATTTTCTCACTGGTACATTACACTTGATTATTGAAAAGTTCACATTCAGGCATTGTATATGTTGTGTGTGTGGTGTGTATGTATGTAAAAATAATTCCTTTTCCTTCCAAGGACATTGTGATGATTCTCAGGATCTAGTTGATCTTCCCTTCTTTCATTAGATGAAATCGGGTTAAAAAGGTTACCTTGGAGCAGAAAGGAAGGGGGATGATGGCCCTGGTGGTAAGTGTAAGCCTCACTGAAAGCTGTCCTAAAATGATATTGTCAAAGGACAATTTTGAAAGTTTTAATTCAGCTTCCCATGTTATAAAAAAGGGAAACCTAGGTCCAGAGATGTGAAGTGATTTGGGCTAAAGTGATGCAATAGATTAAAGATATACCAGGGGGCTTCCCTGGTGGCGCAGTGGTTGAGAGTCCGCCTGCCGATGCAGGGGACATGGGTTTGTGCCCCGGTCCGGGAAGATCCCACATGCTGTGGAGCGGCTGGGCCCGTGAGCCATGGCCACTGGGCCTGTGCGTCCGGAGCCTGTGCTCCGCAATGGGAGAGGCCACAACGGTGAGAGGCCCGCGTACCGCAAAAAAAAAAATACAAAAAATACCCAGGATCTGAGTACAGGTTCTCTGACTCTGGGAAATAATTACATGTATGGAATCTTTGCACCCTGTTATCAAAATATGTTAGACAAAGAAAGCAATGAAAAATAAATATTTGATCAGCAGAATAAAGGAAACAGCTTTGTTCCACATTTCATTAGGAGTGGTTTGACAGAATTTTTAAGAAAAAATTTTAAATGGAGGATAAAATATATTTCAGGAATACAGAGATCTTTTACAAAGATATATAGGGTCTGTTCGAAAAATATTCTCAGTATCAAAAGCAGTCAGACTTACTGGCCACGACATTCTCATAACACAGTATAATGACTTTGGAGGTATAGAATACTAAGCTAATTAAAAGCTACTCTGTTGCTTGAAAACCATTAAATAACTGTTTTGTGAAAGACAGAAGCCAAGTACACAATATATTAAAAGACAATGGAAGGGCAGTCTTCTCCATATACCATGGGATGCAATCAAAACTGTAATTAGACTACATTTCCTACTCCCAAATGCCAGTGTTAGACAAGAATAAAAAAGATTAAAATAGTTTCTGAATCAAAAACATTTTAAGAAAAATAAGAAAGGAAAAGGAAAGAAAAATCAAAATAATCTGGGTGTCATCGAGGAAGGAAAAACCAAGTGGTCTAATGAACAAAGTTAACATTTCTAGCCCCAGCTTGATAGTGCCTCCTCTTCCTCCTTCTTCTCAGGAGGATGCCGCTCGTCCTTACCCCAGTCACTGAGAAATTTGGAATGCCTGGCCCCTGCACTCCCCAGAGTCAGGATCTTGGGGAGATGTGGAGAGGGGTCAGGGGCTGCCCTGGGGCCACTTTCTCTACCCTGTCCCCTTAGGGAAGGCTCTGGGAGGATCAGAGAGAACATTGTTCCCAGCTGTAGGCACATTTCCAGAGCAGGGAGGCGGTTGGAGAAGGACCTTCTTTATGAGCTGCAGATGTGCCTTCTTGCAGCTCCTCCAGTAGCAGCCACCCTCTTAGAGCTGAGCTCCAGTGCAGAGCCCTCAAGAAGGTCCTGTGTTCCCCACTCAGGAGAATGTGCAGAGTGAGCTCACTGGCAGTCATACACAGTTTGGCTTAGCTTCAACCCAAATCTCCGCCTTTGCCCTCCACCTCTCAGAGTCACTACTGTCATCCACCCCAAACATTTACTGATCACCTGTATTGGTTGCATTATTAGAAGGTATGGTATAAATAGAAGTGAAGAGAACTGGCTCTGGAGCTGGGATACCTGGGTCCAAATCAGGACTCCACACTTGTAGCTGCATGATTTTGGGCAAGTTATTCGATCTCTTTGTGCCCCAATTCCATTGTCTGTCAATGGAATAATAATGATAATGGGTCCCAAGGCATGGGTTGTGAGGTTGTTACATGAGAAGGGCCTTAAAACACTTTGATAGTTCCTGGCACAGAATAATGACTCCTCAAATGTTAGCAATGATTGTTACTTTAACCTGTAGGGACACTGGGTAAGGGTGTAAAATTACCGTACCTGTCCCAGAGGGATTATGCTGTAATCTGGGAAGCTGAACGTTTTTCAGTCATGAAGAAGGAAGTTGGTTTTGTAAAGCTGGTTTGGTGGTTCTGAATTCTCTGAGCTTTTGCTTGACTGTAAAACTTTTGATTTCTCCATCGAATCTGAATGAGACCCTTGCTAGGTAGAGTATTCTTGGTTGTAGGTTTTTCCCTTTCACCACTTTAAATATATCTTGACACTCCCTTCTGGCCTGCAGAGTTTCTGCTGAAAAATCAGCTGGTAACCTTATGGGGATTCCCTTGTAGGGTATTTGTTGATTTTCTCTTGCTGCTTTTAATATTTTTTCTTTGTATTTAATTTCTGTTAGTCTGGTTAGTATGTGTCTCAGTGTGTTTCTCCTTGGGTTTCTCCTGTATGGAACTCTTTGTGCTTCCTGGATGTGGGTGATTATTTCCTTTCCCATGTTAGGGAATTTTTGGACTATAATCTCTTCAAATATTTTCTCAGTTGCTTTCTCTTTCTCTTCTTATTCTGGGACCCCTATAATTTGAATATTGGTGCGTTGGAAGTTGGTCTTGTGATCTTGTGCATCTAGCAAAGGATCAGTTGTTATGTCTGAAGATGGATCGCCATCCCTCCCCCTGCCATCTAGCGTGGATGGAGCAGAGCCTCCTTGTTTACCAAGAAGAGCTAAGCCCTCTAGTAATGTTAGTTTTTCCAGATCTTAGGCTTCTGAGAAGTCCTGTCTGGGTTTCATTCACTCTTTAAAAAAAAAAAAAAGCTTCTGTTTACATAGGCATAACTACATGTAATTGTATAAAGAAATAGAATACACATGAATTCTTAAATATGCAACTACTCTTGAGGCTAACTTTTTGGTTGTGTCCATTTGGTATCCTGGGAAAATGCAGAGGAGAGACCAGTCTGATTTTCGGAATCTTATATGAATTTATCAATCTCATCATGCCCAGAAAGATGCATCTCTTAGAATGAAGCCTCCATGCTCTGAGTAAGTCCCTCCTCTTACTGTGTGATGCCAGTCTTCTCAGTTTAACCCTCTCCCCAACCTGATGACAATCAAGGGTAGGATGGAAGGAAGGATTTTGCACCATTGCCATCTTGGCTACTAACTTCTATTTGTCTAAAAGCGTCAACTCTTGTTGGCTTTCATGGCTCATGTCAATGAGCTGGGGCTCAGGTTCTGCCCACTTCATGCCCAGCACCACCTCAAGCAGAGGTCAGCAAACTGTAGACAAGGAGCCCAATCTAGCCTGCCACCAGTCTTTATAAATAAAACTTTATTGGGACACATCCACACCCATGAATTGACATATTGCCTATGGCTGCTTTTGTGCTGCAGATGCAGAGTTTAGTATTTGTGAGAGACCATATGGCCCACAAAACCTAGAAAATGCCCTGTCCAGCCCATAATAGAAAAAGTCTGCTGATCCTTGACCTAAAGATTAGACGTAGAGAGAGGGAGTCCTCCCAAGGCCACATAGGGAGCCAGAGATCACAACTGTTCTACAGGTAGGGAAATTCAGGACAAGAAAGGATAAGATGAGAGTAAGAAAGTTGCCTGTAGAACCAAGGGGATGAAGTAGTAGCTGAACTGTTTGGATACAGGCTCCTGCTGTTGCCTAGGCTGTAGTGTATAACAACTTGTCTAATTCCAATGGAAGTTGCCCCTAATCATATGCCGTGTTTTCCTCATCACAGGAGTCATGTGAAATCCTCCAGTGATGGAAAATGTCATGGATTCTGTGAAATGATACACTGTCCTCCCACAGCTCTGCCGTGATGGCTTGTTACAGCTTCCAAACAAAACAATAAGTTTGATTGCTTTTTATACTTTGAGGTTTGACCTTACATTTCTGTGTTACCCTGAGCTGGGTAACGAGGTTCCCATTTTTCAGCCACCATAGCCCCCTCACTCCTTTGAAATTATTGAGTTTTTCTGGGCCACTAGCTATGTGTGAAGTATCCCCGAGGTACCCACACCACTCCAGGTGTCTGCCTTTCCCCTTTCTGTCATTAAAGGGGACACAAGGAAGACAGAGTGTGAAATCCAACATATCTTGCTTTGCAAGGATAGCAAAGAGCTCAGGAGCCAGTATTTTCCATGTATAAATGACTCCGTCTCTAAGAGGTCGTCAGTCTGATCTCTGCTCTGTGACAACCCCTTCCCAGAGCTTCCGCACAGGGCTGTCTGCTGGCCTGAGATCTGGCTGCTTACTGGCTGTTCACCCTGGCCCAGCACTGCCTCCATCCAGAAGGACACCATTTCTAACTTGCACAAAGGTGCCCTGTGGGCTGGCAGCAGTCCCGTCCCTTCCTCTCTCTGAGCTTCAGTCTTGCCTGCTCGAGGAAACTGAGCTAGATGGTTTCCAAGGCATCTTTTAGCTCTTTGATTTGAAGGCCTTTTGAGGCAATCTGCGTGGCTGGCTAAGTCCCCTTCGTGCTCTGTGCTGCTTCCCTGCCTGGAGTGCCTTTGAAGCCAGCGGGGAAAGCTGTGTGCCAGGAAATCCAAGAGCTTGAGAAGAGAAGGGCTCCTGGGTTGCTCTGAGGACAGGGCTCTGAAGACTGGACTTGACAGTGTCGAGGCAAGTATCGATTCTGAGAGACCATGGTGGGGGAGCGGGGGTGTCAGACCAAAGGCAGGTGTCGCCAAGTCTAGCCTGATTTTCTCAGCATCAGAGCAGTGGAGAGAAGCCAGAGTCCCTCTGGCTCCATGCAAAGGGAGAACAGCGACATGCACCCATGTATCTTCTCTCCCTGACCCGACTATCGCTGGGGTCATGCTTGGCCTCTTACAGTAGAGACCTGGACACCATAGTGACCAGATGCCTGGGCTGAGCCAAGGGATAGTAATAGGGAGGACAATGAACACTGTGGGTGTGAGTACACAGAGGTGAGGTTTGCTGGGGCCATGGACCCTCTAAGGAAGAGACACCTTGTGAGCTTCCTTGAGATCTTGTCAAACCCACACTCCAGTTCCCTCAGGTTACTAAAGTTCTTGGTGTATTTCTCTTAAAAACCCTGTTTTGTTCTGTTTTGCCCCCACTTTGTTGGGCATTGATAATGCTTGGTGTGGACATGGTGCTAAATGCTTTCGTATCACCTCATGTAATTTAAACGTCACAAGGTTAGCTGTGGTCAGTTCTCTCTACATTTGGCAGAAGAGAAAACCGAGGCTCGCTGGAGTTAGATCACCTGCTCAAAGACACAGAGCCAGAAAGTTCTTCAGCTAAAATTCTAACCCAGACCCTACACCCAGATGATACTGCCTTTACATGTTATGTCCCAGGGCCTGTCTACGATGCCTCAAACGTGGCTAATAGTGTTGCTAGTGCAATGAGGTTGCAGGGGCAGGGGGAGCTTTCTTACCTGTGCAGACAACACAACTCACGGTTTCTCAGCCTTGGCACTGCTGACATTGGAGCCAGAGTATTCTTTGTTGGGGGGAACTTCCTGTGCCTTGTAGGATGTTTAGCAGCATCCCTGGTCTCTACCCACTCGGTGCCAGTAAGTTCTTTATCTGCCCAGTTGTGACAACCAAAATATCTCCAGACTTTGCTAAATATCCCCTGGGAGACAAAATTGACTTTGGTTGAGTGAGAATCACTGACATGAACTAGTGTTAATTTGCCAATAAAGAAAAAAAATCTATGCACATGTAATTTCTTTATTGTCTACTTTTCTTTCTTTTGCACCAAAATTCTGCTATTAAAGGCTTGAGCCCTTCTTTCTGCCTGGCTGACATCCTGAACTGTGTCACTGGGAACGCTTTACCTTGCTGGCATCTTCCCATACGTCCCAGACACTCTCTCTTTGAGCCTGGAGCCTCCTGGGGGAAGTATTAAGAACCAACCAGCTATGAAAACAATGTGTTCTTCCTTGTGCTAAGTGCCTCTGCTCTGGCAGTAAAATGCTTCAGTGGTGTGAGCATATGGCATCAACAGGGCCTCTAAAAACCACGCAGGGCATCCAGCAAGCATGGAGGGAAGGGGACAGGCTGTATGAGCTCCAGAAGTTTTTGGACGGGACCTCCCCTCCCCTGGGAGTAGCTGGGCTGGGGTTCCTTGGGGATCTTGAAACTCCACACAGGCCAAGGCTTTGCAGGCCTTGAAGCCATTGCATTTTTCTCCTTTAATTAAACACCCTGCAGACCTTGACATCTGCCACAGAGAAAGGCCTAGAGAAGCCCAGTGGCCCAGCGCCAGCCCTCACTTCTGGTTCCAGGGAGGCGTCTATTAGGTCTGGGCATCTCAGCAGGGACCCACTGCTTTCTGCCCACAGCCTCCCGAGGGCAGGACATCACTTGGAGACTTCTAGGCCAATAAACAGCCTGGAGTATTGGTCTCAGAGAGCAGGGGGTCTGAGCTACTCAGTCACCCAGTTTAATATCGCCAGGTGTAAAAGCTTAACGAGGTCAGGGGCTTAGTATGCTGGAAAATGATGCCTGTGAGTTTTCATCATCCTGCCTCCTGGGTGATGTCATTACGGGATCTGACAGTGGGTTTTAAAATAGTCTCCTTTTTTCAGAACATACATTTTTGGAGCTAAATAAAATCATCAGGAAAAATCTTTAGAAGTTTAGTCCACAGGGTATATGGGTATATCCTGAACCATGGCTGACAGTGTAGGGTGTAGACATGCCTATACCATTATGCCCATGTGCACACATGCAGGCATACTCTTGTCTCCACGTGAAGGATGAGGGGCTTAAAGCCAGATGAGCCTGTTTCAAATTCCAGGTCAAGTCACTTCCTGCATGTACGGCATGGATGACTGTACAGCATGGATCTCTGAGCCTGTTTCCTTATCCTTAAAATAGGAATAATCATACTGACATCCATGGCATTGTTGTGAAGGTCAGAGATAATGTGTTTGAAGTTACAAAGAATAGAATACACTTGATAAGTGATGTTGTTGTTATTATCACAATGTTCTCTTGTGAATAGTTACAAAAAAGATACCAAATCTGAGATAGAGCTGATTTTCTTAGATTACTCTTCAATAATTATGTTGTTATACCTCATACTTCCTCCAGTTTACTCTTGGGACTGGATGTGGATGTTTTCCATTTTGAAATACTCTCTCTTAATCCTCATTCAATAAGGAATAATATGTGATCTTTCAGGAATCTAATTATTTTCACATAAGGGCTCCTGTTTTCCATTCACTCCTGTAAACATTTAGGAAGTATGTACTGTGTGCCAGACACAGATCCAAGGGCTGGGGATCCAGCAATGAAAACAGACGAAGCTGCTTGCTGATTGTCTACATGCCAAGTCTGCTGCAGCCTTGCCTCCGGGAAAGATGTTCCATCCTGTGGCAGAGATACCCACTGTGAACTGACTTCGTGTCACGCTCTGTGTTGGGTGATTAGGGGAGCAGCATGTAGTGATGAAAAGAAACAGTGAAATATGGCAACATGATGGGTTTGTTGGGTAACTGACACATGAGCAATTGACTGAGACAGAAAATACAAAACCATGACAAGTGTCATGGAAATCCAAGAATTGATTTAGAATAAATTTATGGATGAATAATTCATTAAGGCTTATTAAGGGAAGTTGAGAGCATAGTGCCTGGAACATACATAGTATATGAATGTTTGAATGGATGAATTGTTGCATGAATGGAGGGTCTGCCATGTACAGTTGTGCAGGTTTCATACTGCACTCCAAGGTATGCCATTCAAACTGTGGCACAGCCTCTGTGCTCATGTGCCAAGAATTTCACATGTAACCTCATTCAATCCTCCCAACACTCCACTATTTAAGTGGTGTTTTCTCCATTATGCAGACATGGACTTGGGGATTCAGTGAGGTTGTTACCTGCCCAGGTTCACAGAGGGAGTCAGTAGAAGTGGAGGGGACTCGCAATTGGAATGCAGAGCCCTCTGACTCCAGAGTTCCTGCTTGGAGAATAGAAGAAAACAGTAGCTAGAAATGAAACTTGATGGTTTAGGTCTTGTCTTTTCTTTGAACCAAATGCTTGAGTCTCTGGGGTCAAAAGGAGAAGTGGAGACGCTGAAATGATTGCTTTTCCAGATTTTGAGCTTCAAGTCACATGCTCGGTGAGACCCTTGCCCCGTCTCACATCTCACATCTTAGCTCTCCATTCTCCTCTCCTCAAGAGAAGCTTGGATCCAAGATACCAGAAAAACCCATCTGGTAGAGGTGGTGAATACACCATATGTATTATTTACAAAATTAATAACAAGAAAAGATAACGGCACTGGAGTGAGGAACTGTTATTGTAGCAGTCAGCCTCTTGGCCAGGAGATGACATCCAGCTCAGATGTGCTCTTTCTTAGTTATTAAATAACTAAGTTTAATCTCTCTCCATTCCTGACCCAGCAATTAGCTGGATAATGCAATGCCATGTTGGTGTCATGTCATGACTGTGAACTAACAGGGCCTTCCCCACACTGCCCCCTGAAGTCTTGGCACTTCACACTCCTGTGTGATCCAGGAAATCAGCAGGAGAGAGGGTCGACTGATTGCTCCTGATTGCTGGTTGCTCTTAAAGGCAGTTTATTTCTCAATCAAGTTTTTAATATAACAGTTCAATCTAGAGAACTACAAAAGGTGAAAGAAAACTTTATGTCAGGTTAAAAAGAATTGTGGCTAACAGTGAATACAATTTTAAAGTTTCAGGAAACGGAGCATTACGAATTGTATGCTTTGGAAGGATTACGAGTTGTATGGCTTTGGAAGGGGAATGCAGTCTTCCTGCTTTGGAAACATCCCGCTTCTTATGCTGTACTTCTCTCTGAATTCCAGAGCCTGTAGGAGTCTTCGAGATTATCTACTTACAGTTGTAAACAGGCTTTACATCTTTTGTTCTGGTTATCTTAAAGAAAGAAGGGGAGGGGTGAGGAAGAGAATTATATTTCTGAGTTATGTGCTTGTTTTCCTTAATTCCTTCCAAAGGTCCTGAAAATGAGATATTATTATCTTAATTTTATTGTTGATGAAACTGAGGTCTTCAGAAGTCCCAGGACGCAGGGTATTTGTTCAATCTTTTCATCTCTGGACTGTCTGCTGTGTAGCCCACACTCTTTGTTTAATAACATATATTTTGACACTCAGGGAGGGACTACTTTTCTTAAATAGAAGGAGGAACAATTCTGTGTTGAATAATATCCCCTACAGGTAAATAAAAACAACAATAAGTATTTAATGAGTGATTACTGTGTTGGGTGCTGTGCTAGGTGTTCTGTTCTCTTAGCGCTCTGGTGAGGAAGGCACTGTCTTCTGCCCATTTGACAGATGATGGAGCTGAGGCTTAGAGGCAAATGACTCTCCAGAGTCACACAGCTGTTAAAAGTGCTCTATCTTTGTACTCATGGCTTTCTTCTCTGTTAGGCTTTAAACTTCTAGAAGGCAAAGACTGTCCCTAATCAATTTCTTTCTTCCTAGAAGCCCCTGCAAAGTGGTTTCCCTTAGCAAGTGCCTACTAGATATTCGAATATCAGAGAATGTAACTGATCCTGGAGTCTGTCCTCTCTGATCTCATCACACATTCTGACTGTTTTATCAAGTGGGCAGATGGGGGAAAGGGTGTGTTAGCAGAGTGTTTCCTTCCTTCTGTGAAGCATAGAGGCCTAAAGCTCTTATGTACATATGATAGGAATGGAACATTCATTCATTTTATTGTTTTGTTTTGTTTTGGTGACTGTATTAGTCAGGATAATACAGGTTGTGCTAACTTGACAAATAACCCAATGGCTTTGAACATCCAAGCAGCTGCCCCCCATCACCAGTGGTGCAAGAAATGCCTTGACCTTTGGCTCTGCCATTTCAATGCAAGATCCTTTAATAGTCACCACAGTGGGGGCATCTGGGTGCTGGGACTGTCCTGCCCTGGTCATTGAAGAGACACACATCGTACTGGTCACACCCTACCAGCTGGAATTAGTCATATGCTCCCAGACAGCAAAGAAGGTGGAGAAGAGGAATTCTGCCCTGTGCACAGAAGAGGAAATTTAGATGTAATTGATCTTGAAGACTCTAGTCCACTGGTGGCCCTTTGTTTTATTTCATCTACTGAGTTACAGAAAAGGTTAAAGGTAACAGTTATAATACTATGATATTTCTTCAGAACACTTTCATGGACTTGCAGTTCCATTTGGCAAATTATACTAATTTCAATTCCATATGTTTAACCACAGTGACTCATGTCCAACTCTGGCTATTTTAAGTTTCTATATGTTGGCTATACCAGTAACTGCAATTTTTTTTAAAGGATAAAGTATTTCTTCTAAACCATCAAGGATGTTTTAGCTCAGGAAATTGTTCTATTTTCTTGATACTGTCTCAAAGGATGCCTTAACTGGAGTTCTCAATTTTTTTAAACGTCAGTGTAAAAATATTTTCCAACAGATTGTTAAAATCCTTCACAAAACAATGCTAAGTGAACCTAACAAAATATAAAACTATATATATTATGATTCCAAATTTCTCTGTCTCTCTGATAATTGCTGTCTGTGTCACCCTGTCTCTGTTCTACACACATACACAGACACACACTCCATACTGCAAATCAAAATCTTGACAGCCATAGTCTCTGAGCCTAATGATTATTTTGTTTTCTTCTCTATACTTTTTTGAATTTTACAAACATTTTTTTACCAAAATATCTTTTTAAAGATTAACATAATTTTTTGCTCAGATATATTATAATCAGAAAAAATACATTTTAGATATAGATATAAATATAGGATGGATATTTAAAAGTGCTTATGTGTTTCTTGTAATTCTGTCTCACAGCACAGAATTAAATGGTGCTTATTATAGATTATTCCCTCTGTTTCCTTTTTCAAGTCATTTAGAACTTGGAAGCAATGTTGAGAAAAGGGTATAGAGAGCAGGAAGGGAGAGAGATGCCATCCAGAGATGAGGGAACCATCATTTCCACCGTGAAATCCAGTTAAATTAGGGTCAGCTAGTCCCTGTATCACTGTCCCCGTCTGCTCTTCCTGGATAGTTAATTTGGTATCTTCTGATGAATGTCATCTTGCAGTTAAAATGCTGGTGCTGGCGAGTTTCAGCATCTCAGCTGCCATGGCCCCTAGCTGTCAGCAGGCTTGTCTTTTTAATCAGGACCTCTATGACTCTTTTTATTCAAGTAACTTTTTACTTTCCCAGATCCCAATGAATTTGGATAGAAAAGAGAGATATTAGTTGAATTTTAATTTAATCACTTGCCTCTTGGGAAATGTGCTAAAAAGGATGGTTCAAACAAGGACAGGATAACGCACCTGCTGGGGTCTGATTCCTACTGACGCATCACCTGGGTACAGAGTGCTGGGGGTGAGCAGAAGGTCTGCCACCTGGGAGCAGGAGGTGAGGATGGCTTCCCTTGGAAGCAGGAGAGAAAGGGAGCCCATGTCTGTCAAGGTCATCATAATCCCAGCTGTCTGAGTCATGAAAGGAAGGAGATCTGGGCTGCACTTGCTTGATCCCTAGGAACAAATGACCTAGGAGAGGTGCAGGGTCAGCAGAAGATGAGCTGACTGATGAGGGCTTACTGAAGAGGCTGATCAGACTGACAGCTCAAAGCCTTCCGACCAGAGACAGTCATCACAAGTAGACTGAGGAGTTGCTCTCTGTGACAGATGCCCCCACTCCCCTGTCCTCCTTTACTTATCTCCTTAACTGCATGGAGTCCCTCAAAGGGCACCTGTGATGTCATCTGCACAGCCTGTGTGGCTGTGTGGCTTACAGCGAGGTGTGCGTGTTTACCAGTGCTGGGCAGACCAGCAGGGCGAGTTCGTGATGATGAGTTCCATTCAAAACCCAAGAACTCTCTCATTGAACTCAGAGTTTCTTGAGCCCCAAAGTGCATACAGATCACCTGGGAATCTTGAAAAAATGCAGATTCTGTCTTGGTAGGTCTGGAGTGAGGCCTGAGAGTCTGCATTTCAACAAGTTTTCAGTAGATGCTGAGACTGCTAATTGTAGGACCTCACTTTTGAGTTGTCTTCACTGGGGTCATCAGGCTATCAAAAGGATATTGAAAAAAAAAAAGAAGGATATTGACAAAGCTTGGCTTCTTGATACATTCTTCTATTGATATTTAAATTTTTATCTATTGCAAAGGATGATTTTTTTAATATAGCCTTTGATGTACAAATAACAAAGAGATTGATTCATGGTTGAGTTTCTTTCTGTTTCTTTGTTTAAGTCAGGGACAGAAGTGCCCAAATGGGCACTGTGGGCTCATTTTCTGCAGGCTTATCAGAAACACACATCCTCACCTAAATGCTGCAGCTCTAATTTCCTAAGTTGTAAGCTTCTGCAGGACAAAGGCCAATACTTCATGTAGACTGGTGCTTAATAATGATTTTCTTGTCATAGTCTACATACAGTTTATGATGTGATCTAACTTGGCAAAAAATAAAAAGAATAAAAAAGGCTTAGGCATTTGAGTTAAATGTGGCAAGAAAAATTGAAGCAGTTTCTCTGGAATGTCATGCCTTATCTTCCTGCTTAAATCAGAGTCCAACTCCTTGCAAGACTCCCCCATGAAAGTGACAAGTCAGCTACCTATTAATGAGAGCTTTGGTCCCTGTCACTAACCTCTTCTTCCTGCGGCCCTCTGAGGTTTTCTGCTGAGGTATGGGTTTAATTTAATATCCCCATCTCTACAGCAATTGGTCTTTGGCCCATTCAGATTCTGTTCTGAACGCCATGGTGTGTTATTGAGATGACAAATGGGGCAAATAAAGGAAGTTGAGAAAGCAGCTCTGGGAGGCTGTTGCCACGTGGGCGTGGCAGAGATGATGATGAGATTGGCAGCCTAATGGGTTTTATTAGCTGGTGCTGCCATGTCTGCAGTGATATCATTCCTTTGGAAAGGAGCCCAGGACTCACTGGGAAAAACATAACCTGTTTAAGGAAAATAAAAGTGTTTGGAATGGATCACACATGGGAAAAACTATTCAGCAGAGGCTGACCTAGGGAAGTTAGAAAAATGAATTCAGTTGCACATGGGTTACCAGAGTTAACATACAATAATTTCTTGCACTGGGCAAGCCTTAAACAATGTCTGTGACTTGGAGGGCAGTGGTGTGACTGATGGATATGGGTTTTAGCCTTGATGTAGTCCCCAAGTCTCTGGATGTCTGCCTCATTTGTGGAGTGCATGGAAGGAGGAAGGTGTGAACTGGCCTTCCATCCACTTCATCCAGGTGTGGAACTGTTTTTAGGAATTGTTGCTTTGTGTCCATACTCAGTATGGATGGAATTTTTTCTAAATGCTGAGAACTACAGGGCACCAGGTATTTCATATGGTCCAGGCCAGCAGGCTTGGAATTTCTGTTTGTTAACAGTTGCTCCATTGTATTTGTGATGTATTTATAGTTTTTATTTGCAGACAGGTTCCCTTTATCATGTCATCTGTGGTCTGTTGATTAAAGCAACCAACCGCATTGCTGACATTATCTACTCACAGTACTTGGGTGCGATTCCCCCACTGCCCCTTCATGGAAGTGTCTTATGCTGCATTTTCTGAATCAAGATCAATCAAGATCTTCATCTGGTCAAATTGAGTCATCTTTTGGTCGACTTAGTTAACTGTCTTATTCTCTAGCCAGAAAAACAAATCATTTGGTATCAGTATTTAGTTGAATTTGCTTTGCTTTCTTGATCAGGTTTTAATATTTGGAAGCTTAGACTTTTTTCTCCCTGTAACACTTGCATCTACAAAGTGAAGAACAGATACTATAATTGTACATGAAAGCAACTTTGTTCTTTTTTTCTTTAAACTTTTTATTTTATATTGGAGTATAGCTGATTAACAATGTTGTGCTAGTTTCAGGTGCACGGCAAAGGGACTCAGCCCTACATATACATATATCAATTCTCCCCCAAACTCCCATCCCATCCAGCCTGCCACATAACATTGAGCAGAGTTTTCTGTGCTTTATAGCAGGTCCTTTTTGGTTATCCATTTAACATATACCAGTGTGTACATGTCGATCCCAAACTCTCCCTTCCCCCCATCCTTCCCCCCCTGGTAACCATAAATTCCTTCTCTAAGTCTGTTTCTGTTTTGTAAATAAGATCATTTGTATCATTTCTTTTTAGAGTCGGCATATAAGGGATATCATATGAAATTTCTCTTTCTCTGCCTGACTGACTTCACTCAGTATGACAATCTCTAGGTCCATCCATGTTGCTGCAAATGACATTATTTCATTCTTTTAAATGGCTAATATTCCATTGTATATATGTACCACATCTTCTTTATCCATTTTTCTGTCAATGGACCTTTAGGTTGCTTCTATGTCTTGGCTATTGTAAACAGTGCTGCAGTGAACATTGGGGTGCATGTATCCTTTCGGATCATGTTTTTCTCCAGATATATGCCCAGGAGTGAGACTGCAGGGTCCTAGTGTAGCTCTATTTTTAGTTTTTTAAAGGGACCTCCATACTGTTCTTCATAGTGGCTGCACTAATTTACATTCCCATCAACAGTGTTGGAGGGTTCCCTTCTCTCCACACCCACTCCAGCATTTATTGCTTGTGGATTTTTTGATGATGGCCATTCTGACTGGAGGTAATATCTCATTGTACTTTTGATTTGCATTTATCTAATAATTAGCGATGTTAAACATCTTTTCAGGTGCCTCTTGGTCATCTGTATGTCTTCTTTGAGAAATGTCTACTTTGGTCTTCTGCCCTTTTTTGATTGGGTTGTTTGTTTTGATGATATTAAACCTCATGAGCTGTTTGTAAATTTTGGAGACTAATCCCTTGTTGATCACATCATTTGCAAATATTTTCTCCCAATCTGTGGGTTGTCTTTTTGTTTTGTTTATGGTTTCCTTTGCTGCACAAAAGCTTTTGAGTTTAATTAGGTCCCATTTGTTTATTTTTGTTTTTATTTCCATTTATTCTCGGAGATGCATTGAAAAAGATATTGCTGCAATTTATATCAGAGAGCGTTCTGCCTATGTTTTCCTCTAGGAGTTTTATAGTGTCCAGTCTTACATTTAGGTCTCTAATCCATTTTGAGCTTATTTTTGTGTATGGTGCTAAAGAATGATCTAATTTCATTTTCTCACATGTAGCTGTCCAGTTTTCCCAGCACTATTTGTTGAAGAGACTACCTCCACCATTATGTAGTCTTGCCTCTTTTGTTGTAGATTAATTGACCATAGGTGCCTGGTTTTATTTCTGGGCTTTCTATCCTGTTGCATTGATCTATATTTATTTTTTGTGCCAGTACCATACTGTTTTGATAACTGTAGCTTTGTAGTATAGTCTGAAGTCAGGGAGTCTGATTCCTCCAGCACCATTTTTCTTTCTCAAGATTGCTTTGGCTATTTGGGGTCTTTTGTGTCTCCATACAAATTTTAAGATTTTTTTGTTCCAGTTCTGTGAAAAATGCCATTGGTAATTTGATGGGGATTGCATTCAATCTGTAGATTGCCTTAGGTAGTATAGTCATTTTGAAAATATTCATTCTTCCAATCCATGAACATGGTATATCTTTCCTTCTGTTAATGTCTTCTTTGATTTCTTTCATCAGCATCTTATAGTTTTCAGAGTATAGGTCTTTTGTCTCCTTAGGTAGGTTTATTCCTAGGTATTTTATTCTTTTTGATGCAATGGTAAATGGAATTTTTCCTCAAATTTCTCTTTCTGATCTTTCATTGTTAGTGTATAGAAATGCAACAGATTTCTGTGTATTAATTTTGTAACATGCGACATTACCAAATTCATTGATGAGCTCTAGTAGTTTTCTGGTAACATCTTTAGGATCTTCTATGTATAGTATCATGTCATCTACAAAGAGTGACAGTTTAACTTCTTCATTTCCAATCTGTATTCCTTTTATTTCTTTTTCTTCTCTGATTGCCATAGCTAGGACTTCCAAAACTATGTTGAATAAAACTGGTGAGAGTGGACATCCCTGTCTTGTTCCTGATCTTAGAAGAAATGCTTGCAGCTTTTCATCATTGACTATGATGTTAGTTGTAGGTTTGTTGTATATGGCATTTATTATGTTGAGGTATGTTCCCTCAATGCCACTTTCTGGAGAGTTTTTACCATAAATGGATGCTGAATTTTGTCAAAAAAATTTTTGGCATCTATTGGATGATCATATTAGTTTTATCCTTCAATTTGTTGATGTGGTGTATCACACTGATTGATTTGCAGATACTGAAAAATCCTTGCATCCCTGGAATAAATCCCACTTGATCATGGTGTATGATCCTTTTAATGTATTGTTGGATTCGGATTCCTAGTATTTTGTTGAGGATTTTTGCATCTATGTTTGTCAGTGATATTGACCTATAATTTTCCTTTTTTGTGTGGTATCTTTGTCTGGTTTTTGTATCAGGGTAATAGTGACCTCATAAAATGAGTTTGGGAGTTTTCCTTCCTCTGCAATTTTTAGGAACAGTTTCAGAAGGACAGGTGTTAGCTCTTCTTTAAATGTTTGATGTGAATCAATCAACTGTGTGAATCACAATCAATGTGTGAATCCATCAGGTCCTGGACTTTTGTTTGTTGGGAGTTTTTTAATCACACTTTCAATTTCAGTGCTTGTGATTGGTCTGTTCATATTTTCTATTTCTTCCTGGTTCAGTCTTGGGAGACTGTACCTTTCTAAGGTACAGTACCTGTACCTTTGTCCATTTCTTCCAGTTTGTCCATTTTATTGGCATAGGGTTGCTTGTAGTAGTCTCTTATGATCCTTTGTATTTCTGTAGTGTCAGTTGTAACTTCTCCTTTTTCATTTCTAATTTTAGTGATATGACACCGTCCCTCTTTTTCTTGATGATTCTGGATAAAGGTTTATCAATTTTGTTTACCTCTTCAAAGAACCAGCTTTTAGTTTCATTGACCTTTGCTATTGTTTTCTTTGTCTCTATTTAATTTATTTCTGCTCCAATCTTTATGATTTCTTTCCTTCTACTAACTTTAGGTTTTGTTTGTTCTTCTTTCTCTAGTTGATTTAGGTGTAAGGTTAGGTTGTTTATTTGAGATTTTTCTTTTGTCCTGAGGTAAGATTGTATTGCTATAAACTTCTCTCTTAGAACTGGTTTTGCTGCTTCCCACAGGTTTGGGGTCATTTTGCTTTCATTTTCATTTGTCTCTAGGTATTTTTTGATTTCCTCTTTAATTTCTTCAGCGATCCATTGGATGTTTAGTAGCCTATCATTTAACCTCCACATGTTTGTGTTTTTTTCTTCTAGTTTATTTCCAGTATCATAGCATTATGATTGGAAAGTTCCTTGATATGATTTTAGTTTTCTTAAATTTACTGAGGCTTGCCTTGTGTCCCAGCATGTATCAATCCTGGAGAATGTTCCGTGTGCCCCTGAGAAGAACGTGTATTCTCCTGCTTTTGGATGGAATGTTCTATAAATATCAATTAATTCTATCTGATCTAATGTGTTATTTAAGGCCTGTGTTTCCTTATTGATTTTCTGTCTGGATGATCTGTCCATTGATGAAAGTGGGGTGTTAAAATTCGCCGGTAATATTGCATTACTGTCAATTTCTCCCTTTATGGCTGATAGTACTTGCCTTATATATTGAGGTGATCCTGTGTTGGTGCATATATATTTACAATTGTTATATCTTCTTCTTGGATTGATCCCTTGCTCATTGTGTAGTGCCTTTCTTTGTATCTTGCAACAGTCTTTATTTTAAAGTCTATTTTCTCTGATGTGTGTATTGCTACTCCAGCTTTCTTTTGATTCCCATTTCCATGGAATACCTTCTTCCTTCCCCTCACTTTCAGTGTGTATGTGTCCCTAGGTCTGAGATGGGTATCTTGCAGACAGCATATATACCAGTCTCGTTTTTGTATCCACTCAGCCAGTCTGTGTATTTTGGTTGGCACATTTATTCCATTTACATTTAAGGTAATTATCAATATGTGTATTCCTATTGCCATTTTCTTAATTGTTTTGGGTTTGTTTTGTAGGTCTTTTTTCTTCCCTTCCTCTTTTGTTTTCTTCTCTTGTGGTTTGATGAACATCTTTAGTTTTGTGTTTGGGTTGCTTTTTCTTTTTGTGTGTGTATCTATTGTAGTTTTTGGGTTTGCTGTTCCCATGAGGTTTTGATATAACAGTCTATATATGTGCAAGTTCTGTTTGTGTGTGTGTGTGTGTGTGTGTGTGTGTGTGTGTGTGTGTGTGTGTGTGTGTGTTTAAGTTGCTAGTCTCTTTCCTGCCTAGAGGAGTTCCTTTAGCATTTGGTGCAAAGCTGCACTGGTGGTGCTGAATTCTCTTAGCTTTTGCTTGTCTATAAAGCTTTTGATTTCTCCATCAAATCTGAGTGAGATCTTTGCTGGTTAGAGTATTCTTGTTTGTAGGTTCTTCCCTTTCATCACTTTAAGTATATCGTGCCACTTCCTTCTGACTTGCAGAGTTACTGCTGAGAAATCAGCTGATAACCTTATTGGAGTTCCCTTGTGTGTTGTCATTTTTCTCGTTGCTTTTAATATTTTTTCTTTGTCTTTAATTTTTGTCAGTTTGATTACTATGTGTCTTGGTGTGTTCCTCCTTGGGTTTATCCTGCCTGGGACTCTCTGCATTTCCTGGACTCAGCTGACTGTTTCCTTTCCCATGTTAGGGAATTTTTCATCTATTGTCTCTTCAAATATTTTCCCAGGTCCTTTCACTTTCTCCTCTCTTTCTGGGACCCCTATAATGCAAATGTTGGTGCATTTAATGTTGTCCCAAAGGTCTCTTAGGCTGTCTTCATTTCTCTTCATTCTTTTTTCTTTATTCTGTTCCATGGCAGTGATTTCCACCATTCTGTCTTCCAGGTCACTTTTCCATTCTTCTGCCTCATTATTCTGTTATTGATTCCTTCTAGTGTATTTTTCATTTCAGTTATTGTATCATTCATCTCTGTTTGCTTGTTCTTTAGTTCTTCTGGGTCTTTGGTAACATTTCTTACATCTTCTCAATCTTTGCCTCTATTCTTTTTCTGAGGTCCTAGATCATCTTCATTATCATTATTCTGAATTCTTTTTCCGGAAGGTTGACTATCTCCACTTCATTTAGTTGTTTTACTGGGGTTTTATCTTGTTCCTTCATCTGGGACATAATCCTTTACCTTTTCATTTTATCTAACTTTCTGTGATTGTGGTTTTCTTTCTGCAGGCTGTAGGATTTTAGTTCTTCTTGCTTCTGCTGTCCGCCTTCTGGTGGATGAGACTGTCCAAGAGGCTTGTGCAAGCTTCCTGATGGGAGGGACTGGTGGTGGGTAGAACTAGATATTGCTCTGATTACAGGACTGTGCTCAGTAAAACTTTAATATGCCTGTCTGCTGATGGGTGGGGTTGTGTTCCCTCCCTGTTAGTTGTTTGGCCTGAGGTGACCCAGCACTGGAGTCTACAGTCTATATGGGTGGGGCTTAGTGGTGGCCTCCAGGAGGGCTCACTCCAATGGGTACTGCCCAGAACTGCTGCTGCCAGTGCCCTTGTCCCTGCAGTGAGCCACAGCCACTACCCCCCCACCTCTGCAGGAGACTCACTACACTAACAAGTAGGTTTGGTTCAGTCTTCTATGAGGTCACTGCTCCTTTCCTCCAGTCCTGGTGCAGACAATACTTTGTGTGTGCCCTCCAAGAATGGAATCTCTGTGTCCCCCAGTCCTGTGGAAGTCCTGCAATCAAACCCCACTGGCCTTCAAATTCAGATTCCCTGGGGATTCCTAGTCCTGTTGCCAGACCCCCAGGCTGGGAAGCCTGACGTGGGGCTCAGAGCCTTTACTACAGTGAGAAAACTTCTGTGGTATAATTGTTCTCCAGTTTGTGGGTCACCCACCCAGTGGGTATGGGATTTGATTTTATTGTGATTGCATCCCTGTTACCATCTCATTGTGCCTTCTCCTTTGTCTTTGGATGTGGAGTATTTTTTTGGTGGGTTCCAGCACCTTCCTATCAATGGTTGTTCCTCAGTTAGTTGTGTAAAGCAACTTTGTTCTGACATGGTCATGACTAATTCTACTGAGGGTTTGTTTTGAGTGGATTGAGGCTATTTTAACATTTCTGTGCCTTAGTTTTCTCATCTATCAAATGTGGATGATTATAGAACACAACTAGCTCATAGGGTTAATGGCTGTGGGACTAAGTGAGATAATAATGTCTTCTCCTTTTTCTGACATTTGTATAAGATATTTGAAATGCTCCTACCTTAGGACTTTTGCCCTTGTGTGTTCTGTCTGCCTGGACTTGTTTTCCTCCCCAAACCCTAATCATCAGCTCTCTATTTCTTTTATGTTTTTACTTAAGAATTCCCTCCTCAATGAGTTTACCATATCTAAAATGTTACTGCTCCCCTTAACACTTTGCATCCTTTCTTCCCTGTTTATTCTTTGTCTTAGCTCTTATCACTGCCATTAAGCTGGACATTTATTTATCTTGTTTATTGACTGTCACTCCCTCTTTCCCAACCCATTAGAATGTAAGATCTATTAAGTAAAGAAAAAATTGTGCCCTGTTTTACTTCTGTCACTTGAGGATAAAGTAAATATTTGTTAAATTAATGTAATGTACATAGTGGGTACCTAATAAACATCACATTGTGACCGGGACACCTCATACTGCCTTCTCTCCACTGATTATCTAGATTCTACAGCTGAACCAAATTTCATCATCTTTCTTTCTGGGTCTACTCAGCTACCCACTCTTGTCAGCTGCCTTCTTCTTTAAATCCCATTTTTTTATGGTAGCATTATCTTTTTATCTGCCCTATCTTGTTCTCTGATTATTTCATATGAGTTGGTCCAACCATCCCAACTACCTCTACAGATTTCTTGTTGGGAATAAATAACTCATACTTCTGCCCTATTTCCTTCAGCATAGTGCCTAAGATGTAGTGAGTGTTCACTGTATATTGTTTCTGTATCAATCTGCAAATGATATATGACTACAGAATTTATTGTTTACTAACTAGAAACCGTGAAACCAATTGAATGGAGGGAGAGAAGTATCATTTTCAAGCAAAAATCACATTAGTGAAATACATTCATTTGTGTGAATTATTTGATCAATACTTGTCTCCATCACATTAGGGTACTCTAGCTGCACTGGCCTTCTTTTCTTTCCCAAGCTTTTATTATGAAAAATTTTAAATATCAGCAAAGTTGAAAGAATTTTACAGTAAATACCTGTGTACCCACCAATTTGGTTCTACTGTTAAAAATTTTAGTTTAATTGCATTATCACATAATCTATTCATTTGTTCACTCTTCTATTAATCCATCTTATATTTTGGTGCATTTAAAAGTAAAATGAAGGGACTTCCCTGGTGGTCCAGTGGTTAAGACTCTGTGCTTCCACTGCAGGGGCATGGGTTTGATCCCTGGTTGGGGAACTAAGATCCTGCATGTCACGCAGCATGGCTAAATAAATAAGTAAATAAATAAAACAGTGATAGGGAACTCCGTGGTTGTCCAATGGTTAGAACTCCATGCTTTCGCTGCCAAGGGCCCAGGGAACTAAGATCCCACAAGCTGTGCAGCAGCCAAAAAAAAAAAAAAAAAAAGTAAAATGAAGTCATCAGTACATTTCTACCTAATTACTCAAAATATATTGAACTAGAGTTCATCATATAAATGGAATGCTGCATGTACTGTCTTTTGCATAAGGCTTGCTCACTAAACACAGTGTTCCTAAGGTTTATCCATGTTCTTACAAACTCATTCCTTTTCATTGCTGAGTAGAATTCCACACTTTGTCTTGCCTTAGCTGCTGGATGTTGTGACATACGTTGCTGCTATCCACGTATGTTTGTGTACAAAGCTATCTTCTTCACCTTGGACAGACACCTCAGATGAGATTTCTGGGTCATAGAAATCCTTTTTCGTCCTCAGACATACCAAGCTTTTCCCTGCCTTATAGCCTGGCACCAGCTCTTTCCTGTGTTTGGAATGCTGTTCTCTGTGTATGAAATACTTTTGCCCCTTATTATATGTAACTGCTTCTTTTGTATCACTCAAATCATAGCCTTCCCTGACCGCCTGTTCTAAAGTAATCACCTAGTCCCTCTTCAGCACATGACTCTTTCGTAATAATCTGCGTAGAATTTCTCGTCCTGATAATTTTGTTTTCGCCTAATGTAAGCTAGAGATAGGGTCTCTCTGCTTTACTTTTCTCATTCTATAAAGTGCTTAATGACAGTTTAAGCTTTAATAGTTTTAGATAATTCTGCAGTCAAAAATGGCATTGTATGTAGTAGATAGTCAATAAACATTTGATGAAGAAGTGAATACAGGAACTAATACATTAAATTCCTAATTTCTAGGCCCATCCACCTTACTCATTGTTTTATCCTCAGTACTCAACATATAACAAGTGCACACTATCTATTTGAGGGGTGTGCACACTATCTATTTGAGGGATGAGCAGATGATAACAGTTCCTTGGTAGATCATCAACTCTTAAGAAAATGCCACTCTGGAAAATGTCTTCTTTTCTGCCTTGTCATATGAAGGCAGTTAATTCAATTCCTTAAACATGTTCAAAACCTGGGTAAAAATGTGTCACAGCTGCAGATGTGAGACATCTGCCCTCTGCCTTGATATCCAGGGGGAAGTTGCTGGTGGCAAAATGGAAAACACACTTGTAAGCTGTTGTGAAAAGATTGGCTCATTAACCTGGTGTTTAATGGTGCTAAAATGTATTTCTCCAAATTTAGTTACTAGCAGTTATCCTGATTCAGGGGGTAAGGGTGAAAGAGGAAGCACTTACTTTACAGGGCAGTTAGTCGGGTGGGGTTGGCAACTGGACATGGATTTCTTGTCTTGTTCAGGAATTGTCATCTTGGATACCTGCAGCCACAGAAATAGGAGATCTTTGAAGTTCAAGGGAAGGAAAAGTCAGCGTTTTATGCTCTTAGAGTCCTGGAGTGGTAGAGAGGGACAAGAAAGGAAGAATTCCTGGTGACATCTACCTCCAGGTTCTTCCTTTCTCAGGCCAGCTGACCTTGTACTATCTGGGAGCAAAGAACTGGACCTGCCCATCCTGTGAGTTGAGAAGGGGTCCTCGTATCTTCCAATAGTCTACAAAAGAAATGGACAACCAGTGCGGACATTGGAGGAGAATCCTCCCAGGATCGGCTTCTCTCTGCCTTGGCCACTGGTGTGCTTGTGTCCTGAGTAGTATAGGCAGAGGTATGAAAAGAGGCGAGGCAGAAGTTATGGTTGAAGTTGTGCATAGCACAACTATGCACAAAGTTGTGCATAGCACACAACAATGCTACCCCCTCAGCCTTGGGCCTATCACAGTGCTCAGCAAAGAATCTGCTTATTTGGAGACCAAACTCAAGCAACCAGCTTCCACTGTGCCTTTCACTGTTTACTCGTCTCCGAAAGAACTGGATCCATGTATTAAGGCCTTGCTCAGTGCCCAAGTTGAACCTAACCATGTCTGGTAAATTCCTTGGTTTGAGGGAAAGGAAAATGATAGCATCAAGACAATCTAGAGCAGCTTGATGAAGGATGAGGGGAATCATATGTGGGCTTCTCTTTCTGCACTAAGCATAAGCACGAAAGACCAAGCATTCATCAGGTTATTTTTTTTAAAACATCAGGCTATTGTAATTCTAAGGAGGTGCTAGCTACTCTGTAATGTAACATTTTGCAAAACAGAGTTTTTCTGTAATATGAATAATCACCCTATGTTATATGCTTTAGAAACTTGGACTTTGATCTCTTTAGTTACACTTAAACAGCATTTGAGTTCAAGGGACACTTTGAGGTACGGGATTCTGGGAAGATGCTGCCTGAAGGTGTATCCTTCATGTCAATCCCTCTTGAGTCCAAATTATCTACTTCTGCTGCACCAAGTTGCAGATGGGATTGACACTGGAGGTATTATTGAGGCCACTTTTCCTGGGATTTCTGGATAAGAGAGAAAGATCTGGACCTTATTCCCCTTTGGGCCAGATAGGTTCTAGGAAATACAGAGGCTGAGAGGCCAGGGGAAAAGAGTGGTTAGGGATGGACATAGGAGAGATGAAAGGATCTACTTAAGGAAGGAGTCCAAGTGTGGTCTTTGATGATGGGCCTGATGGATCTTCCTGGACCCTGAGTAACTGCTAGGGAGTTAATTGGTTGGGATGAAATCCTCAAATCCTCAAGTCGAGGAGACAACCAAGTCTTGCAACTCAGGAGGTCTGTATGCAGAGGCTTCCTCAGGGAGAAGGAATAGAAAATGGACCACTGTTTCACTGGCCCCCAGTGACTGCTGCACTTCCCACTAGTTGCAAGTTTCTTACCACCTAGGGTGATGCTTACTTGATTGCTGGAAGGTGGAAGGAGTGTGGAAAGATTGTAAGTCATGATTTGCCAGAGTAGTGCAACCATAGGGAGGAGGACAGCAGATGTTGCCTAGTGAAACTGAGCCACTAGAGATACAGGCTGACCAATGACAATGATAATAATAAGAGTAGTTAGGAAGATTTTCTTACTGCATAAAAAAGTTACTGGGTTTAAAATTATGTTTTTTAATTAAAAATGTAGTAGTTCAACTGAAAGAGTGAATAATTGCTGTTAAGAACTAAAAGAGTGGCTTGGAAGATGATTGAGAAGAAATATTTCAAAGTAGAGGGTAAGGATATACAATATGAAAAAAAGGAGGGATGCCAAAAGACCCAGAGGACAGTCTGAAATCCTCACTAGGTATTCCAGAAGGTCCACAAAAGAACAGGTGGTAGAGAGGCAGCTATTTTTAAAAATGATTAAAGAAAATTTCCTTACTTTGAAAAAAAACTTGAATCTATAAATTGAAGGCCTTCACTGAGTTCTGAGCAGGATTAATTAAAAAAGAGACATATCTGGATTTCTAAAATCAAAACGTTCCAAACAGCAAGACTAGCGTCAGACTTGTCATCTGCAACTCTAGAATCTAGAACATGGTAGAAATAACATCTATGGAAAAATCTGGATTTTTATATCTGATGTTGAACCCTCTGAAAAGAGATTATTCCTAGCTTGAGACTACATGATATAGAAATGCTAACTGATCTATTGAGTCAGAACTTAGAAGACTAGTGGGCACCCCCACTGATATTCTCACTATAGAAAAAGTCTTTTGATTGCATTTTCTCCCAAACCTTACCATTCCTTCCTGGGAAATTCTTTCCCAGTATCACTGAAGACAAATCTTGAAAATAGAAATATTTGAGAATTCCACACTGAAAATGGCTCGTCTGTATCATCCGGTCCTACCTACTACTTTACAGAGACCAGGAAACTAAGGAGTATCAAGAAAGTTGACCAAGGCTTCATAGGGAATGAGTGCAAAAGTCAGGACAAGAACACAGGTCTTGTTTCCAGTCTAATCATCCTTCCAGTTTAGTTGAGGAGAGGAAGTCCTTTACTTCTGTGATCTATTTCATATCCTTCTAATACATTTCTTTCTTAAAGAGCCTTGAATGGGTTCCTGTTGCTTGCAGCTGAAGTTCCCGAACTGATGAAAAGTCTAGCTATTCTCTCATTTTCAATAATGACATATACTCATGTGATTACTAAATTGATATTTCTAGGCATGACCTTTTCCTCTATTTTCAATATCTCAAATTTCTGAAAAGAAGTTTCCCTCTGTAGGACTTACTCATTTTTTAGATTCAAAAGGCAACAAATGAAACTCAAAATGTCATTTCAAAAATGGCTGTTTTCTTAATGTTCCTACTTCTGTCACTGATATCACCGTTACTCTAGAAATTTAAATTGCTTTTCATGAAACACATTCTCATTAAGTCACTCTCTTCCTCAGAAACTTCTGCCCTTCTCTGCTGCTTGCAAGATCATGTATGTTAACACCCTGGCTTAGCATTCAATTTCCTGTCAAATCTCACCACTTTATTGTCATTAACCTAATTTTTTAATATTCATACCTGTGACCATACTGGACATTCCACCTAGAAAGGACTTCCATACCTGTAGAAATGTTCTCCATACTGCATGTAATAAAAGAATCTCTGGCTAATATTGTACAGCAACTATACTTCAATTAAAAAAATAAGCTCTGGCTCTGTGCTTAAAATCAAAGATATTGGGCTGTATGTTAGTTCTACTAATCCTGGCTATGGGTCCTTGAAGCTTTGGTTATTTTTATCTATAAATATGCACATTTTCTCTCTTCTAGGCCAGATCTTTCATTTGTATTCATATAAATAAAGAAAAATACGGCCCAGAGAATTTTAGGGACTTTATCAAGGTCACATCGCTTCCAGATAAAGGAAAACTAAATGAATGTGAGACGCTACATCCTCAAGTGGACTGTTTCTCATGAGTCCCCTGCTGGCTCCGGCTTGTAGCCTTAAACATATTCAGATGTGAAGACCCCTCTGTGCATTGGGGACTGGGTCGGGGAGGGGAAATGTTTGGGCAGAATCTGATCTGTAAAATTTGTTTCAGTCTTTAGGCTAACAGTAGCTGTTAGAATGTCTGAAAATTTTATTCCTGAGTGTCCTGCCCTTTCCACTGTTGGTTAAAAACAGACTTAGTATCCAGGGAAATTTTTTTCAGGCAGGCAAATTAGATAGTTGGAGGCATGCTAGAATCCAGAGACCTTGATGTGAAAATAGGTTACATTGGAACCACAGTGGAGAGAGGGACTCTTAACCATACTTGAGTTGTAGGTGTTACCGGTCATAATGCCAGTGTCTACACTGATGATGACACTCCTTACCCCAGAGTTCTCCCTGTATTATTTCCATTTAAGAGTTCTTGGTGTAACCCAGTCAATCTCATCACCAACATGTAGGTCTCCATCATTCTTGAAGCAGGTGCTTTGTACATTTTAGAATAGTTCAAGAATGCTAGTGCACACTCTCCAGGTCTCCTGAAATTCAGGTTGTTCCATTTCTGGACAGGAAGATGCTTTTCCGAAGAGATGTGGCCTTGGCTTCATTATCCCACCTCCTAACTCAGAAACCAGATCATGCCTTGTACAGCTGTGAGAGTGCACTCCCAGGAGGCTGGGGATGCCCCAGTCATTATGAACTGATGAGATTTTCTTTCATACATAACCCACCTGACAGATCTGATCAGATCACACCTGGGCTCTGCAGGCAGATGCTGGCTGAGCTGAGAGGTGATGACTGAAGTGCAGGGGGCATTAAACACTCCCCTTGCTGGTATGAGGTCTGCTTGTGTGCCTTTTGTGGGGCTTGCTCCCCTCCTCTCCTTATTACCCTCCCCATTTCACAATGATGTCATTGGGCTTCTCCTTCTAGTTCATCTTCTTCTGCCTTCACCTCGTGCACCAATTCCTTTCCCTCCTGCTTGTTGACTTTCTCGTCTCGAGCTCTCCTGCCTTCCTGCCTGAGTTCACTTTATTTTTAATGGAATTTCTCCTCTGGTTCTCTTCTCTCTCCTCCTACTCTGTGTTCTTCCACAGTCGCCCAGCTATAAATAACCTGAGGCGTCCAACCTTTTGCTCTCATGGAGAAATGAATAATTAAAACTCCAGAGGAAGACATGTGGATTAAATCAGGCACTTAATTCCTTCAAAACACAGAGAGCATTTTGTGGTGTCCTGTACAAATGGATGAGTCACAGTCAATTTCTTTCAGAGGGGAGAAAGCTGTTTGATTTGGTCAACACTGTATTAAAAAATGGAGCATGCTAATGAATGTCAGATGTTGGACGGGAGCGACACTTCTCCCACATTCAGTGGCATGAGCCCTGGAGTCCCAACTATAACACATGTGGAAGTGACAGAGTTTACTGACCAGTGGTTCGTAGAATGTTTCTCTGTAATATTTCCTTTACATTATCAAATATCACAAATTTTGAGTCCTTGCTTATTAAATATGGTGAAGTGGGGAATTGCGATTCTCTTAGAGATATTGCTGAGGTGATGGCTTTTGGGACTATTTAATAGTAAGTGCTCAGAAAGCTCAGGTGATGTCTCAGGAATGGGTCCACAAAGGAGGTTGGCAGTCGCTGAGCTGAATGGTTCTCACTGACTCCCCTCACTGTACAAGTTCTTCTTCAGCTTTCCAGAGACTGGGTTCCTTCCAGAATGGTCTAATTTTATGGTACCTTCTCTTACCCTGAAACATCTTGCTGATGTCGTCAAGAAAGTGTGGGCATCAGGATCCATTATGCCACACCCTGCTCTGCTGCTTTGTAAATAGACTTTATGAAGGAAAGTCAAGGAGCATTTTCAACCTGGATGAAGTCTACAGAGCCTTTTATGGGAGGCCAAGGGCCTCTGCAGAACCTTGAAGGGAGAGGTATCGTTAAGAGACCCGTGAGGAGAAAAGGCCTGGGTACTGGATTTACAAATAAAACACACACACAAACCTAAGGAAGCTATTGGTAATTTTACAGAAATATCTCAGACCTGGCTCAACCCAGGAAATAGTCATGTGTTGGAACTCCCTCAAAAGAACAGGTGTGTGTGTGTGTGTGTGTGTGTGTGTGTGTGTGTGTAAATTCTGCTTTGAGAACAGATAAAATAAATTAAAAACTACCTTAGAGGAAATTACTCAGTGAGGTAGGAGGGAAGGGTGAGTGGCATCTTAAAAGCTGAACAGTAAGGAGGGCAGTAGACTTACATTTTTATTAAAAAAATCATTTGGCAGCATGTGTTTTGGTTAAATCCCTTCTTCTCTTTTAACATTGATTAGCTGCTTTTCTCTAAAATGAGTTTCATTATAGAAAAAATGTTTTCATCTGTTTATCTCCCGGCTCCCATATGCTACGCTCTCAAAGTTTAGGTCCTTTGGGAGGAGTAGGTGTTAATTAAGCTAATTACTTACTTTAGTTTATTCAGACCTTAGAGATGGCTTTAGGGCCCATTACACAGGGCTCTCCCAGAGAAATAAACACATCTTTGAAATAATTTAATTGTTTCCTTTGCATGCACTTTGCTGCTAAATAAGGGGAAAGACTTTGGATAAGGGTGATTTGTTTGGGGAAGCGCTGAAGGTGAAAGTCACACGAACGCAGTGCTTCTTAAACTTTAGTGTGTACATGGATTGAATTGCCAGCGCATGTTGTTAATGCAGGTTCTGGTTGGACAGGACTACCGGATAGTGCCATTGCTGCTGGTCTGAAACCACACTTTGAGAAGCAAGGAGTTAGATTTAAATGTCATGTTTTTGGTGCCACTGTAAATAGTACTTTTAAAAAAATGTTAATTTTCCATTCCATGGCTAGTATATAGACATGCTATTGTTTTTTGTATATTGTCTTTGTATCGGCAATTTGCTAAGCTCACTATTAGTACCAATAGCTTTTTTGTAGAAATTTGGGATTTGCTGCGTAGATAGTCATTTTTTCCAAGGATAGAGACAGCATTATTTCTTTCTTTCTAATCTGTATGCCTTTTATTTCTCCTTTCTGGAATTTTTGCACTAGCAAGTATCGCTAGTATGATTGTTGAATAAGAGTGCCTTACTGGTTCTTTTAAAGCTAGGAATGTTATTTCAAGCAATAATTAAAGCAGATCTAAGAGTGGTGTCTTAAATTGAGGGCCCATTGCCTATTAACATATCTTCAGGTGATTTTTTTTCAGTTACTGCAAAAAGAGACTCTCCTCTGTGGATTAGAAACTTTCTAGGGCTCATCCTCTACCCAAGGGTTTTGTTTCTGCTTCTGAGGTACTTGAGATGTCAGCATTTACCCAGGCACCCCCACTTCAGACAAAGTCATGCCAGTGATGGCCAGACCTCTGGCTCACCACTCTCTGAACTATGCTGTCTCTTACCATTCCTGCCACAAAACAGGGGTGTCTTCTGCCCAGGCAACCCACGCTTGAATAGCTCTAATTAACAGCATTTCTTGTGACTGTCTTTTGCCTTTTCAAAAGGTTGCTGAACATGAAATAAAAATCACAGGTTTCCTGGGCCCTAATTTTAAAAAGGTGCTGAACCTGGGTGTCTTGTGTCAATCTACTTAGCTTCACATAACAAAGGAAACAGCAAATGTATCCCCCCTTCAGAACTGTAGCACCACCTGTGATACTTTCACATCACTGAGGTGGAAGAGAGCAGACATTTTTGTGTGGACCCACCACCTCTTAATGCACGGCCATGCAGTCCCTTACAGCTCTGCAGAGCCATTGTCGGGAAATTCTTCCAGCCCTGCCATGTGCTTTATCCTCCATCAGGTTTTCAGCCTCCCATATACTCCTTTTCTATCTTTTATCAATGAATATCCCAGACAAATAAATTACACTGGGAGCAAAAGAGAAAGGGTCATTAATGATTTTTTGAATCCATTTTTGAAATATAAGTTTCCAAATCAGATATTTATTATAAGAGATCAAAGAAAATAAGAAGCTCAAATCTTTGCATATTTCATTCTGTGTTGGCATCATGTTATAAAGTCAAGTAACATTTCTGTTACATATTTCATTGGATATGTCCTTGAAAAGCTTTGAATAATTGTTATTGTATTTGCTGGGGGATTTTAAATGGAAAAAGAACTTAAAACAACATTTGCTGCACATGTATAACATTTATTCTCCCTCTGTTCAATAATGGCTATTTGGACTTAGTCACTAAAAAATTGGGTAAAACTCAAAACTCACCTCAGCCCTCAAACTGGGAAGTATTTAGGGAAAAAAAACAAAAACAAAAAAAAGCCCTTTCTATGGCATGTACAATCACAATTTAGATATTGAAATTCTTCTTTTACAAAATAAAACCTATGGATGCTTGTCTTTTCTTTAAGAAACCTGAATATAGATAAAAATTTTCTCTTGGAGATGTAGTCATCTGTCTCTAGAGGCTTGTATGATAAGCAGAAAATGATAAATGAAGATGTGTGATTTTTAAATGTCTCTTTCGTATACAAAGTTATCAGTGAAACCATAAGCATCACAGTTCAACTGGAGAGAATATGGACTTTGGCTAAAAATTCACAATAACTCAATATTTATGTTGTTCCCATTATCCAACAGCCCTTGTACTCCAGAACCTTCAATGTCTTCCTAGAGCCCCATGCATTATATGTCAGCCTCTTTTGCCCAGGATTCTGCAACTTCCATGCTTAGTCTAATCCTACCCACTCCAGAGCAACCGAACTTCACAACAGACTACCACCTGTTTCCCAAAATCTAAGTGCAGTTTTGCTTCCCGATGCTTTTGACATGGTATTATCTTAGGCTGGACAGACTTTCTCTGCCTGTTGAAGTTTTATTTCTCAGCCACCACTACATCAAATTTCATTGTCTTTTTTTTCTTTTTAAACATCTTTATTGGGGTATAATTGCTTTACAATGGTGTGTTAGTTTCTGCTTTATAACAAAGTGAATCAGTTATACATATACATATGTTCCCATATCTCTTCCCTCTTGCATCTCCCTCCCTCCCACCCTCCCTATCCCACCCCTCCAGGCGGTCATCATTGTCTTTATAATACTTTTTCTATAAGAGAAAATGTATCATTCCTCTGCCTTTCACAAAAATTGCCTCCCTCTCTTCTTAGCACTAATTTCATTCTGTTTGGATTATCTGTTCTTCTTACCATGTCTGTCTACCTGGCAAATTGCATTTCCAATGAGGATAGGACTCTTGGTTTATGGGTCCCCAAATTTGCACTGTGTTTTGGTCATTGTTGGTGCTCAAGAAGTATTTTTAAGATAGGTGTATTTGTAGCCAAAGCCTCTGATGCTGCACCCACAATGATTGATGGAAACAACATTTTATATTCCAGAGCAGTATTTTGTGCCTTAAACAAGCCTGTGTGCTTTTAGGGCCATTTAGTTGACCTATAGAGACCCCAGTCGACTCTAAACTCCCATGTTTTTGTGTTGAATCTGATCTCAATAGCCACCAAAAGTGGATGCACAGTAATGTTCTCAGGTCTGTAGCTTGTCTCCTAGAAGTCATGGTCATTATCACCTTTGCAAGGTACCTGCTGTCATCCAGGAAGTGGGCTCCGAATGTACTTTAAAAATGCATGCTGGGGCTTCCCTGGTGGCGCAGTGGTTGAGAGTCCGCCTGCTGATGCAGGGGACGCGGGTTTGTGCCCTGGTGCGGGAAGATCCCACATGCCGCGGAGCAGCTAGGCCTGTGAGCCATGGCTGCTGAGCCTGCACGTCCGGAGCCTGTGCTCCACAGCGGGAGAGGACACAACAGTGAGAGGCCCGTGTACTGCAAAAAAAAAAAAAAAAGAAAGCATGTTGTATGCTTTAAATGTGTACAATTTTTATTTGTCAAGTGTACCTCAATGAAGCTGGAGAAAAACTGCACTGTTTTACATGTAAGAAAATACATTACTCTGGGAAGTAAATTCAACACATTGCAAGCCAGCAGAGCACACAATTATAAACAATTTCCTAAGCGTGTGTCTCCATATACAGTAGTCAGCTATTGGTTTATGAGTGCTAACGAGAAGAAGGAAGGGAGACACAAAGAGAAGGATCATTTTGATCCAGTTTTTGAGTTTGGGGGGCTTTATATTCACAATGAAACATAAGTGGACCTGACATTACAGTGATCCATGATTGTGTGAGGCCAGTCACATAGGGAAAGATCTATGCTGACCAATGGAAAAGAGATGCCATTGTTTTCAAGCTCTTTTTTAATTTTGTGGACTTATTTCTAGGAAAAGTCTTATATTGGTAAACTATGTTTACTGGAAAAGAATAAATTTGCATGAAATTGGGATTATCCTGGAAAGCCTTGAAAATATGAAAATAATAGGGACAGTTTTCCCCACCTTTTCAAATGACACCCCAATTTTTAGAGTTGTGCAAATGAGAAGACTCAGACTCATCTTTGACACCCTTGTAGCAATCTATCATGAAGACCTACTCATGTTCCAACATAAATATCTGTGAACCATCTCTGTTTCAACAGCTGTCACCCTTGTCCAAGTTAAAATCACCTCTCCTTTGGTCTACTAGACTAGCCTTCTCTCTGGCTCCCCTCTAATGGTTCTCCACACTGGAGTTAGAGTGATCTTTTTAAAAATGCAAATCTGATTATGCCATCCCCCAGCTTAAAACCTTTCAAAGGCTTGCCATTGCTCTTTAGATAAAGACCAGAATCCTTGTGGCTCACAAGCCCTTTTTTCTCTGGCCTCTGCTTGTGTCAGCAAACCCATTGCTTACTGCTGACCATCACTCCTCACTCTACAACCGCACTGGCCTTCTTTCTGCAACTCAGTTTCACCCTGGTCTTATAACACTTTTGCCAGTTAGGATGAGTAAATATTTAGGATGAGCATTTTCTGGTCTAATATCTATAAACTCTGGGGAGGGGGAACAGGTACCTGCTTATAGCACATGGCAGAGACTCACTGAGATATTTTTTTCAGTGAGTGATTTTTTTCTATGAATTGTTGGACCTCAGTAGACTGTGACGTCTTCAAGGACAGCATATGCCGGAGACACATCCATGGGCCTGTCGTTCATACCAACTGGGCCCAGCCCTGTGCCTGGCACACATGGGCACTGGGTAAACATTTGTAGCACATTGACTTTAAATCACTCTGACTCTAGCTGAGAGCCTTGAGAGTCAGACAAGTAGCATCAACATTGCTTGGGAGCTTATTAGATCCAGAATCTCAAGACTCACCCAGACTTACTAAATCAGGTTCTGCATTTCCCCCCCCGCCAGGCCCACTGTTTAATTGTTGAGGTATAGCATATATACAGTAAAATACGTAAAGTGTACTAAACTTAACTGCACATCCTAATGTATTAACTGTGTTACCACTTCTGATCAGAGGTAGAACATTCCCAGCACCTAAGAGCGTTTCTTTCTTCCTGTTTTCAGTCAGTACTCTCAGAAGTAACCACTAGTCTTACTTCTTTCTATTAATTAGCTTATTAGCTTTTCACATTCTTGGACTTATAAAGTACCACTCTTTTTCACTGAACATTTTCAAATCTGCATTTTCACAAAACACCCACCCACAAAACTTGCATGTTCAAGTTTGAGAAGCATTTCTAGGGAGACTTTGTTCTCACCCCTGATGGCACATTGATGTCCACTGGTGCCTGGGTACCACCCCCACGGATGCTGATTTAATTGGCTTTGGGTGAGGCCTAGGCAGCAGAATTTTTTAAAAACCCTCAAGGGATTCTAACTTGCAGCCAAAATTGAACACCGCTCTGTATGTCCTTAAATCCTATATCAACCAGAGCTCCCTGCCTCTTTAATCCATGCTGGGAAAGAACAGTCATTACCTCTCAGAATGAAGCAGATCTCACCCAGAGCATATTTTGTCTGCTTTCTCAGTTAACTGCTTTTCTCATCTCCCACCTTCTCTAGAACCTAGAGAAGACACACTTAAGCCTTTGGCTTGTGTTTTCATCATCCCATGGGAGCAGTGGTATGCTGGAGCTGGCTCATACTGGCTTGTGAAGGCAGACTTTGTGCTTCTCTTTCCAATTATGCACTCAAGGACGACATGTTGGTAATTTGAAATTGGCCATGATGGGAGTCTTTACACCACAGAAATGGGCAAACACTACCAGTCAGGTTCTGTTTCCTCCCCAGTCTCCTCCTGGAGAGTTGGTTTGCATCACATATTCCCTTAATATAGGCAAAGTAGTTAGAAAGCGGTTCCCATCATCCACTCAAGCTTTCACTTCTGCCAACACCTAACTTACCATTTGGCAATTAATCATATGTTTAAGTAATATTGGCAGCGCATCCACTGCTTTGGGAGTATAAGAAGATGGGCATGATTATCGTGTTTCTTCCATCCAGCTTAGTTTGAAATCCTTAGACGAATGCTTCCAGGATCACTACTGTCTGGTCTTATTTAGGCCATCAGTACATGAATAACAGAGCAGAGGTCAGTGAGAACATTCACTACTGTACCTCACTTAAGGTTTTTCGTTGCATCTAGTATTCTCTTGGGGTTGTCCAGCATTTGACTTATCTGATTTCTATTGATCATTGAATGCCACTGATTACAAAGTGATTCAAGATATTTTGCAGACATTTTCTAAGTAAACATATGGGGTAACACTGATAAAGGATTTATGATTCTTAGTGGTTAAAAACAAGACTTTTTAAGTCAGATAGATATGTGCTTTAATCATGGCTCTTCTACTCCTAACTGGGTGACTATGGGCCAGTTATAACATCTCTAAGTTTCGTGTTCCTCATCTGTAAAATGAATGAAAAATCCTTTGTGGAATTGTTGTGAGGATTAATTAAGGAAAAACAGGCAATGCACTAGGCTTCAAACCTGACACATAGTCAAACTTTACTCATTGTCATAGGCTGGGTCCCCAGGAACAGACCCTGAGACAAGGATTTGCGTGGAAGTAGTTTGAGAGGTGATCTTAGGAAATATTGGTGGGTGAGGAGTGGGAAAGGGAGACAGGGAAGAGCTGGAAACCAATAAAGGGTGCAATTGTCAAGCAAATTTACATGTTAGCAATTGGAACTTAATTTTACTGGGGAATCTGAGAAACAATGTAGAAGATATAACTCAGGTTTGTCCCATTAGAAGGTAGGAAGCTGTGGTATTAATCCATCAACCCAATAGTAGTAGCCATGTATGGGAAAGCTTTCTATACCAGAAGGTTGTTTTTCTGATCCATTACTCTGAGAAAGGCAGGATAGTATAGTCAGAGAAGCATTATTTCATCTCCTAAGGTTTGTTTTAGCTGTATTAGTCACAAATAGTCTCATGGCTTAATTTCTTTTTGTAGGCACAAACACTACTGCTGGTGTGAATTAAAATCACACTCACATACACACACACACAGAAAACCCTTGTACAGTTTTACTTTTCATCCTGTAGTGATGGGAAACAGTACTATATAGCCGTTCAGCTCTAATATGCTGAAGCATAGATTTGTCTAGGGGCAGTGTGGCTCAGTAGAAAGACCATAGGATGAGGAGTTAGGAGACTTTTGTGGAGTCTTGACTCAGTCACTTAAACTATTTTTGTAGCCTTGAAAGGAGCAAAATTTCCCTGAATCCCTGCTGATGGGGAAGAATTACCTGCATAGTTAATTCTTTGTGGTGAGGAGCACAGGGAATAATGCTTTGAAAAGGGGTTGTCTCGGATGCTGAGGTCTGTATCGGAGGGGCCATGTTTCCATCAACCACCAGAGCAAGGTGCTTCTAGTTTCTTTTGGCAGGATTCCTGAATTCCCTGTAGGGCTTTGGAGTTACCTTGTATTTTTCATGTATCCACAGCATTGTAGTAGTTTGTGACCTGAAGACATAGTGACTCTCTGGAGGCACGTTAGACACATTGATGTAAATCAGCTGGTTCCAAGGATTCTGTGCAGCTCTTGTCTTCAGTGAAAAATGTGGCTGCAACTGCTTTGTTCAGTTTCTCCTAGAAAACAGTGTTGATATCAGTTTCTTTGACATCTTGGAATATTTCCTTGGCTCCTCAAACATGAAGGAGAAGAAACCAGGGCAAATGCTTATATAAATTTATTCCCCCTTGTTCTCAAATCCAAGGAATGATCATTTTGGATTTGGATGGAATCTTCTTTGCCCTCAACATGTCCATCACTTTATGAATTAAGTTCTACAGGTATATAAGGTATTGGTTTTCAATTACTGAACAAATTTTAACCAGGTAAATATTTAGATGGAAGACTTTGGAATTACAAGAATTTACTACATGCTTTGAACTTCAAAGAGCTCCTTTTCTATAAATTGGGTTGTCCAATGTAAATTTTTTCTTGCAGCTCCACATGGGAGCAAGGAACTTATAAGTATATATAATAAGATGCAGTGTGGCATTCTAGCAATTAAACAATCTCAGTATGATACAAATGTACTCACATCAGATTCTGGGTTTTGAATTGCAGTGCAAAACTATATACATTTTAAGGATGGACTTACTTTTAGAGAAAAAAATACTATATCTCTTTATTTTTTAAAAAATAAATTTAGACAAATATGGAGTAAGCTAGAGTTAACTAGAGTTAATTCTCAAGACTCTAAACTTAAGTACCTGAAAATTTAGATATTTATAGGTTAGTGTTTTTTAATTAGAAAATCTAATGCTCACCAAAAATATTATTCAATATTAATGTGGTTACAATATTTTTACTTTCAATTTAAAAAAAATTTGGTGAGATTCTTTAGAAAGCAAAAATGATGACACAAATTAAAGATACTAGGAAATAATTATATCATCTTTTTCTTTTTTAAGACAGTTTGCTCAAATCAGCATAATCTGTAACTTCAGCATAAGCATAAATTTCAGAGTATCCATAAAGATAATGTATGCAGAATATTTCTAGATAGTTTCATATATAGTACATATATAATAGTTTTATTATAAGCCAATTTGAAGCTTATTGAACATTGCATATATATATGAAAATAAATCTGGGTCTTTCCTCTTTTTTCTATCAATAGAATTTTTTATACATAAACAAAACAGACAACTCACATGAGCAAATACTAATAATAGACCACCAATGATCCTGGCAACAACGTACACAAAGTGGAAGTTACAATCTTCCTTTAACCATAAAGTCTAATCATGGCAAAGGGGATAAAAAGTTATTTATAATAATTGTTTTTAATAATTATATTTGATAAACTAATTACTCCTTTTATGTGACTTCACTTTCTAAACCTGACACTTCATTTTTGTGAGTAGAAGGACCTGCGTATGTTTGCATCCAGTACATAGAATATGTGCAATGAATAACTGCAGATTGATTGGACTCCTTTGACTTTTTTAGCATTTTTAAAATATTGAAGTATAGCTGATTTACACTGTTGTGTTAGGTTTTGGTGTACAGCACGGTGATTTAGACATATATATTCTTTTTTTTTAACGTCTTTATTGGAGTATAATTGCTTTACATATATATATTCTTTTTCAGATAATTTTCCATTATGTTATTATAAGATATTAAATATAGTTCCCTGTGCTATACAGTAGGACCTTGTTGTTTATCTGTTTTATGTATAGTAGTTTGTATTTGCTAATCCCCAACTCCTAATTTATCCCTACCCCCACTTTCCCCTTTGGTAACTATAAATTTGTTTTCTGTGTCTGTCAGTCTGTTTCTGTTTTGTATATAAGTTCATTTGTATCATTTTTTTCAGATTCCAGTTACAAGTGATATCATATGATATTTGTCTTACTCTGTCTGACTTCACTTAGTATGATAATCTCTAGGTCCATCCATGTTGCTGCAAATGACATTATTTCATTCTTTTTTATGGCTGAGTAATATTCCAGGGTGTGTGTGTGTATGTATGTGTGTGTGTGTGTGTGTGTGTGTATGAAAATATATACCACATCTTCTTTATATATGGACGTTTAGGTTGCTTCTGTGTCTTGGCTATTGTAAATAGTGCTGCTATGAATATGAAGTGCATGTATCTTTTTGAATTAGAGTTTTCTCTGGGTACATGCCCAGGAGTGGGATTGTTGGACCATATGGCAACGGTATTTTTAGTTTTTTAAGGAACCTCCATAATGTTTTCCATTGTGGCTGCACCAATTTACATTCCCACCAACAATGTAGGAAGGTTCCCTTTTCTGATTGGACCCTTTTGAATTCTGGTATTTTCACGCACTTATCTCTGTGACACTTTATTTATATCTTTGCAAGTGTTTTTATTAAATCACATTATATATGTAAGACTTTTCACTCATTTAAAATGGCTAATTGTTAAGAGATCTGAATGGATAAGTCTTAGTGATAAGAGAATTTATCTCATAGGTTCCATTGGTAAATGAAGCATAGGGATGTTTACGTAGAAAGTTTCTAGAGCTTTCAGTGATCAAACGATGGAAATTTTAAAGAACCACCTAGAGGAGATACCTGAAACTAAATGGCATCGCTGTGGTTTCTGTGTGGCAGATCAGGGAGGAGGTGTTTTCTTCCTTGGGTGATTTATTGTCAGATATGGATTGACTGGCTATTCAGCACAGGATGTCACCTTAATTGCAGGTCCTCACTGAGGTGTGAGCTTCTCTTGTGCTACTTTTCACAGCCCTGAAAGGGGAAGGTGTTTTGGTAGCTAATTATTACCTCTGTCTATTATTGCTGTTACAACAAAATGGTATCTTGCTTGAATTAATCATCAGCCCATGTGGTGAAGATTACTTCCCAGGACTTATCAACTTATTAAACAATTAAACTGAAATTCTGGGGACAGTGGAGCTTATCAGTGGAGTCTCTGCTGCTGTCATGCTCTTGTAAGTAACAGGAGACTGTTGTCTCTATACTCCTCTCACTGTGGTTCCTTCGCTTGAAGTCCAGGATCCTTGAATACTGGATAGAATTAGTTCATAGCTGATTTTTTTTTAACATCTTTATTGGTGTATAATTGCTTTACAATGGTATGTTAGTTTCTGCTTTATAACAAAGTGAATCAGTCATACATAAACATATGTTCCCATATGTCTTCCCTCTTGCGTCTCCCTCCCTCCCACCCTCCCTATCCCACCCCTCCAGGCTGTCACAAAGCACCGAGCCAATATCCCTGTGCCATGCAGCTGCTTCCCACTAGCTATCTACCTTACTACGTTTGTTAGTGTGTATATGTCCATGACTCTCTCTCGCCCTGTCACAGCTCACCCTTCCTCCTCCCCATCATAGCTGATTTTTAACTTTACAAACACTTTTGTGGAAAAGAACGAAGTAAGTTTCACCTAAAGTAGGTTTATCAGAAATTATAATGTTTTTCCTTTATTACCTATTAATTTTTTAGTGTTGGATGTTTATTCCTTTCAGACATTTGAAGCCAATTGCCAAATCCTTCACCAGCCATTACACAACCAGGTCATTTCCTTTGGCTCTAACTCAGAAGCAATTTCCTTGATCATTTATATGACCTTTTCCCCCCTTAAGCTTCCCTTAATTAATCTTCCTCTTGGATATTGTGCAGCCTGGGATGCTGGATACAATTGTGACATTCATTTCAGGAGACTACTTCAGGGGGACAGATTTCTTTTTTCTGTTTTCTTCTCCTACTCTCCTCCTGCACTTTCTTTAAAACAAAACAAAACAAAACAAAATAACAACCAAAAAAATTCTTTTTCTTAGAGTGTCTCAGACCCCAATGGCCACACATAGGCTGATCTCTAAAAGCGAAAATAGCTTAGGTGAACTTTATCAAAGTTTTTGTTGTCAATGTTGGGTTTTTATTTGTTTGATTGTTTTTATATGAACCATTTTTTAATTGGAAAAGTAAACCATAGTCATAGTATAAAAAAATTAAAACCCTATAACAGTAAATCTCCCTTCCAACCCAGACTCCTGACCCCAGATGCTTCTGTTAAAGTGATAGATATGCTGATTTCAACAAACAAGGACAGAAAGATGAGACAGTTATTTTGTAATATCTTTAACTGCCTCATTGGTTTTATCTTCCAAATCAGTGATTTTCCAAATTCAGTGATTTGTGTCCTGAATACATGGTTACTCTCAGGTGACACGTAAGACACGTTGATGTAAATCAGTTGGTTCCAATGATTCTGTGCAGCTCTTGGCTTCGGTGGAGAGTGTGGCTGCAACTACTTTGTTCAGTTTCCTCCTGGAAGACAGTGTTGATATCAGTCTCTCGGACGTACTGGAATATTTCCTTGGCCCATCAGACATGAAGGAGAAGAATCCAGGGCAAATACTTAAATAACTTTTTTCTTCCTTGTTTTCAAATCCGAGGAATGATCATGTTGGATTTGGATGGAAGCTTCTTTGCCCTCAACATGTCCACCACTTTATGAATTAAATTCTACACGTATACAAGGTATTGTTTTTCACTTACTGAACAAATTGTAACTAGGTAAATATTTAGGTGGTAGACTTAGCAAGAATTTACTGCATATTTCGAACTTTTAAGAGCTTCCCCGCCCCCCCCATTAGGATTACTTGTGATCCTTCTACCAATACTTCAAAGATTGAATGTTACATAGTAAAGGGAAAGGGAAGAGTGAAAGGAAGAGAGAGAATTCTCTTTTTAAAAAAGACTAATAGTGACAGTTTATTAAGTTTTTTTTCACCCAACAATATATTTTAGAGGTCTTTCTATATCAACATCCATAAGTCTACTTTATCCTTTGTCACAGATGCATAGTATGGATAAGTTATAATCTATTTTTTATTTTTTTAATTAATTAATTAATTAATTTGTCTGCGTCGGGTCTTAGTTTTGGCATGCAGTATCTTTGTTGTCACCTGCGGGATCTTTTGGTTGTGGCCTGTAGGATCTAGTTCCCTGACCAGGGATCGAACCTGGGCCCCCTGCATTGGGAGCACAGAGTCTTAGCCACTGGACCACTAGGGAAGTACCCGTAATTTATTTTGCCTGTCCTTTGTCAGTGGCCATTTCAGTTATTTCATTCATTCATTCATTTTGACTGTTAAAGTCATGCTGTAGTGATTGTCCCTATTTGTATGCCTCATAACCATGTATATACTTGTCAGATAAAATTCTATGCATGCTAGACATAAATGTCTTTGCATGCAGATATGTGTATAACTATTTGTATACTCAAACAGAATCATTAAGAAATACAGTTCTCTACCACCCTGATTTCCTCACTTTACAAAGTACTTTGGGATGGCGACAGGTACAGAGCCATCTCATTCTTCAGGTTTCCTTGCCTTTCCCTTCATAGATGTAGATGTCAGGGTGTTATTTCTACAGTGAAGACATTCAGGGCCCGCAGAAATAGTGTGAGTAGATGCCCCTGGATGTGAGACAAATGCGCTGAAGAGGTTGGAGCCAGTGGCAGGCAGCCTTGTTATAGTTCAGAAGCCTGGGCTCTTGGCCGTGGGAGAGACGATGGGGCAATGGAGCCCAAGCCCTCATTCTCTGTGTGGCGGGACTGGACATCTAGGCAAAGTCAGTCTCATGCCTGAGTCACTTAACCAGTGAGGGGCAGAACCTCCCAGCTCACCACCCAGGGCTTTTTCTACTACCCCATGGAAACACCCATGTTTGTCTCTCTGTTTCTTGTAGGCTGACTCTCCTACTGTTTATTATTTCTCTTCATGACCTTGACTGGGTTCTCTTGACCCAGTTGAAAGGGGCATTTAAACACCATCCCACTCAACCTCTGGAACCTAGTTAAAATTTGACAGGCAGTTCTGTCTTGCAGGAGAGATTTTTGCCAATTTCTCTGAGGCCCCCATCTCAATTTGATGATGATTTCAAAATCATTGCTAAAAAATAATGATATAACTTTGGGGGAAAAACGATGGTTCTCTGTCTTTCTCTCTCTCCTGTATTGCTTTTGAAGATGCTTAGGTGATAGGGGAATAGTGGGCAGCCAGGCCTTGTCCTATTGACATAGTGTGGGGGAGGGGAAAAGCCAGTGGTGACCTTAATGAATCAGATCACATCCATGTGGTCCTTCTCTCATGGTGGTCAGGGAAGAGAAAATGCTGCTTGGTGTCCTTTCTCAGCTGAGTATGCCTCCAGGTGGACAGGCATCTGTCAGAATCATGAGCTGAGAGTGCTGTGGTGAAAGGAAGGTGGGAAGTCATGATATATGTGTCTGCACTTGAATATGCATGTTATGAATGTATATACATATGCATTTACTATATATGTATATGTACACCATGTACATATATGTATATGTGTGTACAAATGGGGGCATATACACACCTATATATGCACATGTATAGATTTGTATAGATGTATAGATTTTACATGTATAGATATGTATAGATTTTACAATGTATGGCTGTGAAGGGAAGCAGAAGATAAGGACTCTCTCAAACCTCTTCCATGCAGGAAAAAAAGAAACAACTATATTAAGAAGATTTGAGAACAGAAAGTTCTGACAAAAGCAAGGATGTTTTTCTTCCTAAAGTGAAGATCTCCCACAGGACAAATTATCTCCAACTACCCACTTTCTATCACAAGCAGTATTTATCCTTCTTCTGTCTGTTTACATGGGGGCATCTCCACTGACACTGGTTGCCATGGTAATTCAAAGCAACTGGTCTGGCCCTGTAGTTTAGGATAATATATTTCAAATAGGCAGGGTAAAGGGCCCAGAGAATGCACATTTGTGGCCTGGCACCTTGCTAATCTGTGCTGAATTCTTAGGGTAAAAAGAAAAAAATCAATGCTGTGCTCTGTGAACCAATTTCTTTTGACAAGATAAGTACTTGTGACATGTCTGCTCTTCCCAGGTAATTGTTAAATAGATCTGCAGATTAAATTGACCTTAGAAATAAACAGTCACACTCATTCCTCCACGGTGATAACTGTTCAAAACACACCTTCCAGATTTCTCTAGACTAGTTCCCATGTGGGGAGAAGTAGTTCATTGGGTTGCAAGCATTGACTCTGGTGTCCAATTACTTGGGTTTGAATCCTAGCTCTGCCACTTACTGGCTGGGAGACCTTGAGAAAACTGCTTAAACTTTTTGATCCTCAGCTTTCTTATCTGCCATTCAGGATGATAATAGTCTCTACCATTTAGTGTTTTACTGAAGAAGAGATTTATTGATATATGTACAGCACCTAGAATTGTGCCTGGTCCATACTAAGGGCTACATAAATGTCAGATATCATCGCCACCACATCACCACCACCACCACCACCATCATCATCATCATCATATTTCTGTTATTACATTTAATTCTTATTGGGAAGAATTGACATTTTTTTCCATCCTACATTTATATGGGCTCTGGGGAGAAGAAAAAAGATAATAAAGTCCATAAAACAGAGTCTGAGTGGAAGCTTGAAGTCACAGGAATTCTTTGAGATAACCTGAAAATCTTTCTGAACACATTTGAGAACTTCCAGCCTTTCTTCCTTCTCCTAAATTCAGGTTTTGGTAGCCTTTGAAGTGGCCATCATACCACTAATAAGTTACATGAAGTGGCTTTTCTCCAAGCCACTGGATGTGCTGAGAGTTTGTGCTCAGCCACACTCTGCTACTACAACCAGCTGGAGTTTTGGAGCCAGGAGATGAGTCAGGGAGGGTATGTACATGTAAGAGAGAGAAGATGGGACCAAACATGAGTTGAGTTGTGGACATTTGTTATTTTCTAATTCCCTTTTTTTAAAAAGTATATGAGAAAAAAATAAAGTATATTAGAAAGCTGAGTTCAGGGAAAGATTAAGAGTACAATTCATTGTATTAGTACTTTTTGCCAGGCTTTCTTTGGAACCTGTGATCTAGTAATGGCCGAGCTGGAACGAGTCCACTGGGAATATTTGCTTCCACACTCCCCTTTATGGAGGAGGAAGTGGAACCCTAGAAATGATGGCCTGGGCAGGGAGGGACAAAGACAGGGCGAGAACCCAGAGCACCACTGGATGAATCCAGAGCTACCTTCAGAAGTAGGACTGTTTATGGTTTGAGTCCTCAGTACCATCTGGACTCCTCCCCACTGTCGTCTCTTCTACGTCCTGGTCCTTTGACACTGTTAGAGGATTCTTCTCAGAGGCCTGGGACATCCTTTGTTCCATGACAGCAGCAGCCTCCTGTGGGGTGCAGTGCTTGTCTTGTGGAATTCCCACAGGGAAGGCTAGTCTTCTTTGTCCCCAGTAATGCCATCTATTTATTTAAAAGGGAATCAGATGTCACTGGGGACTGGTGTCTATTCTAGCTCTGTGCACTTACTTGACCTCAGACAAAGAAACTGTTGTTCTGAATGCCAGGTTCTGACTGGACTAGCTGAACTTGGGGGATTCACCAGGCAGAGAGCTGTAGACTTTTCTGTCCTACTAGAGTGTGTACTTGTTAGTGGCAGCAAGACATTTGTTTGCCAAGGGAGCATTGATGTATGGCCCTTAGTCTTTTTATTGACTTCAGAGTCTCTGAGAACAGTGTTTACTGTCCTCTGATAGGATAGGCATTTCTTTTTGTACTTTCATTTTTTATTTCCCTAGGATAAAAAAATAAGAAATTTCATTACTCCCAATTCTGACTTTGGTTGTCATGTGCATTTTCTTCTCTTAAGTAAATGTGCTTTGCTGGCCTCTCATCCCTTTCACTCTACAAACGTCTGTCCATTCACTCCACAATATTCATTAAACATCTACAGAGTGGCAGGAATGGAGCTGAATGAAGGGGGCACTAAGGCAAACAAGAGCCCATCCTGGGCCATGAGGAGTCCACAGGCTAGTGGGAGACAGGCAAGTAAGTGATTCCATTGTGTGCTCAGCAAATACTGCTTCATAAATATTTGGTAAGTTAAATTGATTCCAACAGTCAAAACTGAAATTTGGGATTACTTGGCAAGATATTTCAGGTCTGTCATCTAAGGGAATATTTCATATCATCTAGTCCAAGTGAGAAAATATTTCCAATCTTCTAGTCTATTGTTCAACTTTCTGTTGCTGTTGCTTTGGGACATAGGGTCAATTCAAGAAGCAAATTCAACAGTAATTTTCTCATTGATATTTCATTAGAAATATTTTAACGTTCAATTAAAAAGATTAACCTAAGAATATACTTTTTACTCATACTACCCCAAAGAGACCTCAAATAGACTTAGTTTTGAGTTGCATTTATTTTTATTGATCTTGAAGCTGTTGTCACTCTGAGGCCTGAAGGGATGAGGAATTGGGGGGGGGGTATAGGTATTGGGACTAGAGAAACCACCTGTCATTCTAGAGGGGACGCTTCTAGGAGCTATGACTTTAGCTCAGCTAGAGAACAGGACCAACCACAATGCTCCAGAAGGGAGGAAGCTGGGAATAACACCCTTGCTTCCTCTCCCCTGTCAGTCTCACCTGTTGACTGCATCTGATGTGAAACCAGACGGCCAGGGAGCTGCTCATGTAGCCCACACAGGTCAGACTCCCAGGAAAAATGGCAGCGTGTAAAGTGTGGAGATACATCTTCAGGGGCAAGGACAAATCTAGCATAGTAGGACTTTTGTAAGTGAATCCAGATGACCCTCTGGGGCCAAAAGGAAAGCATTTAAACTCATATAAGGAAATTACTATTTGCTCATCAAAGCTTAATGTCGTTACTGGGGGTTTTGAATCTAATGATATCTTAGGAAATCAGAGAAACAGTCAAGAGGTTGCTGTTTCATGGTATAATAAGTATAATTACAAATGCTTTGTCCTTCCACTGACTCACAGAATCTAATTCCATATCAGCTGGGCATGGTCTTTTTTCACCAGTAAATCTCAGCAGAAGTGAAGTTCTGGGACTTCTAAGCCTAGGTCCTAAGAAGCCTTGCAGATTCTGCCTTGGAATGCTCTGAGAACTTTGATTCACCGCCTAAGAAGTCCAGCTACCTTGATATGACCATATTGGACTACGCCCTGCATTTAACATATGCAGATGAGCCTCCCTCTTCCAGCCATCCCCACCAAGGTGCCAGATATGTAAGGGAAGTCACCTTGGACTCTCTAGACCAGCCTCTTCACCAGATAAACACCAGTGAGTGGCCTCATCTATGCCACGTGGAACAGAAGAATCACCAAGCAGAGCTCTTCCCAAATTTCCAGCTCACAAAACCAGTGGTATACAATGAAATGGTTATTGTTTTAACCCACTGAGTTCTGAGGCAGTTTGTTAAGCTGGAATAGATATTTAGGAAATGGCCTTACCCTCTGTGTCCACATTAATAACGGAAGGTAGCAACAACCCTCCATCAAACCCCATACACACATATAGTAACACATACCACTTTAACTTTACAGTTCTGTTCTCAGTGATCTAGCCAGATAATTGAGTCTAATGTGAAACTGTTGATTCTGGATGAATTTTGAATTCTGGAAATGGAGAAAGCAGTAAAGAGCAGCATCACCAGTTAACCTGTGCAGCCTGGGGAAAGATGCAGTCTGGGGAAAGGTGCAGCCTGGGGACAGTGTAGCCTGGGGAAAGATGCAGCCTAGAGAAGGTACAGCCTGAGGACTGTACAGCCTGGAAAGGTACAGCCTGGGGAAAGATGCAGCCTGGGGAAAGGTGCAGCCTAGGGAAGGTTCAGCCTGGGGAAACATGATCATCTTCATCACCTCAAGTTGTTTTTAAATAAAAGTTTAATTTTAAGAAACTATAATAAATTATATGCTCCTTGCCCAGATGTTCCATTAGGAAAACAAACATAAACATTTTATTCATGTCAGAGTGATTACACTAATTTCTAATGAAAAAAATGCAGCAAGGAAATGTGCAGGTAATGAGACAATCAGAAAAGGAACAAATATTAGTAAACATAGTACTGGTCAGAATACACTGGATTATGCTGCTGTAGCAAACCCCAAATCTCAGTGACTTCACATAGCAAAAGCTTTTTTTCCTGCTATTCTATGTGTGTGTGGGGTGTCTCCACTCACTGAAGTTACTCAGAGACACACAGTAGCTGGCGTTTTACACAGCTTGTGCTCCCACCATCTCCAGAGCTTCAGGAAAGAGAAATGGCAGCTCACATCTGGTTCTTAAAGCTTCATTCAGTGTGAAAGAGAGGCTTTCCATTCCCACTTCACTAGCCAAAGCAAGTTATATGGCCACACCCAGTTTGAAGAGGGCAGGGAGTTCTCCTGGGAGAAGGAAGAATCTAACAAAAATCCATTTTATAGGTTGAAAACAGGCATATGGAGGTGAAGCAAGTTGCCCATGGTCACAGCTGATACTTGTAGAGGAGGGCCTGGGACCCAGGTCCTTGGGTCAGATTCCAAAGGGCAGACTCTTTTTGACACGGTGCTTACCAAGCATATTCATATCATTGAGGAACAAGAACAGACAAAAGGGAGTGAGGAGAATTTGATAACTATTTGTATTTTGCAGCAACTTTCATCTTAATAAGGTACTTTGCTTCTCTTTTGACCTGTGCTCTGAAGTGCATTGATATGAATGGTAAGTTACGGAGGGCTCACCGTGTTCAGGGCACTGTTCTTGGTCTGTGGGAGAAAGAAAAAAATCAGAACACAGTATCTTTGTAGAGTTTATTATACTCTAGTAAAAGGAAACATCTTTAAAAGAATAAGGTTCTTTTTACATACAAATAGCAAAGTCTTGGAATTTGTTCAGATATAAATATATATTGTTCCAAGCAGATTTTAGAACAGTGGTTCTTAAATTTTTTGAATCTACTGAAAGCTATTCTCTCTCCTAGGAAAATGTATTTACACACTAGAACTATACCTTCCCCATATTACATGCTCAATAAATATTGTTTTTTTAAATTGAGGTAAAATTGATTTACAGTGTTTCAGGTATACAGCAAAGTGAATGAATGGAAAGAGAAGGAGGGACTATTTGGGATGTAGTGCTAATATATGTTCATCCTTATGTGGCTGTCATTCAGAAGAATATGGTATTTTGCTCTGGGGCATCTTAGCACATTTTTGTTGTTGTTGTTCATAGCATGAGAATTGGGCCCCGAAGAACTGAGCGAAGATCAAATACTGAATGGAAAATAAAGCAATGGATTGATTGTAACCCTCAGAGAGTTAGTTGGGTGTTAGAGTAGTTGTTGAAACATGTAACAAATTCTGAGGGAAAGGGAAATATATATCATCATCTACCCTTGACTGAGCATCTGTTAAGCACCAAGCACTTGTTGGGTGGGCACTGGGGAAATAAAATTAAAGGTCAGATTCTGATCTTGAGAGGCCCTTAGTCTAATGGATGAAACAGAAGGAAACAACTACCCACAATGCATTGTGAGAACAGTCATAGTGGAAGCGTGAACAACTTGCTATGGGAGCTAAGACTAAGGCAGGGCCTTGAGGAGTGACTTGAAGTAAATGGTGTTCCTGGGTCCAGTTCCCATGTGTGTGTGTGGAGGTGGGGGTGTGTGTGGTGGGGCAGGGGCCTTCCCCATACCCACAAGGACACCTGGCTGGTATCTGATAATTCAACTCAATTTTGACACTGTCTGCCTGGAGATGGCATCAAATTCCAGAGGTTGAGGGTTCAATTCCACAAGACTGCCCCCTCTCCCCACTTCAGATACCACTCGCAAGCCCAGGTTATCACCTGTGCTTCTCACCAACTAACTATAGACTGTAGGTTCCAACAACCCCCTCCTAGGACTTCAGATGCCAGGTACAAGTCCAGGTTGTTTACCTGTACTTTTAATTGCCTGGCTGTAAATTAGAGGTTTCCATGACCCCCTCCTTCCTTGAGTTTCATTAATTTGCTAGAGCAGCTCACAGAACTCAGAGAAAAATGTTACTTACTGGATCGCCAGTTTATCATGAAAGGATATAACTTGGGAACAGCCACATGGAAGAGATGCATTGGGCAAGGTATAGCGAAAGTGCTCGAGGCCACTCTCCCATAGATATCCCCATGTTCGCCAGCCCAGAAACTCTCCAAACCCTGTCCTTTTGGGGTTTTATGGAGACTTCATTACATAGGCATGATTGATTAAACCATTGACCATTGGTGACTAAACTCCACTCCAGCCCCTCTCCCCTCCAGCCCCTCTCCCCTCCCTGGAAATCCCAGGTGGAACTGAGAATTCCAAACCTCTAATCACAGGGTTGACTCTACTAGCAACCAGCCCCCACCCTTAGGTGCTTTCCAAAATTCACCTCATTAACATAAAAAAAAGATACCTTTATCACTCAACACTGAGGGTGTTCCAAGGGTTTGGGGAGCTGTGACACAGAAAACTTGGAGGAAGACCAAACATATATGAGAAATATACTTTGGTCATCTGAATGACCAAATCTATCTATCTATCTATTTTTTTAAATCTCAAGTTTTCCAGGTTAGAAGGGGAGTCTAATCAAGGGAGAACAGCAAAGGCATGGATATTTGCATATGCATGGATTCTGAGAACTTCAAGAAGTCCAGTGCTTTTTTGCATTATTATTTGAGTAGGAAGATAATAATCTTTCATAGAAGATGGTTTACAGTGGTGAGAAGGGAAGCCAGGAGACCTGTTAGGTGGTGGTGATCAAAGTGAGGTTGTCCCCAGGGGTTGAGGACATTCTTTAATGAACTATCTCCCCCCAGGTTAATACTCCCTACCATGCTTAGCATGTAAGAGGTGTATTTGCTGGGCAAATGAATGAATAACTAATGAATGAGAATCTAGATTTGGCCAGTTGGATGAGATAGGTTAATGGAGTAAGAAATATTTTGGAAGTAAAATGTGTAGCAGGACTTGGTGAGGTGTGTGCTTGGAGAGGTGCGTGCTATGGCAGACCTGGGTTTGGGAAGGGAAAAGGGAGAAGGGAGAGAGAGAAATGGAAAATTGTTTTGAGATATTTAGTTTGTGTGACTCTTGGTGATGCTACTCCTTCACCTCCTGGTTTTTCTTTCTTTCTTTTTTTTTTTAATTGAAGTATAGTTGATTTACAATGCTGTGTTAGTTTTGCTACTTAATGCAAGTTCGTATGCCGGAAGCACAGTGAGGCCAAACACTACCAAAACGTCGGAGTTTGGAGCAGAGAAAGGTTTATTGCAGGGGCTAGCAAGTAGATAGAAGGCTCATGTCCCCCAAACTGAGCTCCCCAAATGGTTTCTGCAAAACATTTTTAAGGGCCAGGTGAGGGAGGGGTGCCCAGGGATATGGGATCAGCTCGTGCAAAATTCTCAGATTGGCTGATGGTGATCAATCCTTAAGACACCAGAAGTTCTGGGGGCTATGTGCTCATGATCATCTAGTAGTTAATTTCTTCCATTTGTTGGTAGTTTTCAGCATCTGAAAAACTCAGGAAATATGCATCAGATACCATTATCTAGGTACTTAAGAGAGGAGTTAAAGCAGAGGATATGAGGGAGAGGCCAATCCCAGGAAGACTCCATAGGGTCCTGCTCAGTTACAGTTTCTGGTGTACAGCAAAGTGATTCAGTTATACACACATACATATTCTTTTTCTTTTCTTTTTTTTTTGGTCTTTCTTTAAGGCCATGTTTTGTGGATTGTGATTAGGGACCATAAGCTCCCTTCATTATCTTCCTTCAGTCTACTAGGTTTGGATCTTGAGAGTCAGGAATAGACAACAGAGAAGGGAGAGGAGGATACTTTTGGAGAAGCATGACGTGCTTGCTTGTAATGGGGTAATGCAGTGAATGCATATTCTAATGACTGTTTCCTTTCAGCCAGAGGTCCTAGCTGACCACTCAGGTCATTGGAAAGGCTATAACTTAGCCCACTCAGTGTGTAAGTGGCCCAACTCCATTTCTTTTGGCCTTATGATAATGCATATTGACTGAGTGCTACTTTCGATGGATTCCTGGGTCAGGCAATATCACACATGTGTGTTCCTCGCAGCAACGCTGGGAGTTAACCAGAATTACAGATTTTTCACCAGTGTTGAAACGAAGGCTCAGAGTGATGAAGTTACCTGCCTAGAGTCACAGAGGAGCTACTGAAACTCAATCCTTTAGGATATAAGTATGTTCAGATTATAATACAGTACTGTGAAATGATTCCTTAAGGAAAAAAAATCATTCTATGAGTCATAATTACTCTAAAGAGGGTCTTTTGTAGTTCTCTCTCTTTGCAAAATCATGTTCACATGGAACAAAGTGTCCCTGATGAAGATCCAGGTGATCAAGATATTAGTCCTAGCTCTGCTTCTAACCACCCACCCCTGTGGCCTTAGAGCAGCCATTGAACATTTCTGGGCCTCTGTGTCTTGTGAGATCCTGAGTTTGCCTTGTTCATCTCTAAAGTTTTGACCAGCTATAATCAACATTTCTTGTTCTGATAAAAGTTATGGTAATGGATATTTCCAATACACAGAGTTGATTTCAAGGTAAACCCAATATCACATGAAAACATTGTCAGAAGATATTATCAGCAGTTTTTTCTAAAAATTAAAATTATAATTTTAATTATAATTAAAAATTATCAGCATAGTTTTCTAAATGAATATGATTATATATTGTGGTATTCAGCATTGACAGTGAGTGTTGCAGTAAGGGGGACCCCTTCCAGGACCCGAGAGTAGGCTCTTGTCTAACACTCGGAAATGAATTGTCTGAGGAGACAAACGTGCAAACAAAGCAAGAGACATTATTGGGAAGGGGCACGTGGGTGGAGAGCAGCAGGGTAAGGGAACCCAGGAGAACTGCTCTGCCATGTGGCTCACAGTCTTGGGTTTTACGGTAGTGGGGTTAGTTTCCAGGTTGTCTCTGGCCAATCATTCTGACTCAGGGTCATTCCTGATGGCGCGAGCATCACTCAGCCGAGATGGATTCCAGCAAAAAAGATTCTGGGAGGCCGGTAGGACATATGGACTGGAGTCTCCTCTCTCCGTTTGACCTTTCCAGAATTCTCCCAGTTGGTGGTAGCTTATTAGTTCTGAGTTCTTTACCAGGACCTCCTGTTGTAAGATAACCCGTGCAAGTGGCTACTATCTTGCCTGGCCAGGGTGGGCGGTTTCAGTCAGTGTTTCCCCTAACAATAGTGTGTTCTCTCTCTCCATCTCTCTCTTTCTCTTCTCACATAGTATATTGTCAGACTCACAATTATTTTCTTTTCAAGGCTGAATCATATGAATGACCTGAATCTTTAGAAGCACCACATAGTTTGACATATTACTTGAATTTGCCATTGGGTTTTAGTATTCAGAAGATATATTTCTTAAAATAATGGGGTTAGTCATTCAAAAGAAGAAGTTTCTTTTAGGCATTTGTATTCATAGCTCACTGTCACTGTAATTCAGGGCACTGTATGACATTTTAATTTAGGTGGTGTAATACGAGAGTAGGTGGGGCGATGAAGGGGTGCAAAAGGATTTTGCCCTAAATTGCATCTGAGAGTGGAAAACATCCTTTGTGTCTTCTACTGTTTTTGAGAGGCGCCATCACACTTCGATGTTACACAAGCAAGTTAGACTGGGTGGAAGAGAGACTTTTTTTAATTGGGAATTTCACTTTCCCCCTTTTATAGTGGTCCTTGGATGAGAATGTTGTCGACCGAAAAAAAAAGGCACAACATGAGAATTGTGAGTTAAGTTTTATCTGGGGCAAAATGAGGACTATAGCGTGGGAGACAGCATTTCAGATATCTCTGAGAAACTGCTCCAGAGAGATGGGGGGAAGATCAGTGTTATATATGATTTTAGTGAAGGGGGGACGTGCAGTGGAGCACACATTTTGGCAGAGCCTTGCTGCTAGTCACGAGGAGCAGGTGTCACTATTAATTATTTCAGTGCTTTTCTAGATATGAGGAGATGCAAGAATTGGGCTCATAAAATCTTCTCCTGAAAATATCTAACTATCTGAAGACCAGTTCTGCCAGTTTTTCCTAGAGCACAGAGTGCCTCATTTCTGATCTCCACCTTGAACTCCTTTCAGGGGGTGTTGAAATAATGAGCTGCGGATGAGGTAGATGGCAAGTGCCAGTTTGTAGTTGGAAATGTTTAGGAAGCTGGTGGCTGTGACTGGTAGTCTGTTCTGAAAGGGCAGTGTTTGAGTTTGTGATTTTTCTTTCATGGGTTTTGATTAGAAACAGCCTGCCTTTTCTCTCTCACCCTTCTGGTACCCCTGCTGCCTAGATGTTGAAATATTGCACTGAGTCATTTCCCTATTGTTCGATGTTTTTGATCTTTGGTGCCCAGGGATGACTGGCTCCTATGGACCTCTGGATGTGTTAACCCCAGTCTCTCCAGTCTTCTTTGCTAACTCATTGGTTTTGGTCAGAGAACTGTTGCCTGATTAACAGCTTATGGCCAGTTTGCATCCAGGTATCATTTATGGAGCCTCACTGCTCTAGATACTTGCATTTATTTCATTTCATTCATTATAAAACCCACCAGATTGGGGAATGCAGGAATACTTATTATTAACTCTATTTTTTATACAGAAGAATTGAAGCTTAGGAAGGTACGTCGATTGTCAAAGGTCACATAGCTGGCACATAGGAGAGCTAGAATTTCATTCCAAATATCTAACTTCAAAGAGTTTAGGATAGAGCAGTGGTTCTTAAGCATCACATGTGTCAGAACCCCTGAAGGGCTTGCTAAAAATAGCATTCTGGACTGTAGCCCCAGTTCTTAATCAGCGGGTCTGGGGAGGGGACACAGAATACGCAGTAGAATCATTTGATTTCAGAACTCTTCTGCTAGAATAAGCTCCTGGAGAACAGGGGTTGTGTGCAACAAATCTTTGATCCTCTGCAATGTCTCCCACCATTAGCAGGACCCTAACAAATATCTGGTGAGTGAATAACTAAGTGACGGAGTTGGAAGGCACGAAGTCAAAAAGAGCTTTGCTACCTGGGGTGGATTATTTTCCCATTATAGGTTTTGCTTTCCTCAATGAAAGTCTTTTTTTTTTTTTAACATCTTTATTGGAGTATAATTGCTTTACATTGGTGTGTTAGTTTCTGCTTTATAACAAAGTGAATAAGCTATACATATACAAATATCCCCATATCTCCTCCCTCTTGCGTCTCCCTCCAACCTCCCTATCCTACCCCTCTAGGTGGTCACAAAGCACTGAGCTGATCTTCCTATGCTATGCAGCTGCTTCCCAGTAGCTATTTTTTTTTAACATCTTTATTGGGGTATAATTGCTTTACAATGGTGTGTTAGTTTCTGCTTTATAACAAAGTGAATCAGTCATACATAAACCTATGTTCCCATATGTCTTCCCTCTTGCGTCTCCCTCCCTCCCACCCTCCCTATCCCACCCCTCCAGGCTGTCACAAAGCACCGAGCCAATATCCCTGTGCCATGCAGCTGCTTCCCACTAGCTATCTACCTTACTACGTTTGTTAGTGTGTATATGCCCATGACTTTCTCTCGCCCTGTCACAGCTCACCCTTCCCCCCCCATAACCTCAAGTCCGTTCTCTAGGAGGTCTGCGACTTTATTCCTGCTTTACCCCTAGGTTCTTCATGACATTTTTTTCCTTAAATTCCATATATATGTGTTAGCATACAGTATTTGTCTTTTTCTTTCTGACTTACTTCACTCTGTATGACAGACTCTAGGTCTATCCACCTCATTACAAATAGCTCAATTTCGTTTCTTTTTATGGCTGGGTAATATTCCATTGTATATATGTGCCACATCTTCTTTATCCATTCATCCGATGATGGGCACTTAGGTTGCTTCCATCTCCGGGCTATTGTAAATAGAGCTGCAATGAACATTTTGGTACATGACTCTTTTTGAATTTTGGTTTTCTCAGGGTATATGCCCAGTAGTGGGATTGCTGGGTCGTATGGTAGTTCTATTTGTAGTTTTTTAAGGAACCTCCATACTGTTCTCTATAGTAGCTGAACCAATTCACATTTCCACCAGCAGTGCAAGAGTGTTCCCTTTTCTCCACACCCTCTCCAGCATTTATTGTTTCTAGATTTTTTGATGATGGCCATTCTGACTGGTGTGAGATGATATCTCATTGTAGTTTTGATATGCATTTCTCTAATGATTAATGATGTTGAGCATTCTTTCATGTGTTTGTTGGCAGTCTGTATATCTTCTTTGGAGAAATGTCTATTTAGATCTTCTGCCCATTTTTGGATTGGGTTGTTTGTTTTTTTGTTATTGAGCTGCATGAGCTGCTTGTAAATTTTGGAGATTAATCCTTTGTCGGTTGCTTCATTTGCAAATATTTTCTCCCATTCTGAGGGTTGTCTTTTGGTCTTGTTTATGGTTTCCTTTGCTGTGCAAAAGCTTTGAAGTTTCATTAGATCCATTTTTGTTTATTTTTGTTTTTATTTCCATTTCTCTAGGAGGTGGGTCAAAAAGGATCTTGCTGTGATTTATGTCATAGAGTGTTCTGCCTATGTTTTCCTCTAAGAATTTGATAGTTTCTGGCATTACATTTAGGTCTTCAATCCATTTTGAGTTTATTTTTGTGTATGGTGTTAAGGAGTGATCTAATCTCATACTTTTACATGTACCTGTCCAGTTTTCCCAGCACCACTTATTGAAGAGGCTGTCCTTTCTCCACTGTACATACCTGCCTCCTTTATCAAAGATAAGGTAACCATATGTGCATGTGTTTATCTCTGGGCTTTTTACCCTGTTCCATTGATCTATATTTCTGTTTTTGTGCCGGTACCATACTGTCTTGATTACTGTAGCTTTGTAGTATAGTCTGAAGTCAGGGAGCCTGATTCCTCCAGCTCTGTTTTTTGTTCTCAAGATTGCTTTGGCTATTCGGGGTCTTTTGTGTTTCCATACAAATTGTGAAATTTTTTGTTCTAGTTCTGTGAAAAATACCAATGGTAGTTTGATAGAGATTGCATTGAATCTGTAGATTGCTTTGGGTAGTAGAGTCATTTTCACAATGTTGATTCTTCCAATCCAAGAACATGGTATAGCTCTCCATCTATTTATATCATCTTTAATTTCTTTCATCAGTGTCTTATAATTTTCTGCATACAGGTCTTTTTTCTCCTTAGGTAGGTTTATTCCTAGATATTTTATTATTTTTGTTGCAATGGTAAATGGGAGTGTTTTCTTGATTTCACTTTCAGATTTTTCATCATTAGTGTATAGGAATGCCAGAGATTTCTGTGCAGTAATTTTGTATCCTCCTACTTTACCAAATTCATTGATTAGCTCTAGTAGTTTTCTGATAGCATCTTTAGGATTCTCTATGTATAGTATCATGTCATCTGCAAACAGTGACAGCTTTACTTCTTCTTTTTCGATTTGGATTCCTTTTCTTCTCTGATTTCTGTGGCTAAAACTTCCAAAACTATGTTGAATAAGAGTGATGAGAGTGGGCAACCTTGTCTTATTCCTGATCTTAGTGGAAATGCTTTCAGTTTTTCACCATTCAAGACGATGTTGGCTGCGGGCTTGTCATATATGGCCTTTATTATGTTGAGGAAAGTTCCCTCTATGCCTACTTTCTGCAGGGTTTTAATCATAAATGGGTGTTGAATTTTGTCGAAAGATTTCTGTGCATCTATTGAGATAATCATATGGTTTTTCTCCTTCAATTTGTTAATATGGTGTATCACGTTGATTGATTTGCATGTGTTAAAGAATCCTTACATTCCTGGAATAAACCCCACTTGATCATGTTGTATGATCCTTTTAATGTGCTGTTGGATTCTGTTTGCTAGTATTTGGTTGAGGATTTTTGCATCTATGTTCATCAGTGATATTGGCCTGTAGTTTTCTTTCTGTGTGACATCCTTGTCTGGTGTTGGTATCAAGGTGATGGTGGCCTTGTAGAATGAGTTTGGGAGTGTTCCTCCCTCTGCTATATTTTGGAAGAGTTTGAGAAGGATAGGTGTTAGCCCTTCTCTAAATGTTTGAAAGAATTTGCCTGTGAAGCCATCTGGTCCTGAGCTTTTGTTTGTTGGAAGATTTTTAATCACAGTTTCAATTTCAGTGTTTGTGATTGGTCTCTTCAATTTTCTATTTCTTCCTGATTCAGTCTTGGCAGGTTGTGCATTTCTAAGAATTTGTCCATTTCTTCCAGGTTGTCCATTTTATTGGCATAGAGTTGCTTGTAGTAATCTCTCATGATGTTTTGTATTTCTACAGTGTCAGTTGTTATTTCTCCTTTTTCATTTCTGATTCTATTGATTTGAGTCTTCTCCCTTTTTTTCTTGATGAGTCTGGCTAATCGTTTATCAATTTTGTTTATCTTCTCAAAGAACGAGCTTTTAGTTTTATTGATCTTTGCTATTGTTTCCTTCACTTCTTTTTCATTTATTTCTTATCTGATTTCTATGATTTCTTTCCTTTTGCTAACTTCGGGTTTTTTTCCTTCTTCTTTCTCTAATTGCTTGAGGTGCAAGGTTAGGTTGTTTATTCGAGATGTTACCTTAATGTATGATTGTATTGCTCTAAACTTCCCTCTTAGAACTACTTTTGCTGCATCCCACAGATTTTGGGTCGTTTTGTCTCCATTGTCATTTGTTTCTAGCTATTTTTTAATTTCCTCTGTGATTTCTTCAGTGATCACTTCGTTATTAAGTAGTGTATTGTTTACCCTCCATGTGTTTGTATTATTTTTTACAGATCTTTTCATGTAATTGATATCTAGTCTCATAGCGTTGTGGTCGGAAAAGATACTTGATGCAATTTCAATTTTCTTAAATTTACCAAGGTTTGATTTGTGACCCAAGATATGATCTATCCTGGAGAATGTTCCATGAGCACTTGAGAAAAATGTGTATTCTGTTGTTTTGGGATGGAATGTCCTATAAATATCAATTAAGTCCATCTTGTTAGTGTAATATTTAAAGCTTGTGTTTCCTTATTTCTTTTCATTTTGGATGATCTGTCCATTGGTGAAAGTGGGGTGTTATAGTCCCCTACTATGAATGTGTTACTGTCGATTTCCCCTTTTCTGGCTGTTAGTATTTGCCTTATGTATTGAGGTGCTCCTATGTTGGGTGCATAAATATTTACAATTGTTATATCTTCTAGGATCGATCCCTTGATCATTATGTGGTGTCCTTCTTTGTCTCTTCTAATAGTCTTTATTTTAAAGTCTATTTTGTCTGATATGAGAATTACTACTCCAGCTTTCTTTTGGTTTCCATTTGCATGAAATATCTTTTTCGATCCCCTTACTTTCAGTCTGTATGTGTCTCTAGGTCTGAAGTGGGTCTCTTCTAGACCGCAAATTTATGGGTCTTGTTTTTGTATCCATTCAGCTAATCTGTGTCTTTTGGTGGGAGCATTTCGTCCATTTACATTTAAGGTAGTTATCAACATGTATGTTCCTATTTCCATTTTCTTAATTGTTTTTGCTTTGTTATTGTAGGTCTTTTCCTTCTCTTGTGTTTCTTGCCTAGAGAAGTTCCTTTACCAGTTGTTGTAAGGATGGTTTGGTGGTGCTGAACTCTCTCAGCTTTTGCTTGTCTGTAAAGATTTTAATTTCTCCATCAACTCTGAATGAGATCCTTGCTTGGTAGAGTAATCTTGGTTTCAGGTATTTCTCCTTCATCACTTTAAATATGTCCTGCCAGTCCCTTTTGGCTTGCAGAGTTTCTGCTGAGAGATCAGCTGTTAACCTTATGGGGATTCCCTTGTGTGTTATTTGTTGTTTTTCCCTTGCTGCTTTTACTATGTTTTCTTTGTATTTAATTTTTAACAGTTTGATTAATATGTGTCTTGGCGTATTTCTCCTGTATGGGGCTCTCTGTGCTTCCTGGACTTGATTAACTGTTTCCTTTCCCATATTAGGGAAGTTTTCAACTATAATCTCTCCAAATATTTTCTTGGTCCCTTTCTTTTTCACTTCTTCTTCTGGAATACCTATAATTTGAATGTTGGTGTGTTTAATGTTGTCCCAGAAGTCTCTGAGACTATCCCCAGTTCTTTCATTCTTTTTTCTTTATTCTGCTCTGCAGTAGTTATTTCCACTATTTTATCTTCCAGGTCACTTATCCGTTTTTCTGCCTCAGTCATTCTGCTATTGATCCCATCTAGAGTATTTTTAATTTCTTTTATTGTGTGCTACATCATGGTTTGTTTCATCTTTAGTTCTTCTAGGTCCTTGTTAAATGTTTCTTGCATTTTGTCTATTCTATTTCCAAGATTTTGGATCATTTTTACCATCATTATTCTGAATTATTTTTCAGGTAGACTGCCTATTTCCTCTTCATTTGTTAGGTCTGGTGGGTTTTTATCTTGCTCCTTCATCTGCTGTGTGTTTTTCTGTCTTCTCATTTTGCTTATCTTACTGTGTTTGGGGCCTCCTATTTGCAGGCTGCACGTTCATAGTTCCCATTGTTTTTGGTGTCTGTCCCCAGTGGCTAAGGTTGGTTCAGTGGGTTGTGTAGGCTTCCTGGTGGAGGGGACTTGTGTCTGTGTTCTGGTGGATGAGGATGGACCTTGTCTTTCTGGTGGGCAGGTCCACGTTTGGTGGTGTGTTTTGTGGTGTCTGTGGACTTATTATGATTTTAGGCAGCCTCTCTGCTAATGGGTGGGGTTGTGTTCCTGTCTTGCTAGTTGTTATGGCATAGGATGTCCAGCATTGTAGGTTGCTGGTCGTTGAGTGAAGCTGGGTGCTGTTGTTGAGATGGAGATCTCTGGGACATTTTCGCCATTTGATATTATGTGGAGCTAGGAGGTCTCTCGTGGACCAGTGTCCTGTGAGTTGGCTCTCCCACCTCAGAGGCACAGCACTGACTCCTGGCTGCAGCACCAAGAGCCTTTCATCCACACGGCTCAGAATAAAAGGGAGAAAAAGTAGATAGAAATAATTAGTAGAAGAAGAGAGAAAGAAAGAAAGAAAGAATGAAAGAAGGAAAGAAATAAAGAAGGGATGGAGGGAGGGAGGAAGGAAGGAGGGAAGGAAGGAAAAAAGAAGGAAAGAAGATAAAGTAAAATAAAATATAATAAATTTATTAAAATAAAAAAATTATTAAGAAAAAAAGTTAGAAAAACAAAAAAAGTGGACGGATACAACCCTAGGACAAGTGGTGGAAGCAGAGATATACAGACAAAATGTCACACAGAAGCATACACATACACACTCACAAAAAGAGGAAAAGTGGAAAAAATCATAAATCTTGCTCTCAAAGTCCACCTCCTCAATTTGGGATGATTCGTTGTCTAAAGGAGGGAAGGAAGGAAGGAAGGAAGGAAGGAAGGAAGGAAGGAAGGAAAGAAGATAAAGTAAAATAAAATAAAGTTATTAAAATAAAAAATAATTATTAAGAAAAAAGAATTAAAAAAAACGGCCGGATAGAATCCTAGGAAAAATGGTGGAAGCAAAGCTATACAGACAAAATCTCACACAGAAGCATACACATACACACTCACAAAAAGAGGAAAAAGGGAAAATATCATAAATCTTGCTCTGAACGTTCACCTGCTCAATTTGGGATGATTCGTCGTCTATTCATGTATTCCACAGATAAAGAGTACATCAAGTTGATTGTGGAGCTTTAATCCGCTGCTTCTGAGGCTGCTGGGAGAGATTTCCCTTTCTCTTCTTTGTTCTCATAGCTCCCAGGGGCTCAGCTTTGGATTTGGCCCCGCCTCTGTGTGTAGGTCGCCAGAGGGCGTCTGTTCTTCGCTTAGACAGGATGGGGTTAAAGGAGCAACTGCTTGGGGGACTCTGGCTCACTCAGGCCGGGGGGAGGGAGGGGCACCGCAGAGGCCGGCGTGACGTTGCACCAGCCTGAGGCCCGCCGTGCGTTCTCCCGGGGGAGTTGTCCCTGGATCCCGGGACCCTGGCAGTGGCTGGCTGCACAGGCTCCCCGGAAGGAGGGTGTGGATAGTGACCTGTGCTCGCACACAGACTTCTTGGTGGCGGCGGCAGCAGCATTAGCGTCTCATGCCCGTCTGTGTGGTCTGCGCTGTTAGCCGCAGCGCGCGCCCGTCTCTGGAGCTCCTTTAAGCAGCGCTCTTAATCCCCTCTCCTCGCGCACCAGAAAACAAGGAGGGAAGAAAATGTCTCTTGCCTCTTAGGCAGGTCCAGACTTTTTCCCCGGACTCCCTCCTGGCTGGCCGTGGGGCACTAACCCCCCACAGGCTGTGTTCACATCGCCAACCCCAGTCCTCTCCCGGCGCTCCGACCGAAGCCCGAGCCTCAACTCCCAACCCCGCCCGCCCCGGCGGGTGAGCAGACAAGCCTCTCGGGCTGGTGAGTGCTGGTTGGCACCGATCCTCTGTGTGGGAATCTCTCCCCGTTTTGCCCCCCGTACCCCTGTTGCTGCGCTCTCCTCCGCGCCTCCGAAGCTTTCCCCATCTGCCACCTGCAGTCTCTGCCTGCGAAGGGGCTTCCTAGTGTGTGGAAACCTTTCCTCCTTCACAGCTCCCTCCCACTGGTGCTGGTCCCATCCCTATCCTTTTGTCTCTGTTTATTCTTTTTTCTTTTGCCCTACCCAGGTATGTGGGGGTGTTCTTGCCTTTTGGGAGGTCTGAGGTCTTATGCCAGCGTTCAGTAGGTGTTCTTTAGGAGTTGTCCCACGTGTAAGATGTATTTCTGGTGTATCTGTCGGGAGGAAGTTGATCTCCGGGTCTTACTCTTCCGCCATCATCCTGGAAGCCTCCCAGGAATGAACTTTTTTTTTTTTTTTTACATCTTTATTGGAGTATAATTGCTTTACAATAGTGTGTTAGTTTTTGCTTTATAACAAAGTGAGTCAGTTATACATATACATATGTTCCCATACCTCTTCCCTTTAGCGTCTCCCTCCTTCCCACCGTCCCTATCCCACCCCTCCAGGTGGTCACAAAGCACTGAGCTGATCTCCCTCTGCTATGCGGCTGCTTTTAAAAATATTTTATAATATGTTTTCTCCTGATGACAAAAGTATCATCATGTTCATGATAAAATATATGTGTAAAATTTTAATGAAAAATATAGCAAGGTTAAAACTTTGGTATACATACTATGAGTCTTTTATTCTCTCTCTCTCCCCCTTCCTTCCTCCCTCCCTCTCTCTTACCATTTGCAAACAAAATTAAGTGATAGAATATATAATCTTTTCTCACCTTGCAACCCACAGTTTTCTTACACTCTCTAAATATTCTTCAAGAATATAACTTTTCTTGGCTATATGGTGTTCAACTGAGTGGATATAATACCTTGCTAAAAACAGTCTGTTTTTTAATCTTTATATTGTTTCCAAAATTATTGGTATTATAATAAATGCTCTATTGAACTTCCATCACTATGTATAAATTTTGTGTATATTTATGATAATTTCAGTCAAAAAACTACATTGAAGTGGAATTTTACTGGATCATAGGGCATGAATCTGTTTTGCTGTTCCATAGATTTCAAACTGCATTTTTTATGTAAGCCATTTTAATACTTAAGATTTTATTGGCTGAACATGACATAGTAAACCACAGTGAGCCAATATCCATTAAAGAAATAGACTTGGTAGTTAAAAATATGCCTCCATCAATTCTGTAATTCTCAAGTATAAGAAATTCATCAGGCCAATAAAATTTGAACACAAGTTTCATCAAACATCAATGAACTGGTAATCCCTGTCTTATGCATATTTCAGAGAACACAAAAAGAAAGAAAAGCTATAGACTGTTTTTAGCTATATTACCTTGATACCACAACCAATACTCAGAGTTTAAAGAAAAGGCTACTGTAGACTAATCTCACCTAGAATCATAAATGAATAATCCCTAAATGAAATACTACCATATGAAATGCAGTATTTTAGAAATATATCATGTCCAAGAAGAATTTATCCTGAGGGTGAAGGATGGGTCAACATCAGTCTGTATATCCGTATATATCACTATATTAATACCAGAGATTAAAAGAGAAAAATGTTACCATTGTCTTAGTAAATGTGATAGCTTTTAGCCTGAGTACCCTAGGCTGGATCTGCTAGAAAGCAGAGCCTGGGGTGCTTATTACAAAGGTGACACTTTGAGGGGTACAGATATCAGCAGGGAGAGTGAGAAAAATAGGTAATATCAGGCAAGGAAAGATGTGAAGCAGTTGTGTTGTCATATTAGCCACAACTTCCAAATACATTGCAAAGACATTCAAGCATGTTACCTTAGCTTATGGGGATTTACACAAAAAGTTTACAAGAGGAAAGTGCCCCGTTGAGCAGTTCTATAGAGGGGCAAAAGGAGGGTAAGTTTATCTGCCTGTTTCCCTCTTCACTTTTGTTTCGTATTGGTCATGGTCTGTCCCACAGAGACCTGATACTTTTGTACACCTGGTAAGATGGTGACTGCTAAAGAAGCCAATTCTAAGCCCTGTCACGTGGCATTTCATCCAAGTCCAGAAGCAGAGAGGAGATTCAGTTGTTTGGAGCACCAACCAGGAGAGAAAAGAAGGAGGTAGCTGAGGGAAACAGGAGGCACACAAAAAATTTAGATGTAATACAATTCAGAAAAGGCACTGGATGTGATGTAACACTTATGATAAAAATAAATAAAACAAAAGGAAAATCTCATAATCAAGATGGTCAATATATCTATCCAAAAGCTCTGGTAAATTTCATATTTTTAAAGTTCAGAGATAGTTCCATTAAGTCAGATACAAAACAAGGATGCCCACTTTTCTGCTACTATTCCACTTTTTACTGGATATTCTAGGCTTACCACTTAAAAAACCAAAATCAAAAACAAAAACAGAAAACCCAGAACTTAATCACATACTTGCAAGGGAGACTAAAATATTTAATTTCTAGCTGCTGGGCATGTGCTTAGCTAAAACAGGTGTGTGTACTGGGGAAAGGTCTTTTACCATAATGAAAATATGGTGAATGGGTGCTGGGACCATAATTAGTCATTTCTGCCACATCTATGTGGGAAAAAAACCAACAGTATCTACAGACAATAATCAAAAATAAAAAAGAGAGCTCAGTGTTTCCAGATAAAACATTAACATAAAAACTTTAGTAGTATGGGAATGTAAATTGGTGCAGTCATGAAAAAATGTATGGAGGTTCCTCAATAAATTAAAGTTAAAGCTACTATATAGTCCAGCAGTTCCACTTCTGGGTACATTACATATCCAAAGGAAACAAAATCATTATCTTGAGATATCTGCACCCCCATGTTCATTGTAGAATTGTTTACAGTAGCTAAGACATGGAAAACAAACCATGGTCTGTGTCCATCAGCAGATGATTGGATAAAGAAAATGAGATATATATATATATATAAAAAATATATAAAATATATATATATAATATATATATTATATATATAATATATATATAAAATGGACTATTATTCAGCCACAAAAAAAAGAAGGAGATCCTGCATGTATGATAATATGGATGTACCCTGAAGGCATTACGCCAAGTGAACAGAGAAAGATACTGTATAATCTCAGTTATATGTGGAGTCTTAAAAAAACAAACTCCTAGAAACAGAGAACAGATTTCCAGAGGTGGGGGTTGGGGGTGGAGTGGGGGAATCAGTGAAAGTGGTCAAAAGTTACAGACTTCCAGTTATAAGATAAATAAGTTCTGGGATGTAATGTACAGTATGGTAACTATAGTTAACAATACTAATAGTATATTTGAAAGTTGCTAAGAGAGTAGATCTTAAAAGTTTTCATCACAAGAAAAAATTATAACTATGTGAAGTGATGAATATTAACTAAACTTATTGTGGTAATCATTTGGCAGTATATACATATATCAAATCATTATGTTGTACACTTTAAATGAATATAATATGTCAATTATATCTCAATAAAACTGGAATGTTTTTCAGTAATGAGCCCTATAGCAACAGTAATCAATTAGAAAATGGTATGGATAGATATATAAATTATAATAACAAAAACTACATAATGGGTAGAAATAAATTTAATCCCCAAATGTACAATATTCTAACAGAGAAAAATCACAAAACATCCCTGAAACACATAAAAGAAGATAGTAATAAATCTTTCAACCATGCTAATTCTTCTCAAATTGACCTAAAAAATCGATGCAATTCTAATAAATTTTCCAACAGAATTTTTTATAAAACTGGGCAAACTTATTCTAAAATTTATATGTTGAGATTGGTACCCAAGGATAGCCAAAACCGACCAATTGGCAAACAATAGGAAAATGGGAAAAGAGCATCTGGGCAGTTCATAAAGGACAAAACATATAAAGGGGTTCTCAGTCTCACTAGTAATCTGATAAATCCAAATTGAAGTAACCAACCACAAATTGCCCTTTTATGTGCCTTGGACTGACAGAAGTTAAAAATAGTAACAATACCAAGGGTTGGAAATGATGTGGGGACATTTGATGGAGTGAAATTTAGGAATGAAGTGAAATAGGTACAACCATTTTGAGCAATAATATGCCAACACCTAATAAATCTGAAGATGGCTATAAGTTAATATCGAGGATTACTACTTTTAAGTGTAGTTGATCCTCATTACTCACAGATCCCATATTTTCAAATTTGCCTACTTGCTAAAATTTATTTGTAATCCTCAAATCAGTATCCACAGTGCTTTCACAGTCACTTGTAGACAGAGAGTGGCAAAAGTTTGCATCCCTTGATGTACACAGTCCCAGCTGAGGTCAAACAAGGCGACACTCTGCCCTCTTGTTTTGTTTGCAAACAAGCATCCTTTTCATGGCCGATTTAGTGCCATTTGTTTCAATTTGCATTTTGTGCTTTTTGTTGCTGATTTAATTGTTTAAAATGGCCCCCAAGTATATGCTGAAGTGCTGTCTTCTGTTCCTAAATTCAAGAAGGCTGTGGTGTGCCTTATGGAAAAAGCGTATGTTAGATACACTTTGTTCAGGCATGAGTCATAGTACTGTTGACTGTGAGTTCAATGTTAGTGAATCAACAACATGTATATTAAATAAGGTGTCTTTAAGCAGAAACACACATAAAACAAGGTTATTAATTGATTGGTTGACAAAAATATTGTGACCAGAGGCTTGCAGAGACCTAACCCTGTGTTTCCTCTAGGAACAATGGTACACTATCTGCTAATTCAGTGTTCACAGTGACTTTATAAAACACAACTACTGCAAATAACAAAAATCAACTATAAACCATAGAGAAACTTGCACATGTTCACAAAAAGACATAAAGAGTGTTCATTTTTTGTGATGGTGAAAATGTAGATACAACCCTAATGTATTTCATGCAGAGAATGGATGAATACATTGTGTTCTATCCATACAAGGGAACACTTTCATAGTGCTAGCATTTTGGTTGAGACTCATACAATAAGCAAAATAACTACATAAAGTATATAATATGTAAAAAGGTAGTGAGTGCTGTGGAGGAAAATTAAGTAGAGAAGGGTAATATCAAGTCCTGGGGTGGGGGGTGTTTTTGTATTATTGGAGTACAGCTGCTTTACAATGTTGTGTTATTTTCTGCTGCACAACGAAGTGAATCAGCTATATGTATGCATATATCCCCTTCCTCCTGGGCCTCCCTTCCACTCCCACCCACCATCCCACCCATCTAGGTCATCACAGAGCACCAAGGTGAGCTCCCTGTGCTATACAGCAGATTTCCACTAGATATCTCTTTTACACATGGTAGTGTATATATGTCAATCCTAATCTCCCATTTCATCCCACCCTCCCCTTCCCCACCCCGTGTCCACATATCCATTCTCTATGCCTGTGTCTCTATTCCTGCCCTGCAAATAGGTTCATCTGTACCATTTTTCTAGATACCACATATATGCATTAATATATTTGTTTTTCTCTTTCTGACTTACTTCACTCTGTATGACAGACTCTGGGTCCATCCAAACCTCTACAAATTACCCAATTTCATTCCTTTTTATAACTGAGTAATATTCCATTGTATATATGTACCACATTGTCTTTATCCATTCATCTGTTGATGGACATTTAGGTTGTTTCCATGTCCTAGCTATTGTAAATAGTGTGGCAATGAATATTTGGGTGCAGGTGTCTTTTAGAATTATGGTTTTCTCTGGGTATATGCCTAGTAGTGGGATTGCTGGGTCGTATGGTAGTTTTGCTTTTAGTTTTTTAATGAACGTCCATAATGTTTTCCATAGTGGCTGTATCAATTTACATACCCACCAACAATTCAAGAGTGTTTCCTTTTCTCTACACCCTCTCCAACATTTATTGTTTCTAGTTTTTTTGATGATGGCCATGCTGACTAGTGTGAGGTGATATCTTTGTAGTTTTGATTTGCATTTCTCTAATAATTAGTGCTGTTGAGCAGATTTCATATGCCTCTTGGCCAACCATATGTCTTCTTTGGAGAAATGTCTATTTAGGTTTTCTGCCCATTTTTTTATTTTTTTTGATATTGAACGGCATGAGCTCATATATTTTGGAGATTAATCATTTGTCCATTGCTTCATTTGCAAATATTTTCTCCCATTCTGAGGGTTGTCTTTTCATCTTGTTTATGGTTTCCTTTGCTATGCAAAACCTTTTAAGTTTCATTAAGTCCCATTTGTTTATTATTGTTCTTATTTTCATTACTCTAGGAGGTGGGTCAGAGAAGACCTTTCTGTGGTTTATGTCAAACATGTTTTTCCTAATCTTTCCTCTAAGAGTTTTATAGTGTCCAGTCTTGCATTTAGGTCTTTGATCCATTTTGAGTTTATTTTTGTGTATGGTGTTAGGGAGTGTTCTAATTTCATTCTTTTACATATAGCTGTCCAGTTTTCCCAGCACCACTTATTGAAGAGGCTGTCTTTTCTCCATGGTATATTCTTGCTTCCTTCATCATAGACTAAATGACCATAGTTGTGTGGGTTTATCTCTAGGCTTTCTATGCTGTACCATTGATCTATATTTCAGTTTTTATGCCAGTACCATACTGTCTTGATTGCTGTAGCTTTGTAGTGCAGTCTGAAGTTAGGGAGCCTGTTTCCTGCAGCTCTGTTTTTCTTTCTCAACATTGCTTTGGCTATTCAGGGTCTTTTGTGTTTCCATACAAATTGTAAAATAGTTTGCTCTAATTCTGTGAAGAATGCCACTGGTAATTTGATAGAGATTGCATTGAATCTGTAAATTGCTTTGGGGAGTATGGTCATTTTCAGAATATTGATTCTTCCAGTCCAAGAACATGGTATATCTCTCCATCTGTTTGTATCACCTTTGATTTCTTTCATCAGTGTTTTGTAGTTTTCTGAGTACAGGGTTTTGCCTCCTCAGGTAGGTTTATTCCTAGGTATTTTATTCTTTATGTGGCAATGGTAAATGGGATTGTTTCCTTAATTTGTCTTTCTGAGCTTTTGTTGTTAGCGTATGTAAATGCAAATGATTTCTGTTCATTAATTTTGTATCCTGCAACTTTACCAAATTCATTGATTAGATCTAGTAGTTTTCTGGTGGCATCTTTAGGATTCTCTATGTATAGTATCAAGTCATCTAAACAGTGACAATTTTACTTCTTCTTTTCTAATTTGGATGACTTTTATTTCTTTTCTTCCCTGATTACCATGGCTAGGACTTCCAAAACTATGTTGAATAATAGTGGCAAGAGTGGACATCCTTGTTTTGTTCCTGATCTTAGAGGAAATACTTTCAGTTTTTCACCATTGAGAATGATGTTTGCTGTGGGTTTGTCATATATGGCCTTTATTATATTGAGGTCAGTTCCCTTTGTGCTCACTTTCTGGAGAGTTTTTATCATAAATGGTGTTGAATTTTGTCAAAAGCTTTTTCTGCATCTATTGAGATGATCATATGGTCTTTACTCTTTAATTTGTTGATATGGTGTATCACATTGATTTTGTTTTTTTTTAATATTTTAATTTAATGTATTTTTTTAAACAACAGTTTCTTATTTGTCATCAGTTTTATACACGTCAGTGTATACATGTCAACCCCAATCGCCCAACTCATCACACCCCCACCCCCACCCCCCACAGCTTTCCCCGCTTGGTGTCCATACGTTTGTTCTCTACAACTGTGTCTCAATTTCTACCCTGCAAACTGGTTCATCTGTACCATTTTTCTAAGTTCCATGTATATGTGTTAATATACGATATTTGTTTTTCTCTTTCTGACTTACTTCACTTTGTATGACAGTCTCTAGATCCTTCCACATCTCAACAAATGACCCAGTTTCGTTCCTTTTAATGGCTGAGTAATATTCCATTGCATACATGTACCACATCTTCTTTATCCATTCATCTGTCGATGGGCATTTAGGTTGCTTCCATGACCTGGCTATGGTAAACAGTGCTGTAATGAACATTGGGGTGCATGTGTCTTTTTGACTTATGGTTTTCTCTGGGTATGCCCAGTAGTGGGATTGCTGGATCATATGGTAATTCTATTTTTAGTTTTTTAAGGAACCTGCATACTGTTCTCCATAGTGGCTCTATCAATTTACATTCCCACCAACAGTGCAAGAGGGTTCCCTTTTCTCAACACCCTCTCCAGCATTTGTTATTTGTAGATTTTCTGATGATGCCCATTCTAACTGGTGTGAGGTGATACCTCATTGTAGTTTTGATTTGCATTTCTCTAATAATTAGTGATATTGAGCAGCTTTTCATGTGCTTTTTGGCCATCTATATGTCTTCTTTGGAGAAATGTTTATTTAGGTGTTCTGCCCATTTTTGGATTGGGTTTTTTTTTTAAATATTGAGCTGCGTGAGCTGTTTGTATATTTGGAGATTAATCCTTTGTCCATTGATTCATTTGCAAATATTTTCTCCCATTAGGAGGGTTGTCTTTTCATTTTGTTTATGGTTTCCTTTGCTGTGCAAAAGCTTTTAAGTTTCATTAAGTCCCATTTGTTTATTTTCGTTTTTATTTCCATTACTCTAGGAGGCGGATCAAAAAAGATCTTGCTGTGATTTATGTAAAAGAGTGTTCTTCCTATGTTTTCCACTATGAGTCTTATAGTGTCCGGTCTTACATTTAGGTCTCTAATCCATTTTGAGTTTACTTTTGTGTATGGTGTTAGGGAGTGTTCTAATTTCATTCTTTTACATGTAGCTGTCCAGTTTTCCCAGCACCACTTATTGAAGAGGCTGTCTTTCCTTCATTGTATATCCTTGTCTCCATTGTCATAGACTAGTTGACCAGAGGTGTGTGGGTTTATCTCTGGGCTTTCTATCTTGTTCCATTGATCTATGTTTCTGTTTTTGTGCCAGTACCATATTGTCTTGATTTCTGTAGCTTTGTAGTATAGTTTGAAGTCAGGGAGTCTGATTACTGCAGCTCCGTTTTTTTCCATCAAGACTGATTTGGCTATTTGGGGTCTTTTGTGTCTCCATATAAATTTTAAGATTTTTTGTTGTAGTTCCATAAAAAAATTCCATTGGTAATTTGATAGGGATTCCATTCAATCAGTAGATTGCTTTGGGTAGTATAGTCATTTTCACAATATTGATTCTTCCAATCCAAGAACATGGTATATATCTCCATCTGTTGGTATCATCTCTAATTTCTTTCATCAGTCTTATAGTTTTCTGCATACAGGTCTTTTGTCTCCCTTAGTAGGTTTATTCCTAGGTATTTTTTTCTTTTTGTTGTAATCATAAATGGGAGTGTTTCCTTAATTTCTCTCTCAGATTTTTCATCATTAGTGTATGGGAATGCAAGAGATGTCTGTGCATTAATTTTGTATCCTGCAACTTTACCAAATTCATTGATTAGCTCTAGTAGTTTTCTGGTGGCATCTTTAGAATTCTGTATGTATAGTATCACGTCATCTGCAAACAGTGACAGTTTTACTTCTTTTCCAATTTGTATTCCTTTTATTTCTTTTTCTTCTCTGATTGCCATGGCTAGGACTTCCAAAACTATGTTGAGTAATAGTGTTGAGAGTGGACATCCTTGTCGTGTTCCTAATCTTAGAGGAAATGCTTTCAGGTTTTCACCATTGAGAATGATGTTTGCTGTGGGCTTGTCGTATATGGCCTTTATTATGTTGAGGTAGGTTCCCTCTATGACCACTTTCTGTACTACTTTTATCATAAATCAGTGTTGAATTTTGTGAAAAGTTTTTTCTGCATCTATTGAGATGATCATATGGTCTTTATTCTTCAGTTTGTTTATATGGTGTATCACATTCATTGATTTACGTATGTTGAAGAATCCTTGCATCCTGCGGATAGATCCCACTTGATCATGGTGTATGATCCTTTTAATGTCTTTTTTGTATTCTGTTTGCTAGTATTTTGTTGAGGATTTTTGCATCTATATTCATCAGTGATATTTGGTCTGTAATTTTCTTTTTTTGTAGTGTCTTTGTCTGGTTTTGGTATCAGGGTGATGGTGGCCTCATAGAATGAGTTTGGGAGTGTTCCTTCCTCTGGAATTTTTTGGAAGATTTTGTGAAGGATGGGTGTTAGCTCTTGTCTAAATGTTTGAGAGAATTCACCTGTGAAGCCATCTGGTCCTGGACTTGTTTGTTGGAAGATTTTTAATCACAGTTTCAATTTCATTACTTGTGATTGGTCTGTTCATATTTTCTATTTCTTCCTGGTTCAGTCTTGGAAGTTTATACCTTTCTACGAATTTGTCCATTTCTTCCAGGTTGTCCATTTTATTGGCATAGACTTGCTTGTAGTAGTCTCCTAGTATACTTGGTGTTTCTGCGGTGTCTGTTGTAACTTCTCCTTTTTCATTTCTAAGTTTATTGATTTGAGTCCTCTCCCTCTTTTGGTTGATGAATCTGCCCGATGGTTTATCAATTTTGTTTATCTTCTCAAAGAACCAGCTTTTAGTTTTATTGACCTTTGCTATTATTTTCTTTGTTTCTATTTCATTTATTTCTGCTCTGATCGTTATGATTTCTTTCCTTCTGCTAACTTTGGGTTTTGTTTGTTCTTCTTTCTCTAGTTCCTTTAGGTGTAAAGTTAGATTGTTTATTTGAGATTTTTCTCGTTTCTTGACGTAGGCTTGTATAGCTGTAAAGTTCCCTCTTAGAACTCCTTTTGCTGCGTCCCATAGGTTTTGGATCATCGTGTTTTCATTGTCATTTGTCTGTAGGTGTTTTTTGATTTCTTCTTTGATTTCTTCAGTGATCTCTTGTTTATTTAGTAACGTATTGTTTAACCTCCATTTGTTTGTGTTTTTTACTTTTTTTCCCCTATAATTCATTTCTAATCTCATGGCACTGTGGTCAGAAAAGATGCTTGATATGATTTCAATTTTCTTAAATTTACTGAGGCTTGATTTGTGACCCAAGATGTGATCTATCCTGCCAAAGGTTCCATTCGCACTTGAGGAGAAAGTGTAATCTGCTGTTTGTGGATGGAATGTCCGATAAAAATCAATTAAATATATCTGGTCTATTGTGTCATTTAAAGCTTCTGTTTCCTTATTTATTTTCATTTTGGATGATCTGTCCATTGGTGTATGTGAGGTGTTAAAGTCCCCCACTATTATTGTGTTACTGTCGATTTCCTCTTTTATAGCTGTTAGCAGTGTTCTTATGTATTGTGGTGTTCCTATGTTGGGTGCATATATATTTATAATTGTTATATCTTCTTGCATTGATCCCTTGATCATTATGTAGTGTCCTTCCTTGTCTTTTGTAACATTCTTTATTTTAAAGTCTATTTTATCTGATACGAGTATTGCCACTCCAGCTTTCTTTTGATATCCATTTGTATGGAATATCTTTTTCCATCCCCTCAGTTTCAGTCTGTTTGTTTCCATAGGTCTGAAGTGGGTCTCTTGTAGACAGCATATATATGGGTCTTGTGTTTGTATACATGCAGCAACCTGTGTCTCTTGGTTGGAGCATTTAATCCATTCACGTTTAAGGTAATTATTGATATATATATTCCTATGACCATTTTCTTAAGGGTTTTGGATTTGTTTTTGTAGGACCTTTTCTTCTCTTGTGTTTCCCACTTAGAGAAGTTCCTTTAGCATTTGTTGTAGAGCTGGTTTGGTGTTGCTGAATTTTCTTAGCTTTTGCTTGTCCATAAAGCTTTTGATTTCTCCATTGAATCTGAATGAGATCCTTGCCAGCTAGAGGAATCTTGGTTGTTGGTTCTTATGTTTCATCACTTTAAATGTATCATGCTACTCCCTTCTGGCTTGTAGAGTTTCTGCTAAGAAATCAGCTGTTATGGGAGTTCCCTTGTATGTTATTTGTCATTTTTCCCTTGCTACATTCAATAATTTTTCTTTGTCTTTAATTTTTGCCAATTTGATTACTATGTGTCTCAGTTTGTTTCTCCTTGGGTTTATCCTGCATGGGACTCTCTTCACTTCCTGGACTTGGGTGGCTATTTCCTTTCCCATATTAGGGGGGTTTTCAACTATAATCTCTTCAAATATTTTCTCCTGTCATTTCTGTCTCTCTCCTCCTTCTTGGACCCCTATAATGTGAATGTTGTTGCATTTAATGTTGTCCCAGAGGTCCCTTAGGCTGTTTTCATTCTTTTTTCTTTATTCTGTTCTGTAGCAGTGAATTCCACCATTCTGTCTTCCAGGTCCCTTATCCGGTTTTCTGCCTCAGTTATTCTGCTATTGATTCCTTCTAGGGTATTTTTCATTTCAGTTACTTTATTGTTCATCTCTGTTTTTTTGTCCTTTAATCCTTTTAGGTCTTTGTTAAACATTTCTTGCATCTTCTCGATCTTTGCCTCCATTCATTTTCCGAGGTCCTGTATCATCTTCACTATCATTATTCTCAATTCCTTTTCTGGAAGGTTGTCTATCCACTTCATTTAGTTGTTTTTCTATGGTTTTATCTTGTTCCTTCATCTGATACATAGTGCTCTGTCTTTTCATATTGTCTATCTTTCTGTGGATGTGGTTTTTGTTCCACAGGTTGCAGGATTGTAGTTCTTCTTGCTTCTGCTGTCTGTCCTCTGGTGGATGAGGCTATCTAAGAGGCCTGTGCAAGTTTCCTGATGGGGGGGACTGTTGGAGGGTAGAGCTGACTGTTGCTCTGGTGGGCAGAGCTCAGTGAAACTTTAATCCACTTGACTGCTGATGGGTGAGGCTGGGTTCCCTCCATGTTGGTTGTTTGGCCTGAGGCAACCCAACACTGAAGCCTACCTGGGCTCTTTGATGGAGCTAATGGCAGACTCTGGGAGGACTCATCCCAAGGAGTACTTCCCAGAACTTCTGCTGCCAGTGTCCTTGTCCCCACGGTGAGCCACAACCACCCCCCACCTCTGCAGGAGACCCTACTACACTAGCAGGTAGGTGTGGCTCAGTCTCCCCTGGGGTCACTGCCCCTTCCCCTGGATCCTGATACGCACTCTACTTTGTGTGTGCCCTCCAAGAGTGGAGTCTCTGTTTCCCCCAATCCTGTCGAAGTCCTGCCATCAAATCCCACTAGAGTTCAAAATCTGATTATCTGTGAATTCCTTCTCCCATTGCCGGACCCCAGGTTGGGAAGCCTGACGTGGGGCTCAGAACCTTCACTCCAGTGGGTGGACTTCTGTGGTATAAGTGTTCTCCAGTCTGTGAGTCACCCACCCATCTGTTATGGGATTTGAGTTTACTGTCATTGCGTCCCTCCTACTGTCTCATTGTGGCTTCTCCTCTGTCTTTGGATGTGGAGTATCTTAATTGGTGAGTTCCAGTGTCTTCCTGTCGATGATTATCCAGCAGCTAGTTGTGATTTTGGTGTTCTCACAAGAGGGAGTGAGTGCATGTCCTTCTATTCTGCCATCTTGGTTCAGGGCGTATCACATTGATTGATTTGCATATGTTGAAGAATCCTTGCATCCCTGGGATAAATCCTACTTGATTATGGTGTATGATCCTTTTAATGTGTTGTTGGATTCTGTTTGCTAGAATTTTGTTGAGGATTTTTGCATCTATATTCATAAGTGATACTGGCCTGTAATTTTTTTCTTGTGATATCTTTGTCTGATTTTGGTATCAGGGTAATGGTGACCCCATAGAACGTGTTCAGGAGTGTTCCTCCATCTGCAATGTTTTGATAGAGTTTGAGAAGGATAGGTGTTAGCTGTTTTCTAAATGTTTGATAGAATTTGCCTGTGAAGCCATCTGATTATGGACCTTTACTTGCTGGTAGAGTTTTAATTACAGTTTCAATTTCATTACTTCTGATTGATCTGTTTATATTTTCTAATTCTTCCTGTTTCAGTCTTGAGAAGCTGTACCTTTCCAAGAATTTGTCCATTTCTTCCAGATTGTCCATTTTATTGGCATATAGTTTCTTTTAGTAGTTATAGTAACCATAGTAACTATAGTAGTAGTTAAGTAGTTCTTATGATCCTTTGTATTTGTGTGGTGTCACTTGTAACTTCATCTTTTTCATTTCTAATTTTATTGATTTTAATCTTCTTCCTTGAGTCTGGCTAAAGGATTATCAATTTTGTTTGTCTTCACGAAGAACCAACTTTTAGTTTTATTGATCTTTGATATTGTTTTCTTCGTTTCTGTTTCATTTATTTCTGCTCTGATCTTTATGATTTCTTTCTAGTAACTCTTGGGTTTTTGTTGTTGTTGTTCTTCTCCTTCTTTCTCTAGTTGCTTGAGGTGTAAGGTTACATTGTTTATTTGAGATTTTTTTCTTGTTTCCTGAGGTGAGATTGAATTGCTATAAACTTCCCTCTTGGAACTGCTTTTGCTGCATCCCATAGGTTTTGGGTTGTCATGTTTTCATTGTCATTTTTTTCTATATATTTTTTTATTTCCTCTTTGATTTCTTCAGTGATTTCTTGGTTATTTAGGAGCATATGTTTAGCTTCCATGTGTTTGTGTTTTTTACACTTTTTTTCTTGTAATTGATTTCTAATCTCATAGCATTGTTGTCGGAAAAGATGCTTGAAGTGATTTCAATTTTCTTAAATTTTTCAAGGCTTGATTTGTGACCCAAGATGTGATCTATCTTGGAGAATGTTCTATGTGCACTTGAGAAGAAAGTGTATTCCACTCCTTTTGGATGGAATGTCCTATAAATATGAATTAAACCTATCTGTTCTGTTGTGTCATTTAAAGCTTGTGTTTCATTTTTTATTTTCTGTCTGGATGATCTGTCCATTGGTGTAAGTGGGGTGTTAAAGTCCCCCACTATTATTGTGTGATATCGATTTCCCCTTTTATGGCTGTTAGCATTTGTCTTATGTATTGAGGTCCTCCTATGTTGGGTGCATAAATATTTATAAATTGTTATATCTTCTTCTTGGATTGATCACTTGATCATTCCTTATCTCTTATAACAGTCTTTATTTTAAAGTCTACTTTATCTGATATGAGTATTGCTACCCTAGCTTTCTTTCGATTTCCATTTGCATGGAATATCTTTTTCCATTCCTTCACTTTCAATCTGTATGTGTCCCTAGGTCTCAAGTGGGTCTCTTGTAGACAGCATATATATGGGTCTTGTTTTTTTTTCCATTCAGCTAGTCTGTGTCTTTTGGTTGGAGCGTTTAATCCATTTACATTCAAGGTAATGATTGATATGTATGTACCTATTACCATTTTCTTAATTGTTTTGGGTTTGTTTTTGTGGGACTTTGTCTTCTCCTGTGTTTCCCTCCTAGAGAAGTTGTTTTACAATTTGCTGTAAAGGTGGTCTCCTGGTGCTGAATTCTCTTAGCTTTTGCTTGTCTGTAAAGCTTTTGATTTCTCCATCGAATCTGAATGAGATCCTTGCTGGGTAGAGTAACGTTGGTTGTAGGTTTTTCCCCTTTATCACTTTAAATATATCCTGTCACTCCCTTCTAGCCTGCAGAGTTTCTGAAAAATCAGTTGATAACCTTTTGGGGATTCATTTGTATGTTACTTGTTGCTTTTCCCTTGCTGCTTTTCATATTTTCTCCTTGAATTTAACTGTTTTTAGTTTGATTAATATGTGTCTTGGCGTGTTTCTCCTTGAGTTTATCCTGTATGGGACTCTCTGCATTTCTTGGACTTAGGTGACTATTTCCTTTCCCACGTTTTCAACTATGATCTCTTCAAATATATTCCCAGACACTTTCTCTTTCTCTTCTTTTTCTGGGACCGCTATAATGTGAATGTTGGTGCATTTAATGTTGTCCCAGAGGTCTCTGAGGCTGTCCTCATTTCTTTTCCTTCATTTTTCTTTATTCTGCCCCTTGGCAGTTATTTCCACCATTCTGTCTTCCAGTTCAATTATTTGTTCTTTTGGTTCAATTATTCTGCTATTGATGATTCCTCCTAGTGTATTTTTCATTTCATTTATTGTGTTATCCATCACTGTTTGTTTGTTCTTTAGTTCTTCTAGTTCCTTGTTAAACATTTCTTTAATTTTTTGATCCCAGCCTCCATTCTATTTCTGCAATTTTGGGTCATCTTTACTATCATTATTCTGAATTCTTTTTCAAGTTTGTTGCCTATTTCCTCTCCATTTTTTTGGTCTTGTATGTTTTTAACTTGCTCCTTCATTTGTACCATACTTTTTTGTCATCTCATTTTTATTTTTGATGGATGGAGCTGTTGTCCTGTCTTACTGGTCGTTTGGCCTGAGGTGTCAAGTACTGGAGTTTGCAGGCAGTTGGGCAGAGCCATCTTGGTGCCGAGAAGAGGACCTCCAGTAGACCTCACACCAATTAATATTTCCTGGGGTCTAAGGTTCTCTGTTAGTCCAGTGGTTTGCACTTAGTACTCCCACCACGGGAGCTCAGACCCAGCTCGTGACCTGGGAATCAAGATCCTGCAAGCTGAGCAGTGTGGTTAAAAAAAAAAAAGCAGAACAATAACAAAGAATAAAAAATAAAATAAAATTAGAAAAATAAAAAGTATTTTAGAAAAAATAAAAATATAAATGAAACAACAACAACAAGGTAAAACAGAAACACAACAGAAAAATAAAGGGTGGAAAAGGCCTTGGGAGTGTAGGCTTAGGCGGGGTGGGAATTAGTTGGGTGCTGGGCCTTGTATTAGGACCCTCTTGGCCAGAAAAGGCCCTGGGGGAGGCATGGTAGGGCTATGGGGGGTGGGGCTTAGACTCAGCACAGATGCTGGGGGCCCTGGAGGCCCAGGACCCCAGCAGACTCACTGGAGCTTGAGTGGGCAGGGAAGACACTAGCCTTGTTTCCCTCCAATCCCATGATACCTGGAAGCCTCTCCCCATTGCTGCTGATCCCTGCTCTGTGGGTGGGCCCCTCCAAGTGTGGGAACCTCTTTCCTACGCCCCCTGCCCCAGACAGGTGACAGTGCCCTCCCACCTCCCCTTTTCCTTCCCCCTCCCTCTTTCCCATGCTCCCAGTTCCTGCTCAGCCAAAGGGGTCCCTGAAAGGCTGAGCTTTAGGCCCAGGACCCCAGCAGGCTCCCTGGGGCCCGAGTTGTTGGGGGAGATCCTAGCCACATTCCCCTCTGATCCCCCTGATCCCTCCAAGGTCTCTCCCCATCCTTGCTCAGTGGATGAGCCCCTCTGATCATGCAAACCCCCTCCCTCCCCCAGCCACACATCAGGGGTGCCAGTCCCATCCCACCTCCTCTTTTCCTCCCCTCATCCTTCCCCCCCCCCAGTGTCCTTCCCACCCTCATCCTACACAGTCATTTGGGGATTCCTCCCATCCCTTTAGGTGTCTGAGGTCCCCCATCAGCACCTGGTAGGTGCCCTAGTTGTGAGGAGATGCGAACTCTACGTCTTCCTACTCCGTCATTTCAAAGCACCCCTGTAGGGTGCTTTGAAATTTTAAATAATGTGGCCAAGGAATGCCTCCCTGCAAAGGTGTAAATAATTAAAATTTGATATTCTCTTCTTATTTCATAAGGTAGAACTTCTGGAATTTATTAAATAATAATTGTAATAGGAGATTTTTTAAAATTCCTGACTCAGAATCTAGCAAATAGTGGGGGATGAATAAATGTTTACATAATGAATGCCTCTGATGTTTCACCTTTAAATATGATTTTGGCTAATGTCCAATACATCCACATTTCAGTGCTCTAGGAACTTTGCATATTTTTTGTGTTTTATTATTTCATTTGGAAGATTGGAAGAAGTGTTTTAGATTTTCCTGGCCTTCCTCCATTGTGAGCTGGAGTTCCATGATTGACATTTTAATATAGGTGAAGCACTGACCCTGGCATGAATTATCACTCAATCAATGTTTTTTAAGTGAATTAATGAAGAAACTGAGAGGGGGAAGGAAATACAATGTTTACCTTGATTTGTAATTTTCAAATAATCATATATTTGGTAAGGAGTCCTCTTTTACTTCTTTTGCCATTTGCCCTGCAAATGGTAGGGGTGGACTTAGCCAAGGGAACTAGTGTTTGTTCAGCAATGATTATGTTCTAGGTACAGAGTGAAGAGTTCAGTCCTTTGCATGTAATCATTACCAAACCCAGCAAGGCTAATATTATTTCTACTTTACAGAAAAGAAAATAGTTTCAAAGAGGTTATGCAAATTTCTCAACGTCCTACAACCTGAATCATAGCACAGCTGGCATTCCAACCTAGTTGGTCTGACACCAAAACCTGTGCTCTTTTCTTCACATACTGGTGCTAGTTCCCAGAATCATAATCAGTGTGTTCTGTCTATGTATTTTTGTTTCCATTGCATTTTATACTCAACATAATCATGCCAAAGCATATCAGCACATAGGGAAAAATCACTTCTGGTTTTCAATTTAATAAACACTTATTGGGTTCCTACATTGGTTATTTTCAATACTTTACAGAAAATATGACCTTCTCAACATGATAAAAGGCATTTATGAAAAACCCACAGCTAGAAAATTTTCCCCTTAAGGTCAAGAAAAGACAAGTAGGTCTACTTTTTCCACTGATATCTAACATTGTACTGGAAGTTCTAGCCAGGAAAATTAGGCAAGAAAAATAAAAATAAAAGGCATTGAAATTGGAAAGGAAGAAGTAAAATTATCTCCATTTGTAGATGCCATGATCCTGTATATGGAAAATCTCAAAGAATCTATAAAAAAGCTATTATAGCTAATAAACAAATTCAGCAAAGTTGCAGTATATAAGATCAACACACAAGAATCAGTGGCATTTTTAAATACTAAGAACGAACAATCTGAAAAGGAAATTAAGAAAAATTAAGAAATTAAGAAATTAAGAAAACAACTTCATTTAAATTTCACCCAAAAGAGTAAAATACCCATTTTAACCAAAAATGTTAAGGACTTGTGCACTACAAAACATTGCTGAATGTAATTAAAGAAAATCTATATAAATGGAAAGACATCCTATGTTTATGGATTGGAAGACTTATTAAGATGTCAATACTATTCACAGTAATCTACAGATTCAGTGTAGTCCCTATCAAAACTCCAATGGTCATTTTTTGCAGAAATGGAAAAGCTGATCCTCAAATTCACATGGAATTGTAATGTCCCTCAAATAGCCCCCAAAACCTTGAAAAAGATGAACAACTTCTTAATTTCAAAATTTACTACAAAGCTTCAGTAATTAAAATGGTGTGGTACTGGCACAAAGATAAACTTGTAGACCAGTGGAATAGAATTGAGAGTTCAGATATATACATATATACACCTATGGCCAGTTGATTTTTGATAAGGATGCCAAGACCTTTCAACAGGGGAAAGAATAGTCTTTTCAACAAATGGTACTGAGACAACTGGATATCTATATGCAAAACAGTGAAGTTGGACCCCTACCTCACATCATATACAAACATTAACTCAAAATGGATCAAAGACCTAATTATAAGAGCTAAAGCCTTAACACTCTTAGGAGAGAACATAAGGGTAAGTCTTCATGACTTTGGCCGTTGATTCTTAGACATGATACCAAAAGCTGACCAACTTAAAAAAAATTAGGCTTTATCAAAATTAAAAACTTTTGTTTATCATAGGACATTATCAAGAAAGTGAAAAAGAACCTACAGAATGGAAGAAAATATTTGTAAATCATTTATCTGGTAAAGGTCAGAATATGTAAAGAACACTTACAACTCAACAACAAAAAGATAAATCACCAAATTTTAAAATGTACAAAGGACTTGAATATGTATTTCTCCAAAGATTATATACAAAGAGTCAACAAGCACACAAAAAGGTGCTCAACATCATTAGTCATTAAGAAAATGCAAATCAAAGCCACAATGAGGTACCACTTCACACCCAGTAGGATGGCTATAATTAAAAAAATGGAAAATAGGTTTTGATGAGACTATGGAGAAATTAGAGAGTTTGTACATTGCTGGTGGGAATGTAAAATGGTTCAGCCACCATGGAAGAAGTTTGGCAGTTCCTCAAGAAGTTAAACATTGAATTACCATATGACCCTTCAATTCTATTTCTAGGTATATATCCAGAATAATTGAAAACAGTCACTCAAACAAGTATGTGTACACACATTTTCACAGCTGCACTATTTACAATAGCCAAAAGGTGGAAAGAGCTCAAATGTCTATCAACAGATGAATGGATAACCAAATTATGGTATATTCATGCAGTGAAATATATTCAGTCAAAAAAAGGAATGAAGTACTGAAACATGCTACAAAATGGATGACCCTCCCAAAACATCAAGCTGAGTGCAAGAAAGCAGACACAAAATGACAAATATTGTATGATTCCATTAATATGAAATATTTAGAATTGAGAAATCCATAGAGATAGAATGCAGATTGGTGGTTGCCAGGGGCTGGGGAGAGTTGGGGGTAGGGAGAAACCATTTAATGGGTAAGAGGTTTTACTTATAAGTGATGGAAATATTTTGGAACTAGACAGAGAAGGTGATTTCAACAACACTCTGAAGATACTAAATGACACTGAATTATTCTCTTTAAAATGGTTAATTTCATTGAATGTGAATTTCACCCCAATAAATTACTTTAAAAATATTATGACCAATCTTGGAGACCCCAGTAGGTCTTAGATGAGTACCAACTCTGTCTGTTTTGAAAAGATAAAACTAGTGGTTCAGATGTGTACCAAGGGTTGTGAACTGTTGGCCTTCATGCCATCAGTGTCCTGGGAACTTTCACAACATTATCTCATTATCCCATTCCTGTCCTCATTTAACCATCCTAGGTCCTGACTCTGTGGGTCATATTCCCTATATGTGTGTCAGTTTTGGTCCTCTAATAAGAAGATGCCAAGATGGATTAGGTATGGAAGAGACTTATTTGTGGAAAATAACTGCAAAGAATAAAGGGGGAATAAAACATTTGGTGGGAAAGGTTTTCAGAGTGTGATGCAAGTCTGATACCTGTGAAAGGGGAACGAGAAGGAAGGAGGCTTGGGGAGGAAAAGCCTCAGACTTCAGTGCAGCCCTGAGAAAAGTTTATCCAGGCAATGAGATCCCCAGAGCAGATTGCCCATCAGAGGAGTCCTCCTTTGGGCTGGAATGGCCCATCTCTTACCTGAATCATTCCCTCTCATTGGCCAGGAACAGCCCTGGAAGGGTGTGGCCTCAGGGATGGATGCTGCTGAGGATTTGAGTATATGGCACGTGGAGGATGTCCACCAACCAGCCTTCTTGCATCAGGTTCTCTTGAAAGATCTGAGCACAACATCTCAACCGCCACCAACAGTGTGATACTGGGCAAGTCCTGTAATCTGTCTGAACATTATTTGCAAAATGGAGTTCATGTCATCTCCATCAAGTGGTTATAGGAAGACAAAATTAGATAAGTAAAAGTACCAGGCATGGTATCTGGAATGAATTTAAGTGATTGACCATTATTCTTTTTCCCAGCATACATGTGAGCAAACTGTGGCTTAGAGTGAGAAAACGACCTTCCTGAAGGCCACATAGCTAGTAAGTAGCAGATGCAAGATTAAAACCCAGCCTAACTTCATGTCCTACACGTATTCCATTTAATTACATACTTATCTGAGATTTTCTTGCCAGTATCTGGAACTGGAGGCTTCATGAACACTCTGCGTGTTCTGTAAATTTGTCTGTGGAGACATATCTGCCAGCTCTGCGTGTGCAATATGTACTTTTACTTAATTTCCTTGTGCCTTATTTTCCATTGGCACATCACAGACAAGTGCCAAGCATCTTCTTCTCTTATCATTAGTTGTGTATTGACATTTGGAGCTTTTGGAAAGATGATAACATTTCCAGCACTGAAATATTCATCTTTGATAAATGCTATCTTAGGAGAAAAATATTAAGATGTAAATTGGTTTCATTTAAATCTCACCACTTCTACCACACAACACCAAGTTGGCACAGTCAGACTGGCCTGGCTGTGCCTTCTCCTGTCATCTGTTGAGAAGTGGATGATAGCAGAGGCTCCTCCTCTGGGGCTCTGGAGTCATGGGAGGTGGCCAGCTGAGGGCCTGAGGTGAGCCCCGTTGCATTTCCCCTGCTGCTACTGCTGCTGTGAAAAGTGGAATATTGACAACACTAACAGCCAGAAGCAGCCTGTGGGCAGGGCAGACACACGCAGCCCTGCCGTCTCTCACTTCACATACTTTTATGGATATTATTCAAGAGCATAGCAGCCCCTCCCCACCTCAAATTGCCCCCATCGTAAAGTCATTTGTCAGCTTTCATTGCAGAAGGGATGACACCAAATGGTCTCTTCTGGGCTTTCCCTGCACAGATTATTTGCAGGCAAAAAGAGAGAGAGAGGTTTGGCTTTGCTGTTTAAGAGATAAATATTTGATGCCCGGTTAACCTTATAATACAGTGTCAGATCCAGGATTCAGTTCTGTGGACATTTTTAGTGCTCACCATGGCTAGGTACTAGAAATTTGGAGTTGAAAAAGATAGTCAAAGCAGAAACCGGGGGTGTGGTGAGAGGTGAAGCAGGAACCAGGGGTGTGTGTCAGAACAAGACTAGGTCTTATAGATCCTACTAAACAATTAGACCTAACGGAGTCAGTGACAGGAAGCCAGCGAGGAGAGTAAATCTGGGAGATACGAGGTCACATTGGTGTGTACAGGGGACGATGGATGTACTGGGAGAGACTGGAGTCTGGGAGATCAGTTAGGAGGCTGATAGAGGAGTCCAGGTGAGAAAGGTTGAAGATCAGAATTTATGCAAATGGCAGAGGCAATGGAGAGAAGGGGGTGGACGTGAGAGAATATTCTTATTCTGAATAAGAAATAATAAAGGTAAAAGCAGTAACAATAGTAGTAATAACAATTAGTTTTTGCTGTAATAACACATTAAATATTCATCTCTGCACCAGGCCCTATGATAGATAAGCACTCTCTTCATTTACAACAACCGTATGAGATATTAAAAGGCTATCATCCCTTATCCAGGGTTCTAAAATTCTAAAATCCTTCAATCAAAAAGTTTTTCCAGATTCATTTGCAGTAAAACTTCAGTAGACTTTTGAACTCGCTTGGTGGAAAAATTTGACTGGAAATGATGGAAGGCTACTTACAGGTTTTATTTATTTAGTGTGGACACCCACACGTTTTGCTATGGAATATAAATGTGTTTGATTATGGAGCATGGGCCCCAGACCCTTCTGGGGACATTACCAAATAGACTATAGATGATGTAATGCCCTCTGCCTGTGTTACAAATTATATTTCACATCCACTTTATACCTTTAACCTTTCCTCAAGGGTTTCAGATAAGGCACTGTGGGCCTACCTATATTTTAGCTGTGGAAACAGAGGCACAGGGAGGTTAAGTAATTTGCCCAGAAGTATGCAACTAGGTGGTGGCAGAGCTGGGATGGGAATCCAGTTTCTCTGGACTCCAGAGTCTGCACTCTGAAACCTGTTGCTGCACTGTCTGCTTAGGTTGGCAGGAAAAGATCATTTTACAGATGAGGCAACCCATGTTTCTTTTCAACTAGCTTCTGTGAATGGTAATATCTTGCTTTCCAGGTCTTAGAAGAATGGAAGCATTTCCTTACCAAGGCTACTCAAATGAATCTTTTGGACAGAAAAAAGGACTCCAGGGTGATGAAGGAGGTTTCTGGGGATGGGGACTCGTTGCCAGTTTGGGAAGATTCATCAGGTGGAGGTGAAAGATAATAGCTGCTTAATGTCATGGGCTCCAGATTGAAGGAAAACAGTGGTGAATCTTTGGCAAGATTATAGATGATTTTGGTTTTGATTCTTAAAGCTTTCCAAGTTTTTCACAACTGTCACAATTTACTTTTATAGTTAGAAAATTGGCTTTTAATTTGTTTGTGACACATGACTTATTTTGGGGAGAGTTAAAGCAATAAGTGCCTTATAAACAAGAGGCATTCATTAACTATTTGCTGATATGTTCACTCAACAGATTACTTTCTTATCCCACTTGCTAACTGACCACGAATACTGAAAAGTTTAAAGTAGAAATTTTATTAATTATTATTCATGTTTTACAAAATGTTTTTCTTTCTCAAATTGAACTAATGTATTGCTGTACAATATTATATGTTACAGGTGTACGATATAGTGATTCACAATTTTTCAAGGTTATTCTCCATTTATAGTTGTTATAAAATATTAGCTATATTCCCCGTGTTGTACAGTATAACCTTGTAGCTTATTTTATACCTAATATTTTGTACCTCTTTATCCCCTGCCCCTATATTGCCTCTCCCCCCCTCCCCTCTCCCCACTGGTAACCATTAGTTTGTTCTCTGTATCTATGAATCTACTTCTTTTTTGTTATATTCACTAGCTTGTTGTATTTTTTAGTGTCCACATATAAGTGATGTTTCTCAATTTTTTTAAAAAAAGCTATCCAAGTCCACTTAATTACAATAACAAATTTTTAAAGGAATAAAAAGATTTTGAGGTCATAATGAATAGTTTGGTAAAAAAATAAAGCAATACCTAATGTGATAAACATTCCAGTAACATTAGAGAATTTAGGCAGTCTTTTGAAGCTTAATAAAACTTAATTTTACTAATATTAAGTTGTAATAAGAGGACAGTCTTTCCTTGTCAAACAAGGTATTAAGGCATTTTATACGTATTAGGAATAAACAATAAAATGTTGGTAAACCACAGGAGGCCGTTTTTTATTGAGCACCTGATTTATGCCAAGATGATCAGGAGAGTCTAAGAAAGGTAGTCCCCATCTTGTGTTTTAAAATGTGTATCTTCTGAAGCAGGAGTTTTTTTTGTGTGTTTTTTTTTTTTTTTTTGTGGTACAGGGGCCTCTCACTGTTGTGGCCTCTCCCGTTGCGGAGCACAGGCTCCGGACACGCAGGCTCAGCGGCCATGGCTCACGGGCCCAGCCTCTCCGCGGCATGTGGGATCTTCCCGGACCGGGACACGAACCTGCGTCCCCTGCATCGGCAGGCGGACTCTCAACCACTGCGCCACCAGGGAAGCCCTGAACCAGGAGTTTTAACTTTCTTTAACCTTTTGTCAAATCGCCTTTATAATATTTTGCCATAAAGGAACAGTAAATAGCATCAGATATATTGCATGATTCTTTTCAAAAATAGCCTCTCTTTGGGCCTTAGTTTTCTCATCTGTCACTGGGGATAAACAAGATCTGTTTCATAGAGGTGTGGTTAGTGGTGTGCTAATAAATGTTTAACAAACAGCCTTCAAAAAGAAGAAAGAAAAGGGGTATAAATCTCTGATTTGTCATGTTTCCTAATTTCTGTGGTGTAAATATTCCCATCACATCTGATTTCAGGCCACCATGGTAACATCAAAGCACCATTATACAGTATTTCCTTCCTTACTACTACATAGATGATAGGTGTAAACCACCTTAAGAGCATAGAAAATGTGGTAAAAATAATTAGGAAGTGATGAGTTTTGAGTATTTATTACCTTTGTTTTAAATATAATTTAAAGTTTATATAATTTAATGTCTAAAATGGCTATGTTTGACAGCCAGCTTGCAAAAATTCCTGAAAATTTAACAGTTGACTCTTTTTTTTTTTTTTTTTTGCGGTACGCGGGCCTCTCACTGTTTTGGCCTCTCCTGTTGCGGAGCACAGGCTCCAGATGCGCAGGTTCAGCGGGCATGGCTCACGGGCCCAGCCGCTCCACAGCATGTGGGATCTCCCCGGACCGGGGCGTGAACCTGCGTCCCCTGCATCAGCAGGCAGACTCTCAACCACTACGCCACCAGGGAAACCCCAACAGTTGACTCTTGAAGCCAGTGCAAGCCAGCTCCAGCATACCACTCACTAGGTGTTATGAAGATTAAAAGGAAATCATAAATTTTAAAACTGCCTAATAGTTCCTCTATAAATCTCCATTTTCTTCTCTGTTCTCTTGTGTTTTATTAAGCCCCATCCTCCTCCTCAGAGTCCATGACAACATCTCTAGTTTTAATACCATCTCCAAAGACAAATTAGCTTGATGAATTATTCAGAATATTCAGGAAAACTTGATGAGCACGATTCACTTTCTCTCAGTCTTGTGAGAAGGGTCAGCTTGAATATGAGGAAAAAGGGCCTTGGTGTCTTCATCTCTCCTTGCAAACACTTGTTCTGCACGTCTGGAATTCACTGCCCCTTTTCCCTGGATCAGTAGTTCCTCATGCTTTCTTATCCTAGAGCTGACCAAGAAGAGAGCATGTTCTCATTAGAGAATCAAATCTGTGGCTTTATTCAGCTTCAAATGAGAGTTCTGGGAGATGTTTCCACTGTATATTGGAAAAATATACACCCCACTGATTCTGATATAGTCATTTTTTGTCTTATTTATTATCAACTAAGTCACATGATTAGAAATCCATGTGTATCTGAGCCCGTATATTTTCCTTATAAAGGAAATATAAATTTTATTGTGCTTTCAAAATATAAAGATTAACAATGCTCAGTGTAAAAACCATGAAATAATACTGAGAAATATAAAAAGATGAAAACAAAATTACTCATAATTCTACAACTCAGAGAGAGCCGCTATTATCTTTTAGTGGATTTCTTATTTTGTCCTTATTTTTTTGTTTGTGTAAGTTACATAATTGGGATCATACAGTATATGAAGTTTAGTATTTAGCATGGATACTTTTTGATGTATGAATCTAGAAGATTCATACATTACGTATGAGCATTGTTGGAAACAGTTTCATTAAAAACATAAACATACCTGTTTTCCTTTTATCTGTAAACCATCATAATGCCTTAATTCCATGATTCAGTTATGAGGAATTAAGCTTGCCAATCAAAACAATATGATTACTTATGTTAAACTTCAAGGATGGGGTTGAACACATACCCACAAACACACACACACAGGCACACAAATATAACACACACATACATGTCTTAGGGAACAGGCAAACCTGGGTGCAAACTCCAGCCGTGTTACTGTCTTGCTGTGTGACTTTGGGCAGATTACTCAGTTTCTTCCCATGAAAAATGGGAGCAATGTTAATACCTACCTAGAAGGACTGTTAACCAGATTTGATGATGAGGTGGTCCATATAAAGTGCTTACTTAGGATTCATAAGTCTATGAAAGACAGCTACTGTTACTGTCATTACTGAGTGGCCCAGCCCTGCCAGCTTGAGACTAGGATAGAATGAGCCACTGACTATGGTAGCAGTGGGCAGAGGATAGGCTGTGGGATTAAGTATATAAAGTGCTTAGACCTGTGCCTGACACAGGAAGTGCCACATGAATGTTTACTGCCAGTGTGCATTAATGATTAACCTATAACTTACCATATAGGTTGAGACAGTTTTGAGAGTGAGAGGGTGCATTAGTAATAATTAGACTGGAACAATAGGTGTAAACCAGGGCTGTCTGAGGCAAATTGGGACAATCCTAGGCAAACAAAGTCATATCCACCCAGCTCTCCCAAATCCCAAACTTATACACTGTTAATAGTTTCTCTAAAATTCTTCCAGAGTTTCTTTATAATATAAGCAAATGTACGTATATAATTTTTCTTGTTTTCCTCCTTTTTACACAAAAGACAGAATTTTCTACATGCTGTTTGCAGCTTCATTTTTCACCTAACAATAATATATCCTGAGATCACTCTGTATCCACAAAAACAGCCATTCCTATTTTTTTTAACAGCTATATGGTATTCCATTGTTTGGATATACCAACAACTTATTTAACCAATTCTCTGTTGTTGAACTTTTAGATTGTTTACAATATTTAGCTATTTCAAATAATGCTGCAATAAATAACTTTGTATATAATTATGGAAAAGTGGAGTGGCTGGGTCAAAGGGCGTATGACTTTATAATTTTTTTTTTTTTTGCTGTACGCGGGCCTCTCACTGTTGTGGCCTCTCCCATTGCGGAGCACAGGCTCCGGACGCACAGGCTCAGCGGCCATGGCTTACGGGCCCAGCCGCTCTACGGCACGTGGGATCTTCCCAGACCAGGGCACGAACCCGTGTCCCCTGCCTCGGCATGCGGACTCTCAACCACTGCGCCACCAGGGAAGCCCCATGATTTTATAATTTTGAACAGTATTGTTAAGTCTCCCAGGATAAGCTGTGTACCAGTTTGCATTACTGGTGTATGAAAACACCCATACCACCCAGTGGTAACCTTTTATTTTTGCCTTTGGCAATTTGAAAGGTATTTTAGTGTAGGTTGAATTTAGTAATATGCTGAGCAGTAGTCATGATAATGAATATCCCTATCTTATTCCAGACTTTAGTGAGATGCTTTTTGAGCTTGCCCATTAAACCTAATTCTGTCTTTTGAGTTGAATTTTTTTAATGTTAAGTATCCACATACTTGTATCATGCTTTATCAAGTTTTAAAAATCTTTTACAATGTCACATTTTCCTTTCTTTTCTTATAGTTTTGTATTTAGGAAGATCTGTGTTTCTATTCTAATATTACCTTGGTAATTATAAATATATGTAGTATGCTCAGTCCTTCATTTCTTCTTTTCCTTTCCTTTCCTTTTTTTTTGGGGGGGATTCCACATATAAGTGAAATCATGCAGTATTTACCTTTTTCTGTACGGCTTACTCCACTTAGCATAACGCCTTCCAAGTTTATTCATGCTGTTGCAAATGGCAGGATTTCCATCTTTTTAAAAGTTGAATAATGATCCATTATATATATATATATATATATATATATATGATATGGTGATATAAATATATCATTCCATCAACACTCATCTGTCAACACACTCTTAGGTTGTTTCTATACCTTGGCTCTTGTGAATTATTCTGCAATGAACATGGGAGTACAGGTATCTCTTCAAGATAGTTATTTTATTTCCCTTGGATATATACCAAGAAGTAGGATTGCTGGATCATATATTAGTTCTATTTTCAATTTTTAGTGTGGAGGAACCTCCAAATCGTTTTCCATAGTGGTTTCCCAGCTTCCATTCCCACCAACAGTGTAAAAGTGTTCCCTTTTCTTCACATCCTTGCCAGCATTTGTTATCTCTTGTCTTTTTGATAGTAGATATCCTAGCAGGTATGAGGTGATATCTCCCTGTGGTTTTGATTTGCATTTCCCTGATGTTGAACACACTTTCATGTAACTGTAGGCCATTTGTATGTCTTCTTTGGAAAACTGTCTATCCAGGTCCTTTGCCCATTTTAAAACTGGATTATTATTTTTTCTATTGTATGAGTTTCTTATATATATTTTTAATATTAACCCCTCATCAGATGTGTGGCTTGCAAATATTTTCTCCTGACCCATAGGGCCTTTTAATTTTGTTGATGGTTTCCTTGCTGTGCAGAAGTTTTTCAGTTTGATGTAGTTCCACATGTTTATTTTTGCTTTCATTGCCTGTACTTCTGGTGTTAATTCTGAAAAAACATTGCAAAGACCAATGTCAAGGAGCTTACCTCCTATGTTTTCTTTTAGGAGTTTATGCTGTTCAAGTGTTTAATCCATTTTGAGTTGATTTTTGTGTATGGTATAAGATAGTCCAGTTTTAATCTTCACATGTGGAAATCCAGTGTTCTCAACATAATTTATTGAAGAGACTATCCTTGTATTCTTGACATCTTTGTCGAAAATTAATTGACTGTAAATGCATGGGTTTATAGCTGGGATCTCTATTTTTGTCCATTGATTTATGTGTGTCTTTATGACAATACCATACTGTTTTGATTACCATAGCTTTGTAAAATAGTTCAAAATCAGTAAGTGTGATGCTTCTAGCTTTGCTCTTCGTTCTCAAGATTGCTTTTTCTCTCTGGGGTCTTTTGCAGTTCCATGCTAATTTCAGGATTGTTTTTTCTACTTCTGTGAAAAAATGTCATTGGAATATTGATAGGGATTGCATTGAATCTGTAGAGTGTGTTGGGTAGTGTGGTCATGTAAACAATAATGATTTTTCCATTCAATGAACACTGAATATCTTTCCTTTTATTTCTGTCTTCTTCAATTTCTTTCATCGGTGTCTTACAGTTTTTCAGTATACAGGTCTTTCGCCTCCTTGGTTAAATTTATTCCTAAAATTTATTTATTTATAAATTCCTAACAATTTATTTTATTTCTTTTTTGATCCTATTGTAGATGGATTATTTTCTTAATTTCTTTCTGACAGTTCATTGTTACTGTCTAGAAACACAACTGAGTTTTGTATATTGATTTTTCATTTTGCAACTTTACTGAATTTGTTTATTAGTTCTAACAGTTTTTTTTTTGTGGAGTCTCTAGGGACTTTTATATATAAGATTATGTCATCTGCAAATAGACAGTTTTCCTTATTCCTTTCTGTCTTAGATGGCTTTTATTTGTTTTTCTGGACTAATTGCTCTGGCTAGGAATTCTAGTAGTATGTGGAATAAAAGTTCTGAGAGTAGACAGCCTTGTCTTCTTCCTGGTCCTAGAGGAAAAGCTTTTAGCTTTTCATTGTTGAGTATGATGCTAGCTGTGGGCTTTTCATATATGGCCTTTATTATGTTGTGGTACATTCCTCCTATTTCTATTGTTGAGAGGTGTTTTTTTTTTTTTAATAAAAGGATGTCAGATTTCATCGAATTTGAGATGATCATATGATTCTATCCTTCACTTTGTTAATGCGGTGTATCACATTTATTTGCTGTTGTTGAACCATCCTTACATCCCAGGAATAGATCCTGCTTGATCATGACGTATGATTCTTTTAATGTACTGTTGAACTCACTTTACTAATATTTTGTTGAGGATTTTTGCCTCTATGTTCCTCAGGGATATTGGCCTTTAATTTTTTTTTTTTCTTGTAGTGCCCTGGTTTGGCTTTGGTAGTAGGATAATGGCCTTGTAAAATGAGTTTGGAAGTGTTTCCTCTTCACTTTTGGGGAAAATTTGGAGAAGGGTTTGTATTAATTCTTCTTTAAATGTTTGGTAGAATTCAACAATGAAGCCATCTGGTCCTAGACTTTTGTTTATTGGGAAGTTTGTTACTACTGATGATATCTCCTTACTAGTAATTAATATATTGAGATTTTTCTATTTCATGATTCAGTCTTGGTAAGTTGTATGTTTCTGGAAATCCATTTCTTCTAGGTTATCTAATTTATTGGTGTTTAGTTTTTCATAGTGGTTTCTTGTGTTCCTTAGTATTTCTGTGTTATCAATGGTAATGTCTTCTCTTTCATTTCTGATTATATTTATTTGAATCTTTGAGTCTTCTACTTTTCTTAGTCAGTCTAGCTAAAGGTTTGTCAATTTTGTTTATCTTTTAAAAAACCAGTTCTTAGTTTTATTGACCTTTTCTTCTGTCTTTCTAACCTGTTTCATTTATTTTCATTCTGATTTCTGTTATTTTCTTTATTTTAGTAACTTTAAGTTTAGTTTCTTCTTCTTTCTCTAGTTTCTTGAGTGTAAAATTAGGTTGTTTATTTGAGATCTTTCTTTTTTCATAATGTAGGCATTTATCATTGTAAACTTCTGTCTTAGTACTGCTTTTGTTGCATCACATAAGTTTTGGTATATTGTGTTTCCATTTTCATTGTCTCAAGAGTTTTTCATTTTGTTTTTGATTTCTTCTTTGATCCATTGCTTGTTCACAAGCATGTTATTTAAATACCACATATTTTTGAATTTTTTGAGTTTTCTTCTTGTAATTGATTTCTAGTTTCATATCACTGTGGTCTGAAAAGATACTTGTCATGATTTTATCCTTCTAAATTTAGTTAAGACTTGTGGTCTGACATATGATCTATCCTTGAGAATATGTGCTTTTGAGAAGAATGTGTATTCTTCTGCTGTTGGATGGAATGGTCTATAAATATCTGTTAGGTCCATTTGTTATAACATGTAGTTAAACCCAATGGTTCTTTACTGGTTTCTGTCTGGATAATCTACCTGTTGTTCAAAGTAGGGTATTAAAGTCCCTTACTGTTATTGTATTGCTGTCTATTTCTCTCTTCAGATCTGTTAGTATCTGCTTTATATACTTAAGTACTCCACTGTTGGGTGCATACGTATTTAGAGTTAGATTCTCTTGATGAGTTGACCTCTTTATCATTATATAATAGCCATCTTTGTCTCTTATTAGAGTTTTTGGCTTAAAGTCTATTTTGTCTGAAATAAGTATATCTATCCCAGCTTTCTTTTGGTTTCCACTTGCATGGAATATCTTTTTCCATCTCTTTACATTCAGTCTATATGTATCATTAAAGCTGAAGGAAGTCTCTTGTAGGCAACATAGAGTTTGGTTTTTTCTTCATCCATTCAGCCACTCTGTGTCCTTTGATTGGAGAACTTAGTCCATTTACATTTAAAGTAATTATTGATAGGTATGGCCCTACTATTGCCATTTTGTTCATTGTTTTCTGGATGTTTTGTAGTTCCTTTCTTCCTCTTTTGGTTTCTTGATGATTTTCTGTAGTTGTATACTTTGATTCCTTTCTCTTTATCTTTTGTGTATACTATAGGTTTTTGTTTTTTAGTTACCATGAAACTTACATTAACATCTTTTAGTAATAACAGTCTATTTTAAGCTGATAACAACTTCAGATACATACAAAAGCTCTACATTTTTACACTCCCTCCTTTTATATATATATATATATATTTTTTTTTTCTTTTGCGGTATGCGGGCCTCTCACTGTTGTGGCCTCTCCCGTTGCGGAGCACAGGCTCTGGACGTACAGGTTCAGTGGCCATGGCTCATGAACTCAGCCGCTCTGCGGCATGTGGGATCTTCCTGGACCAGGGCATGAACCCATGTCCCCTGCATCGACAGGCAGACTCTCAACCACTGCACCACCAGGGAAGCCCCCTCCTTTTATATTTTTGATGTCACAGTTTACATCTTTTTATATTGTGTAGCCATTGACAAATTATTGTAGTTACCATTATTTTTTATTATGTTTACCTTTTAACCTTAATACTAGAGTTATAAGTGATTTACCCATGACTATTACAATATTGAGTATTTTGCCAGCAACTTTATACTTTCATATGTTTTTCTATTACTGATTATGTACTTTTATTTCAGCTTGAAGAACTCCCATTTTATTTCTTGTAAGGCCAGTCTAGTAGTAATGATTAACTTCTTTGGCTTTTGTTTGTCTTGGAAACTCTATCTCTCCTTCAATTCTGAAGGACAGCTTTGCTGCGTACAGTATTCTTTGTTGATAGTAGTTTTTTTCCTTTCAGCCCTTTGAATGTATCACCCCAATCCCTTCTGTCATGCAAGATTTCTGCTGAAAAATCTGCTTACAGGTTTACAGGTGTTCCCTTGTATGTAACAAGTTGCTTTTCTCTTGTTGCTTTTAAGAGTCACTCTTTGTCCTTAACTTTTGATAATTTGACTATGATGTGTCTCCCTGGGGGTCTTTCTGGATTCATATTATTTGATATTTTCTTTACACTTCCTGGATCTGTATGTCTGTTTCTTTCCCCAGGTTAGGGAATTTCCAGCTAGGATTTCAAATAAGCTTCCTGCCCCTTTCTCTCTCTTTCTCTCTTCTTCTTCTGGGACTACTATAATGCATGTACTGGTTCTTCTGATGATGTCCCATAAATCCCTTAAGCTATTTTCACTCTTTTTCATTCCTTTTTTCTTTTTGCTCCTCTGATTGGGTGATTTCCACTGCCCTGTTTTCGAGTTCACTGATCCTTTCTTCTTGATTTCATCTGATGTTGAAACCCTCCATTGGATTTTCAGTTCAGTTATTGTATTCTTCAGCTCTGTGATTTCTGTTTGGTACTTTTAAATATTTTCTACCTCTTTGTTGATGTTTTTACTTTGTTCATGAATTGCTCTCCTAAACTTGGTGAGCATCTTTATGACAGTTAATTTGACCTCTCTATCAGGTAAATCACTTATTTCCACTTCATTAAGATTGGTTTCTGGAGATTTATCTTGTTCTTTTGTTTGGGACATATTCCCTGTTTCTTCCTTTTTCTTAACACTCTGAGTTGGTTTCTGTTCATTAGATAAAACAGCCACCTTTTCCAATCTCAACAACCTGCCCTTGTGCAGGAGATGAACTTTGTCAATCAGCCCAGTCTGAGCTCCTGGCTTCCTCTTAAACCTTGTGATTGTTTAAGCTGTGGACTTTTTTTTTTTCTTACTTAGTGGCTCTGAATAAATGATGGTGTGGCAAGACCTATCAGTGTCCTAAAGGTGTAGGAAATGTCCATACCCCTCTTTAGGCTCCTGGAGAACTATTAATTACCTGCCTCTTGAGCCCCTGATTCAGGTTAATCGAAAGCCTGACCTTCAGGCAGCAGCTGGGAAAGCCAGGATGTTATATATGCAGTCTAGCCCCTTTCAGGGAGAAACTGAAAGCTGAGTGTTTTGCCTACTCTCTCTGTGTTGAGCCAGGGAAAACAGTCACTGAGAGTGCTTGTGTACCCCAACAGAATTCCCTCCTTGTTTTATGTGGTGGGTAGCTCATGAATTCTGAGGCCTATCAGCTCCCAGAGCTAGGTGATTTGGGAGCCAGTCCCTCAGAGGCAACCATAACAGTTGGGGTGCTAGAAGTATGGACAGGCTCCTTCCAGGGAGAAGCTCAAGATGATTTTAGTTGCCATGAACCAGGTGAGTTAGTGGGGGATGTGCCCAGGAGCTCTTTCAGGCTCCTGGGAGGATCCAGTCTGTTCCCACATTCAGACTTATTAGAAGCCAGAACCTCTGGCAGCAGCTGGAAAAGCATGCAGTAAATCCATTGCAGGGAGAGACTGGGAGATGGGTATTTTTGCTTTCTCCCTCTGCAGTGAACCTGGAGGGGATAGCTTCAGGAAGTGCTCGTGTAGCTGTTTGAAAACTAGGTGGCTGATTTCTCTGTTTAATATGTTTCTATGGGACTCATGAATGCTGAGCTCATTGGTTATCAGAGCCAGGTGATTTGAAGGTCCATCTCTTGTGTGGCAGCTGCAAAAGTATAGACAAGCTCCTTGGACATTTGGCTTTGCTGTTGAAACTAGGTGGAGGTAGAAGGTGGAGGAAGTGCTCACTAACTCTTTCAGGCTCCCAGGAGAATCCAAGTCAGCCCTAAAATTCAGGCTGATTAGAAGCTGAACCTTCAGAGAGCAGCTGAGAGAGTATTGCAATCAAATTCCTTCCAAGAAAAAAACTGGGAGATGGGTGTTTTTGTTTGCTCCTTCTGCACTGAGTCTGGAGGCGATTTCCACAGGGAGTGCTTGTGAACCCATTTAAGAGCTGCTTCTTTGTTCACTATAGTCCTGTGAGACTTTTGAATTCAAACCTCACTGGCTTTCAGAACTAGGTGATTTGGTGGTCCATCCCTCAAGTGACAGCTTTAAAAGTTAGGACACTACATGTATGGCCCAAACCCTTTGCTCCTCAGGGAGAAGCTGGCAGCTAGGGGTTCCCTCTGAAGTGTAAGGTGCTGTGCTTAGGGCAGGGATCATGGTGAGAATGCGTCTCAGCCTTTCCTATTCATTTTGATATGGGCATTTTCTTAGTAGCCTGATGCACAGGAGTCACTCAACTAATTTCTGGATTTTTCTCAGAGGGAATTGATCCATGCATAGCTGTATGTTTAGTGCATCTGTGGAAGGAGGGTAAGTCAGGAGGCTCCTAGGTCACCATCTTGGTCAGTCCTTCATTTCCTTCCTAGTAGTGATGAGTAAACATATTGACTCTTTTCCCTCTTTCTGGCTTCTCTATTTTATCCCTTAATTTTAATCAATAATATTATCTTTCTTATTGATTAACTTTTTACTATTAAATCTGCACTTATTTTTATTATTTGTTATATTGGTTTTAAACGACATGTTTATTTCTGTCAGATGCTCCATAGAGTCAACACCACTTTTTCTTTATCTCCCAATTTCTTTCCTCTTTTCTCCCCCATATTTCTGTTATTTGCCTACATCTATATGGTCAAGATGTTAATATATACATTTTGTGTTGGCATCTTAATTTTCACATTGCTTTTGTCTTAGTTGTAGAGTTAAATACATTCAATGCACTATTTCTTTGTCATAGTTTCCTTAGTCATTTTGTAATTGCTTTAAGTTTGTCTTCTAGTATTTTCTCAAGAAAGTCTCATAAGTACAGCATACCCTTAAAACCTATAAGTTCAAAAATGCTACTCAATGACCTTTATATCTGAAGTATAGTTTGTCTGTATTTGAAATCCTTGGCTTAACATTTCATTCTTTGAAAATCTTGTAAGTGCTACTGCATTGTGTTTGGTGTAGAATTTCTTCGTAGAGAAATCTTATGCCAGTTTGATTTATCCTCCATGGTTTTGCATAGTTGTCCAAATAGTTATTCAAAGTGTGATAAATTTACTGGGATATGTCTTAGTATTATCTATTTTTGTATAAATTTCCTGGTGCATGTAATACCCTTTTAATAATATATTCAAACCTTTTACTTCAGGTAAGTTTTCTTGATCATATTTTAATTAGTTTTTCTGTTTCATTGTTTTGTTTAGTTTTCATTTATTTTTATAAATGGGGAACTGAATATTCACAGTTGCTTCTTCTTTGCTTTTCACATAACTTTCATTGTCTGTCTAATCCCTAATTCATTTCTCTGACTTTTTCTTTTTTCCTTTTTTGATCCTTGTTTTCTTGTTTCTGGTATCTGTTCCCTTTATGTGCTATCTGCGATGTCTGCTTTGCTCATGTCCTTTCAGATTTCATCTTTATGTCTGTGACTATTTTTTCTTCTGCTTATTTCCTAGGTTCTGCCAACTCATTCCTTCTCTTCTTGTTTTTCCATCTCTTTTCTGAGTTCTTATATCTCTATTCTGTGCTGTTCCTTCATAGAGGGGATTATTTCATTAAATTTTTATAATTTGTTGTAAAATATTTTTATCACAATTTTCATGTGCTCTTGACATTTTCTAATGTCTGTTCTCTAAGAGCAAGTCTTTTCTACTCTTCTCCACACTTTCTTATATTTTCTTTGCATCATGTCTGTGTCAATTCACTTTTAAAAAATTGACGTATAGTTGATTTACAATATTTTGTTAGTTTCAGATGTACAACATAGTGATTCAGTATTTTTATAGATTATACTCCATTTAAAGTTATTGCAGAATGATGACTATATTTCCCTGCGCTCTACAATATATCCTCGTTTTTCATTTATTTTATACATAGTAGTTTGTGTCTCTTAATCCTCTACCCATATCTTGCCCCTCCCTCCTTACTTTCCCCCTCTGGTAATCACTAGTTTATTCTCTATATCTTTGGAGTCTGTTTCTGTTTTGCTATATACATTCTTTTGTTTTATTTTTTAGATTCCACATATCAGTAATAATATACAGTATTTGTTTCTGTGTGACTTATTTCATTAAGCTCTAGGTTCATCCATGTTGTTGCAAATGGCAAAATTTCATTCTTTTTATGGCTGAGTAGTATTCCATTGTATATTTAGGCAATCTTTATCCATTCATCTGTTGATGGACACTTAGGTCGCTTCCCTTTCTTGGCTATTGTAAATAATGCTCCTATGAACATTGGAGTACATGTAATCTTTTCACATTTGTGTTTTCATTTTCTCTGGATATACCCAGCAATGGAATTACTGGATCATCTGGTAGTTGTATTTTTAATTTTTTTGAGGAACCTCCATACCGTTCTCCATGGTGGCTGCACCTATTTACATTCCCACCAACAGTGTACTAGGGTTTCCTTTTCTCCACATCTTTACCAACATTTGTTTGTTGTGGTCTTTTTGACGATAGCCATTTTGGAAGATGTGAGGTGATATCTCATTGTGTTTTTGATTTGTTTTTCTCTGATAATTAGTGATAAGCATTTTTTTTCATATGCCTGTTGGCCATCTGTATATCTTCTTTGGAAAGATATGTATTTAGGTCTTCTGCCCAGTTTTTAAATGTGTTTGTTTATTGATATTGAATTGTATGAACTATTTATATATTTTGGATATTAACCCCTTGTTAGTCACATTTGCAAATATTTTCTCCCATTCTGTAGGTTTTCTTTTCATTTTGTTTATGGTTTCTTTTGCTGTCTAAAACCTTTTAAATTTAATTAGGTCCCATTTGTCTATTTTTGCTTTTACTTCTTTTGTCTTAGGAGACAGATCCAAAAAAAATATTGCTGTGATTTATGTCAAAGAGTGTTCTGCCTGTGTCCTCTTCTAGGAGTTTTATGGCTTCTAGTCTTACATTAAGTCTTTAATTCATTTTGAGTTTATTTTTATATATGGTGTTGGGAACTATTCTAATTTCATTCTTTACATGTAACTGTCCAGTTTTCCCAGCACTACTTACTGAAGGGACTGTCATTTCTCCATTTGTATATTCTTGCCTCCTTTGTCATAGATTATTTGACCATAAATGAGTGAATTTATTTCTGGGCTCTCTACTCTGTTACATTGATCTATGTGTCTGTTTTTGTGCCAGTACCATGCTGTTTTGATTACTGTAGGTTTGTAGTATAATCTGTAGTCAGAGAGCATGATACCTCCAGCTCTGTTCTTTTTTCTCAAGAGTGCTTTGGCCCAGTTAACCTTTCATTGCTCTTCAGTGAGCAGGTTGGATTTTTATGAACCATTTATATGTAGGAAGTTTCTCTTTGAGGTAGTAAGGGTCCAGGGTAAATATATAAGCATCCCAGCCCAAAGGTTCTCTCCTTTTCTGCTGCTACACAGACTCATCCTAGTGTTTCTTGTGTAATACCCTCTTATTTTCTCTGAACCAGACTTAGTACAGCAGGGCTTCTACTACCAGCCCTACTCACCCAACCCACATTGATTATTGCAGAGCCGAGACACACCTTGTACACTCCAGGTGAAGCCCTCACCTTCAAGTGAATGTTGCTTATCCTTTCAAAGCCGAGTTCTCTCTTCTGTTTATTCATTTTTCACCTCCCAGAATGTTTCTGCTTCTTCTCAGATGCTTCTCGCAGCCCTTTAATGTGTTTTAAGTCTCTGTGGATTAAGTCTATCTTTTGATCTCACTAAAAATGGAGTTTGAAAGTTTTATTTTTATTCTGTTTATCACTTTTATATGATTTTCGTGAGGAAAAGAGTAAGTGTTGACTTAATAGCTATTATCATACCAGAAGTCCTGAATAATGTTTCTGCCAAAACAAAACAAATATAAAACACAGTAGGAGGCTCATAATCCTGGACTGTATGTTGGCTGTCCCAGCCTTTAATTTATCCTGGGTTTTCTTAATGTATAAAAGGAAATTCATAACCCTCCACCAATCCATACAGACCCCAAACACTACCCCTCCTCTCCCAAACCTGCTTCTAGTTGGTGTTTCCTAGAATTCTCCAAATAATGAAGTTCTCTAAATTTTATACTTTTAATGCAGACCCTCCATCCTCTACTTTGCCTAGGTTCATGTATGTTTGAACCCTAGGACACCACTTTTTCTGTGGTCTTTTCAAGCAAAGTCTATTCTTCAAAGCCATGCTGTCATCTCCTCTTACCTTGTCATGCCCGTTCTATCACTGAAGGCTTAGCTCAATCTTCCTGAGCTGCCTGCCTTCTGCTATCATCCTAGAAAATTGACATCTGCCTGAACATCCCCCAAAGGACTCAGACCTCTCATTTCCTTGATTTCTTTCTATCTCCAATGATCCTTTGCTCTCCTCTACTCCATTTATCCCATCTGTTCTTTATGCTGTTGACTTTGGACATTAATTCACAGTGCCCCACCTCCAATATTGCTAATTCAACCATCCCACTTTCCAGCTTATTTATTCAATTATCTCTGCACAATGATTTTATGACCTCATCAAGATGTCCAGTCTATTGATGTCTCCAATTTTTCTGTTGACTTCTTCCTGTTTCATTTCCATCCTATCCAGATTATATTTTATTGGCTTTCATTTTGTCTCTTTTGCAAATACTCTCAACTTCCTTGACCTCTCCATCATTATAACTGCTTGATCTCAGCCCAGGTAAACCAAACTATGTGCCAACACCCAAAGAGCTAGCTCAAGTCCTCTTGAGAATATCACACATTAGGAAAGGCTGGTATCATTGGAAATCCATGACCATCAACCTCCAACTGGGCCCTCAGTAATGCCAACATAGCTTATTTACATTTCCTTATTGAGTTTTTTCTTCATCATTAAACTCATTTTATATCTCCTCCATACCTCTTGTAGCTCTAAAGTCCTTTCCCCCAATCTTAATCAAATGACATATTTCTGTTCATAGAAAAAATATAGAAGCCATGAAATGGGAACTCTTTCTTGTCCCCCCACCATCCCTACAGACTTACCTGCATTTCCTTCTTTTCTGTTCAATAGAAGAAGCACAGATATTCCAGACCGCATCCCTTCTCACTTTCTCACAGGACTTACATTACTGGGTATCCCGTCTAGTGGCTACAACCTTACTCTCTGCTCTCTAACTGGATTTTCCCCAGCAGCCTGCATCTATGTCATGGTACATAGTTCATCTTTAAAACACTTTCCCTAGATATTGCATCTCTCTCTATGACATTTTACAACAAACTTCTTGAAAAACCTTTGTACACATGCTGCTTTCTCTTCCTTTTCTTTCATTCATTTTTTGACTCATCCCCATCTGGATTCTTTACCTGCTAAAGCCAAAAATGGTCTTCCTAAATCCAAAGGATCACTTTAAGTTCTTATCTTCAGTGACTTTACATTTAAAACAGCATTTAACATAGTGCTATGAAAACATGACTCAATTTCCATCTCTGGCCCCTATATTTCTTCCTTTCTGGTGTCTCTCTTCTCAGGAAATGGTATGACCTCTATATATCAGTTGGTCACACCATGAATATGGGCAGCTGTCATTTTGTCATTCCCTTCATCTTCCATTTACATATTCACTTTGCATAGGGCCTGTCACTTTTTCTCCCAAGATGCTCCTCAAATCTACCTGTTTCTTTCCGTCTCCTCTATTACTGCTTCAGTCCGAGCCTCCATCCTTTCCTGACTTCATGGCCATAATGACCATCTCACTACTCTACTCCCTTTTGTTCTTGGTCTCCCCCAATCCATTCTTCACACTGATCCAGAGTGGTCCTTAAGGAACTTACAAGTGTCATGTCACTCGCCACTGCATTTAAAATCTGAAATCTTCAGTGTCATCTACAAAGCATGAGCTAACCCTTAACTGCATCTCAACCCTCAGTTTCCTCCTACCCTCAATGTCTCAGCCACAGGACTGACTAAATTTGGGCAAACTCGGAGACTTTGCATATGCTGGAATGTTCTTCCATCAACTCTTTACTTGGCCGAGTCTTACTCATCCACCAGGCACAAATTAAATGTCCCTTCCTCAGAAAATCCTTCTCTGACCCCAAAAGGTACCACTTTCATATCTCATTTTCATCACACTGTTTTCTCTTTCTTCATGGCCTTTATCCAATTGTGTATGTATATATTTGTACACTTATTTGTTTAATGTCTGTCTCTTCCATGAGGGTGGGGTCCACATCAATCTCATTCTCTATTTAATCACTAGCACCCAGCACCGACCATGAAACAAAGCAGGAGCTCAATAGATATTTATTTACCCAATGATTGAACGGGAATCTAGGCTAGGCTTTGCTTTGAGACAGAGGTATTTGACGGTCTGATCTGTCATATATCAGATAGCCAGGTTTCTGTCAGGGTTCTATACAGTGACCTGGTAACTGAACCAGCAATTTTATGGTAATAAGGCCTTTCAAAATGCCAGCACATGTATACTTCTGTTTAAACTGTTGACCTTTGGTTACAAGAGTTTCTGTTCTCCTGTCCAAATCCATTAGCTGACATGTGAGATCTCTCTGATATCCATAGCCACATTCTTCAGGAAGTTTCTTGAACCTTCCAGTCCTCTGACTGCTGTGGGCATTGGGAACATTGCCTTTTCACTGTGGTAGCTGTAGCCTTACCTGATTAGTACTCACTTGTATCATGATGTCAAACTAGAGGCAGAGAAGAGAAGTAGTATTTTGAAAGACAATTAACTATGACACATAGGAACAGAAGGGATTGTTTCCTCTCTCCTAGTTTTATAGAATACCAGAATTGGGAAGTACCTTACAGCTCTAACCTAACCCCCAATTGTACAGATAAGAAATTTGAAGCCCAGAGAAGTAAAGTGATTTCACCAAGGTCACACAGTTATGTGACCCCTTTGTCCACTATACCCTTCATTTATCTTAGTAACCAAAAATGTGCATGCCAGCTTTAGATCAATTTTTCATGGGAATTTTTCTTTTTGAGTTGTAAAAAGCTTAGAGCAAAATGAAGATGGAGATTAAATGGGGACGGGGTCATAAACAATCTTTGTTATTAGAGGGAAAGACTCAAGTTCTTCATCTTTCAGTGTTGAAGGGGACCTCAGAAGTCATATAAACCAAAGTAGTGAGGCAGGTCCTACAAACCCATAGGTATGAAGCTCAATATTGAGACAATTAGGGATAGCTTACTCTCTGATGAATGATAGTTCCCTTTGCAAAAGACTGTTGTTGGTCAAGGTAAGGTTCTCTTCTCCTACTTAAGGAGACTTCAGTTTCTCCCTAACCTTTTTATTAAACGGGTTCACCAATTTCTTCTTCACAGAAATTCTCTTCGTTTGCTTTCCTGAAGCATTTTTCACTGTTCTTATGCTGAAGGTTGGATTTTGTTCAGTGGTAGTTACATTTCAGGAGCATATTGCAAAAGCTGTCACCAGTCCAACTGGTAGAGTGTTTTCATTGGCTGTACTTCCTACCATGATTGAAACTGCCCTGAAATTTATGGGAAATGAGTAAGGGTAAGTTGCCTTTGTTAAAGTATGAGGTAGTGATGTTTCCTATATGAAGTATTGGCATGTGCATTCATTGGAAATATTTCTAATCAACACTTTCAGTTTCCTGTGTGTGAGCTCATTCTTTCTCACCTCCCAACCATTCATCTGCCTCACCTAACCTTGTGAGAGAGGCAGAGACACAAGATGGGAAGCAGGAATTTTGAAAACATCTGTTTCTGAACATTCTGTGATTACAGGAGTCAGGTTTGAGAGCTTCTCACCATTCAGTAAGTTCTTCACTACCTGAGGGAAAGAAATCATTGGAAGAGTGGCAGCTTTGTTCCTTAGGTTTCTATATGTGAGGACCCAAAGAGACCTACATACAATGGGAAACTTTTAACTTGCTCTGTCCCAACTGAAGGAGGTAAGGGAGTTAATATTCACTAAGCCTATTATCTGCCAGGCACTGTACCAGGGGCTTAGTAAGGCTGCCACATTGCATGACTCAGGGAGCAGCATTCATATTGTAGTCCATGTGAAATGGACCATCGAAAGTTGTGCAATGAGGTATCTTTACATCTATTATCAGTTACTACAACTGCACATATATAACCACACCAAAAAAAAGTCCTTTGGCTTCCATTTTGTTTTTTTATTGGGACCCCTAGTATGAGATCAGAAGAAAGGATGAGGTCAGGGCATGTATTCCCCTGGCTCCTTCCTTGCAAGGTCACTATGTGCTGGCTGTGTCCCTGATCTTCTCAAGACAGTTTTTTCCTACCTAACTCTCTCCCCCTGGGTTTTAGATCCTATTGTTGTCTCCTTATTGCATTATCCCTTGAATTTCCCTTGCATCACATTTACCCTAATTTGAGTGTGCCCTTTTTTTCCCTGTAAGGACCCTGACTAATACAGGCTAGATCTATAATATTCTATAATATTCTCTCAGAATGAGACCACTAAGGCTCTCTGTGTTCTCTAACTTCTCTAAATTATGTCACAACTAGGAAATGTCAGAGCCAGGACACAAATTCAAGTCCTTGTGTCTCCAACACACTTTTGACTCTGTCATGCACCACCTGGGTGATACTCTCATCCATCCAAGCATCTCATGACCTCCAGAAACAGAATGCTGCCTCTGTGTTTTTGCCTTTTTTTGATGATGGGACATACAGATTGGCATATCTTTTCTTCTTTTCCTAGTCTCTTCCATTCAGACCAGTGTTGTGAGCTTAGCTTAAAACCTTTCTCTTCCATTTTACAAAAAACAGAGTAATGGTTCATTTTAAAGCACCTAATACCAATTCTAGCATAAAGAAGTCTTTGTAACAAATATTGCCTTTCTTCTGTTTTCACTACACTTCAGTTTTTTTCTCCAAAAATTATGATTGCTTTCATTTTTAAAATTCATGATACTAAATTTGAAATTTCTTTAAAAAAATTAGTTATTTTATATTGAAGTATAGTTGACACACAATATTATATTACTTTCAGTTGTACAACATAGTGGTTTGAAAGTTATATAATATTACAAAATGATCACCATGATAAGTCTAGTATTCCCTATGCTGTACATTACATCCCCATGAACCACTTATTTTATGACTGGAAGTTTGTATCTCTTAATCCCCTTCACCTATTTCATCCATTTCCCCACTCCCCTCCCCTCTGGCAGCCACCAGTTTGTTCTCTATATCTATGAGTCTGTTTCTGTCTTGTTTGTTCATTTGTTTTTTTTCTTAAATTACACATATAAATGAAATCATATAGTATTTGTCTTTCTCTGTCTGACTTACTTCACTTAGCATAATTTGCTCTAGATTCATCCATGCTGTCACAACTGGGAAGATTGTATTCTTTTTTATGGCTAATATTCTAATATATATATATATATATATATATTCCATTAATCTATTAATGGACACTTAGCTTGCTTCCACATCTTAGCTATTGTAAATAGTGCTGCAATGAACATAGGAGTGCACACTTTCTTTGAATTAGTGTTTTAGTTTTCTTCAGATAGATATCCAAAAGTGGAATTGCTGGAGCATATGGTAGTTTTATTATTAATTTTATGTTTTCCATAGTGACTGCACCGATTTACACTCCCAAGAACAGTGCACAAGTGTTCCTTTTCCTCCACAACCTCACCAACATTTGTTATTGGTTACCTTTTTGTTTTTTTTTGCGGTACATGGGCCTCTCACTGTTGTGGCCTCTCCCGCTGCGGAGCACAGGCTCCGGACGCGCAGGCTCAGTGGCCATGGCTCACGGGCCTAGCCGCTCCACGGCATGTGGGTTCCTCCCGGACCGGGGCACGAACCCACGTCCCCTGCATTGGCAGGCGGACTCTCAACCACTGCGCCACCAGGGAAGCCCAGTTACCTTTTTGATAGCAGCCATTCTGATGTGTGTGAGATGGTATCTCTATGTGCTTTTGATTTGCATTTCCTTAATAATTAGTGATGTTGAGCATCTTTTCATATGTATGTTGTCATCTGTATATCTTCTTTGGAAAAATGTCTCTGCCCATTTTTAAATTGGATTGCTTATTTTTTGAATATGGGGTTGTAGGAATTCTTTGTATATGTTGGATATCAACCTCTTATCAGACATATAATTTGCAAGTATATTTTCCCCTACAATAGGTTGACTTTTCATTTTGGGATTTTTTTTTCCACTGTGAAAAAGCTTTTTAATTTGATGTAGTTCCATTTGTTTATTTTTGCTTTAGTTGCCCTTGCCTGAGGAGACATACCCAAAATGATATTGCTAAGACTGATGTTAAAGAATGTACTGCCGGGCTTCCCTGGTGGCGCAGTGGTTGAGAGTCCGCCTGCCAGTGCAGGGGAGGCGGGTTCGTGCCCTGGCCCGGGAGGATCCCACATGCCGCGGAGCGGCTGGGCCCGTGAGCCATGGCCGCTGAGCCTGAGCGTCTGGAGCCTGTGCTCTGCAGGGGGTGAGGCCACAGCAGTGAGAGGCCCGCGTACCGCAAAAAAAAAAAAAAAAAAGAATGTACTGCCTATGTTTTCTCCTAGAACTTTTATTGTTTCAGGTTTTACTTTTAAGTCCTGAATCCATTTGGAGTTTATTTTTGTATATGGTATGAGAAAGTTGTTCAGTTTGATTCTTTTCATGTATCTGTCCAGTTTTTCCAACACCATTTATTGAAGAGGCTGTCTTTTCCCCATTGTTTATTCTTTACTCCTTTGTCATAGATTAGTTGATCTTTTGGGTTTATTTCTTGGCTCTCTATTCTGTTCCATTGATCTCTTTGTTTTTGTACCATACTGTTTTTATTACTGTAGCTTTGTAGTATAGTTTGAAATCAGGCTGCATGATCCCTCCAGATTTGTTCTTTTTATCAAGATTGCTTTTGCTATGTGGGGTCTTTTGTGTTTCCATACAAATTTTAGCATTGTTTTTCTAGTCTGTGAAGAATGTCACTAGTATTTTGAAAGAGATTGCATTGAATCTGCTTTGGGGAGTATGTACATTTTAACAATGTTAATGCTTCCAATTCATCTTTTCCCTTCACTTTGGACCAAAGTATCTTTATCTTTTCTGGGCTTTATCATTACTTAGCTTGTCTTTGCTAATTACTTTAGCAATTCATCGTGTACCTTCTTGCAGAGATCTTTTTCATATGAGCACTGGTTAACATAACGATTGTTTAGCACTTACTCTATGCTCTATATCTGCCTTGTTACTCCCTGAATCCTCACAACAATGCTAAGTTAGATCCTACTGTTAGTTCCCTTTTGCAGGTGAGAAAACCAAAGTACATCTTGCCTACAGTTATAATAGTAAATTATGGATCCAGGGTGTGAACCTGGCTATCTGACTCAAAAGCTTATACATTTAACTATAATGCTATATTGCCTTCTATGAATAAAATATTTCATCTACTTCATCCCACTGAAAGTCCTTGAAAGGCAGTGACCACAACTTAATATTTTGGTGCCCCTCCTAGCATGTGATAGAGTATTAGGTGCTGGGTAGTTGCTCAATAATCATTTGTCAAGTTGAATTTTAGGGATCTTAGGTGTGAAAGGAAAGTATCCTTGATCATGAGCATCTCTTGCCAGTGGTCTGTGATTATGAGAATTAGCCATGTTTGCTTCCTAGAATTTTAGCCTCCAGTGAAATAGACAAACACAGAGTCAGAGGGACTTGAGGGTTAAGGAATATGTCCAAATGTTCTAGACCAGCTGGTGGCAGAGATAGGAATGAATTGGTGCTCTATACCCATAAGTGACATCATTTCTTCTGGGAGAATTGGATTTCTGAGACACAGAGGCAAATCATTGCCCTTTGTTGCAGCCAGTCAGTGCCAAGTGGGTGGGAGCAGTGCTGTCAGCCCAACAGGAGTGAGCAGGAAGCCTGTGTTCTGACTGCTGTGTTAACTCCTGGTTACCCATCCCCACAGTGAGAATTCCAGACTCTGTTCTTTTCCTTTAGCCATTTACCATGGAAATAATCTGTGTTTGAGGCAGTATCAGTGAGAAGCTTAATGCAGGGAGAGGGAAGGAAGAAGACTGGAGAGAAATGCTCTCTGGGATAGAATGCTTGGAGTCTCACAGTGATGTAATGTTTGGTTCTAAGGTGATGGCATAGATCATAATTGTCATATTTCTAGGTCACCTGGCATTTTGAGGGTCTGGCTGTCCACCCCAGTCCCTGTTTCTGGTTCGGGAGATCTATTTTGTATCAGCAGCTAGAGCCACAGATTTTTCCAGGACCCCACACCATGGGGTTCTGACCTGTCATCCTGCAGTTTAGGAGGCTCCATGCCCAGTCTGTCCTGCTTTGAACCTTTGTTGAACAGTCCCTGGTCCCTACCCACCAGGATTTTGTAGACATAGAAGCTGATATTTATAACATGTGTGTGATCATTGACGTCAGGGGACCATAGGAACACAAACTAAGGAGTGACTAATGGGTATGGGGTGGTCGTGGAAACTTGTTCAGTGTATTAAAATGGAGCCATGAAGGAGGCATAAATGAGGAGGAATTTTTCATGTGAAAAAAAAAATAATTCCATGGGAATTCCAGTGGAGGGACAAGAAAGACTTGAAAGTGAGAAAAAGAGTAATACAAATGAAGCAGTTTAAAGTGGCTGGACCTACCATAAAGCAGAGAGAAATATGCTCAATATTTTGTAATAACTAGTGAGGGAAAAGAATCTGAAAAAAAAGATAGATATGTATGTATAATTGAATCACATTGCTGTACACCTAAAACTAACACAACATTGTGAATCAATTATACTTCAGTTTAACTAAGTAACTACTAGCTAAATAAATAACTAAATAAAGTAAATGACTGGAGACTAGTATGCCCAGTGGACAAGGTCGGAAAAGTCAGCTAGTGATTCTAGCCTGGGAAGTGTGGACTTTGGCCTGTAGAATTTAGGTACCACAGAAGGACGTGGGGCAGGAGTGACCTGATAAAATTTGAGTTGAAAAATTTGGCAAACTCCCCTTGAGCACCTTGTACCTACTGATTGCAATGAGGAATAATTTATAATGGATCCAAGTTGGGGGAAACAAGAGAAATGATTCTCTTTGTCTCATTTAAGGTTTGTTTCCTGAGATTCTACTTTGCCTCATATTACTGTTATCATCTCTACTTTCTTTTAATTGGAGTCTCTTTTTATTTATCCAGATATTCACTCATTCATTGGCTCATCCATTTATTTACTTATTACAGTTTGCTTTGTAAGTATCCCATAGTTAGATTTTAAAGACCTAAGGTTCTTGGTCCTTTGGGGAATTTTAACATTTTTATGATTACTAATAAATTAGATATGTTGGTGTTATTTATGCCATCTATTATTTATTTTTTAAGTAAAATTTTATCCAAGTACAACAAACATACAGAAACATACATCATAAGTGTATAGCTTCACAAATTTTTATGAAACAAACACTCCAAGTCAAGATATAGAATATTCCTGCACTCCAAAACCTCTTTTGTATCCTTCCCATCATTGCCTCCACAAAAGGTTATCATTATTCTGACTTGCATCATTATAATTAATTTTGGCTTGTTTTTGAACTTGATATAATTGGGATCACATGGAAAATACTCTTTTATATCTGGCATGGTTCAGATATAAAAGAACCTCCATGTCTAGGAGGTTCATTCATGCTTGTGTGTGTATCAGGAGGCCCTTTATGCTCATTGCTGTATGGCATCTATCATGTGACTAGACAACACTGTCGTTATCCCCATCCATTTCTTAGGTCACGTGTTACAGCTCCTGTTGTTATTTTCTATTTACTCATTCGAGGATGGGAAGACTCTGTTCAGCCTGGCATTTACCAGTGTACAGGCTAAGTGGAGTGTCATTCATCTTCCCCACTATCCGCTGGATGCTAGCTTCTCCTGCCTCTCAGCTGAGTGTTTGAGGGTCACCAAGGCATCTAGTACCTGGCCCAAACTGGTAAGGCCCACAGGTGTTCATCTAGAGTAGTTTGGCCAAACTGTGACTGGAGCTCCGACTCAGTCAGAAGCTCTGAACACATTCCTCTATGCCGTGTGATACCTGAGAGACAGTTCTTCCCACACTGCACTGCTTCCTGGTGTAGTCATGTCTCAGCCCCCAATTACAATATTTTCAATGGAAAACAAAATATTCCCAACTGTAGTATGCTTCTGCTTGGTGCCCAAACTCTGCCATTTTTCCAGAGTTTGTTTTTGCTTTTCCTTTTTCCTAGTCATTTATCTTCTGTTGTGTCCCATGACATTTTTTTTATTGAAGTATAGTCGATTTATGATATTGTGATAATTTCAGGTGTACAGCAAAGTGATTCAATTATATGTACATATATATTTCTTCAGATTCTTTTCCAGTATAGGTTATTGTAAGGTATTGAATATAGTTTTTTGTGCTATATAGTAAATCCTTGTTGTTTATTTATTTTATGTATAGTAGTTTGTATCTGTTAATCCCATACGCCTGTCCCCCCCCCCCCACACACACACTTTCTTCTTTGGTAACCACAAGTTTGTTTTCTATGTCTATAAATCTGTTTCTGTTTTACATATAGATTCATTTGTATTATTTTTTAGATTCCACATATAAGTGATATCATATAATATTTATCTTACTTTGTCTGACTTTTTTCACATCTTCTTAAACCAAATGTCTGTTCATGGGCACTTGGGTTGTTTCCATGTCTTGGCTATTATAAATAGTGCTGCATTGAACATAGGAGTGCATGTATTTTTTCAAATTAGAGTTTTCATCTTTTCCAGATATATGCCCAGGAGTGGATTCCTGGGTCATATGGTACCATATTTTTAGTTTTTTAAGGAATAACAATACTGTTTTCCATAGTGGCTACACCAACATACAGATGGCCAACATGCATATGGAAAGATATTCAACATCGCTAACTGTTAGAGAAATGCAAATCAAAACTACAATGAGGTATCACCTCACATAGTCAGATATGGCTATCATCAAAAAATCTCACATAGTCAGAATGGCTATCATCAAAAAATCTACAAATAATAAATTCTGGAGAGGGTGTGAAGAAAAGGGAACCCTCCTACTCTGTTGGTAGGAATGTAAGTTGGTGCAGCCATGAAATTTTTTCTGTGAGTAAATAAGTTTAGAAAACATTATACGCCATATCTCCTTTTTGGTTTACTGAGAATATTCACATACAGCAGAAACTCTCTACTGTAAAGGAACCTGCTTTATGTTATAAAATCTACCATTTTCTACTTTTGAGAGTATCTGTTAGTACCTCACAAAATAGAACAATGGTTCCATAGCACAGTGCTATGTAGAAAACAGTGGGATTTCCACTTGGATGTTTTTTCCTTTTAGTGCTATTGCTAGTTTCTGAGGTTCTCCATGGCTATTTTAATGGAAATGTGGCAGAAGGAATAACAGGCAAAATTAATCTATTATAAATACTTATCTGTGAGAATCAAGGTGGTGGAGGAGTAGAAGGATGTGGAGTTCATCTCTCCCCACAAATCTACAAATGGAACGATTCTCACAGAGCACATGCTGAACACTAGCAGAGGACCTTGGACACCTAAAATGACAAGAAATATCCTTGCCTAACCAAGCAGGATGAAAGAAAGAAGGGAAAAGGAAGAGGAAAGGAAGTGGGAGAGATCTGTGCCCCTCGAGGGGAGCTGAAGGAGAGGAGGGGTTCCTGCATCCAGGGAAGCCCCCTCACCAGTGGGAAGATCAGTTGGTAGAGAAAGGGGGCTTTAGGGTTTATCGGAGGAGAGTGCAGCTTATCGGAGGAGAGTGCAGCAACTGGTGTGGCAGGCAGGACAGGGTGAGACTTACACAGATGGTCCATACCACAAAGCTGTATGCCCCAGCCTGAGATGTGTGTCTGCCAGTGTGGACAGGGGCTGGGTGCTGGAATGTGGGGTTTAGAGAGCAGATCTGGGGAGAGGACTGCTATTGCTGTGAGGAGACAGCCTGAGGTGATGTAAATGAGGAAATCCGCAACCATAATGCTTGTGGCAGAAAACTGGACTGCCATTGAAGCGAAGTGGCATTGTTGAGTGATGCACAAGGGGTGGGGCCACCACTGTGGCCTCTCTCCTCACATGCTGGCTCCTGCCTCCCTGGAAAGTAAGAAGGGCTCACACCAGGGCCAGGACTCCTGCAACCCCAGAGGCTGCCACCTCTTCCTCTGCACCCCATCCCTACTGCGACGGGCACTCTTGTGACCCTGGCCACTGCTACCTCTATGCCCCCTCTTTGCTGGGGCACTCTTGTGTGCTCCAGAGCAATCTCAGGAGCAGACAACTGTGGGTGGCCCACACTCAGGAGTGGGGCTGAAACCACAGCTGAACCCCAGGGGCTATGCAACTAAGGAAGAAAAGCTGAAATCTCTCCTTCCAGCTGTGCAGACTGTGGATTGACACCCCTATGACCAGCTTTGTAAACTCAGCTCCTGCAGAACATCTAAACAGACAGCAAGTCCTCCTGCAGCCAAGATGGGTCTATCTTTAGCAGCTGTAGACTCTGTGGGCACACACGTGTGGGCGTTGGACCAGGCCAGTGTCTGAGCTGCCCCCAAAGTGCCCACAGTGAGTCCAGATCCATAATTACTGCAATCTTGGCACCTGACTTCAGTGGATCTATGCTGGTGGCCTGGTGAAAACAATTTCAGAGAGCCACCAGGGCCAATTGCCAGCATACCTACAGTTAAGATGGGGCCAAGAGCAGTGCCAACAATGTTGTAATCTGAGAGCTCGCACAACAGATGAAAGGTGACACAACAGAACACACCCACAGGTGAACAGCTCCAGAGGAGTAATACTCAGTGGCTTCTCTCCCAGTGGGAGTGCTCCAATCCAACCTACCTTTCACCACAAATCAGAAACACAACTAAGAAACAGCTCTGGGGACCTCTACTCCAACAACTAGGGAGCAGACCCCAACTCTGACAGGGCAGTGACAACCACAGAGCAAAGGGGAAGCCACATTCAGTATCCAGTGCAGACTCTGGTCACCACAACGTCAGTCACACCTCTTATGAAGGGGATAATGAGCAGCATACACTGAAGAAAGAGGTGGCAGACATCTATATTAAAAACAACGCTCACACCAAAAATTATTAAACCCATGCAGGTTACACAGGGATGTTCCCATGTAAAAATAGCCCTTCAAGACAGTCTGAGGGTCTGGTATCTGGAGGAAGAACCCCCAGAGCATTTAGCCTTGAAGGTCAGTGGGGCTTGAGTGCAGGAGCTCCACAGAGCTGGGGGAAACAGAGACTCCACTCTTGGAGGGTGCACACAAGGTCTCACATGCAGGAACTACCGTCCTGCAGGCTGCAGAAAGGAGACCACAAAACCAGAACAAAATGAGACAACAGAGAAATATGTTAGAGATGAAGCAATGAGATAAAAACCTACAAGAACAACTAAATGAAGAAGAGATAGGTAATCTTTTGAAAAAATAATTCAGAGTAATGATAGTAAAGATGATCCAAAATCTTGAAAAAGAATGGAGGCACAGATTGAGAAGATACAAGAAGTGTTTAACAAGGAACTAGATGATTTAAAGAACAAACAGAGGTGAACAATGCAATAACTGAAATAAAAAAAACACTAAGAGGACTCAAGAGCAGAATAACTGAGGAAGAAGAATGAATAAGTGAGCTAGAAGACAGAGTGGTGGATATTGCTGCCACAGAACAGCATAAAGAAAAAAGAATGAAAAGAAATTAGGACAGTCTCAGGGACCTCTTGGACAATATTAAACGTACCAACATTCACATTATATTGGTCCCAGAAGGAGAAGAGAAATAGAAAGGGCCTGAGAAAATATTTGAAGATATTATAGCAAAAAACTTGCTAACATAAGAAAGGAAACACTTACTCAAGTCCAGGAGGTGCAGAGTCCCATGTACCAAGGAGGAACATACCAAGACACATATTAATCAAACTGACAAAAATTGAAGACAAAGAAAAATCATTAAAAGCAACAATGGTAAAGCAACAAATAACATACAAGAGAATCCCCATGAGGTTATCAGCCGATTTTTCAGCAGAAACTCTGCAGGTCAGAAGGGAGTGGCATGACATGTTTAAAGTGATGAAAGGGAAAAACCTACAACCAAGAATACTCTACCCAGCAAAGCTCTCATTCAGATTCAACAGAGAAATCAGAAGCTTTACAGACAAGCAAAAGCTAAGAGAATTCATCACAACCAAACCAGCTTTACAACAAATGGAGCTTCTGTAGGTGGGAAACAGACCAGCAACTTAAAGCAACCTTGTACATATAAAGCCTGCTATATTGAAACCTAATGGTAACCACAAGCCAAAAATCTACAATAGATACACACACAAAAAAAGAAAAAGCAACCAAAACAACACTAAAGATGGTCATCAAACCACAAGAGAAGAGAAGAAAAGAGTAAGGGAAGAAAAAATACCTACAAAAACAAACCCAAAACAATTGAGAAAATGAAAATAGAAACATACATATTGTAAATTACCTTAAATGCAAATGTATTAAATGCTGCAACCAAAAGACATAGAGTGGCTGAATGGATACAAAAACAAGACCTGTATACATGCTGTCTACAAGAGACCCACTTCGGACCTAGGGAAACATAGAGATGGAAAGTGAGGGGATGGAAAAAGATATTCCATGCAAATGGAAATCAAAAGAAAGCTGAAGTAGCAATACTCATATCAGACAAAATAGACTTTAAAATAAAGACTGTTACAAGGTACAAAGAAGGACACCACATAATGATCAAGGGATCAATCCAAGAAAAAGATATAACAATTGTAAATATATGTGCACCCAACATAGGAGCACCTCAATATATAAGGCGAATACTCATAGCCATAAAAGGGGAAAGTGACAGTAACACAATAATAGTGGGAGACTTTAACACCCCAATTACAATGGACAGATCATCTAGACAGAAAATTAATAAATGAAATATTAGACCAGATAGACTTAAATGATATCTATAGGACATTCTATCCAAAAGCAGCAGAATACACTTTCTTCTCAAGTGCACATGGAACATTCTCCAGGACAGATCACATCTTGGGCCACAAATCAAGCCTCAGTAAATCTAGGAAAATTGAAATCATATCAAGCATCTTTTCCAACCACAATGCTATAAGATTATAAATCAATTACAGGAAAAAAAACTGTAAAAAATACAAACACATGGAGGCTAAACAATATGTTACTAAACAACCAATGGATCACTAAAGAAATCAAAAAATACCCAGAGACAAATGACAATGAAAACACGACAATCGAAAACCTGTGGGATGCAGCAAAAACAGTTCTAAGAGGGAAGTTTATAGCAATTCAATCTTAACTCAGGAAACAAGAAAAATCTCAAACAGTCTAACCTTACACCTAAAGCAACTAGAGAAAGAAGAACCAAAAAAACCCAAAGTTAGTAGAAGGAAAGAAATCATAAAAATCAGAGCAGAGGTAAATGAAATAGAAATGAATAGCAAGGATCAATTAAACTAAGAGCTGGTTCTTTGAGAACATAACAAAATTGATAAACCTTTAGCCAGACTCATCAAGAAAAAGAGGGTGATTACTCAAATCAATAAAATTAGAAATGGAAAAGAAGTTACAGCTGACACCACAGATCATAAGAGACTACTAAAAGCAACTGTATGCCAATAAAATGGACAACCTAAAAGAAATGGACAAATTCTTCTAAAGCTACAACCTTCCAAGACTGAACCAGGAAGAAATAGAAAATATGAACAGATGAATCATAAGTACTAAAATTGAAACTATGATTTTAAAACTTCCAAAACAAACAAAAGTCTGACCAGATAGCTTCATGAGTGAATTCTATCAAACATTTAGGGAAGAGTTAACACTTATGCTTCTCAAACTATTCCAAAAAATTGCAGAGGAAGGAATACTGCCAAGCTCATTCTATAAGGCTACCATCACATTGATTCCAAAACCAGACAAAGATACCACAATAAATGAAAATTACAGGCCAATATCACTGATGGCCATAGACGCAAAAGTCAACAAGTTACTAGCAAAGAAAATCCAACATCACATTAAAAGGATCATACACCGTGATCAAGTGGGCTTTATTCCAGTGATGATAAGAAAGAATGAAAGATCAGAAAGAGAAATTAAGGAAACAATTCCATTTACCATCACATCAAAAAGAGTAAAATACTTAGGAATTAATCTACCTAAGAAGGCAAAAGACCTCTACTTAGAAAACTATAAGATACTGATGAAACAAATCAAAGGTGACACAAACAGATGGAGAGATATACCATGTTTCTTGGTTTGGAAGAATAAATATTGTCAAAATGACTATACTACCCAAAGCAATCTACAGATTCAATGCAATCCCCTATCAAATTACCAATAGCATTTTTCACAGAATTAGAGCAAAACATTTTACAATTTGTATGGAAACACAGAAGACCCCAAATAGCCAAAGAAATCTTGAGAAAGACAAATGGTCTGGAGGAATCAGGTTCCCTGGCTTCAGATTATACTACAAAGCTACAGTAATCAAAACAGTATGGTACTGGCACAAAAACAGAAATAGATGAATGGAACAGGATAGGAACTCCATAGTGCCATACACCTATGGTCACCTAATCTATGACAAGAGAGGTAAGAATATACAATGGAGAAAAGGCAGCCTCTTCAATAAGTGGTGCTGGGAAAACTGGACAGCTACATGTAAAAAAATGAAATTAGAACACTCCCTAACACCATACACAAAAATAAACTCAAAATGGATTAAAGACCTAAATGTAAGACTGGATACTTTAAAACTCTTAGAGGAAAACATTGGCAGAATACTCTCTGTCATAAATCACAGCAAGATCTTTTTTGGCCCTCAACTCCTAGAGTAATGAAAATAAAAACAAGAAGAAAGAACCTAATTAAACCTTAAAGCATTTGCATAGCAAAGGAAACCATAAACAAAACAAAAAGACTACCCACGGTATGGAGAAAATATTTGCAAATGAAGTGACAGGCAAGGGATTAATCTCCAAAATATATGAACAGCTCATGCAGCTCAATATCAAAAACCAAAGAACCCAATCGAAAAATGGGCAGAAGACCTAAATAGACATTTCTCCAAAGAATACACACAGATGGCTAAAAAGTACATGGAAATATGCTCAACATCACTAATTATTAGATAAATGCAAATCAAAACTACAATGCAGTATCCACCTCAACACCAGTCAGAATGGCCATCATCAAAAAATCTAGAAACAATAAATGCTAGAGCAGGTGTGGAGAAAAGGAAACCCTCCTATACTGTTGGTGGGAATGTAAATTGGTACAGCCACTCCTGAAAGAGTATGGAGGTTCCTTAAAAAACTAAAAGTAGAACTACCATATGATCCAGCAATCCCACTCCTGGGCTTATATCTGGAGAAAACCTTAATTCGAAAAGATACATGCACCCCAGTGTTCATTGCAGCACTGTTTACAATAGCCAGGACATGGAAGTAACCTAAATGACCATGACAGAGGAATGGATAAAGAAGATGTGGTGAATATATATATATATATATATATATATATATATACATACATACATACATACATACAATGGAATATTACTCAGCCATAAAAAAGAATAAAAAATAATGAATGCTCTTTGCAGCAACATGGATGGACCTAGAGATTGTCATACTGAGTTAAGTAAGAGATAGACAAATATCATTTGCTTACATGTGGAATCTTAAAAAAATGGTACAAATGAACTTATTTACAAAATAGAAATAGAGTCACAGATGTAGAAAATAAACTTATGGTTACCAAGGGGGAAAGCGGGGGAGGGATAAAATGGGAGATTGGGATTGACATATATACACTACTATATATAAATTAAATAACTAATAAAGACCTAACATGTAGCACAGGGAACTCAATACTTTGTAATGACTTATATGAGAAAAGAACTTAGAAAAGAGTGGATTTATATGTATAACTGATTCATCTTTCTGTAACTCAAGAAACTAACACAACATTGTAAATCAACTATACTCCAGTAAAAATTAAAAAAAAAAAAAAACCTTAATCTGTTTATTTCCCATTTGCCTGCAAGCTCCTTGGAGTTAGTGACCCTTTTCCTCTTTGTATTTCCCAGTACCCAGCATGGTTCCCAGCACACATCTGAAGTGTTAAATAAATATTTTATGAATGAATGAATGAAAGAGGTATAACCCTCTGGGACTGTTAGCGTGAAGGAACTCAAATAGAACTAGAAACTGAACTGAGATGTTAAGGTATACAGAGGAGGCTGAATAATATTACAGACAGAATCCTGTAACTTTGGAGTTAAAAAGAATACAATTGAATCCTGCCCCCTTCGGTTTTTTTGGTTATGTGATCTAGGAATTTACTTAGATTTTCTGAATCTCAGTTTTCTCATCTGTAGAACTGAAATAATACTGAGTTACCCTTAATAACTATTGAAAGGATTGAATGTGATGGTGTAGCTGGCAGCACTGAGCACAGTGCTGGTCACCCAAGTATGCAAAAACAGTTGTTGTGGTTGGTTTTATTGTTGCTGTTATGGTTTTCCTGTGGCACTTATTTCTCTGGTCTCTGCCTGCACTGGAACCTGCAGGTTTTCCTGTGTTCATATTCTCTTCACAGGCAGTGAGGATGGACATCTACAGAACTCCCAGCCCCCAACACACATGGCATCTGTCAGGTTTCCTCCTCATCTAATCATGTCTTATACATACCTTGCCCAGGTGCCTAAACATGAGCCATTCAGTCAGTATGTCTTCATGCTGTCAGAGGACCCCTGAAGTTTCTCAGTGTTCATGGGGAGACTCTTTCTTTCCTTTCCAGACTCCACCACTGAATATAAATTTCTCACATTGTTACACAACAGCAGTCCCACCTTGTACTCTGGTACTACGGAAATTCAACAGGAGAGGGAGGAAGAGAGAGAGGGAGAGAATGAATGTGTGTTTGTGTCCATGTGTGAATACTGACATGCAGATACCATAACTTCCACATAGACTGTGGCTTTCCTCTTCACTGAAGCATCATGATGACTGATATCTGAGATGGATATGTTGTTATCCTCTAGAACAGCCTCCCTTTCCAGCAGTCCTCTCTCCACTCCCCAAATCACACCCACTTTACATAGTACTTCTACCTCAATTCTCATCTCTCATTTGTTTTCATTCATTGCTACCTCAGCAAGGCCATTTGCCACAAAGCTTATGTTTTGCCATTTTGAAACTTTCTGTAGAAACATTATTACACATCAGACATAAAGGCAATGTCACATTAGAAAGAAGTTCTAGTTTCTTAAGGAACCTCCATACTGTTCTCCATAGTGACTGCACCAATTTACATTCCCACCAACACTGTAGGAGGGTTCCCTTCTCTCCACACTCCAGCATTTGTTTGTGGATTTTTTTGATGATGGCCATTCTGACTGGTGTGAGGTGTTATCTCATTGTAGTTTTGACTTGCATTTCTCTAATAATTAGCGATTTTGAGCATCTTTTCATGTGCCTCTTTGCCATCTGTATGTCTTCTTTGGAGAAATGTCTATTTAGGTCTCCTGCCCATTTTTTGATTGGGTTGTTTGTTTTGATGATATTAAGCCACATGAGCTATTTGTAAATTTTGGAGACTAATCCATGTGATCCTGCAATCCCACTCCTGTGCATATACCCCCAGAGAAAAACAAGGTCCAAAAGGATATATGCACCTCACTATTCATTGCAGTGCTGTTTACAGTAGCCAAGACATGGACGCAACCTAAATGTCCATCAACAGAAGAATGGGTAAAGGAGATGTGGTACATAAATACAATGGAATATTACTCAGCCATTAAAAAGAATGAAATAATGCCATTTGCAGCAACATGGACGGACCTAGATATTGTCATACTGAGTGAAGTAAATCAGACAGAGAAAGAGAAATATGGTATGATATCGCTTATATGTGGGATCTAAAAAAAAAATGATAGAAATGAACTTATTTACAAAACAGAAACAGACTCACAGACTTAGAGAATGAAGTTATGGTTATGGGGGGAAGGGTGGGGGGAGGGATCATTAGGGAGTTTAGGATTGACATGTACACACTGCTATATTTAAAATAACCAACGAGGACCTACTGTATAGCACAGGGAACTCTGCTTAACATTATGTGACAACCTAACTAGGAAAAGGATTTGAAAAAGAATAAATACATGTATATGTATAACTGAATCACTTTGTTGTACACCTGAAGCTAACACAACATTGTTAATCAACTGTACTCCAATACAAAATAAAAAGTTAAAAAAAATGTTCTAAGGAGAGCCTCACTCCATTATCTTCCTTAGGCTGCCACGTTCCCCCACCCCAATGTGTGGATGGCAGACATTGTTAATTAATCACACTCTTTCTTGTGCAGTCTGTCTCTGTGCAGTACTGCAAGCATTCACCCCTGAGCAACTGGCCCTGGCAAACGAGGAAAAGACTATGGGCCAAACCTGGGCTTGCTAAGTCCTTTTAGCACCTCTGTGTTCAGTCTCCACTAAAGAGTGAGAAATAGATTTCTCTTATAAAAGAGTCCTGGGCTTCCCTGGTGGTGCAGTGGTTAGGAATCTGCCTGCCAATGCAGGGGACACAGGATCGAGCCCTGGCCAGGGAAGATCCCGCATGCCGTGGAGCAACTAAGCTCGTGCTCCACAACTACTCAGCCTGAGCTCTAGAGCCCGCAAGCCACAACTACTGAGCCCACGTGCCACAGCTACTGAGGCCCGCATGCCTAGAGCCTGTGCTCCACAACAAGAGAAGCCACGACAATGAGAAGCCCGCTCACTTCGCTCAACAAAGAGTAGCCCCCGCTCACCGCAACTAGAGAAAGCCTGCACACAGCAACGAAGACCTAACAGAGCCAAAAATAAATAAGTAAATTTATTTTAAAAAGTGAATAAATAAAAATAAAAGAGTCCTGTTTCCATGACTTGCTTTGAGGTGAGGTCCTTGACATCACATTCACGTTGGAAGGTTCTTTTGAGCAATAGCATTCAGTTTTAGTCTTCAGGAGAAACAAAGGAGAATAAAAGAACGCTATGAACAGAAGTTTAATACAATATGTCCAGCACATGTCAGTTATGGTAGCCACCAGCCACAGGTGGCTATTTAAATTTAAGTTAAAACTAAATAAAGTTAAACATTCATTTCCTCAATTGCACTAGCCCCAGCTCAAGTGCTTTTGGCCACTGTACTGGACAGCGTAGGTAAAGAAAATGTCCATCAACACACATATTTCTACTTGGCAGCACTGAACTAAACGTGTTCTGTATCCCCAAAACACACGATTCTGTCCTATGCCAACTAAACAAAAGCCTGTTAATGCTAGGATGTTGTTCAAAGCAGAAGCAAGTCTTAAACGAGGTGCAGGAGCAGAACAAGACCCATCAGTAGATCCATTACCATGCTTTTTCAAGGAAATTGGCTTCTGGCTTCATATACTGTCTATAGTTTCTCCTGTTGAACATAAAAATAATGTTGCTCCTTCTTGCTTTTAAATTTAGCCACATATATGAGACCAGAAGCACAAAATCCACTTTGTGAGCCCCCAGCTTCCTGTTAGCATGACATTAATGGAAGAATCCACCCTGTGATTATATTAAAAAGGGAAAATAACTGAACAAAAGAAGACTGGGATTTGATCTTTTTACTGGGTAAATTTAGTTGCCTGAGAAACAGGAGGAAATTATTTCAGTGCCAAAATAATAAAACATCATCTGAATTTGCTTTTTCTCTCTCATTCAGGATCTTTAGTTGCCTTTGGTGTGGTAGGAAAAGGAGTGGCTGTAACAGGGAGGAGACAGTTATTCATACAATTTCCTTTGACATTTTGTTCATGTTTCACTTTTAAAATTTTGTCAGCCTTTGTAGTCGTCCAGTTAAATTTGTATATCCAGTTCTTCTCCTAAAAATGGGTGACATTTGAGTGCTATAAAATTAATAGGAATGTGATGCAATGGACATAATTGCTTTCTAGAAAAATCTCATGTTTATGACTCATTGTCAGAGATACAAATGTGAGCCCGGAAGTTCCTAGAACATCGATATATCTGATTCCTTATGTACATTTTCCCAAGAAAGCTCTTTTTCAGTAAATAGGATCTCTGCTGGATTTTTTTCTTTCGGCCTCTTGGTTGTCTCAAATTAGAAAGTCAGGAAATGACTGAAATAATAATTTACTGCACTTGAGTGATTTGGCATAGTATATTTCAAGAAAAACATTCAAGTCCACATATTGTCAATTTTGAATCTTATTCATTAGCACCATGGCCTTTTGTGGTTCATGTGGTTTTATTTCTGGGTTTTCTGGTGGTGTAGCCCCACCAATGATAACTCATCAATGCTCTCTGATGAAATCATCCGGGTAGGGGCACTGAATTCCCAGACCCCTCAACTTGTTGGTGAGGCTGCCGTTACAAAGAGTTCCAAAAGTGACTTGGGCTGCTTTGAGAGTAAGGGGAAGAAAGAAAAGTGAATTTTTAAAGGCTGCTAGAGCACAATCTCATTAATGTACATAGTACACCTTAGAGATTTTATTAAGATTGGAACGGGTTTTAAGTTTGCCTTTGCATGATCTAGAAGCAAAATAATTTTTAATCTAATTGAGTGTAAATCATTTTATAAGAAATGGTCAAAAACACAGATTGTGGAGTCCATTAGACCCAGGCTTGATTCCTGACTGTCACTTGGCAGCTGTGATTTAACCACCATGAGTCTTACTTGTACATCTATGAAGTGGGGCTGGCAATACCTATCTCAAGAGACTGTCTCAAGAATTCAGTGAAACACTGTCTGTGTAGTTTGTTATTGGTGTCGTTAGTATTAGTGGCTCAGAAAACAAGCTATTTTTAAAAGAGATTTATAGAGCATTATAGGCTTTTCTCCCTTTTTGGCCCTTGTGGGAAGATTCAGTATTTGTGCTGCCAAACCGGGAGCCGAGGGGGCCTGAGCAGGATGCATCATGATTAAAGCTGTGAGAGGAAGGGAACCAGAGAGCAGGTTAATTTATAAAATAAAGGGTTCTCTATGAAGGAAAAAATAATAAGGAATCTAAAAGTTTCAAGGACTGAGAGAGAAGGGTGCTGGAATTTTTGGGGGATAGACAGAAAGAGGGAGGGGCAGTACAGTGTGACACTCAGGGGAACCAGGGAAGTCAGGAACATTTGGGCAAGTGTTGTGTGGTGTAAGTCCCCAGTTGCCCCTTTTATTGAGAGTCTTCTTTTTTTTTTTTTTTGCGTTACGCGGTCCTCTCACTGTGGTGGCCTCTCCCGCCGCGGGGCACAGGCTCCGGACGCGCAGGCCCAGCAGCCATGGCTCACGGGCCCAGCCGCTCCGCGGCACGTGGGATCCTCCCAGACCAGGGCACGAACCCGCATCCCCTGCATCGGCAGGCGGACTCTCAACCACCGCGCCACCAGGGAAGCCCGAGAGTCTTCTTTTTTAAAAAAAGTTTTAAAATTGAAGTATAGTTGATTTACAATGTTGTCTTAATTTCTACTATACAGCAGAATGATTCAGTTATACATGTATACTTTTTTATATCCTTTTCCATAATGGTTTATCACAGGATATTTAATCAGTTCCTTGTGCTATATATAGTAGGACCTTGTTGTCTAACCATCCTATATATAAGAGTTTGCATCTGCTAATCCCAAACTCCCAATCCATCCCTCCCCCACCCCCTCCCCCTTGGCAACCACAAGTCGGTTCTCTGTGTCTGTGAGTCTGTTTCTCTTTTGTAGGTAAGTTCATTTGTGTTATACTTTAGATTCTACATATAAGTGATATCATATGGTATTTGTCTTTCACATTCTGACTTACTTCACTTAGTATGATAATCTCTAGGTCCATCCATTTTGCTACAAATGGCATTATTTCATTCTTTTTTATGGCTGAGTAGTATTCCATTGTGTGTGTGTGAACACACACACACACACACACACACACACACACACACATACATCACATCTTCTTTATCCATTCATCTACTGATGGATTTCCACATCTTGGCTACTGTGAATAGTGCTGCTATGAACATTGGACCTCCATACTGTTCTCCATAGTGGCTGCACCAATTTACATTCCCACCAACAATGTAGAAGGGTTCCTTTTTCTATTGAGAGTCTTCTTAAGTAGCTATCCCACAGGGAGGAGAGTGGAGCAGAGTGGTTAAGAGCCTAAATTCTGGACCTGGAGTTCTAGGTTCAAATCCTTATTCATCACACTTGGCTGAATAGTTGTTTTACTTCTCTAAGCTGCAGTTTCCTTCCTGTGAAACGATTCTCCTGGGATCTCATGACTTCATATTGAGTGCTTGGCAGATATATGAGCTTGATAAATGTTACATGAACTCAGTGGTATCCTTTTTAAAAAGGACAATAATCGTTTTCATTATTCTTCTGAAGACATTATGAGGCTTAATTCATTTAATTCTCAGGAAAACTCTACAAGTCAGGAGCTATTATTATTCCCATTTCACATGTGATAAAACTGAGGCACAGAGGAGTCAAGTAACTTGCCCAAACTCATACACAGGGAGTAGCAGAGTTTGGGTTAGCATCAAATATTCTGATGCTGGATCCATACTCTTGTCTTCTATACCATCTACATCCCATATGTGAGCATCTGGTCTTCAGATGAACAACTTCTAGGGCAGTTTGCCTTGTTTTATAAATGCTTGGTTTGTACTCAACAACCTTGCCTCTCAAAGTGTGGTCCATAGGCAGCAGGATCAGTGACACCTGGGAGCAGAGTCTCAGGCTCCACTCCAGGCTCTTGTAACAGGAACTATGTCTTAACAAGCTCCCCGCGTGATCCATGATTGTGCACAGCCTGAGAAGCTGCTCCAGGATGTGAACATGTAGGAGATGGGCTGTCTCATTAGTGTCCAGCGCCATGCTTGCCGCCTAAGAATAAATTTACTTTTGATCTAACAGTAGATCAGGAAACGTTGAATAGGAAATAAATTCAGAAGTTGAGGGAACAATACCTGGTTTCTCCTCAGCTGAGTGAATGATGCTTGGGGCCTCTGGATCCACTGCAGCACCAGGCACATAGCAGACGCCCTGTCATATTTCTTGCATTGATATGGAAATGTGTGATAGAGACATCCAGCATAGCAGCCTTCCTGGATGTGCAGTGACGTTTAAAAAGGCCAAATAATGCCGGAGCAAGCAGAACAGAGATTGTGCAGTTATTCTTTTTTTACATCTTTATTGAAGTACAATTGCTTCACACTGCCATGCCAGCTTCCGCTGCACAACAAAGCGAATCAGCCTTATGCACACACATATTCCCACATCCCCTCCCTCTCCCACCCTCCTAGGTGGTCACAAGGTACCGAGCTGATCTCCCTGTATGCGCTTATTCTTAACATAGCTTTAAGGCAAGCTGGTCCCCTGTGAACCCGAGCTGATTCTCTTTCCTCTTGAGCTCTCTATTGTCTTGGCGTTGTTTTCAGCTCATTCAGAAACTAATTAAGTTTCAGGATCAATTTGTCCTGTTAGAGAGTGTTGATATGCTAAAGGAGTGGTTTTTTATAACTTAAATTATCCAAGTGAAAGGACAATTATAATTTGCTTCTAAAATTGGCCAAAAGTCAGCTTTCATCAAAATAATTCTCAGCAGACATTAGTCTCTGTAAAACCAGGCTATTGTATGAAAGGCAACAAAAGGATTTAAATAGGCCATGGAAAATGTATTGATAATCTGGCCACATTAATCCTGTCTTTTAACAGAGTGTGAAATTACTTGTTTACTCCACTTATCTGGAGCCGGATGTAGCTGATCACTGGTTGACAGAACCGTAGTTTGTGATCACCTTTCAGCAGTGAGCTTCAGCTGGGCCAAGGCCAAACAGTCTGAATTCACTGGCCTATATAGCATCTCCAAAATCAAGGTCAGGACTGCTGCTACCTCTGGACAGCCAGAGGAACTCATGATCTCCAATATGTCCATCTAGGTGTGGCTTTCATTTGTGCATGGACATAGCCTATATCCTGTCCCCCCAAAAGTCAGGATGTGTAGTGGTTTCATCACCAGTCTACAAATATTATCAAGGCGAACACTATTGGGGTAAAGTATAAGAAGTAGTCCCTGATCTAAAGGAGACTAACCACTGTGGTGAAATAGACCCTGTTGATGCTCTGCCCAATTCCCCTTTATCAAGTTAGTGTAACCATGCCCCAGTGCCCAGTGGATATGAGTGTTGGCTGTGAATGTTTCACAGCTGCGCTTTTTCTGGAGACTTGACTGATTGTTCTCAGCCAGTGGGTGGCAGGGACCAAACCTGAGGACTTATGCCGGCCCAACCCTAGAATGAGTGTAAGCCTGAAGGAGCCAAAGGAAGAAACAGTACTCCCAAAGTGAAGTGAGAACCTTGGAGATGGAGTTGCCTTTCAGGACCTGGGTCATATAGGGGTTTGGCTCACAGTTCTGGAGGCTGGACATCCCAATCAGAGTTACAGCGTGGTTGGGTGAGGGCTCTCTTCTCACTGTGTTCTCACATGGCAGAAGGGCCCGGGGAGCTCTGTGGTCTCTCTTGTAAGAGCACTAATGCCATTCATGAGGGTTCCATCCTCAGACCTATTCGCTTCTCTAAGTCTCCACCTCCTAATCTCACCACCTTCAGGGGTTAGGATTTCAGCATATGAATTTTGTGGGGGGACACAGACATTCAGACCATAGCACAGGAGGCTAGCCAACAGTGAGCTGTCATTCAGTGGAGGTCAGCCTCTTAGGTCCTTGAGCAGAAGAAGAAGGGGTGGTGGTGAAATCGATGAAAAAAGGAGGAATAAATAATGACCACCCTTTGACAATCATAAACTTTCTTCTCTCCTCTAGTCCAACCATTGATTAATTTTTATCAAATGATTATTTCATCATGGCTATTTTCCCAGCTCTAAATCCTCCAAGTGTTTGCCTAAAAGAATGGTTCATAAAAAATTTTAGATCATATATCCCACTGGTTTTAAAAAAGTCTCTGAACATGTGCCCCAATTTCATTTGTTTATTCATTTATAAACGATTTAAATTTACTACCAGCTAATATCTCAGAGTACTATGTACACTTACAGTTTAGGATATATCATTCATGGTTATGGCATAAATCCATATTTTGAGAAGCTTTCCTAATAGTTTTAAATTATTTTAGACAGCTTTTGGCCTATGTGATCAGATTGTCACTTATATTTTACTATCTGCCTTCTGATCAGCTAATGTATATGAATCCTCAGACAAACTACTGATTTGAGAGGTGGTTTTGTGCTCTTAGGTGGAGAGTGTTATGCCCAGACTGTGTGGGCTGCAAAGAGAATGTATTTAAGGGGTCAAGTAGAATCTTAATCCTGGAGTAATAGCAAGAAAATCGAAGAGAGTTCCAGTTGGCAGTGGGAGAATGAGTGATTTAATCTTGAGAGCAGTCAGATTACAATAATAATAGCTCTACTTTTGAAGCATCTACTGTATACCTGGCATTGTGCTAAGCACTTTACATGTATTATTTCATCTGCCCTTCATAGCAACTCTTCAAGGTAGGTATTACTACAGAGAGGTTAAGAACCCTGTTCAAGGTTACATAGTGAGTGAAGGAGCCAGGATTTGACCCTGGAAGGAACTGTATGTCTCCTTGACAGTCTTTTTTCCATTATATACCACAATTAATACTTGGCATTAGAGCAGGTGTTCCATTCTATAGGCAAGCTTGTGTTATACAGAAAGGAGTCAGTGGGTCCTGGATGAAAGGAGCCAGCCTGAAAAGCTTCCCATCTCTGTGACATTCTGGAAAAGGCTATGCAGACAGTAAAAAGATCAGTGGTTGCCAGGAGTTAGGGAGAGATGAATAAGTGGAGCATAGAGGATTGTTAGGATGGTGAAACTACTCTGTATGGTACTGTAATGGGGGGTACACGTTATTATACATTTGTCCAAACTCATGGAATGTGCAACCCCAAGAGTGGACCCTGATGTGAACTATGGACTTTGGGTGATTATGATGAGTCAGTGGAGGTTCACTGATTGTAACGAAGGTAATGGAGGAGGAAGGTGGCATATGGGATATCTCTGAACATTCCTCTGAAATTTGCTATGAACCTAAAATAGAAGATAGTCCTTAAGAAAAAGAGAGAGAGAGAAAGGGGATGGACATGACCATGAGCCTGTAAGGATAGGGCCAGTTAGAAGGGGTAGCAATGCCTCCCAGAGATAGGAAAGGCCACTCAGAACTCAGAAGAGCAGTGTGGATCCAAGGAGCCAACTAATGCTTTGGGAAAGCAGAACTCAGGAAGGATAAGCTGTTCTTATCAAAAAGTTGATAGAGAGTTCACAACATTTTTTCCAACACTGCCTGATACAAAACCATCCTCCTACTAGTCTATTCCTTCTCTGTGCACTTTTTTATAAACTGAAGTTCACATATGCTCTGCCTTCTATTTTGCTCTAATGATTGGTCTGCTCACAATATGTAAAAATAGAGGAACCATCATTTATTAAACTGTACACTTATGATTTGTGCATTTTCTGTATATGAATAAAATTTGTTTAAAAATAGAAAGAATGATTCTGCATGGAGGTTGAAATAAATCAAGGATATTGTTATATCCGCTGTTACTTTGTAGATTCAAACAATTCTCCAGCCAACGTTTTACATATGGTAAAAAATAGCATGGGCTAAAAGATAGAAAACTGGCATTTCAGTATTAGCTCTTCCATTAGAATAACTGTGTGACACGGGCAAGGTTCCAATCCCCTCTCAGCTTGGATTTTCTTGTATGTAAAAAAACAAATGTCCCAAAATCCCTATTAATATTCAGTATGATAGAGGATAGAGCAACTCTCACCCTCAGACTAATCCCACAGCACATATTGAAAGAGAATCCCAACTCCTTCCAACTGCAAACTCCCCTTACCTGGTATTTTAGAGCAGAGACTGGGAAACATTTTCTGAAGAGGCCAGAGAGTAGGTATTTCAGGCTTTGCAGGCCATGCAGCCTCTGTTGCAAATACTCTGGGCTGCAATCTATTAAGGCAACCACACACAATATGTAAATGCACGACCAGGGCTGTGTTCCAACAAAACTTTATGTATCAAAGCAGGTGGCAAGCCAGATTGGGCACACAGGCCATAGTTTGTCCACTTCTGTTCTAGGAGATAAATTTCTGGTATTCAGTGCAACTTCCCTTCAGCATATATAGGGAAAAACGTGTTCATAATAACTAGATAAATAGGGAACTAGAGAGTTGGAATGTGGAAGGGAGGGAGGGCAGAAAGCCTTGTGATGGAGCATTGGGAGAGAAAATTCCAGTGACATCTGCCATGAGGGAGGGGCATTGTCAGGTTGGAAAAGGTTGCCTTTGGCATGGAGCTAGCTGCTAAGTTTGGAGAGACCAGCTGGTGTGTGTGTGTGTGTGTGTGTGTGTGTGTGTGTGTGTGTGTGTGTGTGTGTGTGTTTAAGAGGTTATGGTGTGCGCAAACCTAGCATGGTGCCAGATACCAAGGGGACTCACTGAATATTTGTGGAAGAAGGGAAGGGAGAAGGATGGATTATCCTCATTTTATAGATGAAGAAATTCCACTGTGGGACACCAATGCCGTTTCTCATAGGGAATCTACAGGGAAACAGAATTTCATGAGAAGGATATTGATTTCACCCCTGAGAGGCTCTGTCGATGTCCTTACAGGCCCAGCCCTCCTCTGAGAAGGAGAGTGTTGGAGGGTTCTGGGGGTTCCTTGTAGCCCTGGGCCTTGGTGATGCAAAGTGTCATTGAAAGGTGACCATGTGAGGACAGGAAGGAGGCCAGCAGTACTTACTTGTGGCTGCTGTTTCCATGGTTTAGGCTTTGTGCTCTCCTTCAAATGGTCACAGTCACATTTCTGACATGGTAGCAGGAGCAGGGAAGGGAAAGGAGAGAATGGACTAATGCACTTGAGGCAGGAGATCAGATGCTGGGTCTCTCTTGGACTTGGTTTGCTGAAGGCATCTTGAGAAATGGAGCCAGGGTTTGGGGAAGGGAAATTTGGACTGTTTCTTCAGGTCAGACAATGTCCTTCTCTGTGCCATCACACAGAAGGAAAAGAAGAGCTGGATTTGGGAGGAATCTGAACAACTTGGAATGTGACTAAACTGATTAACCAACAACTCTGTAAAATTTCACACAAGCCATGCACTTAATATAGAACTGGATTACAGTTTGCAGTCTGTTGCACTAATTCGTTAATATTATTTCATAGACTAAAAATTTTACTATGCAAATGTATGCAAATCATATAAGAAAATAGTGTTCTTAGCCAAGTGCATTAGCACCTATTGGGTATTTTGGTTGTTTTTTCTTTTGGTTTTGTTTGTTTGTTTGTTTCACTGGAACCCTGACCCTGCTGTGGAAAGCCAGATAATTAATATATTCAGTACTCGATAGTGTGTGTTGAACATTTTCCTGAAGGGTGACTGGGAAGCTTTTTCCTTTGAAAAATACTGTGGTGATTGGCATTTATTTTTTCCTCTTTTTCTTGCCTAAAACAGAATGAAGAAGATGAGCAACATTTATGAGTCAGCTGCCAATACACTGGGAATCTTTAACAGCCCCTGCCTGACCAAAGTTGAGCTGCGTGTGGCATGCAAAGGCATTTCTGACAGAGATGCCCTTTCCAAACCAGACCCCTGTGTCATCCTCAAGATGCAGTCCCACGGGCAGTGGTTCGAGGTAGGCATGTCCAGTGAAATGGACAGAAGCATGGTGGGAGGAGTGATTTGAAAATATTTTGGCATTTCCTGTCTTCAGGTCGTTTATTTCGGTGAGATGGAAAATTCTAGAAATGAATATGATCACATTTCTGTTTATATCATGATTTTTATTTATTTAAAAAATTTTTATATTGGAGTATAATTGATTAACAATGTTGTGATAGTTTCAGATGCACAGCAAAGTGATTCAGTTATACATATACATGTATCTATTCTTTTCCAAATTCTTTTCCCACTTATGTTATTACAGAATATTGAGCAGAGGTCCCTGTGCTATACAGTAGGTCCTTGTTGGTTATCTGTTTTAAATATAGCAGTGTGTACATATCAATCTCAAACTACCAGTCTATCCTGCCCCCATACCCTTTTCCGTGCTAATCATAAGTTTATTCTCTAAGTCTGTGAGTCTGTTTCTGTTTGTAAATAAGTTCACTTATATAATTTTTTTTGATTCCACATATGAGTGATATCACATGATATTTCTCTTTCTCTGTCTGACTTACTTCACTTAGTATAATAATCTCCAGGTCCATCCATATTGCTGCAAATGGCATTAATTAATTATTTTTAATGGCTGAGTAATATTCCATTGTATATATGTACCACATCTTCTTTATCTATTCATCTGTCGATGGACATCAACATCCATATCGTGATGTTTTAATACTGTGGATATTTTGACATTTACCCTTAATTTGTGTGCTCATTTTAGACATAGTAGGCCCTGGGGATGGGCAACAGGGACTGCCTTACAGGGGCCACATCGCACATTTATTTTTTGGAGTGAAAACTTAATGTTAGCTAAACTTTATTGTTCTAAGTGCTTTATGTAAAATAGCTAATTTTGTCCATACAACAATCCTATGGGGAAACAGACAGGTGAGGAAACAAAGATTAGGTAAGTGGAAAATCTAATATTTCCTAGTCAAGCTCCAGGGCCTGAGCTCTTTATTGCTATTTTATACTTATGGTGGCCATTGGTGTGGTCTTTGGTGGTTTGTGTGGCAATATTGCATGTTGAATTCTGAAGTTGGGTTCTGTTTGTTTATTTAAAAGTTGAAACAAATTGGATGAGGACTGTTTTTAAGTTTTGGGTTGTTTTGTTGTTGTGTTGTTGTTGTTTTTAATTTTTGTTCTTGGTACGTGGTCTAAGTTAGCAATATTTTTAAATATCTGGTCTCAGGTGGAAGGCAGGAGAGGGAGGGACAGGGGGTGCAGCCAAGGAAGCAGTTGTTATTGTCTCTAAGGGAACCAGATGCCCAGTGGAATTTGGGTGAGGGGTTTGAATCCATACTGAGTAGATCAAATGTAGACAAATACCTTGTTTGGATCCCTGAGGATAGACTTGAGTCCTTCTTCCATCTGTTTGCAAGGAGCTGACAGGTGCTCCTTAGGGGCCAACGTCTTCACTCCACAGCAGGAAGAAGGCTCAGAAGACCTCACAGGTAGCATGTTTACTTACCTGTACATATGTGATAAAAGCCACTTCTCTGAAAGGGTGGTTTGATAGAAGTTGGTAAGCAGATGAAATTCAGGTGAGAAGGCAACATAACACGTATGAGGGGATGAGTGACAGATGGCAGATAGGGGATCTTCATTTAACTTCCAGCTCATCCAGGTCTTATATTATAAATATAAAACAGCATTCACAGACATCTTAATGTGTAATGTCTTTTTTTTTCCCTTCTAAATATTCTCCATGACTTTGTTGGTGGTCTTTACTGTCTTTTATTTTTTGTTTAACAAAACTAAATGGAATATCTACATTAGGGTAATTGGACCGTCTTGGATAATTAGAGGAAAAGACTTCATCTCCTGAGACCCCCCCTTACATAATTTATTTATTATTTGTATATATTTCTTTTCAGTCTTTTCCTTCTGGCATTCATATTCTTACATGATACTTATCAAGCACATAAAATTTTCTTTCCTGATTTTATTACTTAGTAGTATATGTTTTTTTCCATATTGTTATAATATTCATAATTATAATTTTTAAGACTGCATAATATCCCATCAAGCAGATTTATTTGATCATTTTCCTATTTTTTTCACTTTGAAGTTGCTTTCAAAACTACCCTATTTTGGGCTTCCCTGGTGGTGCAGTGGTTGAGAGTCTGCCTGCTGATGCAGGGGACACGGGTTCGTGTCCCGGTCCAGAAAGATCTCACATGCCATGGAGCGGCTGGGCCCGTGAGCCATGGACACTAAGCCTACGTGTCCGGAGCCCGTGCTCCGCAACAGGAGAGGCCACAACAGTGAGAGGCCCGTGTACCGCAAAAAAAACACACACAAAAAAAACTACCCTATTTTAAATAATGCTGCAGTAAACATCTTTGAGCATAAGGCTTTTCCCTTCTTTTTGGATGAGTTCCTAGGAGATAGTCTGTCAAAGTGGAACTAGTGGAACAAAGGATAGGACACTTTGGGGGCTTTTGATACATTTGCCAAATTGCTTTTCCAAAGTGCTTTTCTACAGAGTTACTTAAAGTGTGTTTGCCCACAGCTACCAGCCTGCAAACATTTTGTTACCAGTGCACAATGAGATAAGAAGCTTGTGCCACATTGTAAACTGATTCACTGCTTCCTTCATCTAGAAAGTCTTACTCTTTAAAAGTAGTGTCAGCTGAACTTCCAGCATCCTTAGTGATATGACTGATTTATACTGTGGAACTTTGAGAAGCACTTCTCTAATAAATTTTAACCTTAAGACTATACATTTAGGATATAGTTTGGAAAACAGAGCCCACACCAGGTAGCTAATAGAAAAGATTTTATTCAATAACTAATAACAAAGGAGTTGGGAATCTTGAGAAACTAAGTAGGAACTGTGAGGAAACCCAGAGATTAACAACGGGAAGCTGCTACTTGACTTAGGGTAGAGCAGTGATATACTGAAGCTAGCTTGTAGAGGCCTGAGAGAGTCAATTGTTAAATCTTCAGGAATTTTGCTAACCTGAGTATAAGTATTTACACCACAGACATTGGCAAACATTTCAAATCAGAACTTTCTCCCCACCAAGAGAACCGGTTGCTAAGCATTTACCAGCACACCACTGGGAGAGAGGGACAAAAGAAGGTGTTAGTACCAGCTGGACCATCGAGCAGAAGCTGGATCTGTGGAAGGAGGGCCTATCTAATGGTAGCCAGCAAGGTAGAGGAGATGCAGGTAATGCTGGAAACGTTGCCTGAAAGGGAGATGAGGAAGGGGTTGTCATCTCAGGTCTCCCATCCATGCCTTCCAGTGACCACACCCCTGGTGGAAGCCAGTTGGCAAGGTTCCAGGGAAGAGTCCAGAACACACTTGAAAGCACAGAGGTAACTGACAAGCACATAGCCCTTCTGACAACTCACAGTAACTGGGAGAATCATGTACTCAGTCGTGAAGTAGTGCATATTTATTTAGTGCTAACACCTACTTTTTGGTGCAAGTTCAGTGCGTGGTCCTGTGCTCAAAGTGAGAAGCACCTGACAGTCTATTTAAACCACACACCTACTACCTTCTATGTTTAGTGAAAGCTGGCAAACATGGCCATAACTGATGCACATTTTCCTGTATCTGTCCCTTAGAACATGTCTGGAATTACAGAGAGATTTCTATGTGCAGAATTACAGAATTCAGAGAAAGCAATGCAGAAGAGGATTCATGCCAGCTGTGTCAGTTCCTGAGTGTCTTTGTTATGTGAAATCTGGTAAATGACTAAGTGAAGAAAAAACAAAAACCTGAGAGGCTAAACTTATTTGCATAATAAAGAGATTGTTGGGGGTGTAAGGATGAGAGAGAGAAGAACAAGGTGAGCTTCTTTTTCAGAGTTTTGAAGTTTGGCAAAAGAGCCTCTCTGGAGATCAGCACTGTCCACTAGAACTCCCTACAGTGATGGGCATGTTCTCTGCCGGTGCTGGCCAGTAGGTAGTCGACAACCAGAGGTGGCCACTGAGCAGTTGAAAGGTGGACTGTATAACTAAGGAATGGAAAAGTTTAATTATTGAATTTTAATTAATTAGAGGGTAAATAAGTAGCTGGTGTGATTTCGGAGTCTCCATGGGTGGTACAGAATTTGGCTGGGTGGGGAAAAGAGGAAAGGGAGTTTGTTAACACATTACTACCATAGGCTGTTGCTTTTATAGCTGAACCTCTTTTGGGGAAGACATACCTAGAGATTGATATTTCTTTGTTATTACTTGTGATTTCTGGCCTGTGCATTTTGTTTTTGTTCTTGTTTGTTTTTTTGTTTGTTTGTTTTTATCTGTTTCATCTTTTTTTAACATCTTTATTGGCATATAATAGCTTTACAATGGTGTGTTACCTTCTGCTGTATAACAAAGTGAATCAGCTATATGTATACCTGTGTCCCCATATCCCCTCCCTCTTGCGTCTCCCTCCCACCTTCCCTATCCCACCCCTGTAAGTGGTCACAAAGCATTGAGCTAATCTCCCTGTGCTATGCAGCTGCTTCCCACTAGCTAGCTATACATTTGGTAGTGTATATATGTCAATGCTACTCTCTCACTTCGTCCCAGCTTACCCTTCCTCCACCCCATGTCCTCAAGTCCATTCTCTACGTCGGAGTCTTTATTCCTGTCCTGGCCCTAGGTTCTTCAGAAAGTTTTTTTTTTTTTTTTTAGATTCCATATACATGTGTTAGCATACGGTATTTGTTTTACTCTTTCTGATTATCTTCACTCTGTATGACAGTCTCTAGGTCCATCCACCTCACTGCAAATAACTCAATTTCATTTTCTTTTACGGCTGAGTAATATTCCATTGTATATATAAGCCACCTCTCCTTTATCCATTCATCTGTTGATGGACACTTAGGTTGCTTCCATGTCCTGGCTATTGTAAATAGAGCTGCAATGAACATTGTGGTACATGACACTTTTTGAATTATGGTTTTCTCAGGGTATATGCCCAGTAGTGGGATTACTGGGTCATATGTAGTTCTATTTTTAGTTTTCTAAAGAACCTCCATACTGTTCTCCATAGGCGCTGTATCAATTTACATTCCCACCAACAGTGCAAGAGGGTTCCCTTTTCTCCACACCGTCTCCAGCATTTATTGTTTGTAGATTTTTTCATGATGGCCAATCTGACTGGTGTGAAGTGATACCTCATTGTAGTTTTGATTTGCATTTCTCTAATGATTAGTGATACCAAGCATCCTTTCATGTGTTTGTTGGCAATCTGTATATCTTCTTTGGAGCAATGTCTATTTAGGTCTTCTGCCCATTTTTGGATTGGGTTGTTTGTTTTTTTGATATTGAGCTTCATGAGCTGCTTGTATATTTTGGAGATTAATCCTCTGTCAGTTGCTTCATTTGCAAATATTTTCTCCTATTCTGAGGGTTGTCTTTTCGTCTTGTTTATAGTTTCTTTTGCTGTGCAAAAGCTTTTAAGTTTCATTAGGTCCCATTTGTTTATTTTTGTTTTTATTTCCATTCCTCTAGGAGGTGGGTCAAAAAGGATCTTGCTGTGATTTATGTCCTAGAATGTTCTGCCTGTGTTTTCCTCTATGAGTTTTATAGTGTGTGGCCTTACATTTAGGTCTTTAATCCATTTTGAGTTTATTTTTGTGTATGGTGTTAGGGAGTGTTCTAATTTCATTCTTTTACATGTAGCTGTCAGTTTTCCCAGCACCACTTATTGAAGAGGCTGTCATTTTCTCCATTGTATATTTTTCCCTCCTTCATCAAAGATAAGGTGACCATATGTGCATGGGTTTATTTCTGGGCTTTCTATCCTCTTGCATTGATCTATATTTCTGTTTTTGTGCCATTACCATACTGTCTTCATTACTGTAGCTTTGTAGTATACTCTGAAGTCAGGGAGCCTGATTCCTCCAGCTCTGTTTTTCTTTCTTAAGATTGCTTTGGCTATTTGGGGTCTTTTGTGTTTCCATACAAATTGTGAACATTTTTGTTCTAGGTCTGTAGAAAATGCTATTGGTAGTTTGATAGGGATTGCATTGAATCTGTAGATTGCTCTGGATAGTATAGTCATTTGCACATTGTTGATTCTTCTAACGTATGAACATGGTATATCTCTCCATCTGTTTGTATCTTCTTTAATTTCTTTCATCAATGTCTTATACTTTTCTGCATACAGGTCTTTTGTCTCCTTAGGTAGGTTTATTCGTAGGTATTTTATTCTTTTTGCAGTGGTAAATGGGAGTGTTCCCTTAATTTCTCCTTTAGATTTTTCATCATTAGTGTATAGGAATGCAAGAGATTTCTGTGCATTAATTTTGTATCCTGCTACTTTACCAAATTCATTGGTTAACTCTAGTAGTTTTCTGGTAGCATCTTTAGGATTCTCTATGCATTGTATCATGTCATCTGCAAGCAGTGATGCAGTTTTACATCTTCTTTTCCAATTTAGATTCCTTTTATTTCTTTTCCTTCTCTGATTACTGTGGCTAAAACTTCCAAAACTATGTTGAATAATAGTGGTGAGAGTGGGTAAGCTTGTCTTGTTCCTGATCTTAGTGGAAATGGTTTCAGTTTTTCACCATTGAGAATGATGCTGGCTGTGGGTTTGTCATATCTGACCTTTATTATGTGGGGTAAGTTCCCTCTGTGTCTACTTTCTGGAGGGTTTTTATCATAAATGGGTGTTGAATTTTGTCAAATCTTTTTCTGCATCTTTTGAGGTAATCATATGGTTTTTATCCTTCAGGTTGTTAATATGGTATAGTACATTGATTGATTTGCATATATTGAAGAATCCTTGCATTCCTGGGGTAAGCCCCACTTGATACTGGTGTATGATCCCTTTAATGTGCTGTTGGATTCTGTTTGCTAGTATTTAGTTGAGGATTTTTGCATCCATGTTCATCAGTGATATTGGCCTGTAGTTTGCTTTTCTTGTGACATTTTGGTCTGGTTTTGGTATCAGGGTGATGGTGGCCTCATAGAATGAGTTTGGGTATGTTCCTCCCTCTGCCATATTTTGGAAGAGTTTGGGAAAGACAGGTGTTAGCTCTTCTCTAAATGTTTGATAGAATTCGCGTGTGAAGCTGTCTGGTCCTGGACTTTTGTTCATTGGAAGGTTTTTAATCACAGTTTCAATTTCATTGCTTGTAATTTGTCTGTTTATATTTTTTATTTCTCCCTGGTACAGTCTTGGAAGGTTGTGCTTTTCTAAGAATTTGTCCATTTCTTCCAGGTTGTCCATTTTATTGACATATAGTTGCTTGTAGTAATCTCTCATAGTCCTTTGTATTTCTGCAGTGTCAGTTGTTACTTCTCCTTTTTCGTTTCTAATTCTTTTGGTTTGAGTCTTCTCCCTTTTTTTCTTGATGGATTGGGCTAATGTTTTATCCATTTTGCTTATCTTCTCAAAGAACCAGGTTTTAGTTTTATTGATCTTTGTTATCATTTCCTTCATTGCTTTTTCATTTATTTCTGATCTGATCTTTATGATTTCTTTGCTTCTGCTAATGTTGGGGTGTTTTTTTGTTCTATTTTCTCTAATTGCCTTAGGTTTAAAGTTAGGCTGTTTATTCAAGATATTTGTTGTTTCTTGAGGTAGGATTTCATTGCTATAAACTTCCCTTATAGAACTGCTTTGCTGCATCCCATAGGTTTTGGGTCATCGTGTTTTCATTATCATTTGTTTCTAGGTAATTTTTGGTTTCCTCTTTGATTTCTTCAGTGATCTCTTGGTTGGCTATTAAGTAGTGTAGTTTATAGCCTCCATGTGTTTGTATTTTTTACAGATTTTTTCCCATAATTGATATCTAATCTGATAGCATTGTGATCAGAAAAGATACTTGATATGATTTCAATTGTCTTAAATTTACCAAGCCTTGATTTGTGACCGAAGATATGATCTCTCCTGGAGAATGTTCCATGAGCACTTGAGAAGAATCTGTATTCTGTTGTTTTTGGATGGAATGTCCTATAAATACCAATTAAGTCCATCATGTTTAATGTATCATTTAAAGCTTGTGTTTCCTTGTTTATTTTCATTTTGGATGATCTGTTCATTGGTGAAAGCTAGGTGTTAAAGTCCCCTACTATTATTGTGTTACTGTCGATTTCCCCTATTATGGTCGTTAGCTTTTGCCTTATGTATTGAGGTAGTCCTATGTTGGGTGCATAAATATTTACAATTTTTATATTTTCTTCTTGGATTTATCCATTGATCATTAAGTAGTGTCCTTCTTTGTCTGTTGTAATGGTCTTTATTTTAAAGTCTATTTTGTCTGATGAGAATTGCTACTCCAGCTTTCTTTTGGTTTCCATTTGCATGGAATATCTTTTTCCATCCCCTCGCTTTCAGTCTGTATGTGTCCCTAGGTCTGAAGTGGGTCTCTTGTACACAGCATATATATGGGTCTTGTTTTAGTATCCATTCAACCAGTCTATGTCTTTTGGTTGGACCATTTAATCCCTTTACATTTAAGGTAGTTATTGATATGTATGTTCCTATTACCATTTTCTTAATTGTTTTGGGTTTGTTATTGTATGTCTTTTCCTTCTCTTGAGTTTCCTGCCTAGAGAAGTTCCTTTAGCATTTGTTGTAGAGCTGGTTTGTTGGTGCTGAATTCTCTTAACTTTTGCTTTTCTGTAAAGTTTTTAATTTCTCCATCGAATCTGAATGAGATCCTTGCTGGGTAGAGTAATCTTGGTTGTAGGTTTTTCCTTTTCATCACTTTAAATATGTCCTGCGACTCCCTTCTGGTTTGTAGAGTTTCTGCTGAAAGATCAGCTATTAACCTTATAGGTATTCCCTTGTATGTTATTTGTTGCTTTTCCCTTGCTGCTTTTAATATTTTTCCTTTTTATTTAATTTTTGATAGTTTTTTAACATGTGTGTTGGCGTGTTTCTTTGGATTTATCCTGTATGGGACTCTGTACTTCCTGGACTTGGGTGGCTATTTCCTTTCCCATGTTAGGGAAGTTTTCAACTATAATCCCTTCAAATATTTTCTCAGTCCCTTTTTTTTTTCTCTTCTTCTTCTGGGACCCTTATAATTCGAATGTTGGTATGTTTAATGTTGTCCCAGAGGTCTCTGAGACTGTCCTCAATTCTTTTCATTCTTTTTTCTTTATTCTGCTCTGTGGTAGTCATTTCTACTATTTTGTCTTCCAGGTCACTTAGCCGTTCTTCTGCCTCAGTTATTCTGCTATTGACTCCTTCTAGGGAATTTTTAATTTTATTTATTGTATTGTTCATCATTGCTTGTTTGCTCTTTAGTTCTTCTAGGTCCTTGTTAAACATATCTTGTATTTTCTCCATTCTGTTTCCAAGATTTTGGATCATCTTTACTATGATTACTCTGAATTTCCTCTTCATTTGTTTGGTCTGATGTGTTTTTACCTTGCTCCTTCATCTGCTGTGTATTTCTCTGTCTCCTCATTTTGTTTAATCTCCTTTTCGCAGGCTACAGGTTCATAATTCCCATTGTTTTTGGTCTGCCCTGAGTGTCTAAGGTTGGTTTAGTGTGTTTGTAGGCTTCCTGGTGGAGGGGACTGGTGCCTGTGTTCTGGTGGTTGAAACTGGATCTTGTCTTTCTGGTGGGCAGGATTGCGTTCGGTGGTGTGTTTTGGGGTGTCTGTGAACTTATTATGATTTTAGGCAGCCTCTCTGCTAATGGGTGGGCTTGTGTTCCTGTCTTGGTAGTTGTTGCCAAAGGGTGTCCAGCACTGTACTTGCTGGTTGTTGAGTGGAGCTAGGTCTTAGTGTTGAAATGGAGATCTCTGTGAGAACTCTCGCTGTTTGATATTATGTGGGGCCAGGGGGTCTCTCATGGACCAATGTCCTGAACTCAACTCTCCCATCTCAGAGGCTCAGGCCTGACACCCGGCCGGAGCACCAAGCCTCTTTTGGGAAGTCTGAGGCCTTCTGGTAGCGTTCAGTAGGTGTTCTGTAGGAGTTGTTCCACCTTTAGATGTATTTTTGATGTATTTGTGGGAAGGAAGGTGATCTCCACATCTTACTCCTCCACCATCTTGAAGGTCCCTGCCAAAGCAATCTTTGTGGAAGTCCAGGAGTCCAGCAGAGAAGTTCCAGCACAGCCCTTTTGGGAAGTCTGAGGTCTTCTGCCAGCATTCACTATGTGTTCTGTAGGAGTTGTTCCATATGTAGATGTATTTCTGATGTAGTTTTGAGGGGGAAGTTGATCTCCACGTCTTACTTCTGCCATGTTGAAGGTCCCCCTGTGCTTTTTGTAATAGCATTATGCCCCTGTTATGCCCTAGTTTACAGCTCAGGTTACTACTGCAATAATTATAACTACCTTCTGATGCCCAGCTCATATGCAGGGACACTGCTTGCTTTTTAAATGGGCTGTAGCCTGTTTGCAGTGGAAGAGAACAGTTGATTCCTAAAGTGTATCATAAAAATGTAAGGCTGAAAGTTAGACTCAAAAGGACCTACAATCTGACCTTCTGTGCTGTTAATGATATTAAGAGTCAGTAAGAATACATAGTAGTTTGTGTCTCTTAATCCCTTTCCCTGATGTTTCCCCTCCCTGCTTCCATCTCCCCACTGGTAACCACTAGCTTGTTCTCTGTATCTGTGAGTCTGTTTTTGTTTTGCTATATACATTCCTTTGTTTTATCTTTTAGACTCCACATGTAAGTGGAGTAACATACAGTAAGTGATAACATACAGTATTTGTCTTTCTCTGACTTATTTCACTAAGCATAATTCTCTCTAGGTCCATCCATGTTATTGTAAATGGCAGAATTTCATTGTTTTTTTATGGTAGGGTAGTATTTCTTTGTATATATATACACCACATCCTTTTTATCCATTAAGGGTATATGTACAGCACAGGGAGTTGTAGTTACTATTTTTTAGTAACTTTAAATGGAGTATAACCTATCAAAATACTCAATCCCTTTGCTATAACCCTGAAACTAATCTAATATTGTAAATCAACTGTACTTCAAAAAAGGAGTTGATGAGGATAAATCTGTGTCTCTGAAATACTGGGAATCAATTGTTCTGAAATGTAGAACAGATTGTTGCTCTTTGCAGACCAGCAGGGTTTGGAGTGTATGTTTGAGGGCTGAGGAGATGGAGAGGATGCTTTTTGTTTCCTCTCAGAGTATAAAGATGAGATGGTAAACCTTCTGGTAAATCTTTAATAACCATGATTGTAACTGTCAAAAAGGAAGGAAAGGAAAACTTGGAGCTTGGAAATGCATTCCCAGTAGAGAGTTTCAGACCTATCATTTAATTTCCCTAATTTAATTCATACCCATTTTTAAAATCCCCCTGTACCTGCTCCTGGCCATTTAATGGTGACAGTATGTGGTACAGTTCAGTGTGCTGATAATTTAAAACACATTTTGTCTTCCAGTGAAGGATGGAAATATTTCCCCCTGGCTTCTAGTGAGTGCTGATATTCACTAACTCCCAGGCACTAAACTTCATATGCAAGTGGAATAAATTAACACTTCTCAGGGATTCACAAGGCAAGAGTCCTTATGAACTGGAGCCTTTTATTCAGTTCCCTGGGCACCTGGATGTTCTCCATGAAGCAGAGCTACACTCCTGATACTGTGGCCCTTGGCAGAGATCTTGTAGACGGCAGAGTAATTGTTCTCATTGGAAAAAGCCAAATGATTGCCCACACTACTAGGATGTTGCCAATCACCTTTAATTCCAGTTTTCCATTTAATCTTAATACATAGTTATTGAGTTCCTCCATAGGAAGCTCTAAGTAATTCTCAGGATGAATTACCTTTGGATCAATTCCAGATGAAAACATGTTATGATGAATCACATGCTTTGGTGGATTGTTGGTAATAATAATTGTTAGTAATAATTAGTGTGGTTATATCTAACACATTAATTATCAGTGGATGTTAATGCAAGATTATTATTGTTTATAATAATAATGTATCCATATAATACTTTACATTCACAAAGCCCATCTACTTAAATTATTTCATTTACTTCTCATAATAGCCCTGTAAAAAGGTGGTACAGACATTGAAATTAACCCTAGCACGTACTGAGTACTATGTAAAAGACATCTTTTGTGTCCTCAAAGACCTCAGAGTTTAGTAGAATGCAGCCCATCTCAGAGCCAGAGGCCTGGAGCCGTAGATGGTCATGTGAACTTGAGAAAGGGGGCTCAAAACAACGTTCTAACTTAAACCTTTTCCTTTCCTTCAATGTGTGGTGGATAGACCATTTCAAGTGTGCCTTGGCTACCTATATATGGGGTGGAACTAAAAATCAATCATTCCTCCATCCCTCCACTATTCCCCATCTTCTCTCCCCACTCCCCATCTACACAGATGTAGTGTCTGGATACCATCTGATCCAGCATCCCTACTGGCAGTACACAGGAGAAATATGGGTCCATGGTGGTGACCTTGCCCACTCCCAAATAAGTGGGCTATGAACTTTTTTCAGCAATTCTTTGTTGGCTAGAGGGCTCATGGAGGAGTTCTGTGGAACACGTTTCTTGGAACATGCTTGGGTAAATAGTGAGGCAGCATCCTTTTGTGTATGGAGCCAGGAGGATAGAGTCCAAAATAGCAGTTTCACCTATACCTGAGATTTTCAATTTCCTATTGCTCCAAAATGCTAGAATTTTATGAAAATGAGTCAGACAATATGAACATTTAGGTGATAACAAAATAAAGTAGCCATCTCTAATTGTTGATACCAGCTATGTATTTGTCATTTTACATATTTTCCTTCTAATCCTCACAACTACCCTGCAATGCAGACTTTATTAACCAGGTAAGGAAACTGAGGCTTGGGCAGAATTAATAAATCACCAGGTCATACAACTAGTCAATAGTAAAGCTGGAATCTGGTTGATTCTAAAACCCATATTATCTCTATTTTACCAGAGGTCATGAATTTAAAGCTAAAGGCCTCTATCTAATTTCCAGATATAGTTTATCTGGCCTTCATGTGTTTAAACAAGTTTTGTACTGGTTGACAAAACTTAAAGATCAGGGGATTTTTCATAAAACTCCAGATTTTTTCTTTTGCCAGGAAATCTGGCAACATGGAGCCTTTAGTTCTTGTACAGTGATGGTCAGCAGCTGCCCCTACCCAGAATCCAAGGGTGTCCTTGTGCTCACTCCTAGGCAGCCTCCTTCACTCACTGGGATGGCTCCAATGGCCCCTGGAGGTGTTTGAGTTCAGACCACGCTCCTGCAGTCCCTGGGCTGGGCCTCTGAAACATAGCTAACCTCTCAGTTGTGGACTCAGACAAGAGCTGAAAAATTAAGTCAATTAAAGCATTCCCTCTGGATATCACAAACAAGCTCCTTTCTCAAAAGATTTTCTGTTCACACTTTGTTGATTGGCAGTGTTTGAGTGGCTAACACCAAGCATGATGGATGATAAAAAAACAACAGTTTTCTTCAGTTGTTCACAAAGTTTCCACTGTGGTTTCACATCAAACTCCCATTTGGGAAAACTTTGATGTTGCTTTCCACCTCCCCCTTAACTTGTCCTAATGAGAATAATTTCTATTCTTAAAAAAAAAAGGAAGTTGATTTTGGTGATATTAGAAATCTTATCCTGAGCACTGAATAGAAAAGAAAACAAAATGAAATATTAGAACCAGAAAATGTTTCCTTCCTGCTGCTGGAATTTACTTCCCTGTGACCAGAGACTGTGGTGCTATGATGCTCACTCCAAAAATGATGCACTTGGATGAAAGGGAAGATTACTGGATTGTGTAATATGTGACTAAGTAGCTTTCTTATCATTGAAATCTCCAAGTTGTCAATGTTATAATGTCTGAGAGCAGAATCACACAAGATAGGAAATTTGGGGCTACAAATGAGAAAAAGAAACAATTTGAACTGAAATCCTGTTTTCACTGCTTATTCTCTTGGGGGCCTGGAAGATGATTTATCAGCTGGAAGGATAATGTCAGGCCTCCTACAAAGAGGAGCTTCACTGTGATGTGGGCTTCACTGCCTCCTTAGCTTGAAGAACTGGCAAGGCACACGCTGGACACTCAGACTCAACAGTGGTTGCCATGGGTTTTTGTAATGTGTCTTGAGTCCCATGTTGAGTGTTTGGAAGATGGAATACAGGCCAGAGAAAGAACGTGAGGAGGCATCTATGATTTAGAGCCCTCTGCCTCTAGCTCAATCCACCTGCAACATTTCAAAGGAGATATTTTCAACACCTTTCCTGGGTCCCGCTTTTTAATGTTTTTCTAGTCACTATTGATAATAATCATCTTAAAATTACCTTTCCTTTGTAATTTCAATCAATTTTATCTTTTTTTATTAAGTGTAGTTGTGGTTTATTAATAATGATACCTTAAATATATTGAGAGTAGGCATGCAGTGTATCAGGCACTCCTTAAGCACTTTACATGTGTTATCATATGTAATTATCAAAACAGCCCTAAAAATTGTCCTATGTAGATATTTTATAAAGAGGCACAGAAGAATTAAGCAACTTGCTCAAGGATCACACAAGTCAGTCGTAAGTGAAGGAGCTGTGACAAATTGAACCCAGTCTGTCTGACTCCATCACTGCCCGTCTCTGAGAATAATGCATCCCAGTCCCTGAATGCTGTGTGCCGTGTGCTGAGTTTTTACATGCATATTCATAGAATTCTCATGACAGTGTTAGCAAATTGGAACTGTGATTATCCATTTTATAGGTGAGAAAACTGACACTCACATAGGAAATGTACATGTCAAAGCTCACAAGACTAGTAAGAAGTGGTATTGGGACTTGAACTCAGATCTTCATGTCTCCAGTGCCCATGGAGGTAAAGTAACACCCACAATGCCACTAGTCTTTAAAATGAACATGTTTTTCCTCCTTAGAAAAGGCAAGAATTCATTTAAAACTGATTGCATTTATTTTTAATAGAAATTAAATTTGTTTGGGGGGTAATACTTAAAACATCCACCTCAACCCCAGTTTATATGGTTTCAGCCTGACCTCCTAGTGGTTCATGATGGTGCATGGCAGAGTGGTTCAGATCTCAGACTGTGGAGCCAGACTGCCCAGATTTAAGTCCTAACCCAGTCATTATTAGCTGTGCTAATAGGCAAATTACGCAGCCCTTTCTGTGCCTCAGTTTCCTCATCTATAAGATGGGTATCATATTGGTACCTTTCATATGGGGATGATTATGAGATTAAATGATTCAGCTCAGGTAGAGTGGTTAGGACAGTCATGAGGTGCACCACACATCAATGGTGTGACCTTGGAAAGCCTCCTAACCCCTCCAAGCCTCTCACACCACCTCCTTTCTAAACGGTTGTTGTTAGGATTGAATGATTGGCTGGCAGGATAGTGAGCATGCTGTTTCTATAGACTCTGGAATTGGACCACTTGGGTCATCTATGACCTTACACAGAAGCCTCACCTTCCCTGGCCCTGCGTTCTCTCCATCTGCTATATGGAGGTATCAATGAAACCTGCTCCATGGATTTACTATAAGGATAAAATGAGACGATACCTAAGAATTCCTTAACAGAGTACCTGGGGCATAGTGAGTGCTTAATAGACATTAAATGTTATGCTTAAAAGATATAATGTGTGCAAAACTAATGTGGTTAGCACATTATCTAGGACCCCGTATGCAGAAGATGTTATCAGGTAATACCTTCATGAGGTTTGTTTAATGCCAGCAACAAGCTTTTGGTCTGCTGCCCAACCCAAGTATTCTTGGTTCCATTTGCTGTGTTAAAATAAGAGAACTTTCAGTCAAAAATTTTGGCAGGTCTCTAAGTTTCCCCCAAGCCTCTGACTAGCTACTTTGATTGATCTGTTTTGGCTCTCCTGGTAGGGAATTATCCAAGCCTCTTCCTCCCCTGCACTCCCTGCATTTTGAAGAAGACGAATAGGCTTGGAGCAATTTCACTTCACTTGTCCATGTTCTCTAATCTGTGGATGGGAATTAGAGAGGCCGTGCTGATAACCTTGCTTTTCCATCTTTGCTTCTGTACCAACATCAGCCAGCACTGTTTGGCAGTCTTAAGAGAAGTGACAAGAAAATTCTTCCTTCTGGAAACTCCAGATGTTCTTGGGGTCAGTTTACAGGCTAATTAAATATTTTATCTTGATTCAAGCTCAGGAAAGTTCAACTGCCTATCTTGGCTAGTCTGTTTTCAAATACTTGATATTTCAAGAACCTCTTCCCATCTGAGAATTCAGTCTTAGATGTTTTCTTCTTGAGTGTGAAGACTAGTTCTTCTTGTTAAAAGATTACAGTTTGGGAACTGTGTGTGGGAGCAAGAAAATTTGTTACCTTTTAAACACCCCCTTTGAATTCCAACTTTTTCAGAACAACTTCTGAGGAACTGGGATTTTTGGTAGGATAGCCTATGTAAGCCTGTCCGTCTTGAAGATTTGCTTTTCCAGCTCCAGTTACTACCATTGCATAACAATCACCCTAAAATTTAGCAGCTTAAAACAACCATTTTATTAATCTCATGTACTCTGTGACCTCAGACAGGGCACAGTGGGTCCGGCTTACCCCTGATTCAGAGGGTCCAGGGCCTCAGCTGGGAAGACTAGAGGGCTGGCAGGATTTGAGGCTGGGGTTCAAATCATCTGAAGGTCCTTCACTCTCATGTCAGGCTGGGACTTCCGACTAGAGCATCTTCATGTGGCCTTCCATGCATGGTGGTCTCAGGACAATAAGAAGAGTGTCGAATCTTTGCCATCCAGTTAAGCCATGGACGATAAAAGTTGAAGTCTCTCTTCTGGTTCTAGACACCGTTTTAAGAATAATGCATAAATGCTACCACGACTAGATAAGAAGAAGAAAAGGAATAAATAAGAGCAACTTGTATCTGCATAGCCCTTCCACAATTCTTTTCATAGCTTCCTCACAACTTATGAAAGTCAGTACTATTATTTTTACTGCCAATCTGCAGATGAGAACCTGAGATTCAGAGATGTCATAATAACATTTCCAAGGTCATATAGTCAATATATGTGGTACCTGCGCTCTAAAATCCTCAGACTTCCAAGTTTGGGATCCTTTGGTTGCATCATGAATCCTCTCCCACTGATGTTCATGATTCTAACCCTGCCCCTTTCTGAGAAACCAGTACACCCATGGCTGTGGGAACCACTTGAGCCCACACACAACTCTCTCCATCCCTTTGCTTACTTGATCCCTTTCTTGCCCACTCCCTACCTCCTGCCTTGAAATTTGCCCAACCACTTTTTCCAATCCTCATAAGTATTTTCCACAGTAATTTGCTGGCAAGAGACCCATAGGTGAGTTTATTCCATGGGTGAGCCATGATTCACCTACCAGCCCACTAATGGTGCACATGTAAGTGGTTCATTTAGCAAACACTTACTGAGTTCCTACTATGTGCAAGGCACTGTGCCTTCCATGGGCTGAGAGAATGGCAGGGAGTAACACATGGTTACTTTTGTGCTTTTGTGCAAGTGAACAGAATAGAAAATAAACAATGAACGTATAATCTATTGTCAGGGAGTGGTGAGTGATTTGAAGAAGAATTAAGCAGGGAAGAGGGTGGAGAATGCTGAGGGCACCAGTTTAAAAATTATGGTTAGGGAAGGCTTCTCTGAGGTATCAACATTTGCACAGGAAATTGAGCCAGTAACGGAGTGAGCCATCTGGTTACAGGGAAAGAGTGTTCTAAAGAAGGATGAGCAGAGGCCATGACACAATGACACAGGTTTGCTGGCCTATATAAGGAATAACAGGGAAGCAGGATGGATAGAAAACAGTGGGGTTGAAAGGTATGTGTGAGAGGAAATGATGTGGGGAGGCAGCTAGGGGCCAGGTTGTGTAGGGACTTACAGGCCACAGTAGAGATCCTGGGGGCTTCTAGATTTTATTCCAAACGTGGAGAGCAATGGAATTCTTGGAGTAGGGAAATGATGTGGGGAGGCAGCTAGGGGCCAGGTTGTGTAGGGACTTACAGGCCACAGTAGAGATCCTGGGGGCTTCTAGATTTTATTCCAAACGTGGAGAGCAATGGAATTCTTGGAGTAGGGAAGTGAATGGCATTTTAAGAGATAACACTGTTTGTTGTTGTGCCAGACAGTGTACAGAGACTACGTTTGTCCAAGGGAGAGATATGATAGTTTGGAGCAGGTGTTAACCATGGAGAAGAGAAGTGGTTGGAAATGAGCTGTATTTAAAAAGTAGCCTATTAAATTTGCTGATGGACAGGATGTAGGGTATGAGATAAAGGGAGGAATCAAGACTGATTCCAGAGGTCTAAACATCTAAGTCAATGATGACAATACTCGGGGAAGAGCGGGCGTGATAATAATTCTATAGTGAACATGCTTCTAGCAGTGAGAGGCAGGGACAGTGTGGCTAAGGACCATCTATGTTCGAATCCCAGCTCTATTATTTATCAGCTGTAAGGTCTTACCCAAGTCAGTTACTTCCATTTTCTTACCTGTATAATGGAGATGATAAAATTACCTACATTGTAGGGTTGTTTGGAGGATTTAATACACAGCAGTACCTAGCACTTAACTGCCAGCCATCAGTGTCATTATAAACATAATTCTGTTAACACTTAGATTGTTTTCTTAGGGGAAGTGTTGGATCAAATGATATACACACGTGTTAAGCTTTTTAAATTACCTAATTCCCTATCAGGAATGATCATACCCATATGTTCCTACCAGCAAACTGTGAAATGAAAAGGAGGCAATTTTTTAACAAAAATGTTTTAGATATTTAGCATTTAATATATAGATTCCCCAGACCTTTGTTGTCGCCTCCTGCCCCAGTCACAGAGGGAGGCTTTCTTTGGTTTGACGTGACTCGAAGTCACTTAAGGGATTCTATTCACACTTCTGTCCTTCTTCTCCCAAAATTATCTTTATATTAATATATGTATTATTAATATAATATGCCTGATATAATAATAAAATACTAATAAATTAAAACATAACTGTTAATACAGTTTTACTAGTATACAGTGTGTGTGTGGGGGGGGGTTGTGAGAGTGAGAACTTGAACAAGGGAGATGTGGGTTGTGTGTGTGTGTTAGGACTGGAGACTGAATCCAAACATCTCTAGGTTGTCATCTCTAATTCTGAACGATCACTGTGCTTGGTGCTGTGCTTTATTTAAAGAGAGAGAGAGCAATTGATTTAATAACCTGTCACATTATACAACACAAGAAGAAAACTAGGGAAGAAAAAGCACTCTGGTATTCTTAGTGGGAAGAAAAATATTGTGACAGCTCCATGGAGGAATCTTTGTACAGAGAAAACTGGTAGAAATTATGGTGGTGAATTGAGGATCTTAGGATCTTAGGAAAATATACTGCTTCCATGGAATAAATGTGACCAGTACATTATAGAAGACTATTCCCCTCTCTTATGTAAGGAGAATAAGAAAATAGAAACTTCGATTGTTCCTTCTCTTTTTCTAATTCCTTAAAATAATTTGTTCCATCATCATTTCCTCTGGGGTTTCTAAAATATTCTGTTTAACTGAGGTGGGACAGAATAACAACCAATTATGATAACAATAGGATAAAATTGTAAAATTTAATTAAGGGAATTTAATATCTTAGTGTAAACGCTGGCATTTGGGAGAAGTCAGTTTGTATGTTAGTGAACAGATATATGTGAGGGAATAATACCTTCCAGCTACCAGGAAGACACCTATAGTTGAATAAGTTGGGTTTGTTGCTCTTTGTCACAAGGTAGAACACTCTCCTTGGGGAACTCAGAGGCCTCTTAGTAAGAGAGTTTAAGAAAGGACTTATTGAATTTGGGCTATCATTAGGTGATTTGGGGAGAATTTAAGGAAGGACAACTTTACTCTGGATTGGATGGAAGCCAGGACAATTCTGTAATTGAGTACCCTAATAGATCTTATCTGGGAGGGAAGAATAGACCAAGGCTGAAGCTATAATTGATAAAGAAGCATCAGTCGATCATTTAACCAGGATGGGAGATGTTTGGTCATTTTTGTGGTTTGGACATTGTTTATGTTTTTGTCTTGCTCCAGTATGATTATGGAGCAGTCTAGTTTTTGTCTTGCTCCATCATGGCCTTGTGTTATATTGGTGTTCTGTGAAAGTGTTTTGTTCCACAGGATACTAAAATCTATCTGTACGTGCCAGGCCAGCTCCTAGCAACACCAAGGTCAAGCTGATAGCACCAAGTCTGCTCACCAAGCCAGCTCCCAGATGTCAGGGGATGCTTTCCTCTGGCTCAGAGTGAAACCCAGGAGTTAAGCTGTTCTATTTAAAAAAATATATTCTTAACAATGGACCAACTTGTTGACTAAGCAAAGTATCAATCATAAGACGTCTTGAATCCAAACAAAACGACCTTCTATTTCTCAGCTGTCCTTATTATTCAAAGAATGATAATTAGGGTATTTATAATTCTTAAATGATACTTAAGAATGATAATGATTATTATCCAAAGAATGATGTCCAATGTATGTAGATTCTATAAGTTAATTTTACTTCTTCAATTTAACCCCAAATCTCCCTTATATATATATTTTCTCTATTTCCCTGATTAGAGGTAAAATTCCCAGGAGCTCTTTTGAAAACATTGAAGTTTCTGCTCATCCTTTCTATAGAAATCTCTTTAAGAAATATCCTAAGTCCATCACACAAGGCATGCATTTTCACAAGAGATCTGGGCAGGATAATTCTTTTTTTTTGAACATGAGATAGATGGCTTAATTTCTATCCCATTTATTAAGCCAGCTCTAGGGGGAAAGTTATTTTCCAAAAGCTCCATTTTATAAACATCACCTGGTCACTGACATTCATTCAACAAATGGCTAATGAATATCTGTCGTGTGCCATGCACCCTCCTTGCCACTGGATAGCAGAATTGACAATTATGGTCCCTGTCTTCATAAAACTCATATTTCTCAAAGGACAGGAAAATGTGTGAGCCAAAATATTCTTGCAAAGCTTAGAAGAGTCAGAGGAAAGTATATTAGACTCTAGATTGGGAAAAGGAACCAGGGAGGGCTTTATAAAGGAGATGTGACTTAACTAGATGTTAGATGATGAGTCTGCCAGGTAGATAAAATAAGGAATAACATTACTTAAAAAGGGAAAAACTATGCTATGTGCAAAAGACTGACTTCAAGAGAATCAGGCAACCCCTACCAATCACGAAGCCTGGATAATTCTGATAAATCGTTCTTGATAGGACTTTATGAAAGGACCATCATCTTCTTGGCTAGAGCTCTTTCTAATCCATACTCCAAGAAGAGAATATCTCTTCTATTTTTAAACACCTTTTGAGAAGGGAGTCCACAGTCATCCTGGGATGTCCATGGCTTTGAGTCACAGAACCTTATTAGCACAGATGGTGTTCAACAGCTCTCAGTAGGGGGAGGAAGGGATGTTCCAGGAGGGGTCAGGGGCTAGTTTTGAGGGTTTAATACTTTGAACAGAGAATAACCCTGATGCAGCGGTGAGCTGGAGTTTAGATTGCTTATGTGCCAGGATTTTCCCGTGATTATAACACAGGAAACTGGATATGGTAATGTCAGATGAAACAGCTAACTTCTTTTACATCATGAGATCCTGGGGAATGATGAGAGAGCTTAAGGAAAAAGCTCATTAATGGAAGTAGATTTCTGTTAGTCACAAGATTTCAGCCTGAGTTACACGCACTCTTACCCATGTATTCTATAGTGTTCCACACTCCCTTCCTTCACTTCACTTAATCATATTTTTGTCTCTTAGACAATCTCACATACTTTGTGTGGTTTGCACTCACTGACAAACTCAAACTCTCTGAGTCTGTCTGTGTTTTTTACAAACACACACACATACCCTTACACACTTTTAGACCCAATTCATAGTTAACTCTTGTTAGTGAGCTTATTACCAAATGAAACTGAGCCAAAAAGTCAAACAGTAGGAGACAGTCTCGGTCATACTTTTCACGGAATCTTCCAGAATAAACAAATGAATTTTCTAGGTGTTCTTTATTCTGGAACCTAGAATGAGGCAAGGTAAGATCCATAAGGGCGAGACTTTGATCTATCTTACTCATCACTGAATTTCCAACTCCTAAAATAATGTCTGGTACTTAGTAGTTACTAAATGGATGTTTGAATGTATAGTTGAATGAGGTTTCCTCTTGTTTGTAGAGACTGTTGGTGTTTCATCACTGCTGAATTTGATCATTTAGAAGTTCTTCTGTAGAGATCAGTGTACCCTATCTAGTTGTGGCATGTTTGTTCTTAATGGGAATACCTTATTTCTTGATAGCATATGGGTTGAGTTGTTTGAATCATCTAGCGGGTGTGAAAATTTGTTTCAGTCTGTCTTTGGGGAAACAGCCTCTGATAATTTTTTTAGGTAAACTTTTAATTTTACAAGTCATAAGTGTACAGATCAAGATATTTTCAGAAAATGAATCCAACTGTAGAACCAGCACTTAGATTAATAAAGAGAACGTCAGCAGAACCCCTCTTGTGCCTTCTTCTATTTACTATACCTCCACCTGTGTCAGGAGTAACCACTATGCTAACTTCTAACAGCACTGATAGCTTTTGCCAATCTTCAACTTTTATACAAATAGAGCGTGCAGTGTATATTTTTTAGTGTCAAGCTTCTTCCATTGAGCATTATATTGGTGAGATTCTTGATATTGCATGTAGTCTGGTTCATTCTCATTGCTGTATACCATTCTGTTGTATGGATATACCCCAATCGATTTATCCATTCAGCTGCTGATAGACATTTGGGTTATTTCCAGTTTAGGGCTCTTATGAATAATGCTGCTGTGAACATTCTTAGGGATGATTTTTGATGAGTATATTGATGTGTTGCTTTTGTATAAATACCTAGGAGTATGATTACTGGGTCATAAGGTGAGTAAAGGATTAGCTGTAGTAGATATTTCCAAACAGTTTTGCAAAATGATTGTACAAAAGTACACTCCCATCATTAGTGCATGAGAGTTCTAATTGCTGCACATCTTCTTCAGCATTTGATATTATTTCCTATCTTTTTCCTCTTAGCTATTCAGGTAGCGTGTAGTCCTACATCACTGGGGTTTTAATTGAATAAGATTAAATGAATAAGAAGATGAGCACTTTCATATATTTGTTGGGCATACACATTTTATTTAAAGGTTTGTTTTTTTTAGTTGTATCTCTATTGTGCAAATACATTCCCAGACCCAAGAGTCACTCTCTTTTCAACCTATTTTTAATTCACTCCTACAGTAGTTGTTACAATAATAAACAGAGTAATTCTTAGCTATCACAGTCATTTTTGCCATCACTCTTATTGTGGAACTTCACACTCTTAATATTATTGCTTATATATTATTGATTACTATTTGTATTATTGATATATCTTTCTATTCAAAATGCTGTTCCTGACTCATAATTGTTGTAATCGTCATCCATATTACATCATTAGGCTTTATAGTAAACCACATTACATCTCTGTACCAGCTAAGAATGCTTTCAGCTGTGAGAATGGGAGGCTAGAGGGTTTTGAACAGATAGGGGTTCATTTTTCTCATATAATAAGTTTTTGGTGTTGGGTCAGCTACTCCACATCACTGTCAGGGGTTGAGATTTTTCTGCATTTTCTTTGTGCCACTCTTAGTAAGTTTATTGGGTTTTCTTTCCTGTAGTTGTTGCCTCCTGCACACAAGACAGTTGTTGAATTGCCAAATATGATGCCTACATTCTAGACAGGAAAAATGGGGGTGGACAGAAGGCTATGCCATCCATGTCTAAAACCCTTTTCTAGTGGGCAGAGTTTTGTCCCCAGAATCCTGATCTGCATACATTTTAGGGATCACTTGATGGTAACGATGTCATTGGTTATTACTAGATGCAAGGGAAGCTGGGAGATTAGTGGTTGGCTTTGTAGCCCGTAAAGCAGAAGGCAAGAGAGAAGGGTGTTGGTTTGGTGTCAAGGAAACAAAATACAGTGTCTGATGTAGACTGTTAGAAAAAAGAAGGCACAAACAGAGGCTAAAAAGGAGTTGATACAATCAACTCCTCTTTAGCCTTGAAGAAAATATCACTAGAATGTCTTTTAACAAGGTAGATAATGTCCTTTGCTCATGCTCGTGCACTTTATACCTGGTGCTCAGAGCTTGATTTAGGGAGCAGTTGCCCTGTTGTACCTAGCTGTTCCTTCTGATTAGTGATGTCCCACACATGGTTCGTTAGACTCTGCCACCTTCTGTCAGTTACCACACAGATTAACCATTAATAAAATTGATGATAGAACACAGACACACACTTTCTATGAAAAGGGGGAAAAGAACACCTCATAGCAATAAACAGCTCTCACAAGAAAATGAAAGTCTTGCCTTCCACTTGGTTGTAGTTGGAATTTTGTATAAATTAGATAAATATTATTTGCTTTTGCCTTTTACTGGTAAATATGGGACCTTGTTTGTCTCTGGAAAAGTAGATCATTTTTTTCAAACTGTACTAGTGAGAAAATAAAATGAAAATACCAACCAACAAAAATCCAACAAGCTGTTTAAAGTTTTTAAAAGCACAGTGAAATTTCTCATGATGAGGCAAAATGGTTACTATTTTAAAATTATTTTCTACCTTTATTGAGGTATGATTGAAAAATAAAAGTTATATATATTTATATTGTACAATGTAATTTTTTAAGGTGTACGATGTGATGATTTAATACATGTATACATTGTGAAACGATGCCACAATCAAGTCAATTAACACATCCATCACCTCATGTAGTTACTTTAATGCGTGTGTTTGGTGAGAACACTTAAGATATATTCTTTTAGCAAATTTCAAGTATACAATAAAGTATTATTAACTATGATCACCATGCTGTACATTAGATCCCCAGAAATTATTCATCTTATAACTGTAAGTTTGCACCCATTGACCAATATGTCCACTGTTGGTCTACTCTCTGGTTCTATGAGTTTGACTCTTTTAGATTACACATATAAGTGAGATCACACAGTATTTATTTTTCTGTGTCTGGCTTATTTCACTTAGCATAATGTCCTCTGAGTTTATCCATGTTTTCATAATAGCAAGATTTCCTTCTTTTCTATGACCCGTGTGTGTGAGTCCACATATATATGTGTATATAAATGTTCATATATATGTATATATACACATACATACATACACACAGTGACATATATATCAATCTTCTTTATTCATTCATTCATTTATAGAGACTTAGGTTGCTTCCATATCTTGTATACTGTGAATAATGCTGCAGTAAACATAGAAGTGCAGATATCTCTTCAAGATACTGATTTCATTTCTTCTGGATGTATACCCAGAATTGGGCTCGCATGATCGTACATAGTAGTTCTATTTTTAATTTTTTGAGAAACCTCCATACTGTTTTCCATAGTGGCTGTACCAATTTACATTCCTACCAATATGCATCAGGGTTCCTTTTTCTCCACTTCCTTGCCAACACTTACTATTTCCTGTCTTTTTGATAATAGCCATTCTAACAGGTGTGAGGTGATATCTCACTGTGGTTTTGATTTGCATTTTTCTGATGATTAATTATGTTGAGAACTTTTTTATAAACCTGTTGGCCATTTGTATGTCTTCTTTGAAAAAATGTCTGTTCAGGTCCTTTTCTCATTTTTAAAATTAGGTTATTTGTTTTGTTTGCTATTGAGTTGTATGAATTACTTATGTATTTTGGATACTAACCTCTTATCAGATACATGGTTTGCAAATATTTTATCCCATTCCATAGGTTGACTTTTCATTTTGTGTATTACTTTCTTTGTTGTACAGAGCTTTTGAGTTTGATATAGTCTCACTTGTTTAGTTTTTACTTTTGTTGCCTTCACTTTTGATGTCAAATCCAAAAAAATCATTGTCAAGACCAGGGTCAAGGAGCTCACCCCCTATGTTCTCTTCTAGAAGCTTTATGGTTTCAGGTCTTATATTTAAATCTTTAATCCATTCAAAGTTAATTTTTGTGTATGGTGGGAGACAAAGGTCCAATATCATTTTCTTGCATGTGGGTGTGCAGTTTTCTCATCATCACTTATTGAAGAGACTATCCTTTTTCCATTGTGTATTCTTGGCACCCTTGTCAAAAAATAGTTAACCTTTTACATGTGTTTTTTTAAAATCTGGGATCTCTATTCTGTTCCATTGAGTTATGTGTCTGTTTTGATGGCAGTACCATACTGTTTTCACTATTATAGCTTTGTATCAATTTGAAATCAGGAAGTATGTCTCCAGCTTTGTTCTTCCTCCTCAAGATTGCTTTAGCTACTTGGTGTCTTCTGTGGTTACACGCAAAATTTAGAATTGTTTTATGTTTTTGTGAAAAATGCCATTGGAATTTTGTTAGGCATTACATTGAATCTGTAGATTGCTTTGGATAGTATGGGCATTTTAACAATGTTAATTCTTCCAATCCATTAACATGAGATCTTTTTCTGTTTATTTGTGTCTTCCTCAATTTCTTTCTTAAATGTCTTATAGTTTTTAGTTTACTGGTCTTTCACCTCCTGGGTTAAATTTTTCCTAAGTATTTTTTTCATTTTGATGCTATTGTAAATGGGATTTTTTTTCTTAATTTCCTTTTTGGATAGTTTGTTGTTAGCATATAGAAATACAAGATCTTATATTCTGTAGAGAGTTTGCGTCTGACAGTAGAGATAGGTATGTGGGAAATATTCATCAATAATATATATGTAATTTCCCTGTTTTGCTTGATTTGGTTTAAGCCAGAATCTTTCCAACTTTTCCCATTTTTACAAGGAACTACAGATGTGAATTTTTAAGTTTAATTCTTTACCATAAAGTTGTAGTTAACTGTTTTCAATGAAACATCTTTGCAAATGAAATGAACATATTAAATATAACAAGAAAAGGAAGTAGTATCATTTTCTTTTAGATTAAATCCAATATGTATAGTACTTTCATATATATCAGTACATTTAATTTCTACAGCAACTCTGTCAAATCAGTGGTGTTATGTTAATTTGTAACTGAAGAAATTAGAGCTCAGAGACCTTGTGATTTTGCCAAGGTCACACAGCCAACAAAAGGGGTCTTCTTACGTCCAACTCTGCAGCAGCCTCTGAGCACTTTAAGAATTTAGGAGAGGAAAGGAAGTGGAATTTCTCAAAATAATCCATTTATAAATGTACCATAATATCTTGAGGCCTGGGACTCTGTCCACTCCCATTCCTCAGTGTTTGGGCCAGTGCCTGGAATACTGTAGGTGCTCAACAAACATTCATCAAATGAACAATGGAATGAATAAATGGTTTTAAAACTAAAGTAGTTTTAAAATTAAGGTGAAATGGTCAAATGGTGTATTCTACACTGGACAGCTACTGTCCTATGGAGGTCAAGGCCTAGCCAGACAGAGATTGTGGTGATGGGCATCATCCCCCACTCTTTCCATAGTCTTATGGGCCAGCTATTTCCTCAAGGTGGCTTTGGTGGGGGAGAGGAGGGGGAAGCGAGAGACAAGCAGCAAACAAGGAAGCTGAGGAGTCAGAGAGAAGGTACAGAGCTCTCCCCCTATCTTCCACCTGCCCCCAGTGTCCAATACATACCTTACCCATAGCTCTTACTTGCTGAATTGAGAGGTCCATTTAGGGGTAGTCCCCCTTCTAGAGTGTGAGCTCCTCAGGGACAGAGATTAGGCATTTGCCATTACTGAATTCCCAGCACTGCTGCAAAAGTCAGTGTTGCTTTTCGCCCCCAGCTTTATTAAGGTCTGATTAACAAATAAGAACTGTATATATTTAGGTTTTACAACATGATGTTTTAAAAATCAGTGTTTCATAGATATTTGTGAACACAAATGAGGCACACCAATTACTAAAAGAAACGTTTCTCATGCAAAAAAAATTTATCCTGTGTAAGTGAAGTTCCATGACTACCAGGTGCCTCAGAGTGGTCTAAAGGTCTAGTTACATAGTCAGGGAAGTAGAGCTTGATCTAAAAGATCAGGATATCAAGAAGAGGGGTAGAAGTATTAGCATGTTGTAAAGGCAGGTTTCTCTGGCCGAATCTCAGAACTCAGCTTTGCCCAGAGTCATTATTTTCATCCCCCATTGTGTCAATCAGGGTCCAGTCAGAATAAAGAAACTACATGTTATTTTAAGAGATAGAATTTAATATAAGGAATGGTTTAGTAGGAATTGAAGATATGAAAGGGCAAATAGGAGACACTACGGCATCAAAACGATAGCAACTGAAGGAAGCAGACTTTGCCCTTAGGGTTGGGATAATGGAGAGGAAAAATTGACTAAAACCCAGATCTCTGAGGAGATGGTGTCATGTCCCTGAAGGGTGTGACAAGCTGGTTCTGTGTGTGTTGGAAAAACTGCAAAGCAGATTCAGCAGCTCCCAAGGGAAGAAGTGCCTTTGTTGGAGTGAGAATTTTGATGGGGGAAGATTGCTGATGCTCCTGGGTTGTGGGAGACAGTCCCTTCCTCTTCCTCCTCCAGACTCCTTGTTACCTCTAGGGACCCCGTTTGGCAGAGATTAACAGGGATCCAGCTGCCAAAGCAGACAGTGGTTTTCAGAGTTCCCAGCTTTGACATCACAAAGTCATGTAGAAGGGTGGGTTTGAAACTGGGAGACAAGAGTTTAATAATCGGCAAACCCACCTACCTTCCCCAAGCTGTCAGTCACAGAGTATGAGTGTCTGCAATTATTCCACAAGACAGCTAAGTTCCTACACTGGCCACTGCTAATACTTAATCAAGTTTCATCCTAGTGGTCCTAGGTAGTTTTCAGGGATGGATAGAGCAAAATGAGATGGGTCTTCTGAAAATTCATCTGCCCAACAAATATTTATTTATTGCCCTGCTCTAGGTCTTAGAGACATACAAGTGAAAAGACGTGTTTCCAGACATCTGAGAGTTCCCAATCTTGTGATAGATAAAGTAAACGGATTATACCATAGTGTGATAAGAGCAATGATTTCATTAAAATGAGTACTGTAGAGTCATGAAAGATGGCATCTCTATTCATTTTTTATTACTGTGCAAGACTTTACCCTAAGCCTTAGTGGCTTAAAGCAACAAAAATCATTTATTATCTCTCACATTTTCTGTGGGTAAAGGATTAAGGCAGGGCACCTCAGGGGTAGTTTGTCCCTACTCCACAATGTTTGGAGTCTTTGCTAGAAAATTTGAAGGCTAAGGGCTGAAATCATTTGAAACCTCTTTCACTCACATGTGTTGGTTGGGGACCTATCTAGGGCTGTTGCTCAGAACATCTACATGTGGACTCTTCATATGGTCTGAGCTTCCTCAAAACATGGTGTCTGGGTTCCCAAGGTAATTATCCCAAGAGAGAGCCAGCAAACACTACATTGCCTTTTATGACCTAGTCTCACATACCATGCACTTCCATCACAATGTTTCTTCTGAGGTATTACAAAGGTCTACCCAGGTCAAGGCAAGGGAACCAATTTCTCACCTCTTTATGGAGAAATGTCAATGTCATGATATAATGAAGGGCATGTGGGGCAGGATATATATCAGTGCAGTCATCTTTGGAAAATGTCATGTCCCACAAGATCTAACTCAGCCCATGGTTAGGGTACAAGGTAGTCAGAAAACATTCTTAGAGGTGATGGCATTCCTGCTGGATTCTGAAGGCCCAGAAGGATTTGGCCAATGAAGAAGAGAGGATGGTTATTTCAGATAAAAGGAAAAGTCAAGTCCCAGAGGTATGAGGTAGATTTATGGCTAGAAAATTGCCTGTAGTTCATTATGTTTAGTTTTCTTTGAATGGTAGGGCCTGAGCTTACCAAGTCTTTCTCTCTCAGAAGAAAGACGTGGTTTCAACTGTCAGGCTGATGATGTTACTCCTGAGGGGAATGGAGTCTGGCATTGTGAGGCTAGTCTCCCAATTCTCCTCCTCACTTTTTCCCTGTCTGGACCCACAGAAATTTTTAAGATGCTCTGGGTAGTCAGTTTCCTATTGCCACAGGACCGCACATGTTTCCAGGGTCTGAGAGTGAAATGGTAGGGAAGGAAATGTCAGTACATCAGCAGCCCTGCTCCAGACCTGCTCACCTGGCCCTTTGCAGCATTCTGAAGAATGTTCTTGATGCTGACAACCAAGAATACAGTCCTCTTCTAAAGATCTCTTCAGTCCTTATTAGTATATCTTATTGCAATCCCCTCAACTCTTCTGATTAGGAAATATCCCAACTTATCCTTATTTTCTAACCAAGATCACCTCCTGGGAGCACACCCTCCTGTTCTATCTTAACTCGGCAAAGTTGTACAGCAGTTAGCCACCATCAGCTTGAAAGTGCCCCTTACAAATATCTTCATGTTGCTGGTTCTTTCCCCCTTATCCTCCCTACTTTATCCAGGGACCAGTTTCAATCTCTGCAATATTTCTTTCTCCTTTTGTTCCTTTACATCTCCTTTGCCCTCACTCTAGACATTTAGAATTTTCTTCCTGGACTATTAAAGTGGTTTAATAATTGGTCTCCCAACTTCTTGTCTTTTCCCACTCCCAACCACACTTGGCATCACTAGAACCTCTTCACAGAGGTCGTTAAGCTTGGTTGGTTTTTCCTAGGTGGCATTTATTGAATTGCCCCTCCACCTTCTCTCCTCCAGGCTGGATGACTCCATGTACCCAGAGATGCCCCACTGTGCATCTCTAACATGGCTTAGTGTGATGTCGGCTGCTGAGTCAAATGATTTCTAAATAGAAACCTTCTGGTTTCTGGCACCATCATTAATTAGCATCCATTCTCAGAACATTTAAAAGAAATTAGTTGGGAGAAAAATGTGCTCCCAACAAAATTAATGAAACTTGGAAATTGGCTACATTAAAAAATAAGTAAGTAAGTGCAGCCCTTGCTGGTTAACTGCTTATGCAGAGTTTATCAAACGTCCCTCTTCTTGCCTTCCCTTTTTTGTCCCTTGATCCTCTCACACACCGCCTTCTTGTCCTCTCCCCTCAGAATTATGACTACTTGTCTTTTAAAGATCACACTGTGTCCTGTTCATGTCTGATTGATTATTAGCAGCTGCAGCCCTCATACCATCAATTTAAGCCCAGACTGCCTCTGTTGACAAAGTTGGTTTCTCCCCAAGGGTAGTGACCATGTCTTATGTGTCCCTCTAAACTCTGTAATTATAGCACAGTGTGTGACACATAGTTGAATATTTAATGACTAAATGAACAAATTACTAGTAAGCAGTGTTATTTTGCCCACTTTGGGTAAGACAGCCAAATGGGACCTAGGATAGTATCTTGTCCTGATCCCACTGAGATGCTCCTGGACAGTTGCCCATGCTGTTCATTCTGCTGAGGACACTCTTCTCGTCGTACAGGTCATCTCCTACTCATCGTGGGTAGTTCTTAGCTTAGCTGTCATTTCCTTGCAAAACCTTCCCTAACACCCTCCTGCCAAACTTCACTCTCCCTTCCTTCCTTACCAAGTGAGGGATTCCTGTATATTCTTCCTTATACTTTTCATGTTATAGGAAATGCATATTTTACTGTTTGCCTATTAATTATCTACATTCACCTTCAAACTGTGTGCCCCACAAGACAAAGGTCCACATGTATTTTTTATTCATCATATTCCCGACACCAAAGAGAGTGTCAGGCATACTGCAGGCTCTTGATGAATAAGAATACAAGTATGTAGGAATGATTAATAGAATCAGGACCCTTTTGGGGGTCTTGGAATAATGTTCTCTCCCCTTTCCTTCTCCCAACATAGAACTGTACCATCTATATAGCTAAAATTGTGCTATGGAAAAAATAAAACCACAATAAGATATATACAATGCCTTGTACAAAGAAACAGCAACGTCTTTTATTTATGCTTTTGTCTAAACATATTACATTACTGTAAAATATGCAGAAGTGGAGGATACATGGCCCACAAGTTTTCCTTAAATTGAAAAGCTGAGCTCACAGTGAGCTTTGGCATCTCTTCTGCTCCTTGTGAACAGGATGCTCCAGCTGCTGTGAGCATCAGAGGTGTCATCCATCTACTTCTTAGAGGAAAATATGATTACTGCAAGAAACATTGTGGATTTTATCTAAAAAATGACAAAAATTAATAGTCATAATCTGCTCTGGAATGATATCCTATTCCTCACTATGATACTTTGACGAGAGTAAGAGTCCTTCATAGAGGGGGTATCCAACGTCTCCTCAATTTTAGAGAGGTGATTGTCCCCATTAACTTCTCATGGGAAAGTTTTCCACGTCGAGAGCACCATGAGTTTCTTCTAAGATGTTCTGGTCTTGGATGAATTCCATTTTAAAGAGTGTATTTCAGCTTACATCTACTAATGGTTGCTTGTATCTATTAAGAGAGAAGTAGGAAGTTCATTGGGCTTAGGTGTCAAAATTGTCCTGTATTCAAATGTTAGCCCTATTGAAGTTTTCAGTAACTTATTAAATCTGTAGAATAAAACTAATAATTCCTGTACTTGTATCAGTTAGGAATTATTTGGGCTGCAAGTGAAGTAAATAGAGGTATAGTTATTTACATAAAACACAAGTTTATTTTGCTCATGCATTAAAGACATACAGAGCCTGCTAAAGCAAATTCATGGGGTCCTTAAGAATCATGGCATTTTATCCTGTCGCTTTGCCATCCTCCACCTGGAGCTTCTACCTTGTGGTCCAAGATGTTGCTTGAATTCTACCCATCAGTCTGCATCTCAGCTGACTAGAAGGAGACAGGGGGAAAGAACATGGGCACCTCTTTTTAAGGATGTTTTCTGGAAATTATAATGCTGCTTCTGCCAGAACTTAGAAGGGTATCATGCCTAGCTTTGTGGGGAGACTGGGAAAGGAATTCTTTGTTCCATGTGGTCATGGTTTACAACAGAAATGAGGAGCTGATTCCTCTGAAGACAAGAAGAATGGATATGAGGGGACAACTACAAGGCTTTGCCACCTCTTCCTCACCTGAATATTGTGAAGATCAAGTGATACAAATGCATTTCATAAACTGTTAAATACTGTATCCTTGACAGATTTTATTTTTAAGATATTATTAGTACTATTCTTATGGGTAGGAATTCAGAAAACTAAAGAGAAGTTAAAGGAAGTTCTTAAATGGGCAATTGCTAGGTAAAATTTTATTCTGGACAGTGATTATTGAGATCTGTTTTTGAAGGATTATTATAAGGAAAACACTTATCATTCATTACCCAGCTACATAGATGAGAGAGGGAACTGGAAGCTAGATGGTGTATCTCTTTCATTTTACAGATGAAGAAACGACGTCCAGAGAGAAGATGTTATTTTTCCAAGGTTACAAAGCTAGAAGTTAGTGGTAGAGCCAGAATTAAAACCCAAGATCCCTGGAAGAATATTTAATATCTTATCCACTGAACGTTCCTACCTTCCCAAATTGACAATCAACTGTAAAATGAGGGTTGATTAAGCTGTCAAGGGAAGTTGTGAGTAGTTGCTAGAATTTTCTGAGACTGGCAGGGACCTGCATTTGCACAGAGGCTGGCTGAAGGGACCTCTTCAGGTGACCTCAGCCCCAGGCTTTCCTTGTAATTGGAGTTAAAATTCAGAGTAGCTCATTCAACATTGTCTCTGTGTCCTTTTGTTTCTTAGTTGCAGAGTTGATTTTGGCCCCCCTATGGCTACACTATGGGGTCCATTCTTTTCTCCTTCTTGAAATTCATTTAATGTTTTGCTTGTCCTTTAGTTCCTACATTCTGAATTCAAGGATTCTCAGTTTATGAGCTCCTGATGCTTTTTGTCCTTACAACTTTTCTTACCCAGTCCTCCAGCAGCCATTCCCCAAGGGCTGTGGGGGGCGGAGAGTGTCAGTTCCTCCTGAGCGTCACAGCCCTTTTTCCATCTCTTCCCTCCCATCGGGGAAACCTATTTCTATCTCAAAGGGTGACCTTTAGCTTCTTGTATGAACACTGGCAACAAACTCTTACCACTCCCCCAGCAGCACCAGCTGCCTCTCTGGATTATCACCTGACTTTCTAAGGAGTGTTGCTGACTAGTTGCTGAGATGTCTGTGCTTTGTGTTTTATGCTTGCTGTTTTGTTTTAATGCTTGGTGGTGTCTTTTTCCTGTTTTGCCCTTTTGTTTGCATTCTCTTCTTTGCCCTCTCTCATTGAAGGTGACTTTGATTCTCTGTCCCAGCAATCTGTTTTCTGCTGTGTCAGGAGCTGGATGCCACTCTTCCCCTAATCTCCTCTGGCAGGCTTAATTAATTCATATAATTTTGTATGCTAAGTGGGAAACAATCACTTTACAAACCAACAATTACCTTATGAATCTACCCTCTCTCCATGTTATTCAATCTTATTACATGTCACTTGTTTCTCCTTTGAACCTGGGTTTTTAAACCTGAGTCTATATGGCAGAAATTCTTATTTGCCTAATATCCATGATTCCTTTTTCACTCAAAGAACTCTGCTTTGGGGGTGTGTGAGAAAGGGGCAATTGCTCCCAAGTATAAAAATTATGATTTCCGTGTTACACATTTTTTACCTCAGTAAAAGATACAACTTACATTAGCTCACATTTCTTTTGTTCTGCAATTATATTTATGTGTCTGTGTTTTGCTTCCTCACCAAGACTAAACCCAGGAAGTATGTCCCTTACTTATAAATCTCATTATACTCTTAAGTGTAATGTCTTACATGCAGTGTTCATTGTGTAGTGACCAATATGGTAGTAAAAATTGGAAAAGATTAATAAATATAAGTATGATGAAAAAATACAATTTCCAGCCTCCCTTTCATCCAAGAGGGGTCATATGATAGTGTTCCCACAAATAAAATATTAATAGAAGTCTAGCTGGAGATTCTGAGAAAGCTTGGCCACCTCTTTCTTCTTTGTCTGTTTTCATTCCTACTTCCTGTATGTACATGGCTGCCACAGCCATTCCCTCGACTGTGAGAGACAGGCCCAGAGGGTTGAGGCGACCTCAGCTCTAGTACTCTGCACCACTAAACAAAAGTCAGTAGTTCCTACCTCCAGAGTTCTTGTTAAAAGAAAAATAAAGCCTCTGGTGGGTTGATATCACTGTTGTGGGGGACTCTTTTACTCTCCGCTAAATGCAGTTTCTAAGTGATCCATTTATAATCAATAGATTGAGTCTCTGGTGAACACTGTGATGTGCCACCCAGATCCCATGCAAGGAAGAACTTGTTGCCTGGTCACTGTCAGTGCTGTCAGCCCTTTTGGGCAATTATTCAGTTTCAGGCAACCTCTACATCCAAGGTTACTCCCTTTCTGGAGTGGCTCACATTCAATAAATGATCAGTTGGGCACATAAAGTCCTGGTCATTTGATCCAACTTGGGACAATTCCACAGGGCCATTTAGAGCTCCTGTAGGGGTGTCAGTAGCTGTCATTGAGTCCACATGACTTTGACTTCTCCCTCTGTTCACCCCTGTTTTCCTTCCCTTCCTTTCACGGGTACTGGTCCCAAGAGTGCTCCTAATGCAGACCTCGGTGCTAGGCTCTGTCTCCGGGTCTGTTGTTTAGAGCGAGGGTACCCAACTCCCAGCCCGTGGACCAGTAGCAGTCTGTTAGGAACCGGGCTGCACAGCAGAAGGTGAGTGGTGGGCGAGAAAGTGAAGCTTCATCTGCCACTCCCCATCACTCGCATTACCACCTGAACCATCCGCCACACCCCACCGTCTGTGGAAAAACTGTCTTCCACGAAACCGGTCCCTAGTGCCAAAAATGTTGGGGACCACTGGGAGGACCCAACCTGTGATACCTACAATTGATTTTCAGTCTACAGATGTGTATTGACATCCTACCCAGTACCACGCTCTGTGCTATGCCTTACTTGGTGGTGAGGGGTGGGGGTGGTGGGTCAGGAACACAAAGATGAGTAAGATACAGTCCTTATTCAGAAATAGCCCTAGTCTAGTAAAGGAGTCAGATAGGTAAACAAATGCTTTCCATTTGGGGCAATGAGTCCAATTATAGGATGATTATATGGGAATATATGGGACAGATTGAACAACTGCCTGAAAGCCAGAGAAGGCCTCACAGAGAATGTGAGGTTTGAGAGGAGACTTGAAGGATATGGAGGTGTTACCACATAAAGTGGAGGTAAAGGGCATCAAAAAGCGAAGAGTATCCATTAAAAATGCAAGAGCTTGAAAGGGCATGATGTGATTGAAAAAGACAAATGATTTTCTGGTAGGTGGGGAGACAGATGAATTGAAGCCAGGTAGTGGAAGACATTATATAAGTCTTTGGGAATTTATTGGTAGTTGTTTGTATCAGAGTCAAAGTTATATGAAAATCTGAGGGTTAACGAAAGACCACGTTGGCCATGTGAAAGGCAGATTAAGTAGGAAGAGATGAGAGGTAAGCAAACCAGTAAGTGCTCTTTGGTAGGGTATCCAGGCAACAGATGATGGGAGACTGAACTAAGACAGGGACTGTGGGTACAGAGAGGGTGCGATAGATTTAGGAAATTTTGGTGGAGGAATTAAGAGGCTTGGAGTCTAAATTGATGGAGGTAGTAAGCAAGTCAAAGATGACTGAGAATTTTGGCTAATGAGATGTAGTCATGGTACTCTCAAGAGCCAGAAGAGAAATTATAAGAGACTTGAGCTCTCGAAGATATCTAGAAAAACAACCTGAAATAGATTTCTAGCACAAAGAACCTTCCCTGGGCAGCAAATATAGGTTTCTAATACACCAAAATATTTGTGTTACTTGAAGCCATGCATTTGAGTGATATTGTTCAAAAAGAGGATGTAGAAAAAAAGAAAAAATGGCAAAGAACAGAGCCCCTGGGAAACAGCTGTTTTGTCTAGTAGGACCTGAATAAGTACTGCTGAATCCTGAGCAGAGTGATGATGACTAAACATTTGTGTCCCCACTTCCCCTCATTAATGTTCAGTATAACTCCTTTCACTGTTCTAGAAAACTCTAGGCTACTGCTAAGGCTTTTTATCCCTTTGTGTACTCATTGGCCAAATCTTGCCCATTTTCAATGCCCTTGAACTCTCTTTATCATTCTGTTGACATACTATTTTTTAAAAAAAATTTTTGGCCACACCATGTGGCATGTAGGATCTTAGTTCCCTGACGAGGGATCGAACCCACGCCCCCTGCATTGGAAGTGGAGAGTCTTAACCACTGGACCACCAGGGAAGTCCCTCTTTATCATTCTGAAGGGAAAGTATCATTCTTCTCGGTTCTAACATCTTCTTACATCCCTTTTAACAAGATGGGATATCCCAAACTCAGAATTATAAGATGACTGGCTTTCACAGAAAGCAGGGAGAATCTTGCAGTGTGAAATATTGCATCATTCAATCAGGAGAGTGTTCTGCAGTGAAATCAAACTCAGTCCTGAGCACTTATTCTAAAGTCTTCGAAAACAAGAACAGTCTTGTTTGTCTTTGAAAGGCTTGGTGGGGAATAAACATTAACTCTGTGTTGAACTGAGTCAAATGGAACTGAGCCACGCCTTTCAGAATCGTTCCAATAAGTGATATTTTACAGTCATTACCTGACTCCAAATGAAAAGTTTTCTGCAAAGATGAAAATATATGTCTGGTTTCAGAAAGACTAAAATAGAGGTAAATGTGCAAAGTGATCACCATGATGAGTCTAGTTCCCATCTAACATATAAAATTATTGATATTACATTATTATAGACTATGTTCCCTATGCTATACATTACATCCTCATGGCTTGTTTTATAACTGGAAGTTTATACCATTTAATCTCCCTCAGCTTTTTACACTTATACCCCTCCCTACCCTTCCTCTGGCAACCACCAGTTTTTTTCCTTGTATCTATGAGCCTTTCTGTTTTGTTCTGTTTGTTCATTTGTTTTGCACTTTAAAGATCACATTTAAGTGAAATCATAGGGTATATGTCTTTCTATGACTTATTTCACTTAGCATACCTCGAGGATCATCTATGTTGTCACAAATGGCAAGATTTCACTCTTTTTTAAAGCTGAGTAATATCTTGGCTACTGTGAATAATGCTACAGTGAATGTAGGGGTGCTTATATCTTTCCAAATTAATGTTTTTGTTTTCTTTGGAAAAATACCCAGAAGTGAAATTTCTGGATCGTATGGTAGTTCTGTCTAATTTTGGGGAGAACCTTCATACTATTTCCCATAGTGGCTGCACCAATTTATATTCCCACCAATAGTGCATAAGGGTTCTTTTCTCCACACCCTCATCAACACTTGTTATTTGGTGTCTTTTTGATAATAGCCATTCTGACAGATCTGAGGTAATGTCTCATTGTGGTTTTGACTTGCATTTCCTTGATGCTTAGTGATGTTAAGCACCTTTTCATGTGTCTGTTGGCCATCTGTATGTCTTCTTTGAAAAATGTCTATTCATGTCCCCTGCCTATCTTTTAATTGGGTTGTTTTTTTGATGTTGAGTTGTATGAGTTCTTTGTATATTTTATCTAGTAACCCCTTATCAGATATATCATTTGCAAATATCTTCTCCCATTCAATAGGCTGCCTTTTCATTTTGTTGATAGTTTCCTTTGTTGTGCAAACACTTTTAAGTTTGATGTAGTACTACCAGTTTGTCTTTGCTATTGTTTCTCCTCCCTAAGGAGACATATCCAAAAAAAATTTGCTAAGACTGATGTGAAAGAGCATACTGTGTTTGTTTTCTTCTAGAAGTTTTATAGTTTCAGGTTGTATATTTAAGTCTTTAATACATTTGGAGCTTATTTTCATATACAGTGTGAGAAAGTAGTCCAGTTTGATTCCTTTATGTGTAGCTGTCCAGTTTTCCCAGCACTACTTATTGAAGAGGCTCTCTTTGTGTATTCTTGTATCCTTGTTGTAGATTAATTGACCATATAAACATGGGTTTATTCCTGGGCTCTCTATTCCATTCCATAGATTTATGTGTTGGTTTTTGTGTTAGAACCAATCTGGTTTGATTACTATAGTTTTGTAGTATAGTTTGAAATCAGGGAACATGATACTTCACTCTTTGTTATTCTTTCTCAAGACTGTTTTGGCTATGTGGGATCTTTTGTGTTTCCATACAAATTTTGATTTATTTGTTCTAGTTCTGTTTAAAATGCTACTGGTAATTTCATAGGGGTTGCACTGAATTTCTATAGATTGCCTTGAGGAATACAGTCATTTTAAGAATATTAATTCTTGCAATCCATGAGCATCATATGTCTTTCCATTTGTTTCTGTTGTCTTCACTTTCTTTTATCAGTGTCTTATAGTTTTCCTAGAACAGAGCTTTTATCTCCTTACTTAGATTTATTCTTAGGTATTTTATTCTTTTTGATACAGTTGTAAATGGGTTGTTTTCTTAATTTCTTTTCTGGTAGTTTATTGTTAGTGTATAGAAACACAACAGATTTCTATATGTTAATTTTGTATCCTGCAACATACTGAATTCATTTATTAGTTCTAACAATTTTATCATAGTGTCCTTAAGATTTTCTATATGTAGTATTATGTCATCTGCAAACAATGACACTTTTATGTTTTCCTTTACAGTTTGAATTCCTTGTATTTATTTATTTTTTTCTTGTCTGATTGCTGTGGCTAGGACTTCCAATACTATAATGAATAAAAAGTGGTGAGACTGGGCATCCGTGTCTTTTTTTTTTTTGACATCTTTATTGGGAGAATAATTGCTTTACATTGTTATGTTAGTTGCTGCTGTATAACAAAATGAATCAGCTATACGTATACATATATCCCCATATCCACTCCCTCTTGTGTCTCCCTCCTACCCTCCCTATCCCACCCCTCTAGCTGGTCACAAAGCACCAAGCTGATTTCCCTATGCTATGTGGCTGATTCCCACTAGCTATCTATTTTACATTTGGTAGCGTATATATGTCAATGCCACTCTCTCACTTCGTCCCAGCTTACAATTTCTCCTCCCTTTGTCCTCAAGTCCATTCTCTATGTCTTTATTCCTGTCCTGCCCCTACATTCTTCAGAACGTTTTTTTTTTTGTTTTTGTTTTGTTTTTTTTTTTAGATTCCATATATATGTGTTAGCATATGGTATTTGTTTTTCTCTTTCTCACTTAATTCACTCTGTAAGACAGACTCTATTTCCATCCTCCTCACTACAAATAACTCAATTTCGTTTCTTTTTTATGGCTGAGTAATATTCCATTGTGTATATGTGCCACATCTTCTTTATCCATTCATCTTTTAATGGGCACTTAGGTTGCTTCCATGTCCTGGCTATTGTAAATAGAGCTGCAATGAACATTTTGGTACATGACTCTTTTTGAATTATGGTTTCCTCAGGGTATATGCCCAGTAGTGAGATTGCTGGGAAGTATGGTAGTTCTATTTTTAGTTTTTTAAAGAACCTCCATACTATTTTCCATAGGGGTTGTATCAATTTACATTGCCGACAACAGTTCAAGAGTGTTCCCTTTTCTCCACACCTTCTCCAGCATTTACTGTTTGTAGATTTTTTCATGATGGCCAATCTCACTGGTGTGAGGTGATACCTCATTGTAGTTTTGATTTTCATTTCTCTAATGATTAGTGATGTTGAGCATCCTTTCATGTGTTTGTAGGCAATCTGTATATCTTCTTTGGAGAAATGTCTATTTAGGTCTTCTGCCCATTTTTGGATTGGGTTGTTTGTTTTTTTGATATTGAGCTGCATGAGTTGCTTGTAAATTTTGGAGATTAATCCTCTGTGAATTGCTTCATTTGCAAGTATTTTCTCCCATTCTGAGGGTTGTCTTTTCATCTTGTTTATGTTTTCCTTTGCTGTACAAAAGCTTTTAAGTTTCCTTAAGTCCCATTTGTTTATTTTTGTTTTTATTTCCATTTCCCTAGGAAGTGGGTCGAAAAGGATCTTGCTGTGACTCATGTCATAGAGTTTTCTGCTTATGTTTTCCTCTAAGAGTTTGATAGTTTCTGGCCTTATATTTAGGTATTTAATCCACTTTGAGTTTATTTTTGTGTATGGTGTTAGGGAGTGTTCTAATTTCATTCTTTTACATGTAGCTGTCCAATTTTCCCAACACCACTTATTGAAGAGGCTGTCTTTGCTCCATTGTATACTCTTGCCTCCTTTATCAAAGATAAGGTGACCATATGTGCATGCATTTATCTCTGGGCTTTCTATCCTGTTCCATTGATCTATATCTCTGTTTTTCTGCCAGAACCATACTGTCTTGATTACTGTAGCTTTGTAATATAGTCTGAAGTCAGGGAGCCTGATTCCTCCAGCTCCATTTTTCTTTCTCAAGATTGCTTTGGCTCTTCGGGGTCTTTTGGGTTTCCATACAAATTGTGAAATTTTTTGTTCTAGTTCTGTGAAAAATGCCATTGGTAGTTTGACTGGGATTGCATTGAATCTGTAGATTGCTTTCAGTAGTATATTCATTTTCACAATGTTGATTCTTCCAATCCAAGAACATGGTATATCTCTCTATCTGTTTGTATCATCTTTAATTTTAGTTCCTCTAGGTCTTTGTTAAGCATTTCTTGTATTTTCTCCATTCTGTTTCCAAGATTTTGGATCATCTTTACTATCATTGAATTCTTTTTCAGGTAGGCTGCCTATTTCCTCTTCATTTGTTTGGTCTGGTGGGTTTTTACCTTGCTCCTTCAACTGCTGAGTATTGCTCTGTCTTCTCATTTTGCTTAACTTACTGTGTTTGGGGTCTCCTTTTCGCAGGCTGCAAGTTCATAGTTCCCATTGATTTTGGTGTCTGCCCCCAGTGGGTAAGGTTGGTTCAGTGGGTTTTATAGGCTTCCCAGTGAAGGGGACTGGTGCCTGTGTTCTGGTGGATGAGGCTGGATCTTTTCTTCCTAGTGAGCAGGACCGTGTCCAGTCATGTGTTTTGGGGTATCTGTGAACTTATTGTGATTTTGGGCAGCCCCTCTGCTAATGGGTGGGGTATGTTCCTGTCTTGCTAGTTGTTTGGGATGGGGTGTCCAGCACTGTAGCTTTCTGGTCCTTGTGTGGAGCTGGGTCTTAGCATTGAGATGGAGATCTCTGGGAGAGCTCTTGCCGATAGATATTACGTGGGGCCAGGAGGTCTCTTGTAGTCCAATGTCCTGAACTCGGCTCTCCCACCTCAGAGGCTCAGACCTGACATCCGGCCGGAGCACCAAGAGCCTTGTCAGCCACATGGCTGAGAAGAAAGGGCAGGGGAAAAAAGAAAGAAAGAAAGAAAATAATATAAAGTTATTTAAATAAAAAAAAATTAAAGTAATAAAAAAAAGAAAAGAGCAACCAAACCAATAACCAAATCCACCAATAATAGCAAGTGCTAAAAACTAAACTAAGACAAACATATAAATCTGAATCTAGTCAGTCAATTACAGCAAACCCCAAGTCTGCAGTTGCTCCCAAAATCCACCACCTCAATTTTGGGATGATTCATTGTCTATTCAGGCATCCCATGGATGCCAGGTGCATCAAGTTGATTATGGAGATTTAATCCGTGGCTTCTGAGGCTGTATGGAGAAGTTTCCCTTTTCCTTCTTTGTCTGCACAGCTCCTGGGGTTCAGCTTTGGTTTTGGTCCCGCCTCTACATGTAGATCACCCTCTGGCGTTGTTCTTCACCCAGACAGGAAGGGATTAAAGAAGCGGCTGATTAGGTGGCTCTGGTTCACTCAGGCTGTGGGGAGGAAGGGGTACGGAATGTGGTGTGAGCCTGCGGCGGCAAAGACTGGCGTGACATTGCAACAGCCTGAGGTATGCCATGTGTTCTCCTGGGGAAGTTGTCCCTGGATCACGGGACCCTTGCAGTGGCAGGCTGCACAGGATCCCGGTAGAGAAGGTGTGAATAGTGACCTGTGCTTGCACAGAGGATTCTTGTTGGCTGCAGCAGCAGCCTTAACGTTTCATGCCCATCTCTGGGGTCCGCTCTAATAGCTGCGGCTCGTACCCATCTCTGGAGCTTGTTTAGGCAGTGCTCTGAATCTCCTCTGTTCGTGCACCCCCAAACAATGGTCTCTTAACTCTTAGGAATGTCCAGACTTTCCCGGGTTCCCTCCCAGCCAGCTGGGGAAAACTAGCCCCCTTCAGGCTGTCTTCACGCAGCCAACCCCAATCCTCTCCTTGGGGTCTGACCTCCAAAACCTGAGCTCCCAGCCCCCACCCGCCACAGGAGGTGAGCAGACAAGCCTCTCAGGCTGGTGAGTGCTGGTTAGCAGTGATCTTCTGTGCAGGAATTTCTCCTCTTTGCCCTCTGCACCCCTGTTGCTGCACTGTCCTCCATGACTCTGAAGCTTCCCCCACCCCGACCCCCGTCTCCGCCAGTGAAGGGGTTTCCTAGTGTGTGGAAACTTTTCCTCCTTCACAGCTCCTTCTCAGAGGTGCAGGTCCCGTCCCTATTCTTTTGTCTCTGTTTTTTCTTTTTTCCTTTGCCCTACCCAGGTACATGGGGAGTTTCTTGCCTTTTGGGAAGTTTGAGGTCTTCTGCCAGCATTAAGTAAATGTTCTGTAGGAGTTGTTCCACATGTAGATGTAATTTTGATGTATTTGTGGGGAGGAAGGTGATCTCCACATCTTACTCCTCCGCCTCTCCTGTGCATCCATATCTTGTTCCTGATCTTAGAAGAAATGCTTTCAGCTTTTCACTGTTGACTATGATGTTGGCTCCAGATTTGTCATATGTGGCCTTTACTTTGTTGAATTATGTTTCTTCTATACCCACTTTCTGAAGAGGTTTTTATCATAAATGGATGCTGAATTTTGTCAAAAGCTTTTTCTGCATCTGTTGAGATGATTATATAATTTTGATTCTTCAGTTGTTAATGTGGTCCATCACATTGATTAATTTGCTGATATTGAACCATTCTTTCATCCCTGGGATAAATCATGGTGTATTATCCTTTTAGTGTATTGTTGAATTCAGTTTGCTAATATTTTGTTGAGGATTTTTTTTATCTATGTTCATCAGTAATATTGGCTTGTAACTTTCCTTTTTTATGGTGTCTGGTTTTGTGGTGTCAGGGTGATGCTGGCCTTGTAGAATGAGTTCAGAAGTATCCCTTCCTCTTAAATTTTTTGGCATAGTTTGAGAAGGATAGGTATTAACTCTACCTTAATTGTTTGGTAGAATTCACCTGTGAATCTGTCTGGTCCTGGACTTTTTTTTGGTGCAATTTTTTGTTGTTGTTGTTGTTTTGTTTTGTTTAATTACTGATTCAATTTCATACTGGTAATCAGTCTGTTCATACTTTCTATTTCTTTCTGATTCAGTCTTGGCAGATTGTATATTTCTAGGGATTTATCCATTTCTTCTAGGTTATACATTTTATTGGTGTAAAATTGTTCATAGTAATCTCTTATGATCCTTTGTATTTCTTTGGTGTCAGATGTAACTTCTCTTTCATTTCTGATTCTATTTATTTGGTCCCTTTCCCCTTTTTCCTGATGAGTCTGGCTAAAGGTTTAACAATTTTGTTTATGTTTTCAAAGAGCCAGCTTAGTTTCATTGATCTTTTTATTTATTTATATTTTAGTCTCTATTTCATTTATTTCTGGTCTGATATTTATGATTTCTTTCTTTCTACTAAGTTTGGGTTTTCTTTGTTTTTCTTTTTTCTAGTTCCTCTAGGTGTAAGGTTAGATTGAGATTTTACTTATTTCCTGGTGTAGGCTTGTGTCACTGCACACTTTCCTCTTAGAACTTGTTTTACTGCATCTCAGAGATTTTGGATCATTGTATTTCCATTTTCATTTGTTTCAAGGTATTTTTTGATTTGCTCTTTGATATCTTCAGTGGCCATTTGTTATTTAGTAATATATTGTTTAGCCTTCATATATTTGTATTTTTTGCTTTTTTTTCTTATACTTTACTTCTAGTACCATAACATCGCAGTCAGAAAAGATGCTTGATATGATTTCAGTCTTCTTAATTTTATTGAGACTTGTTTTGTGGCCCAGCATCCTGGAGAATGTTCTATATGCACTTGAAAAGAATGTGTATTCTGCTGTTTTTAGATGGCTGTTTCTCTATATATTTATTAAGTACATCTTAATAAATGTACTTAATAAAAAACTGTCTTTTAAGGCAAGTGTTTTCTTTTTTATTTTATGTTTGGATATCTGTCCATTGATATAAGTGGGGTATTAAAGTTGTCTAGTATTATTGTGTTACTGTCAATTTCTTCCTTTATGTTTGTTAATATTTGCTTTATGTATTTATACACCCAATCATATTTAGGCTGCATATATATTTACAATTGCTATATTTTCTTATTGGATTGATCTCATTATGTAATGTCCTTCTTTGTCTTTCTTTTAAAGTCTATTTTGTCTGATATAAGTATTGCTGCCCCAGCTTTCTGTCTGATATAAGTATTATTACCCCAGCTTTCTTTTCATTTCAATTTGAATTGAATACCTTTTTCCAGCCCCTCATTTTCAGTCTTTATGTGTCTCTAGATCTGAAGTGGGTCTCTTGTTGACAGCATATATATGGATTTTATTTAATGCATTCACCATTCTGTTTTTTGATTGGAGCATTTAGTCCATTTACATTTAAAGTAATTATTGATGCATATATACTTATTTCCATTTTTGTTGTTTTCTGGTTGTTTTTGTGGTTCTTTTTTGTTTCTTTCTCCTTGTTTTCCTCTCTTCCCTTGTGATTTGATGCCTGTCTTTAGTGCTGTGTTTGGATTTCTTTCTCTTTTTTTGTGTGTATCTATTATGGGTTTTTGGTTTGTAGTTACCATGGGGTTTATATATAACACTGTTTATTTGCATGTATATATGATTATTTAAAATTGATAATCTCTTTAGTTCAAATGCATTCTAACAACCCTATATGTTTACTCCCCTCACCCACGTTTAATGTTTTTGATTTTGTATTATATACCTTTTTGTTTTGTGTATCCCTTAACTACTTACTGTGGATATAGATGATTTTACTACTGTTATCTTTTAGTCTTTTTTACTAGCTTTATAAGTAATTGATCCACCACTTATAAAGTGTTTGCCTTTACCAGTGAGATTTTTTCTTTCATAATTTTCATATTTCTACTTGTGACCTTTCTGCTTAGAGAAATTCCTTTAACATTTCTTGCAAGACCTATTTAATGGTACTGAATTCTTTTATGTTTTACTTGTTTGTAAAACTCTTGATCTCTCCTTCAGATTTGAATAATAACCTTGCTAGGTAGAGCATTCTCAGTTGTAGGCTTTTTTCCTTTCATCATTTTGAATATATCATGCCATTCTCTTCTGGCCTGCAAAATTTCTGCTGAAAATTCAGGTGATAATCTTATGGGAGTTTCCTTGTATGTAACTGCTTGCTTTTTTCTCGCTGCTTTTAAGATCTTCTATCTTTAATTTTTGCTATTTTAATTGCAATATGTCTTGGTGTGGACCTCTTTGGGTTCATCTTTTTTGGGACTGTCTGTGATTCCTGGACCTAGATTTCTGTTTTCTTCCCCAGTTTAGGGAACTTTTCAGCTATTATTTCTTCAAATAAATTCTCTTCCCCTTTCTTTATTCTTCTTCTTGGATCCCTCTAATGCAGATGCTAGTATGCTTGGCATTGTCCCAGAGGTCAATAGTTTAAGAAAACTATTCTCATTCTTAAAAATTCCTTTTTCTTTTCAGCTGGGGTGATTTCCACTCCTTTGTCTTCTACTTCACTGAGTCATTCATCTGTATCATCTAACCTAGTATTGATTCCTTGTAGTGTATTTTTAATTTCCATTATTGTATTATTTTGCTGTTTCTTCTTTATATTTTCTTAACTCTTTTTTAAGCTCCTCACTGTGTTTATCCATTCTTTTCCTGAGTTTGCTGAGCATCTTTATGACCATTTCCTTGAACTCTTTATTGAGTAGATTGCTTATCTCCCCTTCACTAAGTTCTTCTCCTGGGGTTTTGCTTGTTTCTTCATTTGGAACATATTCCTCTGTCTCCTCATTTTACCTAATTTCTCTGTGTGTGTGTGTGTTTTTTTTTTCTCCTATGTATTAGATAGGTCTGTTATGTTTCCCAATCTGGAGAAGTGGTCTTATGTAGGAGACATCCTCTGGGGCCCAGCAACACACTCACCTCTGGTCACGTGAGCTATATGCTCTAGTGGTGCCCCCTATGTAGGCTGCCCAGGCCCTTCTCTTGTGATGGGACTGATTACTGTGGGTGTGTTGGTAAGCAGGGCTGGCCCCTAGCCTGGTTGGTTGCCAGGCCCTGCCTCATGTGGTAGCTGTCAGCCTGCTTTTGGGTATGGCTGGGTCTTCACATGGCTGGCTGCTTAGCTCTGGAGTCCCAGGTTGCTGCCAGCCCACTGTTGGGTGGGGCTGGGTCACTGAACTGCTGGCTGTGCAGCCCTGGGGCCTGGTGCTGATACTTGCCAACTGGTGGGCAGATAAGCCCCTGGCTATAATAGGCTGGGGGAAGGACTCCAAAATGGTACATGCCAGCATAGTGTCCTCATGGTAGAATGAACTCCCCCAAATGTCCACCACCAGTATGTATGTCCCCGGGGGAGTCCCAGTTGCCTCTTGCCTTTCTGTGAGGCTTTCCAAGATCAGCAGGTGATCTGACCCAGGGTCCTTTCAAACTACTGCCTCTGTGTTGAGACTGGGAGTGTGTAAGATTTTTTGTGTGTCCTTTAAGAGCAGAGTCTCTGTTTCCTTCAGCCCTCTGGCTCTCCCATAGGGGTGTCCTGCTGCCCTTCAAAGCTAAATGTTCTGGGGACTCATCTTCCTGGTGAAGGACCTTTGGGCTGCAGAGTCTGATGTGGGGCTCGGACCCCTCACTGCTTGGGAAGAACCTCTCTGATTATCTTTCTGTTTGTAGGATGCCCACCCAGAATTGTGAGTTCTGACTGTACTGTGTCTCTGCCCCTCCTAATCATCTCACTGCAGCTCCTTCCTTATATCTTTAGTTGTAGAAAATCTTTTATGCTGGTCTCCAGGTCATTCCCATAGATAGCTGCTCTGTAAATAGTTGTAGTTTTGGTGTGTCTGTGGGAGGAAGTAAGCTCAGTGTTCTCCTACTCTACCATCTTGACCACACCAGTGTCAATATATTTATGATTGTACTCAACAATGACACCCAAACACACTTTTATAGAGATGGTGTCTGAGTCTCTTTGGGCTGCCATAACAATATCATAGACTGGATGCATTACAAACAACATAAATGTGTTTCTCACAGTCCTGGAGGCTGGGAAGTCCAAGGTTAAGGCACCAGCCGATTTGGTGTCTGGTGAGGGTTCGCTTCCCAGTTCATAGACAGCTGTCTTCTCTCTGTGTCCTTACACAGCAGAAGGGACATAGTAGTTCTTTGGGGTCTCCTTGATAAAGGCACTAATCCCATTCATGAGGCCTCCACCCTCATGACCTAATCACGTCTGAAAGCCCTCACGTCCTAGTACCATCACACTGGGGATTAGGTTTCAATATAAGGAGTTGGCGGGGGCAGGGTGTGTGGGGGGTGGACACAAACATTCAGTTAATAGCAGATAAGTAGAAATTCTAAGTCAGTGATGACAGAGGCAGCCGGACATACTGGACATGGGATTCATATACTGAAACTAACTGCTTAGGAAAGTAACATTTGCACTGATGTCCAGAAATCATACAGGGTTCTTTTTCCTCAGTTATTAAAGACATACTCATGAAACAGGTGTTATTCATTCAAAGACAGACTCACCTGTCACTTGTGAGTATATTCTGTGTGCTAAGCACTGTGGTTTATTTTTGTTGTTATTGTTGTTTTGCATTGCTTAGCACACAGAATATACAAGTTACCTTATTTTATCCTTTCAACATCTTCTGTGACATAAGCAATATAACCTCCATTTACAAATGAGGGAACCAAGACTCTGAGTTTGACTGAATTAGTCATTACAATCTAGATCTCAGATTCACACTTAGGTCTAACTGACTCAAATCCCTATACTCTTTAAAACATGTCCACACTGTTTCCATTAAATCCTTCATTAAAAATTTATGCAGAGCCTCAATAAAGGGAAGTAAACACGATTTAGATGTCTTTATTACCTTAGTGTATCATCCATCCCAGGGACAGGAACTGCTGGGGAATGTGCAGACTTTGTCTCGACTGTTTCCCATTATATATTCTGCCATTTATTATAGTGTTTTATAGCAGTCATTTAAATGAACTCAGTCCATTTTTGACTTTTTTATATCTTAGCCCTCCTCTCCTTATGTTCTGTACAACCAGTAATCCTCAGTTAATGTCTAATCTGCTTTCAAATGTTATCATTGTAACTTCGTAATATTTTTACTTTTGTAAGTCTTTAATCTTAGAAACATCTAACTCTGGTGGACTGGGTCTTTATTATGGCTATCTTTATCTCCCAAATATAACTTCTGAGGCATTTGTTGTCATGCTTTTTTGTATGATGTGAAAACATAACTATATAGACAAAGGGATGACTGATAAACAGTTAAAGACCCAAGTACCTTAGCTTGTCTAAATAATAACTTTGGGGTTGTTATAATTTTGTGTATGTGAGAGTTGGAACCCAGGAGAAGGTGATTTGTTTGAGATAAAGGAAAGGAATGAGGAAATAATTGCTGAGTGAGAAAGTATGAAATGGTGGGTCATTCTGTGGATGGATTTGCATTGATGTTTTCTATTTCAGTTAGTTTATAGCCTAGATTCTGTTGGATCAGAATCATTATAATTTCTTTTAGCAGTACCAGTGCTTCTCTGTGCATCTTTTCCCATCTGACACAAGTTTTGCCATTCTATACAAGGCTCTTTAGAAACAAAAGAAGTTTGGGCATCAGCAGAATCACAGAGAGTAATCTGAATTGCACAGAGTTCACTAGTTGGCAACACCACCTCCTTATTGTAATCACTTGGACAGTACTGGATCTCAATCTTGGCTACACATTCAAATCACCTTTAAAAAATACTGATACCTGAGTTTAACCCTCAGAGATTCTACTTTTATATGCCTGGGTTATAGCCTGGGTGTTTGAAAATTTAATCTTGACTACACATTCAAATCACCTTTTAAAAATACTGACGCCTGAGTTTAACCCTCAGAGATTCTACTTTTATATGCCTGGGATATGGCCTGGGTGTTTGAAAATTTAATCTTGACTACACATTCAAATCACCTTTTAAAAATACTGATGCCTGAGTTTAACCCTCAGAGATTCGACTTTTATATGCCTGGGATATGGCCTGGGTGTTTGAAAATTTAATCTAAATGCAGCTTGAGAACCACTCAGATAGAGGTTGAGAACCACTAAGATCAATGCTAAATTTTGGGGAAAATAGTATGGAAGAGGGTCAAAAGCAAAGATTGGCTTGAGTTGCAAAATTAGCCAAAAAGAGGTCAACTGCAACTGGTTTCCAGTTATGGGTGTTAGATAGAGAAGAGCGTCTTGAAGACCACTGAGATGCCATCCAGTGAGGGGCAGGCAAGGTAAGGAGCCAAGCTGAGATTTGTGACTGGTTTTCTTGGGGTTCTTCAGGGATACGTTAACAGATAAATTATCATCCAAACCACACATTTTTGAAAATGAAAAGGAGTGACATTAATTATTATACTGAAACAACAGGCATAAACCAACAAGGTTATCTTGGGCAAATTGGGATGTATGGTCACACCTAGCGTGCATCTCATTCGTGACGTCTGATGCTAAGATCATGTGAGCAGTATAAACTTCTCCTTTATAAGTACAATTGAAAGTGGTTAATGCTTTTGATCTTTGATGATATCATCCTCACAGCTCCACCAGCTTCTTTAAACAGTGGTTTTCAACCTGAGCTGCACATTAGAGTCACCTATGACTTCAGAAAACAAATGCTAATACCTGTTCCCCATCCTTAAGGAATTCATATTTTGGTGGGTAGAGTCCAGAAATTACTATTATTCTTTTAAAGCTTTCTAAGTGATTCTAATTTGTTGCCGTGGTTGAGAAGCACTGCTTAAAAAGAAGGGGCTTCTCAACCTCGAAGCGTTTGCATTCCTTTGTGGAGGGCTGGCTGATGACAACTGGCACTGTTATAAAGCTTGATTGTGGTGGTTTGTGTAATGAGTCTTGTTGCTCTATAGCTAACCCTCCTAGATGTGTTTTGTCTCATTTGCTTTTGAAATTATGAGACCATTATGTGGTGGTTTTGGGACTCGTGGTCTTCAAGTTGCTGTGGGCTTGTGAAGACTTTGGCAGTGATTTTTTTCCAAATGTTTCACTGTTGTGATGGCATTCAAAGGAGAATATGTCTAAAATTCCTTTCATAAAACTTTTAGAATATCATGATATTACCCTAGGATGCCCACTTGTAAAAAGGTCTCTGTGGATGACAAGTAAAGGGAATAAAACCATCTCTCATTGTGTTTTCAGCAAATATCAAATACTGCCTCTTTGTGAACATAGCCAACTCTTCTATCTAAGGCTCTGTGTAGACAATCAGTGCTTCTCTCTTCTCTTATCTCTTACCCTTGGGCTGCTCATTTTTTGATCAGTAGCTCATTAGAGTCAATCAAAGGTGAGAACATCATAAAGAAGGAGAAACCAGACTCACCTATTATTGTCATTAATGGATCTGGTGATAGGATTGAATGAGAAGAGTCTGAAGCTGGGGTTGCAATGTTGCTCTTACACTGTCTGTGTGATGAAATTAATTCATGCTTTTTCACTCCTTTTGTTCTTGGAGGAAAAATCATGGTTAAACGTTTAATTCTCTTGGCTTTAAGAAATTAAATTTGAAGATATATCAATAATTGTGTGAATTAACTCACAAATCTGAACAATTGATATTTTAAAATTAATTTTAAAATCCCTGAAGAAATGTGTATAGCTGTTTTAAAAAGAGTTGTCAAGAAAAGGGACTTATTTGCATAATTTGGAGAACTTATTCCCCTCCAAACACCTGCGTGGTAGTATTTATATGGACTACATCTGGTGTGAGTTTTTTCACCCTTCCTTTTATTTAACCACCTAGAACCTGCTTGAAATTGCTGTGTTGTTAGGAGAAATGAAGGCTGTATTAGATTCCTCAGTGGATTCTGCAACATAATTAGTGCAGGAGTGTAACTGATTGAGCAGCAGAGAGGTTGGGAGATGGAGAGGCAGCGAGGGCTGCAACAGGGTTTCCCTCTTCCAGCCCAGAGAGGATTTTTTCCACTTACCCTTTCCCCAGAAAGTAGGGACCAGAAAGAACATTCTGCCCTAAAGCCAAACAGCCCCAAATCTATACAACTGTAGAATGTTGTATCTAAAGGCCTTAGAGAATTTCTACTCACTCAACTTTTTTATGAAAAATGAAGAAAGTAAGGTTCAGGGAAACAGAAATGTTCCAAAAGTCAAGCTAATTTACTTTTCTAGTTCCTAGTTCACTGTTCTTTTCACTACATCCAGTGAAAAGTCCAGCCAGATGTTCACCAACTCTAGAGCTTCCCTGCTTGTTTTGGGAACTCTGCAAACAAGGGAACATTTCCTGTCAAACAGGCAGTGATTGACTGCAGCTGGAAGACCCGCTCCTCACTTTAACCTGATTTGTGTTGCAAGTTTTATGTCAGATTTTTAGGGGAGGAAAAGAAACCAGTCAGTTTTGCTACTATAGATATAAAATACCCATGGGCTTAAAGGGTAGGTTCTTTGAATACAGTTTTGAAACACTGTAATCTGGCACTGAGATTGAAACAAAATATTTCTTAGTAACTTCTTGTTGAAAGAGTATGGAAGGAAGAAGATATACAGATGACCAACAGACACATGAAAAGATGTTCAACATCACCAATTATTAGAGAAATGCAAATCGGAACTACAATACAATGAGGTATCATCTCACACAGGTCAGAATGGCCATTATAAAAAGGTCTACAAATGATAAATGCTGAGAAGGTGTGGTGAAAAGGGAACTCTCCTACACTATTGGTGGGAATGTAAATTGGTGCAGCCGCTATGGATTAACAGTATGGAGTTTCCTTTAAAAAACTAAAAAAGAATTACCGTATGATGCAGCGATTCCATTCCAGGGCATATATACGGAGAATACTGTAACTTGAAAAGATACATGCACCCTAGTGTTCATAGCAGCACTATTTACAATAGCCAGGACATGGAAGCAACCTAAATGTCCATCAACAGAATGGACAAAGAATATATCTATCTATCTATCTATCTGTATACAATGGAATATTACTAATCCAAAAAAAGAATGAAATAATGCCATTTGCAGCAACATGAATGGACCTAGAGATGATCATATTAAGTGAAGTAAGTCAGACAGAGAAAGACAAATACCATATGATATCACTTATGTGTGGAATCTAAAATATGATACAAATGAATTTATTTACAAAGCAGAAATAGACTCAGAGACATAGAAAAAAATTTTATGGTTACCAGAGGGGAAAGTGTGGGGAGCGATAACTCAGAAGTTTGGGATTAGCAGATTCAAACTACTATATATAAAATAGATAAACAGCAAGGTCTGACTGTATAGCACAGGGAAATATATTCAACATCTTGTAATAACCTATAATGGAAAAGAATTTGAAAAAGAATATTTTATATACATATGTATAAGTGAATCACTTTTCAGTATACTTGAAACTATCACAACATTGTATATCAGCTATACTTCATTTTTTTTAAAAAGTAAAAACAAACGAAAAAACAAAATAAAGATTATGTAAGGAACACAAAAATGAAGGAAAATGACTGTGAACTTTGTTTCTTTCATTACATAATCCTTGAGGCAAAGGATTGACATATGCTTCCAGGTAGAATGTACACATGACCTAAGTCAGGGGAAGCCACCATGTCTTGAAATAATTGACAAAAAGCATACCCTCTTATTCCACTGAGTGAATGAAATCAGGTACCATCGTGAGGGAGAGCATGGGCTCTGGAACCGACTGTTTAAATCCCAACTTTACCATTTATTAGCTGTGTGAAATTGTGGAAGTTTTCTGTGCTTTATTTTGCTCATCACTAAAATGGGGACAATAACATCTACCTCATGGGAAGGTGAAATGTTTTAAGGCATGTAAAGCTTTAGAACAGTACCTGGCACATATAAGCATTGTTGTTATGAATTATTAACAATTAATATTAAAAATGTTGTTATTATCCAAGAAAAATAATGCCAGGAAATTCTTTTGTGGACAACTTCTCCAAGGTTCCATCATTTCTCAGTAGGTTTTCATTTCCACCCCCCCCCCATGTTTCTCATTCACATCTGTGTTATTTTCCTCTTCCAATACCTTAGTGCAGAAACTACATATGAACATCCCATCTTGCTATTGCCTGGATTTGTCATATTCTCTACAACTATAGAGTGATAGAGCTGTTAAAACTCTGTAGAATGTTTAGAATGTATAAAGCCTTTGATTTCCTGGCTCATTTTAATAGCATTTTGGAATAGTTTGCCTTTCGTAAAACATCTTAACCTGGTTAGAGTGAGTGCATGATCATCATGAGAGAGAAAATTATATGGAAACAGTGTAAAGGGTACTATTTATGTCTTCCAAGATTCTGCATATAGTGAGTGCCCCAGAGATATTTACTGACTTGAATACACTTTATAGATAGAACCACATGGTTGGTCATTTTCCTTTTCTCTATGTCAGATTATGTTATCCAATTTCCCTGGCCTATGTTGGAGGAAAGCACACTGTGTTGGCAAATAGAAGGACTAATCTCAACAAATTATCTCTTGGCTTGAATCTCAAACATATTTCTGGTTTCAGTGGCTTTTCAACCAGAGGAAGACTCAGAGAAGAGCGGATATATGAGATCAATGGCAGGAAGAAACATACGATAAATTATTATACGATATAATTATACGATATAATATATATACGATATAATATATAATTATACTATAAATATATTTTATATATTTTTTACACCTTATTGGAATATAATTGCTTTACAATGGTGTCTTAGTTTCTGCTTTATAACAAAGTGAATCAGTTATACATATACATATGTTCCCATATCTCTTCCTTCTTGTGTCTCCCTCCCTCCCTCCCACCCTCCCCATCTCACCCCTCTAGGTGGTCACAAAGCACCGAGCTGATCTCCCTATGCTAGGCGGCTGCTTACAACTAGCTATCTATTTTACGTGTGGTAGTGTATATATGTCCATGCCACTCTCTCGCTTTGTCACAGCTTACCCTTCCCCCTCCCCATATCCTCAAGTCAGTTCTCTAGTAGGTCTGTATCTTTATACCTGTCTTACCTCTAGGTTCTTCATGACATTTTTTTTCTTAAATTCCATATATATGTGTTAGTATACGGTATTTGTCTTTCTCTTTCTGACTTACTTCACTCTGTATGACAGACTCTAGGTCCATTCACCTCATTACAAATAGCTCAAATTCGTTTCTTTGTATGGCTGAGTAATATTCCATTGTATATATGTGCCACATCTTCTTTATCCATTCATCTGATGATGGACACTTAGGTTGTTTCCATCTCTGGGCTATTGTAAATAGAGCTGCAATGAACATTTTTGTACATGACTCTTTTTGAATTATGGTTTTCTCAGGGCATAAGCCCAGTAGTGGGATTGCTGGGTCATATGGTAGTTCTATTTGTAGTTTTTTAAGGAACCTCCATACTGTTCTCCATACTGGCTTAACCAATTCACATTCCCACCAGCAGTGCAGGAGTGTTCCCTTTTCTCCACACCCTCTCCAGCATTTATTGTTTCTATATTTTTTGATGATGCCATTCTGAGTGGTGTGAGATGATATCTCATTGTAGTTTTGATTTGCATTACTTTAATGATTAATGATGTTGAACATTCTTTCATGTGTTTGCTGGCAGTCTGTATATTTTCTTTGGAGAAATGTCTATGTAGGTCTTCTGCCCATTTTTTTTTTTTTTGCGGTACTCAGGCCTCTCACTGCTCGGCCCCTCCGGCTGCGGAGCACAGGTTCTGGACGCGCAGGCCCAGCGGCCATGGCTCACGGGCCCAGCCGCTCCGCAGCATGTGTGATCTTCCCGGACCGGGGCACGAACCCGTGTCCCCCGCATTGGCAGGCAGACTCCCAACCACTGCGCCACCAGGGAAGCCCTTCTGCCCATTTTTGGATTGGGTTGTTTGTTTTTTTGTTATTGAGCTGCATGAGCTGCTTATAAATTTTGGAGATTAATCCTTTGTCAGTTGCTTCATTTGCAAATATTTTCTCCCATTCTGAGGGTTGTCTTTTGGTCTTGTTTGTGGTTTCCTTTGCTGTGCAGAAGCTTTGGAGTTTCATTAGGTCCCATTTGTTTATTTTTGTTTTTATTTGCATTTCTCTAGGAGGTGAGTCAAAAAGGATCTTGCTGTGATTTATGTCACAGAGTGTTCTGCCTATGTTTTCCTCTAAGAGTTTCATAGTTTCTGGCCTTACATTTAGGTCTTTAATCCAGTTTGAGCTTACTTTTGTGTATGTGTTAGGGAGTGATCTAATCTCATACTTTTACCGTCCAGTTATCCCAGCACCACTCATTGAAGAGGCTGTCCTTTCTCCACTGTATATTCCTGCCTCCTTTATCAAAGATAAGGTGACCATATGTGCGTGGGTATATCTCTGGGCTTTCTATCCTGTTCCATTGATCTATCTTTCTGTTTTTGTGACAGTACCATACTGTCTTGAATACTGTAGCTTTGTAGTATAGTCTGAAGTCAGGGAGCCTGATTCCTCCAGCTCCGTTTTGCATTTTAAAGAATGCTTTTGCTATTCGGGGTCTTTTCTGTTTCCATACAAATTGTGAAACTTTTGGTTCTAGTTCTGTGAAAAATGCCAGTGGCAGTCTGATAGGGATTGCATTGAATCTGTAGATTGCTTTGGGTAGTAGAGTCATTTTCACAATGTTGATTCTTCCAATCCAAGAACATGGTATATCTCTCCATCTATTTGTATCATCTTTAATTTCTTTCATCAGTGTCTTATAATTTTCTGCATACAGGTCTTTTGTCTCCTTTGGTAGGTTTATTCTTAGATATTTTATTCCTTTTGTTGCAATGGTAATGGGTGTGTTTTCATGATTTCATTTTCAGATTTTTCATCATTAGTGTATAGGAATGCCAGAAATTTCTGTGCAGTAATTTTGTATCCTCCTACTTTACCAAATTCATTGATTAGCTCTAGTAGTTTTCTGGTAGCATCTTTAGGATTCTCTATGTATAGTATCATGTCATCTGCAAACAGTGACAGCTTTACTTCTTCTTTTCCGATTTGGATTCTTTTATTTCGATTTCTTCTCTGATTGCTGTGGGTAAAACTTCCAAAACTATGTTGAATAAGAGTGGTGAGAGTGGGCAACCTTGTCTTGTTCCTGATCTTAGTGGAAATGCTTTCAGTTTTTCACCATTCAAGACGATGTTGGCTGCGGGCTTGTCATATATGGCCTTTATTATGTGGAGGAAAGTTCCCTCTATGCCTACTTTCTGCAGGGTTTTAATCATAAATGGGTGTTGAATTTTGTCGAAAGATTTCTCTGCATCTATTGAGATGATCATATGGTTTTTCTCCTTCAATTTGTTAATATGGTGTATCATGTTGATTGATTTGCATATATTGAAGAATCCTTGCATTCCTAGAATAAACCCCACTTGATCATGGTGTGTGATCCTTCTAATGTGCTGTTGGATTCTGTTTGCTAGTATTTTGTTGAGGATTTTTGCATCTATGTTCATTAGTGATATTGGCCTGTAGTTTTCTTTCTTCGTGACATCTTTGTGTGGTTTTGGAACCAGAGTGATAGTGGCCTACTATAATGAGTTTGGGAGTGTTCCTCCCTCTGCTCTATTTTGGAAGACTTTGAGAAGGACAGGTGTAAGGTCTTCTCTAAATGTTTGATAGAATTCGCCTGTGGAGCCATCTGGTCCTGGGCTTTTGTCTGTTGGAAGATTTTTAATCACAGTTTCAATTTCAGTGCTTGTGATTGGTCTCTTCATATTTTCTAATTCTTCCTGATTCAGGCTTGGCAGGTTGTGCATTTCTAAGAATTTGTCAATTTCTTCCAGGTTGTCCATTTTATTGGCATAGAGTTGCTTGTAGTAATCTTTCATGATCTTTTGTATTTCTGCAGTGTCAGTTGTTACTTCTCCTTTTTCATTTCTAATTCTATTGATTTGAGTCTTCTCCCTTTTCTTCTTGATGAGTCTGGCTAATGGTTTATCAACATATTTTATCTTCTCAAAGAAGCGGCTTTTAGTTTTATTTATCTTTGCTATCATTTTCTTCATCTCTTTTCATTTATTTCTGATCTGATTTTTATGATTTCTTTCCTTCTGCTAACTTTGGGGTTTTTTTGTTCTTCTTTCTCTTATTGCTTTAGGAGCAAGGTTAGGTTGTTTTTTCGAGATGTTTCCTGTTTCTTAAGGTAGGATTGTATTACTCTAACGTTCTCTCTTAGAACTGCTTTTGCTGCATCCCATAGGTTTTGGGTCGTCGTGTCTCCATTGTCACTTCTTTCTAGGTATTTTTTAATTTCCTCTTTGATTTCTTCAGTGATCACTTCGTTATTAAGTAGTGTATTTTTTAGCCTCCATATGTTTGTATTTTTTACAGATCTTTTCCTGTAATTAATATCTAGTCTCATAGTGTTGTGGTCAGAAAAGATACTTGATACAATTTCAATTTTCTTAAATTTACCAAGGCTTGATTTGTGACCTAAGATATGATCTATCCTGGAGAATGTTCCATGAGCACTTGAGAAAAATTTGGATTCTGTTGTTTTTGGATGGAGTGTCCTATAAATATAAATTAAGTCCATCTTGTTTAACGTATCATTTAAAGCTTGTGTTTCCTTATTTATTTTCATTTTGGATGATCTGTCCATTGGTGAAAATGGGGTGTTAAAGTCCCCTACTATTAATGTGTTACTGTCGATTTCCCCTTTTATGGCTCTTAGTATTTGCCTTATGTATTTAGATGCTCCTATGTTGGGTGCATAAATATTTACAATTGTTTTATCTTCTTCTTGGATCGATACTTTGATCATTATGTAGTGTCCTTCTTTGTCTCTTCTAATAGTCTTTATTTTAAAGTCTATTTTGTCTGATATGAGAATTGCTACTCCAGCTTTCTTTTGGCTTCCATTTGCATGGAATATCTTTTTCCATCCCCTTACTTTCAGTCTGTATGTGTCTCTAGGTCTGAAGTGGGTCTTTTCTAGACAGTATATATATGGGTCTTCATTTTGTGTTTATTCAGCCAGTCTGTGTCTTTTGGTGGGAGCATTTAATCCATATACATTTAAGGTAATTATCAATATGTATGTACCTATTCCCATTTTCTTAATTGTTTTGAGTTTGTTCTTATATGTCTTTTCCTTCTCTTGTGTTTCTTTCCTAGAGAAGATCCTTTAGCACTTGCTGTAAAGCTGGTTTGGTGGTGCTGAAGTCTCTCACCTTTTGCTTGTCTGTAAGGCTTTTAATTTTTCCATCAAATCTGAATGAGATCCTTGCTGTGTAGAGGAATCTTGGTTGTAGGTTTTTCTCCTTCATCACTTTAAATATGTCCTGCCACTCCCTTCTGGCTTGCAGAGTTTCTTCTGAAAGATCAGCTGTTAACCTTATGGGGATTCCCTTGTGTGTTATTTGTTGTTTTTCCCTTGCTGTTTTTAATATATTTTCTTTATATTTAATTTTTGACAGTTTGATTAATATGTGTTTTGGCGTGTTTCTCCTTGGGTTTATCCTGTATGGGACTCTCTGTGCTTCCTGGACTTGACTAACTATTTCCTTTCCCATATTAGGGAAGTTCTCAACTATAATCTCTTCAAATATTTTCTCTGTCTCTTTTTTTTCTCTTCTTCTTCTATAACCCCTACAATTTGAATGTTGGTGTGTTTAATGTTGTCCCAGAGGTCTCTGAGACTGTCCTCAGTTCTTTTCATTCTTTTTTCTTTATTCTGCTCTGCAGTAGCTATTTCCACTATTTTGTCTTCCAGGTCACTTATCCGTTCTTCTGCCTCAGTTATTCTGCTCTTGATCCCTTCTAGAGTATTTTTAATATCACTTATTGTGTTGTTCATCGTTGATTGTTTCACATTTAGTTCTTCTAGGTCCTTCTTAAATGTTTCTTGATTTTGTCTATTCTATTTCCAAGATTTTGGATCATCTTTACTATCATTATTCTGAATTCTTTTCCAGGTAGACTGCCTATTTCCTCTTCATTTGTTAGGTCTGATGGGTTTTTATCTTGCTCCTTCATCTGCTGTGTGTTTTTCTGTCTTCTCATTTTGCTTATCTTACTGTTTTTGGGGTCCCCTTTTTGTGGGCTGCAGGTTCATAGTTCCCATTGTTTTTGGTGTCTCTCCCCACTGGCCTAATTTGGTTCAGTGGGTTGTGTAGGCTTCCTGGTTGAGGGGACTAGTGCCTGTGTTCTGGTGGATGAGGGTGGATCTTGTCTTTCTGGTGGGCAGCTTCACGTCTGGTGGTGTGTTTTGGGGTGCCTGTGGACTTATTATGATTTTAGGCAGCCTCTCTGCTAATGGGTGGGGTTGTGTTCCTGTCTTGCTAGTTGTTATGGCATAGGATGTCCAGCACTGTAGCTTGCTGGTCGTTGGGTGAAGCTGGGAGTTGGTGTTGAGGTGGAGATCTCTGGGAGATTTTCGCCATTTGATATTACATGGAGCTGGGAGGTCTCTTGTGGACTAGTGTCCTGAAGTTGGCTCTCCCACCTCAGAGGCACAGCACTGACTTCTGCCTGCAGCACCAAGAGTCTTTCATCTACACGGCTCAGAATAAAAGGAAGAAAAAGTAGAAAGGAAGAAATAGGATAAAAGAAAATAAAATAAATAAGGTAAAATAAAATAAAGTTATTAAAATAAAAAAATAATTATTAAGAAGAAAAAATTTTAAGTATAAAAAACAAAACAGATGGATAGAAGCCCTAGGACAAATGGTGAAAGCAAAGCTATACAGACAAAATCTCACACTGAAGCATACACATACACACAAAAAGAGGAAAAGGGGAAAAAATAATAAATCTTGCTCTCAATGTCCACCTCCTCAATTTGGTATGATTCGTTGTCTATTCAGGTATTCCCCAGATGCAGGGTACATCAAGTTGATTGTGGAGATTTAATCAGCTGCTCCTGAGGCTGCTGGGAGAGATTTCCCTTTCTCTTCTTTGTTCGCACAGCTCCCGGGGTTCAGCTTTGGATTTGGCCCCGCCTCTGCGTGTAGGTCGCCGGAGGGCATCTATTCTTTGCTCAGACAGGACGGGGTTAACGGAGCTGCTGATTTACGGGCTCTGGCTCACTCATTCTGGGGGGAGGGAGGGGTACGGAGTGTGGGGTGAGCCTTCGGTGGCAGAGACCAGCGTTACGTTGCACTAGCCTGAGGCGTGCCCTGCATTCTCCCGGCGAAGTTGTTCCTGGATCCCGGGATCCCGGCAGTGGCGGCCTTCACAGGCTCCCCGGAAGGGAGGTGTGGAGAGTGACCTGTGCTCGCACACAGACTTCTTGGTGGCGGTAGCAGCAGCCTTAGCGTCTCATGCCCGTCTCTGGGTTCCGCGTTGATCGCCGCCGTTCCCCCACTTCTCTGGAGCTCCTTTAAGCAGCGCTCTTAATCCCCTCTCCTCGTGCACCAGGGAACAAAGAGGGAAGAAAAAGTCTCTTGCCTCTTCGACAGGTCCAGACTTTTTCCCGGACTCCCTCCTGGCCTGCCGTGGTGCACTATCCCCTTCAGGCTGTGTTCACGTTGCCAGTCCTCTCCCTGCACTCTGAACGAAACCCGAGCCTCAGCTCCCAGCCCCGCCCACCCTGGCGGGTGAGCAGACAAGCTTCTTGGGCTCGTTAGTCCTGGTTCGCATCAATCCTCTGTGCAGAAATCTCTCTGCTTTGCCCTCCGCACCTCTGTTGCTGCGCTCTCCTCCACGGCCCCGAAGCTCCCCTGCCTCCACCACCCGCAGTCTCTGCCCGTGAAGGGGCTTCTAGTGTGTGGAAACCTTTCCTCCTTCACGGCTCCCTCCCACTGGTGCAGGTCCCATCCCTATCCTTTTGTCTCTGTTTATTGTTTTTTCTTTTGCCCTACCCAGGTACGTGTGGAGTTTCTTACCTTTTGGGAGGTCTGAGGTCTTCTGCCATCATTCAGTAGGTGTTCTGTAGGAGTTGTTCTATGTGTAGATGTATTTCTGGTGTATCTGTGGGGAGGAAGGTGATCTCCGCGTCTTACTCTTCAGCCATCTTCCCCCTCTCTCCAATTTTATTTTATATGAACTCAATATCTGTGTACTCGAAGGATCAGGCTTGGCTGCAGGGATAATGATGACAAATATTGCTAGATATATGATGATAGATTCAACTAAGCAGAGTCTGGAAGTGGAGGGCTTTATAAACAGAATCCCAAAGAAATTCTTCAAAACTAAATGGGTGCAATATTTGTCACACACATTCTCTCCCTTTTTCTCTCTCACTCTCTCGGCACAAATGGGAAAACAAATGACTACTGAGATCAAAACAGATACTCAGGAACTAATGCTTTACCTAATTGTGCTACTAACAAGTGTAAGATGGACAGTGAAACTGATGATTTTGAAACCAATCTAAGTCTTGAAAAAGGATATAGAGCTGCAGGAGGGAGAAGATACTTTTCACAGACCTGAAAAACCTTCCTGAAATGGAGGCAGAATCAACTTTACAATCAGAGAGCTATGAAAGATGATGCAATTACTGGCAAGTCAAGAGCCAAAAATATCTGCTTGTGCCTAGAAGCTGCAGATGGGGATTCTTTGGTGTTTGTCATCTTTATGTCAGCTCATTGGGTCCAGCCTCAGTGGACACAAACCCATTACTGCTGTGGAGGTAAAGGACCGGTTCCAGGACCATGTATCCTTGTCTTCACAGAGACCAATCTCTGCCCAGCTAGGAAACCGTGAGACCTTGTCCAAAAACACAGGAGTTTGTATCTTAGGGACCAGGGACGAAAAAGGCACCACTGCAAAAAAATCAAGGTGAGGTCAGGCCCACAAAAGACCCCTCTAGAACATTGGAAATTCAACTCCGAAAGAGGTTCATAAGAAATACACTGACCTAAAACAAAATCTCTTGAACCTGCCCTTTCCTTGGATTCCTGATCTAAGGGAACTGTAGGAATACCTGGCCCTTGTAGTTGGCTTGTCCAGACCTGTGGAGAAAAATTGAGAGACATCATTTTTGTATGTTGGTCAGGCTTTGGGCTCACATAATTTAAATTCTTGGGTTGAGTAAAATTATATTCTGCGTATAAATCTTTTCCCAGTTTTCTAGGGACCCTCAAAAGAAGAAGAAGAAAACCAAGAGCGGGAGGAGGAGAGCCAGAAGGAGCAAGAGAGGGAGGGAGGGGGAGGGTAGGAGGGAGAGAGGAATAGAGAGAGAAGAATAAAAGAGAGAAACACACAGAGTCTCTCTTTAATGGTGTTGAATATTTCTTATTTTGGTATTGGAATGGAAAATATTGATGTTTTAGCTTGGATTGGAGTGTAGAGGTTAGTTCTTCATCCTGAAATGGAATACACAAATATCTTTCCCCAGTGGGATTTGGGGAACCATTTTTTTGCCCTTTATCTTAAAATTGAAGTATAAAATTACATATAAAATTCCCAGGTCTATTCGGTTCCATTTAAGTGCATATCATTTTGACGATCAAATACACTTATGTAACAACAAACCATATTCCACACAATGTGTGGAATGTAGAAAGTCATCTCATGCCCCTCCCCTCCCAAGCTCTTGCCTCCCAAGAAGACAGCCACTATTCAGATTTCTATTCCCATAGATTTGTTTTAGTCTGTATAAATATACTCTTTTGTGTCTGGCTTTTCTGTTTCAACATAATGTTTTGGAGATTCATCTGTGTTGTTTTATGTATCAGTAGTTTATCCATTATTTAAATATATCAAAATTTTTTTTATTCATTCCCCTTTTTATGGACATTTGGACTAGTTTCAGTTTTCAGCTATTATGAATAAAACTTCTATGAAGATTATTATACAGTGTTTTAGTGGGCATATATTTTTGTTTAACTTTATACGGTACTCTGAACTGTCCTTCAAAGTGGTCACACCATTTTACACTCCTAGAGGGGACTGATGAAAGTTCCAATCACTCCACATCCATGGCAACATTTGATATTGTAGGTCTTTGTTATTTTAGCCATTCCAGTGATCATGAAATATTATCTTACTGTGGTTTAAGTTGTATTCCCTAATGACTAAATTATGTGGGGCCTCTTTTCATGTGCATATTGGCCATTGTGTATTTTATTTTGTGAAGTGTCTGTACATATCTTTACCCATATTTTTTTTTTTTTTTTTTTTTTGCGGTACGCGGGCCTCTCACTGCTGCGGCCTCTCCCACCGCGGAGCACAGGCTCTGGACACGCAGGCCCAGTGGCCATGGCCCACGGGCCCAGCCACTCCGCGGCACGTGGGATCCTTCCGGACTGGGACACAAACCCGCGTCCCCTGCATCGGCAGGCGGACTCCCAACCACTGCGCCACCAGGGAAGCCCCACCCATATTTTTATAAGTTTCTATTTTTATTGTTGATTTGTAGGACTTCTTTGTATACTCTGAATAGTCATATTGCAAATATTATCCTCAATGACCAGACTTTTCATTTTCTACTAGTGTATTTTTAAAGTTTTTTAAAAAAAATTTAATAAAATCCAGTCCTTTTTTTCTTTTATATTTATTGCATTTTGTGTCTTAACTAAGTAATATTTGGCTTCTTCAAGGCCACAGAAATATCCCACTGTATTTTCTTCTAGAAGATTTATAGTCATGGCTTTTGACATCCCCTTTACAGACAAGCAAAAGTTAAGAGAATTCAGCACCACCAAACGAGCTTTACAACAAATGCTAAAGGAAGTTCTCTAGGCAGGAAACACAAGAGAAGGAAACGACCTACAAAAGCAAACCCAAAACAATTAAGAATATGGTAATAGGAACATACATATCGGTAACTACCTTAAATGTAATGGATTAAATGCTCCAACCAAAAGACACAGCCTGGCTGAATGGATACAAAAACAAGACCTGTATATATGCTGTCTACAAGAGACCCACCTCAGACCTAGGGGCATATACAGACTGAAAGTGAGGGGATGGAAAAAGACATTCCATGCAAATGGGAATCAAAAGAAAGCTGGAGTAGCAATTCTTATATCAGACAAGATAGACTTTAAAATAAAGACTATTACAAGAGAAAGGAAGAACACTACATAATGATCAAGGGATCAATCCAAGAAGAAGATATAACAATTGTAAATATTTATGCACCCATCTCAGGTTAAGTTTTGTTTATAGACTGACAGAGGATTTGAAACTATTTTTTTACAGATATCCAGTTGTTTCTGTGCCACTTGTTAAGAGTTTTTAAAATTTTTTGTTCCACACTGAATTACCTTTGTTGAAAAAAAGAAAGAAAATCAGTTGAAAGTGTTTGTGTAGGTTCATTTCTAGACTCTGTTCTGTTTACCACTTTTCTATCCTTACAACAGTATCAAACTTTCTTGGTTAGTATATCTTTATAGTATATCTTGAATTCAGATACTGGGAGTCCTCTAACATTCTTAGTTTTCAAGATTATTTTGGCTATTCTAGATCATGTGCATTTTCAGAAAAATTTAAGATCAGCTTGACAATTTATTCAAAAGATTTTGCTTATATTTGGTTGAGATTGCTTTGAATTTTACATCAATTTGGGGATAATTGACATCTCAACATGTATATCTTAACATGATATGTCTCTTTAAATTTTTAAAAAAATTTCTCAAAAAACTTTAATAATTTTTACTGTATAGATCTGTACATTTTTTGTTCATTTTATTTCTATGTACTTTATTTTCATGCTATTTTAAATTATCTTATTTTCTAATTACTTATTATTAGTAAATGGAAATACAGTTGATTTTTGTACATGACTTTGTATCCTGTGACTTTCCTAATTTATTTATTAGTTTTATTAGTTTATTTTTTAGATTCCATACTTTCTGAGTACACAATAATATTGTCTGTGAGTAATGATCATTCTCCTTTTTAATCTTTTTTCTTCTTGTCTGAACTATCTAGAACTTCTAGTACACTGTTGAATACATGTAGGGAAAGTGGAAATCTTTACCTTATTCCTAATCTTGGGTAAAAATCTTTAGTATTTCACCATTAAATATGTTAGCTGTAGGTTTTTTGTAGGTTCCCTTTATCACACTCAGGAAAACGCCATTCTATTTCTAGTTTTCTGAGAGATTTTAACATCAATAGGCTTTTGAATTTTGTCAAATATTTTTTCTGCATCTCTTGTTATGATATGTTTTTTTCTCTTTTATTCTGTTAGTGTGGTGAATTATAATGATTCACTTTCAAATGTTAAACCAACCTTATATTCCTGGGATGAATACCACATGATCTATTACCCTTCTTATACATTGCTGGATTTTATATATTGTTTATATATTGCTAATATTGCAGGGAACACACAGTCATCATAATCTCCTACTAGATTTAATTATTGAGAAGGGAATTTATTTCTAATCTATGAAAATGTCCCTTACTGTATCATACTCATAATGCCCAATAAGTGCATAGAAAATATTTTATTTTAGAAAATGAATTCATGAATAAACAAATAAATGTATATGCCTTGGTTCTCCCATGTCTCTTTCAAGAGTAGGCTTTACTTAATAAAAAACTTGAGACATGTAACATCCCTGTAGTGTGCAACATGATAAATATAATTAACACTGTTGTATATGAGAGTAAATGCTAAGAGTTCTCATCAAAAGGAAAATTTTTTTTCTATTTCTTTCATATTACACCTATGTAAGTTGTTCACTAAATGCACTGTGGTCATCATTTGTTGATATATGTCAGTCAAATCATTATGCTGTACACCTTAAACTTACACAGTGCTGTACATCAATTATATCTCAATAAAATGCGAAGGAAAAAAGAAATCTCATGCTTAACACCTTCCCCTTTGCACAGGTCCGAGTGCCTCATACATAATTGAACGCTGTAGCTGTCCACGGTGCGGACAGGCATCACAGTGGCTCTGTTCTCACCTGTGAATGGAGGCTCAACCATGAGTGTGTGGTGTTAGGGGAGGGTTCTGCTGGGTTTCCAGCCTGGGCTCCACTGCTACCAGGAGAGTTTGAGCAACCCATCTCCTGCCTTTGTTTTCAGTTCCTCATCTGTAAAGTGAGGAGGATCTAAGGTCTCTAAGACCTCCTCTGGGTGTAAAATGTCCTGTGTCTGGAGATGGCAAGTGAATTACAAGAAGACCAGGAATAGGATCCAGGTCTTCTCAGGCCGAGCCAGCTGTCTTCTCCACTGGAATGTTCTATCTTCCTCTTCTAATACTTACTGTTTCATGCTGTTTGTTTGAAGGCTTATACTAAAAATTTTCAGCGCAGGGAATGGTTACTCTTCTCTCTTCCATCACCGATTCCCAGGAAATGACTGTGTAAAATTTTTTTATGCCTACTCTCTATTAATATGAGGGCAGTAGTCAAACCCTTATTTTTTTCAGCTTTATTGAGGTATAACTGGCAAATAAAATTATAAGATATTTAAAGAGTCCTCAAACCCTTACTTACTGCCATGTTAATCCCTCAGTACCTTGGAGCCTTTCTGTATGTGTGATTCATCTGGGGAGTAATGGTCCTATCTACGTTTTATGATTTTCTAGTTCTAATTTTTTCAGCTTGTTATATTTCCTCCATCCAACTGTTACACAGCTGGTGCTAAGCTCATAGAATACTCTTCCAGTCAGCCTTTGTAGTTTCTCAATGAGTTTTTTGTTAAGGAGGGATTAAAAATATTAATTTTTAATTGAATCAGTAATATACAGATACAGTCTGTATTACAATTACAGTCTGTAATTGAGGCTCAGAGAGATTAAGTAACTTGTTCAAGGCCACACAGCCAACAATTTTGAATTCAAATTCACTATTGTCTGCTTCCTTATCTAATGAGTATCCTTCCAGGACAAACAGTGGGATGCCTTCAGTTCCTACAGGCACAGTCCCATTGGGGTAAGGTACACTTTTCCTGGAGGTGTTATAACCCTATACCAAGAACCCTTAGAAAGCAGTTTTTTCAAAAGATATGTTTTAAGATATAGTTAACATTAAGCTCCAGAGGAGTTCTGGACCTTAGCCAAAACCTAAAAAGTGTTTTAAAATTCAGAAAAATGGAAGTGATGAATTGTGCATACTGTTGCAACCAAAAGAGATACTCTCAATATTAAGGAGATGCCAGTCATGAATATTGTGCTCATACTGAAAGATAGATTTACAGCACCAGACCAAGAATAGGGTACTCCTAGCTCTCAATGCTACCTGATAGTACTATAGTAGTCTGCTATTGCTATGATCATACCGTGGAACAAATAACCACAGAAACTCAGTGGCACAGAAATGACTTAGGTGTGTCTGTGGGTTGGCTGAGAGCCAGATGATTTGGGCTTAGCTCCTTCACATTCTTTTTGGTTGGAACATCTCTGTTCCATGAATTTTTCATCCTCCTCCTGGGACCAGAGGGCTAGACAGGGAATGTTCTATTGTGGTGAAGGCAAAAATCCCAAAGAGCAAGAAGCATCACACAAGGCCTCTTAAGTCCTGGGCTCAGAGCTAACACACTGTTCCTGCTGCTTCATTCTATGGCCAGAGAAAGTAACATGGACAAACCAAAGTCGAGGTGTGGAGAAACATACTCTGTACCTTTAGGGGGAGGAACTTCAAAATCATTTGGCAAAGGGCATGGATTCAGGCAGAGTGAAAAATTGAGACCGGTGATGCAATTTACCATGAGGATTAGTCAAAAAGTCCACTTGAGGCTATATATTTGCCCCTGCTTTTGTTGGGCAGCTAAGACAGAAAGAAGAGGTTTGTTTCTTTTCTTTTCTTTCTTCTTCTTTTTTTTTTTTTTTTTGAATCACCGCTGTCATTCCACTAGTGATGGAAAATGCCTTTTTCAATCCTCCCTCCCCTGTGGGCACATGGAGTGAAGAGTAATTTAAAATGAACAGACTGCTTTAGATTTTTCAGAACACCTGTATCTTATTTTAGAAGCAATTGACGCTCTTGGCCTGGTTCATGCTTGGGTAATTTAGAGCGATTAAAGATCTTACATTTCTCAAATGCTTCTGTGTTCAGATGAGCCAAATACATGTTGGATGCAAATCTTCTTCAGTGCCATTTTTTTGAGACACTTTTAATTACTTATCACCTAATAAAGTAGTGAAGATATGAAGTTCCCAGTGTTCCAGTTTGAATTCACAACAGAACAAATTTAGAAGCCTTCCTGGCAAACTCTACCTCATTGGCTTGGTATTTTCTCCCCTTTCCTTTTTTATTTTTATCAACAAGAAGTCCTTGCCTCTCTCTGTGTTTATCAGTTTTGCCCACATGGTGCAGGCTTGAAGGAAGTCAGCTTAAAAGTATTGCTCTCTTAAATGAGATTATTCTGGGATAGGGACTAGTGGGGTGAGATGAAGTAGGCAGAGAAGAAGAGTGGGAGTGTGAATGAGGTGGGAGCCACAAAAAAGGTTAGCCACTGGTGATATCTGCTTAATGATAGACAGATAACCTAGAGATTATGGCTATGATGCAGAGGAAACAACAACATCTGAGTTTTTAAAATGAAGCTGTCTTCCAAAGAGGGTGGGCTGTACCAAATACTAGTTCCATTTGTTGTGCAAAACATTGGGTTTGGAAAGGCAAAATGGTGGGTGTGGAAATGTAGCATGGCAATGGGAGCCTGGAAGAGTAGAACTGATTTGTATAAAGAAAAATGTGGAATTCCCCAAAGCCTTCTACTCAAAGTGTAGTCCTGGGACCATGATGGACCACACCCAGGAGCTTGTTAGAAATGGAGAATCTTGGGCCCAACCAACCTATTGGATCAGAATCTACATTGCACTAAGATCCCCAGGTGTTTTGTATTGGAGCTGGAGAACTGCCTTAGAACAGCAAGGGTGGAACAGGTTAAGAGGAAAGACAGAAGGAGAAAAGGGAGGTAGGAAGGAGATGGTTTGGGCTAAGGAGTAAGAAGCTGCCAGTGAAAAATCACCAGTGCTGGACAGGCCAATGGACTTTTAAGAACAAAATTGTCCAATTTTAGTAGTTTGCTTTTCTGAAATATAAATCCTTCATCTGTATCCTTCCTATCCTTTAATAATTCTGTTCTGTGTATCCTAACAGCTTGTGGCAGTGTCTGCTTTCTGCTTCTGCGTGTATATAAATCCCAGGACTATCTGAGTTTCTACCTGAGTCTAGGTGGGAAGGACTAGAGCCAGCAGGTGCAATGAGGCAGAGTGACTCAGGACCTGAGCGGATCTATTGGAATTGGGAGTCTGGAATAAGAGACCACGAAGGTGATGTTGATATGATAAGAATGTTTTAGAATTTTCCCCTTTTGCATTTGCCTGTGGCCTCCACATTCAACTAAAGGAAACATTTGCCTCAAGGAATGTTCAGATTATTAAAGCTGCAGGGCAATCAGAGAGTGTCAGTGTGCAACTTCTGGGTGTCTTAAAGGCTCCAAGAATTTCCTAAATTACAGATACTCCCCATTATATATCAAGACTCAGACTTATCTGACTCTAATCATAGCATTTTATTCTAAACTCTGGTGTAGAGAAGATCCAGACTATGATCCTGAAGGGACCATGTGACAAGAAGTGGACATGGAAAGTCTTCTGCAGGATGAGGAAAGAAAGGGTTTAGGAAATGCATCTCAGGTCAGGACTCTGGCCTCTGCAGGAATACAGTTTCTCCATTGCATTGGCTTTGCTCAAGGGAGCTGAGATGTAAGAAACTCTAGTTAGGTTGAAGAAAAAGCCAAAAGTGAGAGGGCTTCTACCTTCTTCCTCTTTATGACTCTGGGAAGAGATGTGGCTGCAATGCCTCATGGTGACATATGGTAACCACAGCAGGATTGACATGGCACTGTAAAACATAGAGTGAGGACTCGACACTATTTCTCCCTAACACCCACCACACTGTTCTCATACACTGTGGATAACAAGGAAAGGACCAGACTGTACCTCCATGCCCAGTGAAAATATGGTATATATTTGAAGGGCACTCTGGCAAGCTCTGGACAAAGTGACACTGTGGCCAAGGGCTTCAAGGAGGGCTGGCCAAGCTGGCAATTAAATTAGAGTCATGGTCAGAGCTTAGAAGATTTGCTGAGCCTGCAAGAGCTGCTGAGGGTGGGAGGAGAACCCAGCTATAGAGAGCAGTGGTTACACTGAGGACAGAGGCCGCTGCCTAAATGCTGGGTGGAGGTGAGTTGTCCTCAGCCTTGAGTTTATCAGGGGCTACAAGGAAGGACAACACAGGACCAGACACTCCCTCCCCTGCTGCCAGGAAGATATGAGCTTCCCCCTGCTCCCAGATAGACTTATATAAAGGTGGGAGGGGTGGGGAGATCCTTTAAGAAAAGAGAGGAACACCGTTGATGATGGGGAATTTGACACTTAAATTGACAGAGTATTTACCCAAAGAAGTGGAAATAACTAGAAATATATTTTAATGTGAAGAGTGTTACTTTTAATTCGTATGTGCATGTTTTCTTCCAAAATTGAGAAAAAGATGAGATGAATTAATAGAAAATAGAGGAAGCTACATTTTTGTAATCTGACATGTTGAGTTAAATCTCCTCCCTGCCCATTTACCCCAAAACACAGACACACAAACACACATACAAAAACACACACACAAGTGTAGCATGCACATTCCTGAGAGTTTTTTTTAAAAGGTATGGAGGGGTCTTTAATTGTTCCACAGTATATGAAGTTGGAGCCTTCAGTCTTCATGGGCACTGAGACCCCCAGCTGATATCCGAGTGACAGCAAGCGTCAAGTATATGAGCATCTTTTATGTGCCAGGCATTGTCTTGATACTTAATATGCTATTTAAAATAAGTTTTACAGAAAAGCCTGTGATTTAGGTGGTGGTATTCCAGTTTACAGACGGGAAACCAGAGGCTCAGAAAGGCTGGTTTATAGGTAACTTGCCCAGTGTAACATGGCCAATAAGTGACCACATTGGGATCCCACCCCAGACTTAAATCCAGAGTTTATGTGATCTCACATTCTATATTTGATACTCTCCCAAATGTCTGCTTGCATCGTAAGACTCTTCCCTATTCCACCCTCCTTCTAGGTTCTGCATTTGTATTTTCCCTCCCTTTGCTTGCTCCTTTTATAGTCGCATGGTGACTATTTCTCTCTGGGCCTTAGCACGAGCACTAGCATTTGCTGTCACATGTACTCCCCTGGACTGAGTCCTGTGGTCTGCCTGGACCTTTCTTAGTGGTCCCCAGCCATGAAGAGGAGAGACGCATGTATCCCAGTGTCCATGCAGATCACCCTGGACACACACAGTGTGGCCCAACATCTGTCATGGTTCCTGCACCATGGCCTCCCGTTTACATTCTGGAAAATGGCCATGGTGCCTCAGCCGGGGAGCCACCCTCGTGTTAGCTGATATTAACTTTGGTAAGGCGTGTTCTCTCTAAGCGCCAGGAGATCCAAATCCCTGCTGGACTGTTGTTGCTGTTCTTTATGACAGCAGTGGTCTGGCAGGTTCTGCTATTACATGAAAGCTGTAGAACTTCCCCTCTCACTGGGTCACTTAATCCCTGAACATACCTTCCCCTGCCCCACTTCTTTCCCAGAATCTCACACAGAATTAAAATTAAATTAAAATCTAAAGATTCAGGGATTCAGTAAAATATTGTGTACAGTTATTATGAAGCCCTCCTAGAGTGATGAGACCTGGGATAATTTGAAAATGCTGCTTACTCCGGCTGTAAAATCAGAAGTTTTAAAGAAGAACAGACAAATCAAGAGGCAGCTTTGTTGTTGTTTCTCTCAAAATCTCTTTATTTTAGGAAGCTGGTCTACAAAGCAGTCCTGTACCACTGTTTTGTAAGGTCATACTGCTACCTGCATTCTGATTCTTCATGAGTTATCCTTTTTTACTGTCCACTTTCCACTTTTCTCTCAGATTAGCAATGGATGTCACAACAGATGTCAAAATATATGTGATTGTCTTGCTTTGCAAAAGGACATTGAGAGGGGATGGCATGGCACTGCCTGTGAACCAAGAGGCTATGTAAGACATAAAAACAGATTGGCCACAGGACAGGGATGAGCTGTGCAAATGAAAATACAGTGCTAGTTATCCTCACTATAAATCAGTCAAGAGAGCCAAGATGCATAAACATTTTCATACTTTTTGAACTAGTCATTCCATTTTTGGGAATCTTTCCTAAAGAAGTAATGAGGGGCTTCCCTGGTGGAGCAGTGGTTGAGAGTCTGCCTGCCGATGCGGGGGACACGGGTTCGTGCCCCGGTCCGGGAAGATCCCACATGCCGCGGAGCGGCTGGGCCTGTGAGCCATGGCTGCTGAGCCTGCGCATCCGGAGCCTGTGCTCCGCAATGGGAGAGGCCACAGCAGTGAGAGGCCCGCGTACCACCAAAAAGAAAAGAAATAATGAAAAATGCAGACAAAAACTGCACTGATTAGATAGTATGGGATTTATTAATTTCTTGAATACTTTATAGAGCTTACCTGTAAGACCATAATGACCTAGCATGCTTTAGGTGGAAATACTTCAAGAACTTTTCCAATTTCTTTTATAGTTATTAGACAATTCCAATTGTTTTTTCTTGTGTCGATCTTGGTAGTTTAGATTTTCTCACCAATAGTCCATTTCATCAAACTTATCACGTTCCTTTATAGTTTCTTGTCTTCTCCATGTGTGTGGTGATAGGATTTCCCTCAACATTTTATTGTAAAACTTTTCAAACATTCAGAAATGTTGGAAAGAGTATGCAATGAGCACTCATACACTCACCACCAAGATTCTACCACTAACATTTTACTATATTTGCTTTATCACATTTCTGTCCATCACTGCATCTTTTTTTTAATGAACTCCAAAGTACATTGCAGACATAGTGATAGGATTTTAAAATGAAAAAAAAAGTTTTAATCTCTTTGAGCAGTGTAATAGTCTTAGTATTATTAGTTGACACATCTGAGGTTCATGGCAGGAAAGAGATGGCATGTCAAATTGGGCAATTTGAGGACTGTTCACAAAGATGGGAATGGTGCCATCCTGGGGCAGTGGGGCACCAATGCCCCCCTGGGGCCTGGAGGGGCAGGTAAAGAGGGCACTCACTAGAACTAGGGACAGAGCTGTGTGGAGGGGGCTGCCTAACAGGAGAAATGCAGGGGGTGGAGGCCTGGGAGAATAGCCACCCTCCTCTCTCCCTTTAGTCTCCTGCTGGTGCTCCCATTACCCAAACCCAGCCAGAAGCCAGAGGGCAAGGTTAGCCTTCGGAGCAGAGAGCAAGGTGGAGAAAGGTAGAGAGTGGATCAGGAGAGGACTATCTAAGTGACATAAATTCTAGGTAGAACATAGCACGTTCAGCAATAACCTGGATTTTGAAATCCTTGGTGTAGCTCAAGTGGATACATACATGGTAGGTGTCCAGGAAATGTCAGTTAAATTAATATCAGAGTTGAGAAAAGCTTAATTTAAGGTGATGAGATCCTGGAAAACCCATCAGTATAGTAGCAGAAAGGCTTTTGGGTGGTAGAGGCAACTGTGAGGGAAGGAAAGGGCAAGAAAACCATGTGGTTGATTGATCACGCTATAGTCTTTTGTTTCCAGTGGGTCTCCTGCCTCACTAGACACTCCCAGCCTTGCACATGTGCCCTCCTGCTGACTCACTTAGCCAGGCCTGCTGGCTGCACGGCCAAAAAAGTTAATACCCTTTCTAAAGGAAATGTTCAGATGTCGTGTCTTCCTTTGGACTTGGGAGTCTTCACACATGGCACCATCCTAGGCACTGTGGGGAATACAGGCAGGGAGGGCTGCCCACAAAGAGCTTCTCATCAGTTAATGAGCTATAAGGAGGCATAACTGACATCCTCCTTGCAGATGTCATTGAGAAGTGATTTTATCTTAGGGTGATCCCCGGGTGTGCTCATGTCATCACTGTTTTCTGCTTCGTCTTAACACTGCAGGTCAGGCCAAGGACAAAGAGAGAAGAGACCCCCACTATAAAGTATAACAGATGCTTCACACTTCTTTCAGCTGCCCACCTACCACCTCTTTCTACATTTGGGAAGTCTCCATCTCAGGAGTGTGGGTAGGGCATGCAAACCTTCTCCCTCCTGTGGAGTCTCAGGCTCAGTAAATTGGCCATGCCTTTTGCCACACTTCGACTCAAAAGCTAGTGAAATGAGACACAAGGGACAAGGAGTTCTCTCTCTCTGGTGGCCTTTGCATAGGGGCAGTAGTTTCTTCTCCAGAATCTGTTGAAAAGGGAGGTGTTAGTCATATTTCCTGGCTGCTTAGCCGTAAGGTTAGTTTTCAAGCTTTCCTAAAGACACTATGAACTACCTCAAACCCTTTTAACATAGCCTTTTTTCTTCTTTCCTTCCTACCTGCCTGCCTTCGTTCTTTCTTTCCTTCCTCTCCTTCTTCTATCTCTCTCTCTCCCAATAGACATGCGCATAGACTATGGGCAGAATTCCTAAAGCAGACTCTTAAATGGCTAATGAACACATAAAAATATTCTACTCTGTTAATAATCAAATAAGTGTGAATATAAAATAAGATACAATTTTTCAATTATTATAATTCCTTAGGTTTTTAAAAATGATAATATCCAACATTGTTGAGGGTACAGGGGGAGGTATTCTAAACCCCCTATGATTGCCGGTGGAAATAGAATCTAATAAATATGTAAACCTTATGTATAGAGAAGGTTTCTCCTCACAGTGGTGGTTATAATAGTGGAAACATGAAAACAGCTTATATGTGCAACAATAGGAAAGTGATTACATATATTATGTTAATACAAGTCAATAGTGTTCCGCTATTAACAATGAGATTTTGAAGCAATATCTAATGATGTAGGTAATGAAATAACACTGTTTAAAAAGAAGGATAATTATATGTATGGGTAATATGATCCCATATCTGTTAAAATTATGAAAGAATATGTGTTATCATATACACAAAATAACCAGGAAAAAATTCACCAAAATGTACATACTTTTATCTCTGAGTTATGAACAAATAGGAGGTTTTAATTTTTTTTCTCTATTCTCTATTCCAAATAGTCTTCAATAATCAAGTAAAAACATTTAAAATCATAGTTATCATTTTCTCCCTTACCACTTATCTAATAGGCCATCTGCTGCAGTTAACTTCTGTTTTCTCCATTTGAATTTTTGGTACACAATTGAAATAGTGGATTTTTTGAACAATTGGGTCCTGAAAGTGGATGTGTAATCTCCATATTTCTGTGCTGGCTCTTAACACTCATTGTACTCCCCTGGCCAAACCCATACAGTATGTGGGATTTGAGTGAAATCCTATTGCTTTGGCATTTTAACACAATTAACAGTGGACTTGAATTCAATCTCTGCTCATCTATGACTCTATTCCAGTTCTGCCCCAAGTCAGAAAATAGCCAGATTTTCTCTCTGAGTATACAAGGTCAGCAATGCATTCAGTTGTATTTAATCCTATATACTCAGGATTGTGCGAAAATTAATCTTTAAGAACATTGGTTTCTGGAACTAGTAATACTAGTTATGACTAATGATGAAATAAATGGAATTTGCTTCTTTGTTAGAAGAGAGACATAGAGGTGAAGGGCATATACATAAAGTTTACATCAGACAAAACTGACCCTGAGTGGATATAGTGGTGATGAGCAAAACCAAGCCCAGGTGGGCACCTGGACCTAGGCCACAGCCATGAGGGGAAGTACCAGTGTCCAGAAGAGGAGTGGCAGGAACACACCTGTGAGAGGCCAGTAATGAGATGACATCATGCCTGAGAGAGAACATTATACCAAATTGGCTAGAGTCTTGGCGGGCGGGGAGGGAGGGCTGGTTAGCAGATTGTGTCTTCCAAAGGTGGCCACAAAAATAGGACCCTTCCTCATGCTCTTCCTAATAAGACTTTGGCATCCTCCCTTCGAAGTGTGAGATCTGGGTAGACTTGTGACTACTGCGAATTTGGTGTAACTCTGAGGCTGGATCATAGGAGGAAATACAACTTCTGCCTGGTTTGGGGCAACACTTGCTCTTGAAACCTAGCTGCCATGCTGTGAGGAACTCACACAATCCATGAGCATGTTGAAATGGTTGCTCTACACCACTGGGTTTGGGATGTTTGTTACACAGCATAGTAACTAGAATAGGGGAGATGTGAACATAAATGGGTCACAATCTTGGGATTTGGTACAGAGGTAAGACTGGACCCCAAAGCCTAGAAGCAAGTTGCTAAAGAAGGGTAAAAGCAAAGTAAGTCATCTAAAATAAAAAGACATTTAGCTTATAGTAACTCTATGCTGCAGTGTCACTAAAAACACAGAAGAAAATCTACAGCACCTCCAAATATGGAGAAGGAATATCGCTGCTGGAGTTTTCACACACTTCAAATCTCTTGGAGCTGAACTGAGAATCTCAATAGGCAGCCCACCATCTGAAGCCATTCCCCTGTGTGAAAGAAGCAAGGAAACATAATACTTTCTCACTTCCTTACCAGAGTCTGAACCAGGCAGAAAACTGAACAACTTTTTACTGTGTGGGTAAGCTCAGGAAGCAGCTAGTTTATTCTATCCTTGCCACACCTTCTATAGATGTACCTAGTAAATTCCAATCTGATTCATTACTTTTACACACCTCCTGAATAAGGCCAAGCCCTTAGACCTCTTTTACTACATCTATTCTTAGGTTTTCCCTGTCAACAAAGAATGCAGGTAAGGGAAAGTGGGCTGTGCTGGGGAAACTGGAGAGTGACACAAAGGACTTTTAGAGGTAGAGTTCTGACCATAAAACATAGTAACTAGAAGGTGAAAGAAGAACTCAGGTAGCTGGACATGAGGAGTGGATTTTTGTTATTTTATTCTATCAAGAGAGTTGGAAGTCTAGGCAGTAAGGAGGGAAGACATCAGCTCATTCCAGAGGATCTGTGCTAAACAAATGCCCCTTGGATCCTGGAAATTATACTACATGTTCTTGAAGAATATATACTTGCTTAATTGCAAGCACTTCTAAGTGATTTACATGTGTTAACTCATAATAACTCTATTAGTTAAGTATATTTTTTACCCCATTTTACATGTAGGAAATGGGCACAAAAAGGTTAAGTGCCTTGTCCAAAATTGCATGGCTTGTGAAAACGAAAATTTAGGCAGTCTGGCTCTAATCCCTGTGCTGTTGATCTCTGTGCTATCAGGCTTCAAATGCTTGATTTAATCCCAGTTAACTTTCCAGAACTGAGAATAGAATCAAGGATGCAAACTGAAAAGGTTTATCCCATTTCAATAAAAAATAATGGAGGAAGACTCAGTCATGTGCTCAATATTCTGTAATAACCTAAATGGGAAAATAATTTGAAAAAGAATATATATATATATATATATATATATATATATATATATATATATGTATAACTGAATCACTTTCCTGTACACCTGAAACTAATACAACATTGTAAATCAACTATAGCCCAATATAAAATAAAAATTTAAAAAAAAGACTCAGCCCTCAACTCACTGTGGCTAAATTTTTCTCACAAAGCAAAAATACAAAGCCTATAAACATCCAGGAATTTTTAAAATATCCCAAAGGGAACCCAAATCAATCTAGTTTCCAATTTCTGCTGTATTAAATACCAGAAGAAAACCCCAATAATATCTACATAGTCATTGAGCAGGAAAGATATGGACCAACAATTTCATGCCTAGTTACTATTTCATCAATCATTCTTCATTCATTTATTCATTCAATCAACATACTTATTCAGCATCTATTATATTAAAGGGATTACATGAAAGTAGCAGAAAAATATTCTTAGACATATTTTAACTACACATGACCTATGTTCCATCTTTGTACCTCTTGTTGCATGGATTCTTAAAGGTATAGCATGTTTCTTGTGACAAAGTTAGGTAGATTAATGGAATTGTGTTACAGTTAACTTTAGCTTTCAGAAGACTTAACTACAGTTAAGTGAGTAGGCAGTATAACCTTGGAAGGCAGATTGCATGGTAAACAGCAAAAACATTGATGTCAGAGAATGCTGGGTTTGAGTGCTGTGTCTGCTACTTGGATGTGACCTCAAGTAAGATAATTATCTCTTTTAAACCTCAGTTTCCTCATTGTGAAATGGAGTTAATATGTCATAGGGTTGTTGTGAAAATTAAGTGGGGTAATATATTTAAATGGTTGAGCCTGGTACCTGGCGTAGAATTAATATTCAATATAAGTTAATGATGCTGGTGATGGTTATGAGGATGTCATATTTGTATACAGTGAGGAGTCAGTATTTAAGTCAATCTGCTAAAGCTTTTCAACAAGTCTTTTTTCGAGATTTTTTTTTATTGAAATATAGTTGAGTTACAATGTTGTATTAGTTTCAGGTGTACAGCAAAGTGATGCATATATATATGCATACATATATGCATATATATATATACATGATGCATATATATATATATATATATGCATCATACACACACACACACACACACACACACACACACATACATACATACATACCACATCTTCTTTATCCATTTATCTGTCAATGGACACTTAGGTTGCTTCCATGCCTTAGCTATTGTAAACAGGCAGCATTTTCCCCCAATTTTATTTATTTATTTATTTATTTTTGTCTGCATTGGGTCTTCGTTGCTGCATGTGGGCTTTCTCTAGTTACATCAAGCAGGGGCTACTCTTCGTTGCATTGTGCAGGCTTCCCACTGAGGTGTCTTCTCTTGTCGCAGAGCGTGGGCTCTAGGCACATAGGCTTCAGTAGTTGTGGCACACGGGCTCAGTAGTTGTTCTTCATGGACTCTAAAGTGTAGGCTCAGTAGTTGTGGCGCATGGGCTTAGTTGCTTCGTGGCATGTGGGATCTTCCCAGACCAGGGATCCAACCCGTGTCCCCTGCATTGGCAGGCGGATTCTTTTTTTTTTTTTTTTTTGCAGTACACGGGCCTCTCACTGTTGTGGCCTCTCCCGTTGTGGAGCACAGGCTTCGGACGCACAGGCTCAGCAGCCATGGCCCACGGGTGCAGCAGCTGCATGGCATGTGGGATCTTCCCGGACCGGAGCACGAACCCTCGTCCCCTGCATTGGCAGGCGGACTCTCAACCACTGTGCCACCAGGGAAGCCCTGGCAGGCGGATTCTTAACCACTGTGCCACCAGGAAAGTCCCAGCAACAAGTCTCAAATCCAGTAAAAATACATAACTGGAATCAAAACATTGAATGGGTCTCTTTTTCTGTTAGCTGTTACCCCAAATCATCTTTTTATCTCACTTTATGTTGAAATGTAGTATGAAAGAACTAATAAGGAAAGTGATTTTTCCTAAATAATGAAGGTACAAACTGGGAGTAGCAGATGCAATAAAACTTATAGCTCATAGTAATTTCACTTTGCCAAGTGTGGTGGCTTGTATAGTGTACAGAATATGTATTAGTGTCATGTGGGAGCCATTCTGAAGAACTTTAAAAGAGAAAGAGCAGGTTTGTGGCTAGAGAAAATGCAACATTGTTATTTATATAAGTTCTTCAATCAAAAACTTAAAAATGGGAGAGGAAGTGATGTATTTTCCACATTCTATCTTGTTCCACAATCCCAAGGTTGAAATCAGACCACAAACATGAATTGAGTATCTCCTCTATGCCAGGCGTCATGAGGGATTCTGGTGTAGAAGAGCCGTGAGGTGTGGACATCACAGCTTAGTTCCCAAGAGCTTGCCTCCTAAGCTGACAGCCTGGATGCAAATACCCATTATGTTGTTTCATGGATCTCTGACCTTCAATCCACTATCCTCCTTGAGCCTCTACTGAGTTATTGGTAAAAAGAGGATACTAATTGTTAGTACCTAAACCAATGACTGTTGTGAATATTTCATGAGATATATCTATTAAAATTATTTGCCTGGCATAGAATAAACAATAATAGCATGTTAATAATTATTTTTGTTAGAATAACAACTTCAAGGAGCAACAATTTTGTGGCTACAATGGATTTAAAATAAATAATGAAAACATAGCATATACGGAACATACAGAAATTCTTGGGATCATTTATTGATGAAAGGGCTGCTTTTATCTAAGAGACTCAAGTTAAAAACAGAGATCTTAGGGTGTGAGCAGACATTTGTATATGTTGTAACTAGAACACAGCCTGGAGCCAAGATAGGGGGTGAAGACTGGTGTATGTGTGCAGAGATGGTAACCAAAGATAAACTTAATTTTAATTAATTTTCTGCCTACATTTCTGTATTGCATCCTTGCTGCTCCCTTCTCCTTACTTTGCATGTCTTCCCACTGCTCTATTCAAGGGACATTTATCTGTGTGTGTGTTAAGGCCATACTCAGACCAGGTCAGGGAAAGAGAGCCCATGCTATTGTAAAGGCTCCATGGCAAAACTTCCTCCCAGTCTTACTGAACAGTACAGGGCTGGGGAAACCAGGACACAGGGTCACCATTGGTGACCCAAGACCATCTAGGGTTTCATCCTATCTATTCCTGAAGGGAGGGGCAGGGAACAGGCTCCTCTATCTCTCTTCCCTCATACCCTCTCAATCTCCATTGCTTACACAACTCTATCTCTTTCTCTATTTCTACCTCTAGGTTTCTCTAACACAGGGAGAGTTTTTATTTCCTCCCAGTGTAGCAGGAAACCACCTTCAAGTTTATATCATGATGTCCTGTACTCCATGATAGCTGGCTGCGCAGCTGAGGTGATCCCCAAGGAAACTGGTACTGAGGCTGGGGCAGCAACTCCTCCCATGGAGGAGGATCTGGGTGGTGCATCTCCACGTCCATCACACTGATGGTGACTTCTCTGCTTACTAAGTGATGTAATATCACCTTTCTTTCTGTGCTTATCTGAATACCTTAAGTTCTTTTCTCATGTAGGAATATCTTTGCCTCATGGCAGTGAAAGGAAGAGCAGTTTATGCTCCTTTGGGAGGCCTAGTCACTTTCTAATGGGAATATGAACCAAAAATTGATTTCCTGCACTCTCTTCTCCCCTTGTACTTCCTTATGTAACACCATTTAATTTCTCCTCTGGCTGCAGAAGCTCAATGGTTCCTTTTCAGCCATTCCAGGCTTAATGTGTTGGAGGTGCTGTACTCATTTCGGGAACTGGAAGGACAGCATTTCTCCTCCTTTGGAGGTGGTAATGGGTTGGGAAAGAACTCTGTTCAGAAGCAGAGTGTGAGTGCAGGCAGGAGGGAGACAGCAGAAAGGTTGAAAGGAAGCTACCTCACTCCTGGAGAAGTTCCCCCAAGGGGATAACACAGTAGGTGGCCTCACTCAGATGAATGGTCATACCCAGGCTCTCACCCCCTATGGTGTGAATGCCTGTTTGTATCCTTACTACTGGAAAAACTACTCCAAGAGCATTTCCTACCAAGGTCAGGTCATTGACAAGCCAGAATCTGTGTTCTACAAGCCCACTCTGGTGATGCGGGGACATTCAGCTGGCATGACGTAAAAAGCCAGATAATGAACACCCTAAAGGACTTCTTAAAAGGTTGCCTAGGACTCAGAGTGGTGTCTGAATGTGTTAAAAGCCATGCCATCTGAGGTTGGCAACGAAATGCTTACACAAATATTTGTCTTGCTGCTTTGAAAGTCCTTTGATTAGAATTCTAGAGTGAACCAGCTAGATATACCACACACTCAGCTGAGCAGAAATTTAAATCAAAGTCTAGAATTAAAATCCTGTTGATAAGTATTTTGGCTGACTGTTTCCCAGTGAGCCCGGCATTTGGCCAACATATTTGTTAACTGAGCTTTGATTTGTTGTTTTGGAATCCAATTCACTAGTTTTGTGTCACTCCTTGGCTCTTTGGTGTTCACTGCAGAGGAAATTGAAATAAAAACTAATGGAATAAAATTGGAAGCCAAATGAGAAAATTATAGAGGCGAACATCAGCTGATCTGGGAGAGGAAGAGATAAGGCTGATTTTGAGAACTCCTTCATGAAAATATTTCTGCTCACCCTGCCAGATGTGGCTTCTCCTCTGCTAACCCCTCATGGCTCCCAGCAAATTCTCCCTCGTGATGGATGGATTTATACGTGTACATGATCGTTTCCCCTAACTAGATATTAAGGTCTTTGAGGTTCCATTCACCTTTTCCATCTTGCATTGCCTTGTGTAGTGCCTCATATATTCTAGGTAATTGAGCTGTAAAATAATAGAGCTACCAGGAACTCTGAGATGACATACTCACTCCTCCTTTAACAGGACTGGGATGTTTTAACAACCTGCCTGTGGTTATCTGGTTAGTGGCAACACAGCAACTCGACACCAGGTCTCCTCACCCTCAAGGCATGTATTTTTCTGATTATAATATTATTACATGTTTACATATGAGACACATAAGCATGCTTCCATTTCCATATGTGAGAAAAATATAAAGTACAAAATAAACACCACCACTCACAATAATCACTGTCAATATCATATTAAATATATGTATAAATAAATATATAAATGTATAAAATAGACAATATATTGACAAAATAAAATGTATAAGATAATATATAATCTATATGTAAATTGAGTAAATGTATGTTTATCAACATTTTTTAAATATATATTAAATAGCAAATTAAAATATGAATATATCTATGCATTTATATATATATATAATTTTATACCTTGATTTCTATCTTATTTTATTAAAAAATTTTTTTAACATCTTTATTGGAGTATAATTGCTTTACAATGGTGTGTTAGTTTCTGCTTTATATCAAAGTGAATCCATTATACGTATACATATGTCCCCATATCTCTTCCCTCTTGTGTCTCCCTCCCTCCCACCCTCCCTATCCCACCCCGCTAGGTGGTCACAAAGCACCGAGCTGATCTCCCTGTGCTATGCGGCTGCTTCCCACTAGCTATCTACTTTACGTTTGGTTGTGTATATATGTCCATGCCACTCTCTCACTTCGTCCCACCTTCCCCTTCCCCTTCCCCGTGTCCTCAAGTCCATTCTCTAGGAGTTCTGCGTCTTTATTCCCATCTTGCCCCTAGGTTCTTCATGATTTTTTTTTTTTTTAGATTCCATATATATGTGTTAGCATACGGTATTTGTTTTTCTCTTTCTGACGTACTTCACTCTGTATGACAGACTCTAGGTCCATCCACCTCACTACAATTAACTCAATTTCGTTTCTTTTTATGGCTGAGTAATATTCCATTGTATATATGTACACATCTTCTTTATCCATTCATCTGTTGATGGACACTTAGGTTGCTTCCATGTCCTGGCTATTGTAAACAGAGGTGCAATGAATATTTTCGTACATGACTCTTTTTGAATTATGGTTTTCTCAGGGTATATGCCCAGTAGTGGGATTGCTGGGCCATATGGTAGTTCTATTTGTAGTTTTTTAAAGAACCTCCATACTGTTCTCCATAGTGGCTGTACCAATTCACATTCCCACCAGCAGTGCAGGAGTGTTCCCTTTTCTCCACACCCTCTCCAGAATTTATTGTTTCTAGATTTTTTGATGATGGCCATTCTGACTGGTGTGAGATGATATCTCGTTGTAGTTTTGATTTGCATTTCTGTAATGATTAATGATGTTGAGCATTCTTTCATGTGTTTGTTGGCAATCTGTATATCTTCTTTGGAGAAATGTCTATTTAAGTCTTCTCCCCATTTTTGGATTGGGTTGTTTGCCTTTTGATATTGAGCTGCATGAGTTGCTTGTATGTTTTGGAGATAAATCCTTTGTCAGTTGCTTCATTTGCAAATATTTTCTCCCATTCTGAGGGTTGTCTTTTGGTCTTGTTTATGATTTCCTTTGCTGTGCAAAAGCTGTTAAGTTTCATTAGGTCCCATTTGTTTATTTTTGTTTTTATTTTCATTTCTCTAGGAGGTGGGTCAAAAGAATCTTGCTGTGATTTATGTCATAGAATGTTCTGCCTATGTTTTCCTCTAAGAATTTGATAGTGTCTGGCCTTACATTTAGGTCTTTAATCCACTTTGAGTTTATTTTTGTGCATGGTGTTAGGGAGTGTTCTAATTTCATTCTTTTACATGTAGCTGTTCAGTTTTCCCAGCACCACTTTTTGAAGAGACTGTCTTTTTTCCACTGTATATTCTTGCCTCCTTTATCAAAGAAAAGGTGACCATATGGGCGTGGGTTTATCTCTGGGCTTTCTATCCTTTTCCATTGATCTATCTTTCTGTTTTTGTGCCAGTACCATACTGTCTTGATTACTGTAGCTTTGTAGTATAGTCTGATGTCAGGGAGCCTGATTCTTCCAGCTCTGTTTTTCATTCTCAAGATTGCTTTGGCTATTCGGGGTCTTTTGTGTTTCCATACAAATTGTGAAATTTTTTGTTCTAATTCTGTGAAAATGCCATTGGTAGTTTGAAAGGAATTGCACTTTGGGTAGTAGAGTCATTTTCACAATGTTGATTCTTCCAATCCAAGAACATGGTATATCTCTCCATCTATTTGTATCATGTTTAATTTCTTTCATCAGTGTCTTATGATTTTCTGCATACAGGTCTTTTGTCTCCTTTGGTAGATTTATTCCTAGATATTTTATTCTTTTTGTTGCAATGGTAAATGAGAGTGTTTTCTTAATTTCACTTTCAGATTTTTCATCATTAGTGCATACAAATGAAAGAGATTTCTGTGCATTAATTCTGTATCCTGCTACTTTACCAAATTCATTGATTAGCTCTAGCAGTTTCTGGTAGCCTCTTTAGTATTCTCTATGTACAATCTCATGTCATCTGCAGACAGTGACAGCTTTACTTCTTTTCCGATCTGGATTCCTTTTATTCCTTTTTCTCCTCTGATTGCTGTGACTAATACTTCCAAAACTATGTTGAATAATAGTGGTGAGAATGGGCAACCTTGTCTTGTTCCTGATCTTAGTGGAAATGGCTTCAGTTTTTCACCATTGAGAATGATGTTGGCTCTGGGTTTGTCATATATGGCCTTTATTATGTTACCCTGATTTTTAAATCAATTTTACATTATATTATAAGCATCTTCCCATGGTATTTTATTGTCTCCATAAATATGTTCTTTAAAGACTACCTTTAATATCCCATTATTATTTAACTCATCTTCTATAATGTAGATTTAGAAATTTTTCAAAATTTTCACCATTGCAATGCAAATATTTTCTTTCAAAAACTCTTTTGCCTTTAAAATGCAAAGATATGGAGGTCATGTCTGCACATTATTCCTGTCCACACCTCACATTTCTTCACAAGGGTAATTTCTGAAACTAAGTAATGAACTATTTTAAGACTTATGATAAATATTACAAGACTGTTTTCTAAAAAAATTGTACCAATACATAGTGGTGTATCATTATTTGACTTTCTTGATTAAGGTATTAAGTTAAAATTGCTTTATTTTAAAAGGCATTATTTTTATTACCTGAAAACTAAGAATATATTGTGCTTATTTGGTCTGAGTAAAATAATAACTCAGAATTTTGATATTTTGAATCACATTCATTGTCACTGCAAATCATATATATTTACTAAATATGTACAAAGACATATGTGTGTGTATATTATACTTATATGTACACATATGCATGCATTTAAACATATATAATTTTAGAATTTACAGAAAAATTTGAAATATACTTTCATAGTAATATCCTGTCACTTGAGTTTATTTTTTCTGTTCTATGAAATTCTTATATTGTTTTTTTCTCTGATGAAAATGTTATTTTGGTAAAAGACTTTAAGAAATACTTTAATGTTCATCAACATGCTTATTCTCATAATTTTAATCTAAAATTGTAATGTTTCTTTAATTCACCATTGACTTTTCAAAACTCATAGGAGGTATTTTTAAATATCATATTATATCACCTACAGAAATAAGTTTGTTAAATGCCTTACAAGTCTTGTTTACTTTTTACTGATCCCTGTGGAATGAGTTTGTCACCAATAATAGCTGAATTTTCCCTGTCCTATGTGGAATTATCTTGGGTATGCTAATGAGACTACTGCTTCTAAACATGGATAACAGAACTACACCATAATGTTGTCATTTGTATTTTTTCTGACTTACATTATACTACAGTAAGTCCCCTACATATGAACCTTCGAGTTGCGAACTTTTAAAGCTGCGCACGTGCATTCACATGTCCAATCATGTAAGTTCATGCGTCTGGCGTGCATTGTCACGTGTGTGCATCCTTTACAAGTGGTTGTGCTTTTGTGTACTTTACTGTACAGTACTGTATAGAGGTACAGTAGTACAGTATCTTTATTTCAAGACCAGATGTCTGGAAGCAAACGTAAAAGCAGCGAAGATATAGCTAGTACTGCTTAAGATGTAGCAGTGCTGATGTAGCTGGTATCTCCTATTGCTGACGATCCTTCAGCTCTACCATCTCCTACTTCCTCTCCGTCCTCTAGCCAGTAACTCTTCTTGCCTGTTCACTTGATGCCATCCTCTGTATGCCAGCTGTTGTACTGTACTATGGTACTTTTCAAGGTACTGTACTGTAAGATTAAAAATGTTTTCTTTATTTTTTGTGTTTGTTTTTAATGTATTATTTGTGTGAAAAGTATTATAAACCTATTGCAATACAATACTATATGGCCGATTGTGTTAGTTGGATACCTAGGCTCACTTTGTTGGACTTATGAACAAATTGGACTTATGAACGCACTCTCAGAATGGAACTCGTTTGTATGTAAGGGACTTAGTGTATATGAAATCATTAAAAATCCATGTGCCTAGAGAGATTTAATATGAAAATCTGATAATTTTGCCAGAATTTTAGGAAAACAAATCTGAAGGTCATAGAGTTTTCAAATTATTTTTAACATTTTATTTTGAAATAATTTTAGACTAACACATGTGTTGCAAAACTAGTATGTAGACCAGAAAAGTCATGTCCATGGAGATAGAAAGTAGCCTGGAGCCGGGGTAGGGAGTGAGTGGAGATAAGCGTGAGGTTTAATTTAGGGTGATGAAAATGTTCTAAAAATAGTTAGTGGTGATGGTTTTACAACTCCACAGATTTACTAAAAACCATTCAATTGTATACTTAAAATGAGTGAATTTTATGGTGTGTATATGATACCTCAAAAAACGCTTAAATATCAAATCATCACATTATACACCTGAAACTAATATAATGTTATATATCAATTATAACTCAATAAAAAATATATAATTACATTTCTTTAAAAAGACCCTCTTAAAAATATAGTACAGGGTTCCCATGTACCCTTTACCCAACTTCCTTCAAAGATAACATAATGTATAAATAACCTTAGTGCAATTGTCAAGACCAGAGGTTTTACATTGATACAACAGTATTACCTAAATGACAGGTATTATATGGGTTTCATCAGTTTTTTTATGCACTTTCGCTTTATTATTTTTTGGGGGAGTGCAGGGAGTTCTATTAATTTTATTACACGTGTAGATTTGTGTCACCACTGCTGCAGTTAGAATACAGAGCTGTTCCATCACCTCCCACAAACACTGCATTGTGCTGTCCCTTCAAGTCACTCCCTCCTCATCCATAACCCCAATGGCAATTACTAATCTGTTTGCCATCACTATGATCTTGTCATTTGGCAATTTTATATAAAGTAAAATCACACACTATATAATCACTTAAGATTTACCTTTTTCCCTCAGGATAATGCTCTTGAAAGCCATCCAAGTTGTTGTGTGTACCTATAGTGTGTCCTTCTTTAGTGCTGTGTAGTATTTCATGGTATGAATAACCAACAGTTTGTTTATCCATTCACCTCATGCAGGACATTTGGGTTGTTTCCAATTTTAGGCTATGAACATTTTGTACAAGTGTTGTGTAAATTTAAGTTTTCGTTCTGTAGGGTAAACACTCAGGAAACTACCAAACTGTTTCCTAGAATGGTGGCACGATTTTACATTCCCACCAGCAATGTATGAATGATCCAGTTGCTCTGTCCTCCAGTGAACACCTGTTACTTCCAGCATTTTGTTATTTTAGCCATTCTAGTAGGTGTGTAGTGGTATCTCATTATGGCTTTAATTTGCGTATTCCTAATGCCTAGTGATGCTGAACATCTTTTCATTTACTTGCTTGCCATCATTATATCTGTGGTGAAGTTGTATATTCAAATAGATTATCCATTTTTAAACTGGATTGCTTAATTTCTTACCGTTGAGTTTAGAGAGTTCTTTATATATTCCAGATACCAGTCCTTTGTTAGACAAGTGATATATAAATTTTTCTTCCAGTTTATAGCATGTCTTTTCATTCTTTTAACAGTGCCTTTAGCCTAGCAAGAGTGGTTTTGTTTTGTTTTGTTTTTTATGGTTTGTTTTTATAAAGTCTAATTGGTCAGCTCTATAATGGATTATGCTTTTGAAGTCATATCTAAGAACTCTTTGCCTAACCCCTGGTCATGAAGGGAAATTATGTATTTTCTTTTCCAAACTCTATTTCTTTTACTTGCCCAATTGTACAAACTGGAACACCTTGTGTTGGATAAGACTGGTGAAAGTAGACACACTTGCCTTAATCTTATGGAAAAGCATTCAGTCTGCTACATAGAATATGAGCTGTTGAATGTGAGCTATTGGTTGTTTTGTAGATGCTTTTTATCATGTTAAAGTTTCCTTCTATTCCTACTTGGCTGAGAGTTTTTAGCATGAGTGGTTGTTAAATTTTATCAAAAGACTTTCATGCTCCAATCAATATGATCATGTGGGTTTTCTCCTTTAGACTGTAAACATGGAAGGTTGCATTAATTCATTTTTGAGTTTTGAACCAACTTTGCATCCACTTGGCCATGATGTATTATTCCTTTTATATATTTACTAATATTTTGTTAAAATTTTTTGTATCTATTAACAGGAGAGCTGTGGTTCAAATGCCATTTATATTTTAAAGCCTTTGAAGTGCTATTCTGGTCTGCCCCACTTGTTGTGTACTACCCAGAAGCCAACCTGAAACCTGGGTGATATTTTATATCGTAATTCAGTTCTCAAAGCATTTGCTGTGTTCATTCTTGGTTAATTTTATGCATGGGCCTCTTTAGGGTGATCCTGGGACTGCAGACAGATGTAAAGGGTCCCTTTCTCTGGCTTGTCTTCTCAGTGATCCCCAATCTCTAGTTAGGGGGAATGCTGCCTCTCCTGCATTTGCTTAGTGAAAGGTGTGGATAGCCCTTTAGAGCTTCACTCCACTGTATATGCAGCAGTAATGCCAGGCACGGGCGGGGGGCGGGGAAAGGGTGCATGTCACCACCTCTTTGCTGTCATTTGCTCAGTGTAGGAAGGAGTGAGTTGATGGGGCTCCACTCCAAGACTTTTTCTCCACTCCAAGGAGAGGCCAAGAAAGGGACTCTGCCCAGAGCTGCCACTTCTGTGGTGTTAGTAGGGCAGGGTGGGGTAACAGGGATGCAGTCTAAAGGGCTTCCTCCTTTCAGTCCTCTGGATAGAAGGAGCAGGCTTTTCCTGGGAATAATTTATTTTTATTGTGCCCTGTGGTGGTTCTGAGTTGCAGGCAGCTCTGGCACCCAGACTAAGATATATATGAAAAATAAATAAATAAAGCCCAGGGAACTCACTGCCAAGTCTTCCTTCTTTCTTAGCCTGACTGTCCTCTTAATTTCACCCTTTAAAATCTTCTGATACTTGCTTTGTGCAGGTCCAGGGTTTTAGTTATAATTAACAGAAGTAGGGTGAAATGTATTTATTCCATCTTGACCAGAACCAGAAGCTATCATTTTATTTTCATTAGTAGTGAGATTGAATTTGTTTTCTAAATTTATTATTAATTTTTATTTATCCTTCTTTGAATTACTTGTTCATTTCTTGGCGAATTTCAAATGAGATTTAAATGTTTTTCTAATTATTTAATATGAACACTTTATATGTATTACTTTATAATAATTTTATTTGCTATAAAATTTCTCCAATTTTTTTGTCTTTTTATATGTATTATTTTTGACAAATCTATGGTTTTTTTCTATTGTGATTTCTTCTTTTTACATTCTAAGATCAGATAAACAGCAGTAATATTTTCTTGTTTCATTTATTTTCACATTTAAATAGTCCATCTTTATTTTTTTGTCTTTTAAGCCTTTTTATTTAAAATTTTTAATTTAAGTATAGTTGATTTACAATGTTGTGTTAATTTCTGCTGTACAGCAAAGTGATTCAGTTATACATATATACATTCTTTTTTAATATTCTTTTCCATCATAGTTTATCATACAATATTGAATATAGTTCTCTGTGCTATATAGTAGGACCTTGTTGTTTATCCATTCTATATAATAGCTTACATCTGCTAACCCCAACCTCCCACTCCATCCCTTCTCCAACCCCCTCCCCTCTGGCAACCATAAGTCTGTTCTCTATGTCCCTGTGTTTCTGTTTCATAGATAGGTTCATTTGTGAACCTATATTTTAAATTCTACATATGTGATATCATATGATATTTGTCTTTTTCTTTCTGATTTCACTTAGTATGATAATCTCTAGTTGCATCCATGTTGCTGCAAATAAACTTATTCCATTCTTTCATGGCTGAGTAGTATGGGTTATTTGTTTTTTTGTTGTTGAGTTCTATGAGCTGTTTGTATATTTTGGAAGTTAAGCCTTTGTTCATCACATCGTTTTGCAAATATTTTCTCCCAGTCTTTAGGTTGTCTTTTTGTTTTGTTTATGGCTTCTTTTGCTGTGCAAAAGCTTGTAAGTTTGATTAGATCACATTTACTTATTTTTGTTTTTATTTCTCTTGCCTTGGGAGACAGATCCAAGAAAATATTGCGATGATTTATGTCAAAGAATGTTTTTCCTGTGACCTCTTCTAGGAGTTTTATGGTGTCATGTCTTATGTTTAAGTCTTTAAGTCAGTTTGAGGTTTTTATGTGTGTGTATGGTGAGAGGGTGTGTTCTAACTTCATTGATTTATATGAGGCTGTCCAACTTTCCCAACACCACTTGCTGAAAAAACTGTCTTTTCCCCATTGTATATGCTTGCCTCCTTTGTTGAAAATAAACAGACAGTAGGTGTATGGGTTTATTTCTGGGCTCTCTATTCTGTTCCATTGATCCGTATGTCAGTTTTTGTGCCAATACCACACTGTTTTGATTACTGTTGCTTTGTAGTATTGACTGAAGTCTGAGAGGGTTATGCCTTCTACTTTGTTCTTTTTCTTCAGGATTGCTTTGGCAATTCTGGGTCTTTTATGGTTTCATATAAATTTTAGGACTATTTGTTCTAGTTCTGTGAAAAATGCCATTGGTAATTTGATAGGGATCGCAATCTGTAGATTGCTTTGGGTAGTATGGACATTTTAACAATATTAATTCTTCCAACCCAAGACCATGGGATATCTTTCCATTTCTTTGAATCATCTTTAATTTCCTTTATTAATGTTTTATAGTTCTCAGTGTAAAAGCCTTTCACCTCTTTGGTCAGGTTTATTCCTAAGTGTTTTATTTTGGGGGATGTGATTTTAAAAGGCTTTTTTTTTTTTACATTCCCTTATGATATTTCATTGTTAGCGTAAAGAAATGCAACTTATTTCTGTATGTTAGTCTTATATCCTGCTACCTTGCTGAATTTGTTTATCAGTTCTAGTAGATTTTGTGTGGAGTCTTTAGGATTTTCTATATATAGCATTATGTCATCTGCATATAGTGACAATTTTACCTCTTCCTTTACAATTTTGTCTGATTGCTGTGGCTGGGACTTCCAGTACTATGTTGAGTAGAAGAGTTGAGAGTGGTCATCCTTTTCTTGTTCCAGATTTTAGCAGGAAGTCTTCCAACTCTTCACTGTTGAGTATTATATTGGCTGTGGGTTTGTCATAAATAGCTTTTATCATGTTGAGATATGTTCCCTCTATACCCATTTTGGTAAGAGTTTTTATCATGAATGGATGTTGAACTTTGTCAAATGCTTTTTCTGCATGTAGTTTTGTCTCTTCTTTTGTTTATGTGGTATATCGCATTGATCGATTTGCATATGTTGAACCATCCCTGTGAACTTGAGATGAATCTCACTTGGTCGTGGTGTATGATCTTTTTTATGGGTTGTTGGATTTGGTTTGATAATACTTGGTTGATAATTTTTGCATCTGTATTCATCAAAGATGTTGGCCTATAATTTTCTTTTCTGGGGGTGTCTTTGTCTGATTTTGGCATCAGGGTGACGTTGGCTTCATAGAATCTCTTTGGGACTGTACCCTTTTCTTCAATTTTTTGGAAGAGTTTGAGAAGGATCAGTTTAAGTTCCTCTTTGTATATTTGGTAGAATTCACCTGTGAAGCCAGCTGGTCCTGGACTTTTTTTTGTAGGGAGTTATTAAATCACAGATTCTATTTCACTTCAAGTGATTGATCTGTTCAAATTATCTATATCTTCTTGATTGAATTTTGCTGGGCTGTATGTTTCTAGAATCTTGTCCATTTCTTCTAGGTATTTGAATTTGTTGGCATACAGTTGTTCATAGTATTCCCTTATGATTTTTTTGTATTCTGTGGTATCGGTTGTTATGTCTTCTTTTTCATTTCTTATTTTGTTTATTTGGGTTCTCTCTTTTCTTCTTGGGGAACCTGGCCAGAGGTTTGTCAAAGAACCAGCTCCTGGTTTTATTGATTTTTTTCTATTGTTTCTTAGATCTCTATTTTATTTCTTTCCTCCCTGATCTTTATTATTTCCTTCCTTATGCTGATTTTAAGTTTTGTTTGTTATTCTTTTTCTAATTCTTTTAGGTGGTAGGTTAGGTTGTTTATTTGAGATTTTTCTTGTTTTTTGAGAAAGGCCTGTATCGCTATGAACTTCCCTCTTAAGAACTGCTTTTGCTGCATCCCATAGCTTTTATATGGTTGTGTTTTCATTGTCATTTGCCTCCAGGTATTTTTAAAATTTTCTCTTTGATTTCATTGTTGACCAATTTGTTTCTTAGTAGCATGTTGTTTAGTCTCCATGTAATTGTTTTTTCCTTATTTCTTTTTCTGTGGTTGATTTCTAGTTTCATGCCATTGTGGTCAGAAAAGATGCTTGAGATAATTTCTATACTTTTAAATTTGTTGAGGCTTATTTTGTGCCCTAGTATGTGGTCAAGCCTAGAGAATGTTCCATTATGTGCACTTGAAAAGAATATGTATTCTGGGGGTTTTGTTTTGGATGTACAGTAAGTCCCTTACATACAAATGAGTTGTGTTCCAAGAGTGCATTTGTAAGTCCAGTTTGTTCATAAGTCCAACAAAGTTAGCCTAGGTACACAACTAACACAATCAACTATATAGTACTGTACTGTAATAGGTTTATAATACTTTTCACACAAATAATACATATAAACAAACACAAAAAATAAAGAAAACATTTTTAATCTTACAGTGCATTACCTTGAAAAGTACAGTAGTACAGTACAACAGCTGGCATACAGGGGCTGGCATCGAGTGAACAGGCAAGAAGAGTTACTGACTGGAGGAGGGAGAGGAGGTGGGAGATGGTAGAGCTGAAGGATCGTCAGCAATAGGAGATGGATTGCAAGCTGCAATTTCACTCACACCTGTTGTTGATGGTACAGGTTCTGGTTCCTTGCTGGATTCAATTCTATCTACCCTCTTGAAAAAACAATCCAGTGATGTCGAGGTAGTAGCTCTTTTTTTCTCATCATAGATGACACGGTAGCACTGTATTGCATTCTGAATGGCTGCTGCAACCTTCAAGTACCATTCTACATTCGGGTCCTGTGCCTCAAAAACTGATAGTGCCTCCTCAAATAAAGAAAATCCCCTTGCCATTTCCTGCATCGTGAATCTCTTTGGTTCTTCAGTTTCTTCTTCAACCTCTTGTCTCTCTTTGTCCTTTCTCTTGTTTCCGGGAATCCTGGGCTTGAAATAAAGATACTGTACTACTGTACTGTATACAGTACTGTACAGTAAAGTACACAAAAGCACAACCACTTGTAGAGAATGCATGCACGTGACAATGTATGCCAGACACATGAACTAACTTACATAATTGGACATGTGAATGCACATTCGCATCTTTGAAAGTTCACAACTTGAAGGTTTGTGTGTAGGGGACTGAAAATATGAATTAGGTCTAACTGCTCAATTGTATCATTTAGGATCTCTGTTGCTTATTGATTTTCTGTCTCAAAGATCTGTCCATTGATGTGAGTGGGGTGTTTTTAAATGTCCTACTATTATTATATTTCTGTGAATTCCTCCCTTTATGTCTGTTAGTATTTGTTTTATGTATTTGGGTGCTCCTATATTAGGTGCATATATGTTGATGAGTATAAAATCCTCTTCTTGTATTGATCCTATTATCATTATATAGTGTCCTTTTTTATCTTTCTTTATGGCCTCTGTTTTGAAGTCATACTGTGATATGAGTATTTTGACCCCTGCTTTCGTGTCATTTCTGTTTGAATGAGATATCTTTTTCCATCCCCTCATTTTCAATCTATGTGTATCCTTTGCCCCCAATCTATGTGTATCCTTTGTCTCTTGGAGGCAGCATATTGTAGGTTCTTGTTTTTTTTTTTTAATCCAATCTGTCACTCTGTGTCTTTTGATTGGAACATTTACCACATTGACATGTAAGGTAATTATTGATAGATATGTATTTGTTGGCATTTTAAACCTTGTTTTCCCATTGATTTTATATTTCTTCTTTGTCCCTTTCTTTTTTCTTTTGTGGTTTGATGATATTCTTTTGTATTATACTTATGTTCTCTTCTTTTTTGGCTTTTGTGGTTCTATTGTATGTTTTTGATTTGCACTTACCCTGTTTTTCCAGTATGTTAACCCCTACTTATATCTAATTGCCTTAGACAGGTAATCATATAGGCCCAAACACATTCTAGGGAAAAAAATCTACATTTTCTTACTACTCTCCTCCCCCACATTTCATGATTTTTATGTCCTCTTTTATGTCTTCATGTTCATCCTTTTGCTATTCATTCTGGTTATCATCACTTTCACAGATATTCTTTATTATTATTATTTTTTTAATCTGTGTACTGGCTTATTTAAGTGATTAACTTTCCAACTGTGGTTTTCTCTTTCCTACAGATTCTTACTTCTTTTCTATTTAGAGAAGACCTTTCAAGATTTCCTTTAGGATAGGTTTAGTATTGCTGTATTCTTTTAGTTTTTGCTTGTCTGAGAAATTCTTTCTTCTTCTATTTTAAAGGATAATCTTTTGTTTGTTTGTTTTACACATTACCGCAACATTAACATCTTAAAACATCACTCATTTTTTTTCTAACATCTTTATTGGAGTATAATTGCTTTACAATGGTGTATGAGTTTCTGTTTTATAACAAAGTGAAGCAGCTACATATATACATATATCTCCATATCTCCTCCCTCTTGTGTCTCCCTCCCACCCCACTAGGTGGTCACAA